>NW_028259148.1:6252500-6877500 GCF_977971745.1 Zootermopsis nevadensis | reverse complement strand
GTCTCTCTTGGACTCGGCCTCTTATCTCACCCAGTTGCTGCGTGCCTCGGTGTCTGCATCAACCGGCCTCTGCAGGGCTGATCTCTGCATGTCCGAGACTGCCTCACGTGTTGCCTGAAGCACCTGGTCTTGCCAGAGACGACACGTAAGAGCCCTGTCATAAAGAGACCCGTCCGTGCAGAGCCGGAGTCAGGCAAGACCGCATTCGTGAGACACAGTACATCAAAAGCAGTACGACAGAGACCGGGTCTGGAAGGCATCAGGTGGTGGAATTTTGAAAAATTTCAAAATTTTGAAAAAAACGAAAAATGCTGCAAATTCCCCAAAAAGCGCACAAAACCAAAAATATTTGAAAAATTTAAACTTAAATATTTTTTTCAAAATTTTTAAAAAAATTTTGGTTTTGTGCGCTTTTCAGGCAATTTCCAGCATTTTTGATTTTTCGAAAACTTTGAAATGCTTCAAAATTTTTTCAAAGGTCTCCTCAAGAGATGCATGCCAGTCTCGCTGAATGCCACATCCTGTCTCTCTCGGACTCGGCCTCTATCTCACCCAGTTGCTGTGTGCCTCGGTGTCTGCAACAACCAGCCTCTGCAGGGTTGTCTCTACATGTCCGGACTGCCTCACGTGTTGCCTGAAGCATCTGGTCTTGTCAGAGTGACAAGTAAGAGCCCTGTCATGAAGAGACCGGTCCGTGCAGAGCCGGAGTAAGGCACAGACCGCATTCGTCAGACACAGTACATCAAAAGCAGTACGAGAGAGACCGGGACTGGAAGGCATCAGGTGGTTTAATTTTGAAAAATTTCAAAATTTTCAAAAAATCGAAAAATGCTGCAAATTGCCCAAAAAGCGCACAAAACCAAAAATATTTGAAAAATTTCAAATTAAATTTTGTTTCAAAATTTTTCAAAAATTTTTGGTTTTGTGCGCTTTTCTGGCAATTTCCAGCATTTTTTGATTTTTCGAAAATTTTCAAAATTTTTTGAAAGGTCTCCACAAGAGATGCATGCCAGTCTCGCTGAATGCCACATCCTGTCTCTCTCGGACTCGGCCTCTATCTCACCCAGTTGCTGCGTGCCTCGGTGTCTGCAACAACCGGCCTCGCAGGGTTCATCTCTACATGTCCGGACTGCCTCACGTGTTGCCTGCAGCACCTGGTCTTGTCAGAGACGGCACGTCATAGCCCTGCCATACAGAGTCTGGTCCGTGCAGAGTCGGAGTCAGGCACAGACCGCATTCGTCAGACACAGTACAGCAAAAGCAGTACGACAGAGACCGGGTCTGGAAGGCATCAGGTGGTGGAATTTTGAAAAATTTCAAAATTTTCAAAAAATCGAAAAATGCTGCAAATTGCTCAAAAAGCGCACAAAACCAAAAATATTTGAAAATTTTCAACTTAAATTTTTTTTCAAAATGTTTCAAAAAATTTTGGTTTTGTGCGCTTTTCAGGCAATTTCTAGCATTTTTGATTTATTGAAAACTTTGAAATATTTCAAAATTTTTTCAAAGGTCTCCTCAAGAGATGCATGCCAGTCTCGCTGAATGCCACATCCTGTCTCTCTCGGACTCGGCCTCTATCTCACCGAGTTGCTGCCTGCCTCGGTGTCTGCATCAACCGGCCTCTGCAGGGTTATCTCTACATGTCCGGACTGCCTCACGTGTTGCCTGAAGCATCTGGTCTTGTCAGAGACAAGTAAGAGCCCTGTCAAAAGAGACCGGTCCGTGCAGAGCCGGAGTCAGGCACAGACCGCATTCGTCAGACACAGTACATGAAAAGCAGTCAGAGACCGGGTCTGGATGACATCAGGTGGTGGAATTTTGAAAAATTTCAAAATTTTCAATAAACCAAAAAATGCTGAAAATTGTCCAAAAAGCGCACAAAAGCAAAAAAATTGAAAAATTTCTACTTATTTTTTTTTTAAATTTTTTCAAAATTTTTTGGTTTTGTGCGTTTTTCAGGCAATTTACAGCATTTTTGATTTTTCGAAAATTTTGAAAATTTTCAAAAAATTTTCAAAGGTCTCCTCAAGAGATGCATGCCAGTCTCGCTGAATGCCACATCCTATCTCTCTCCTACTCGGCCTCTTATCTCACCCAGTTGCTGCGTGCCTCGGAGTCTGCATCAACCGGCCTCTGCAGGGCTGATCTCTGCATGTCCGTGACTGCCTCACGTATTGCCTGAAGCACCTGGTCTTGTCAGAGACGACACGTAAGAGCCCTGTCATAAAGACACCGGTCCGTGCAGAGCCGGAGTCAGGCACAGACCGCATTCGTCAGACACAGTACATGAAAAGCAGTCTGACACAGACCGGGTCTGGATGACATCAAGTGGTGGAATTTTGAAAAATTTCAAAATTTTCACAAAATCAAAAAATCCTGCAAATTGTCCAAAAAGCGCACAAAAGCCAAAAAATTGAAAAATTTCAACTTAATTTTTTTTCAAATTTTTTCCAAAATCTTTGGTTTTGTGCGCTTTTCAGGCAATTCTCAGCATTTTTTGATTTTTCGAAAATTTTCAAAATTTTTTCAAAGGTCTCCTCAAGAGATGCATGCCAGTCTCGCTGAATACCACACACATCCTGTCTCTCTCGGACTCTGCCTCTTATTTCACCCAGTTGCTGCGTGCCTCGGAGTCTGCAACAACCGGCCTCTGCAGGGCTGTTCTCTGCATGTCCGTGACTGCCTCACGTGTTGGCTGAAGCACCTGGTCTTGTCAGAGACGACACGTAAGAGCCCTGTCATAAAGAGACCGGTCCGTGCAGAGCCGGAGTCAGGCACACACCACATTCGTCAGACACGTACATCAAAAGCAGTCCGAGAGACCGGGTCTGGAAGGCATCAGGTGGTGGAATTTTGAAAAATTTCAAAATTCTCAAAAAATAAAAATTGCTCCAAATTGCCCATAAAGCGCAGAAAAACAAAAACTTTGAAAAATTTCAAGAATTATTTTTTTTCAAAATTTTTCAAATAAGTTTTTTTTGCGCTTTTCTGACAATTTCCAGCATTTTTGATTTTTCGAAAACTTTGAAATTTTTCAAAATTTTTTCAAAGGTCTCCTCAAGAGATGCATGCCAGTCTCGCTGAATGCCACAACCTGTCTCTCTCGGACTCGGCCTCTATCTCACCCAGTTGCTGCGTGCCTCGGTGTCTGCACCAACCGGCCTCTGCAGGGTTGTCTCTACATGTCTGAACTGCCTCACGTGTTGCCTGAAGCATCTGGTCTTGTCAGAGTGACAAGTAAGAGCCCTGTCATGAAGAGACCGGTCCGTGCAGAGCCGGAGTAAGGCACAGACCGCATTCGTCAGACACAGTACATCAAAAGCAGTACGAGAGAGACCGGGACTGGAAGGCATCAGGTGGTTTAATTTTAAAAATTTCAAAATTTTCAAAAAATCGAAAAATGCTGCAAATTGCCCAAAAAGCGCACAAAACCAAAAATATTTGAAAAATTTCAAATTAAATTTTGTTTCAAAATTTTTCAAAAATTTTTGGTTTTGTGCGCTTTTCAGGCAATTTCCAGCATTTTTTGATTTTTCGAAAATTTTCAAAATTTTCGAAATTTTTTGAAAGGTCTCCTCAAGAGATGCATGCCAGTCTCGCTGAATGCCACATCCTGTCTCTCTCGGACTCGGCCTCTATCTCACCCAGTTGTTGCGTGCCTCGGTGTCTGCAACAACCGGCCTCGCAGGGTTCATCTCTACATGTCCGGACTGCCTCACGTGTTGCCTGCAGCACCTGGTCTTGTCAGAGACGGCACGTCATAGCCCTGTCATAAAGAGACCGGTCCGTGCAGAGCCGGAGTCAGGCACAGACCGCATTCGTCAGACACAGTACATGAAAAGCAGTCAGAGACCGGGTCTGGATGACATCAGGTGGTGGAATTTTGAAAAATTTCAAAATTTTCAATAAACCAAAAAATGCTGCAAATTGTCCAAAAAGCGCACAAAAGCAAAAAAATTGAAAAATTTCTACTTAATTTTTTTTTAAATTTTTTCAAAATTTTTTGGTTTTGTGCGTTTTTTAGGCAATTTACAGCATTTTTGATTTTTCGAAAATTTTGAAAATTTTGAAAATTTTCAAAAAATTTTCAAAGGTCTCCTCAAGAGATGCATGCCAGTCTCGCTGAATGCCACATCCTATCTCTCTCCTACTCGGCCTCTTATCTGACCCAGTTGCTGCGTGCCTCGGAGTCTGCATCAACCGGCCTCTGCAGGGCTGATCTCTGCATGTCCGTGACTGCCTCACGTATTGCCTGAAGCACCTGGTCTTGTCAGAGACGACACGTAAGAGCCCTGTCATAAAGACACCGGTCCGTGCAGAGCCGGAGTCAGGCACAGACCGCATTCGTCAGACACAGTACATGAAAAGCAGTCCGACACAGACCGGGTCTGGATGACATCAAGTGGTGGGATTTTGAAAAATTTCAAAATTTTCACAAAATCAAAAAATCCTGCAAATTGTCCAAAAAGGGCACAAAAGCCAAAAAATTGAAAAATGTCAACTTAATTTTTTATTCAAATTTTTTCCAAAATCTTTGGTTTTGTGCGCTTTTCAGGCAATTTTCAGCATTTTTTTATTTTTCGAAAATTTTCAAAATGTTTTCAAAGGTCTCCTCAAGAGATGCATGCCAGTCTCGCTGAATACCACACACATCCTGTCTCTCTCGGACTCGGCCTCTTATTTCACCCAGTTGCTGCGTGCCTCGGAGTCTGCATCAACCGGCCTCTGCAGGGCTGTTCTCTGCATGTCCGTGACTGCCTCACGTGTTGCCTGAAGCACCTGGTCTTGTCAGAGACGACACGTAAGAGCCCTGTCATAAAGAGACCGGTCCGTGCAGAGCCGGAGTCAGGCACACACCACATTCGTCAGACACGTACATCAAAAGCAGTCCGAGAGACCGGGTCTGGAAGGCAACAGGTGGTGGAATTGTGAAAAATTTCAAAATTTTTAAAAAAATCGAAAAATGCTGCAAATTGCCCAAAAAGCGCACAAAACCAAAAATATTTGAAAAATTTCAACTTAAATTTTTTTCAAAATTTTTCAATAAATTTTGGTTTTGTGCGCTTTTCAGGCAATTTCAAGCATTTTTGATTTTTCGAAAACTTTGAAATGTTTTAAAAATTTTTCAAAGGTCTCCTCAAGAGATGCATGCTTGTCTCGCTGAATGCCACATCCTGTCTCTCTCGGACTCGGCCTCTTATCTCACCCAGTTGCTGCGTGCCTCGGTGTCTGCACAACCGGCCTCTGCAGGGTTGTCTCTACATATCCGGACTGCCTCACGTGTTGCCTGAAGCTCCTAGTCTTGTCAGAGACGACAAGTAAGAGCCCTGCCATACAGAGTCTGGTCCGTGCAGAGTCGGAGTCAGGCACAGACCGCATTCGTCAGACACAGTACATCAAAAGCAGTACGACAGAGACCGGGTCTGGAAGGCATCAGGTGGTGGAATTTGGAAAAATTTCAAAATTTTCAAAAAATCGAAAAATGCTGCAAATTGCCCAAAAAGCGCACAAATCAAAAATATTTGAAAAATTTCAACTAAAATTTTTTTTCTAAATGTTTCAAAATATTTTGGTTTTGTGCGCTTTTCTGGCAATTTCCAGCATTTTTTGATTTTTCGAAAAATTTCAAATTTTTTTCAAAGGTCTCCTCAAAGGATGCATGCCTGTCTCGCTGAATGCCACATCCTGTCTCTCTCCGACTCGGCCTCTATCTCAGCCAGTTGCTGCGTGCCTTGGTGTCTGCACAACCGGCCTCTGCAGGGCTGATCTCTGCATGTCCGAGACTGCCTCACGTGTTGCCTGAAGCACCTGGTCTTGTCAGAGACGACACGTATGAGCCCTGTCATAAAGAGACCGGTCCGTGCAGAGCCGGAGTCAGGCACAGACCGCATTCGTCAGACACAGTACATCAAAGCAGTCATACAGAGACCGGGTCTAGATGACATCAGGTGGTGGAATTTTGAAAAATTTCAAAATTTTCAAAAAATCGAAAAATGCTGAAAATTGTCCAAAAAGCGCACAAAAGCAAAAAAAATTGAAAATTTCAACTAAAATTTTTTTCAAATTTTTTCAAATTTTTTTGGTTTTGTGCGCTTTTCTGGCAATTTCCAGCATTTTTGATTTTTCGAAAATTTTGAAAATTTTTTCAAAGGTCTGCTCAAGAGATGTATGCCAGTCTCGCTGAATGCCACATCCTATCTCTATCGGACTCGGCCTCTTATCTCACCCAGTTGCTGCGTGCCTCGGAGTCTGCATCAACCGGCCTCTGCAGGGCTGACCTCTGCATGTCCGTGACTGCCTCACGTGTTGCCTGAAGCACCTGGTCTTGTCAGAGACGACACATATGAGCCCTGTCATAAAGACACCGGTCCGTGCAGAGCCGGAGTCAGGCACAGACCGCATTCGTCAGACACAGTACATCAAAAGCAGTCAGACAGAGACCGGGTCTGGATGACATCAGGTGATGGAATTTTGAAAAATTTCAAAATTTTTAAAAAATCGAAAAATGCTGCAAATTGCCCAAAAAGCGCACAAAACCAAAAATATTTCAAAAATTTCAAATTAAATTTTGTTTCAAAAATTTTCAAAAAATTTTGGTTTTGTGCGCTTTTCAGGTAATTTCCAGCATTTTTTGATTTTACGAAAATTTTGAAAATATTCAAATTTTTTTCAAAGGTCTCCTCAAGAGATGCATGCCAGTCTCGCTGAATGCCACATCCTTTCTCTCTAGGACTCGGCCTCTTATCTCACCCAGTTGCTGCGTGCCTCGGTGTCTGCACAACCGGCCTCTGCAGGGCTGATCTCTGCATGTCCGTGACTGCCTCACGTGTTGCCTGAAGCACCTGGTCTTGTCAGAGACGACACGTAAGAGCCCTGTCATAAAGAGACAGGTCCGTGCAGAGGCGGTGTCAGGCACAGACCACATTCGTCAGACACAGTACATGAAAAGCAGTACGACAGAGACCGGGTCTGGATGACATCAGGTGGTGGAATTTTGAAAAATTTCAAAAAATCAAAAAATGATGCAAATTGTCCATAAAGCGCACAAAAGCAAACAATTTGAAAAATTTCAAGAATTATTTATTTCAAATTTTTTCAAATAAGTTTGGTTTTGTTCGCTTTTCAGGCAATTTCCAGCATTTTCGATTTTTCGAAAATTTTGAAATTTTTCAAAATTTTTTCAAAGGTCTCCTCAAGAGATGCATGCCAGTCTCGCTGAATGCCACATCCTGTCTCTCTCGGACTCGGCCTCTATCTCACCCAGTTGCTGCGTGCCTCGGTGTCTGCAACAACCGGCCTCTGCAGGGGTGATCTCTGCATGTCCGTGACTGCCTCACGTGTTGCCTGAAGCACCTCTTCTTGTCAGAGACGACACGTAAGAGCCCTGTCATAAAGAGACCGGTCCGTGCAGAGCCGGAGTCAGGCACAGACCGCATTCGTGAGACACAGTACATCAAAAGCAGTACGACAGAGACCGGGTCTGGAAGGCATGAGGTGGTGGAATTTTGAAAAATTTCAAAATTTCCGAAAAATGAAAAATGCTCCAAATTGTCCATAAGGCGCACAAAACCAAACAATTTGAAAAATTTTAAGAATTATTTTTTTCAAAAATTTTCAAATAAGTTTGGTTTTGTGCGCTTTTCAGGAATTTCTAGCATTTTCGATTTTCCGAAAATTTTGAAATTTTTCAAAATATTTTCAAAGGTCTCCTCAAGAGATGCATGCCAGTCTCGCTGAATGCCACATCCTGTCTCTCTCGGACTCGTCCTCTATCTCACCCAGTTGCTACGTGCCTCGGTGTGTGAACCAACCGGCCTCTGCAGGGCTGATCTCTGCATGTCCGTGACTGCCTCACGTGTTGCCTGAAGCACCTGGTCTTGTCAGAGACGACACGTAAGAGCCCTGTCATAAAGAGACCGGTCCGTGCAGAGCCGGAGTCAGGCAGAGACCGCATTCGTGACACACAGTACATCAAAAGCAGTACGACAGAGACCGGGTCTGGAAGTTATCAGGTGGTGGAATTTTGAAAAATTTCAAAATTTTCAAAAAATCGAAAAATGCTGCCAATTGCCCAAAAAGCGCACAAAACCATAAATATTAGAAAAATTCCAAATTTAATTTTGTTTCAAAATTTTTCAAAAAATTTTGGTTTTGTGCGCTTTTCAGGCAATTTCCAGCATTTTTTGATTTTTCGAAAATTTTCAAAATTTTCAAAATTTTTTCAAAGGTCTCCTCAAGAGATGCATTCCAGTCTCGCTGAATGCCACATCCTGTCTCTCTCGGACTCGGCCTCTATCTCACCCAGTTGCTGCGTGCCTCGGAGTCTGCATCAACCGGCCTCTGCAGGGCTGACCTCTGCATGTCCGTGACTGCCTCACGTGTTGCCTGAAGCACCTGGTCTTGTCAGAGACGACACATATGAGCCCTGTCATAAAGACACCGGTCCGTGCAGAGCCGGAGTCAGGCACAGACCGCATTCGTCAGACACAGTACATCAAAAGCAGTCAGACAGAGACCGGGTCTGGATGACATCAGGTGATGGAATTTTGAAAAATTTCAAAATTTTTAAAAAATCGAAAAATGCTGCAAATTGCCCAAAAAGCGCACAAAACCAAAAATATTTCAAAAATTTCAAATTAAATTTTGTTTCAAAAATTTTCAAAAAATTTTGGTTTTGTGCGCTTTTCAGGTAATTTCCAGCATTTTTTGATTTTACGAAAATTTTGAAAATATTCAAATTTTTTTCAAAGGTCTCCTCAAGAGATGCATGCCAGTCTCGCTGAATGCCACATCCTTTCTCTCTAGGACTCGGCCTCTTATCTCACCCAGTTGCTGCGTGCCTCGGTGTCTGCACAACCGGCCTCTGCAGGGCTGATCTCTGCATGTCCGTGACTGCCTCACGTGTTGCCTGAAGCACCTGGTCTTGTCAGAGACGACACGTAAGAGCCCTGTCATAAAGAGACAGGTCCGTGCAGAGGCGGTGTCAGGCACAGACCACATTCGTCAGACACAGTACATGAAAAGCAGTACGACAGAGACCGGGTCTGGATGACATCAGGTGGTGGAATTTTGAAAAATTTCAAAAAATCAAAAAATGATGCAAATTGTCCATAAAGCGCACAAAAGCAAACAATTTGAAAAATTTCAAGAATTATTTATTTCAAATTTTTTCAAATAAGTTTGGTTTTGTTCGCTTTTCAGGCAATTTCCAGCATTTTCGATTTTTCGAAAATTTTGAAATTTTTCAAAATTTTTTCAAAGGTCTCCTCAAGAGATGCATGCCAGTCTCGCTGAATGCCACATCCTGTCTCTCTCGGACTCGGCCTCTATCTCACCCAGTTGCTGCGTGCCTCGGTGTCTGCAACAACCGGCCTCTGCAGGGGTGATCTCTGCATGTCCGTGACTGCCTCACGTGTTGCCTGAAGCACCTCTTCTTGTCAGAGACGACACGTAAGAGCCCTGTCATAAAGAGACCGGTCCGTGCAGAGCCGGAGTCAGGCACAGACCGCATTCGTGAGACACAGTACATCAAAAGCAGTACGACAGAGACCGGGTCTGGAAGGCATGAGGTGGTGGAATTTTGAAAAATTTCAAAATTTCCGAAAAATGAAAAATGCTCCAAATTGTCCATAAGGCGCACAAAACCAAACAATTTGAAAAATTTTAAGAATTATTTTTTTCAAAAATTTTCAAATAAGTTTGGTTTTGTGCGCTTTTCAGGAATTTCTAGCATTTTCGATTTTCCGAAAATTTTGAAATTTTTCAAAATATTTTCAAAGGTCTCCTCAAGAGATGCATTCCAGTCTCGCTGAATGCCACATCCTGTCTCTCTCGGACTCGGCCTCTATCTCACCCAGTTGCTGCGTGCCTCGGAGTCTGCATCAACCGGCCTCTGCAGGGCTGATCTCTGCATGTCCGAGACTGCCTCACTTGCTGCCTGAAGCACCTGGTCTTGTCAGAGACGACACGTAAGAGCCCTGTCATAAAGAGACCGGTCCGTGCAGAGCCGGAGTCTGGCAGAGACCGCATTCGTGAGACACAGTACATCAAAAGCAGTACGACAGAGAAAGGGTCTGGAAGGCATCAGGTGGTGGAATTTTGGAAAATTTCAAAATTTTCAAAAAATCGAAAAATGCTGCAAATTGCCCAAAAAGCGCACAAAACCAAAAATATTTGAAAAATTTCAACTTAAATTTTTTTAAAAATTTTCAAAAAAATTTGTTTTTGTGCGCTTTTCAGGCAATTTCCAGTATTTTTTGATTTTTCGAAAATTTTGAATATTTTGAAAAAATTTTCAAAGTTCTCCTCAAGAGATGCATGCCAGTCTCGCTGAATGCCACATCGTGTCTCTCTCGGACTCGGCCTCTATCTCACCCAGTTGCTGCGTGCCTCGGTGTTTGCATCAACCGGCCTCTGCAGGGCTGATCTCTGCATGTCCGAGACTGCCTCACTTATCTGAAGCACCTGGTCTTGTCAGAGACGACACGTAAGAGCCCTGTCATAAAGAGACCGGTCCGTGCAGGGCCGGAGTCAGGCACAGACCGCATTCGTGAGACACAGTACATCAAAAGCAGTACGACAGAGACCGGGTCAGGAAGGCATCAGGTGGTGGAATTTTGAAAAATTTCAAAATTTTCAAAAAATGAAAAATGCTCCAAATTGTCCATAAGGCGCACAAAACCAAACAATTTGAAAAATTTCAAGAATTATTTTTTTAAACATTTTCAAATAAGTTTGGTTTTGTGCGCTTTTCAGGAATTTCCAGCATTTTCGATTTTTCGAAAATTTTGAAATTTTTCAAAATTTTTTCAAATGTCTCCTCAAGAGATGAATGCCAGTCTCGCTGAATGCCACATCCTGTCTCTCTCGGACTCGGCCTTTATCTCACCCAGTTGCTGCGTGCCTCGATGTCTGCAACAACCGGCCTCTGCAGGGCTTATCTCTGCATGTCCGTGACTGCCTCACGTGTTGCCTGAAGCACCTGGTCTTGTCAGAGACGACACGTAAGAGCCCTGTCATAAAGAGACCGGTCCATGCAGAGCCGGAGTCAGGCACAGACCGCATTCGTGAGACACAGTACATCAAAAGCAGTACGACAGAGACCGGGTCTGGAAGGCATCAGGTGGTGGAATTTTGAAAAATTTCAAAATTTTCAAAAAATGAAAAATGTTCCAAATTGTCCATAAGGCGCACAAAACCAAACAATTTGAAAAATTTCAAGAATTATTTTTTTCAAAAATTTTCAAATAAGTTTGGTTTTGTGCGCTTTTCAGGAATTTCCAGCATTTTCGATTTTTCGAAAATTTTGAAATGTTTCAAAATTTTTTCAAAGGTCTCCTCAAGAGATGCATGCCAGTCTCGCTGAATGCCACATCCTATCTCTCTCGGACTCGGCCTCTTATCTCACCCAGTTGCTGCGTGCCTCGGAGTCTGCAACAACCGGCCTCTGCAGGGCTGATCTCTGCATGTCCGTGACTGCCTCACGTGTTGCCTGAAGCACCTGGTCTTGTCAGAGACGACACGTAAGAGCCCTGTCATAAAGAGACCGGTCCGTGCAGAGCCGGAGTCAGGCTCAGACCGCATTCGTCAGACACAGTACATCAAAAGCAGTCCGATAGAGACCGGGTCTGGAAGGTATCAGGTGGTGGAATTTTGGAAAATTTCAAAATTTTCAAAACAATAAAAAATGCTGCAAATTGTCCAAAAAGCGCACAAAACCAAAACATTTGAAAAATTTCAAGAAATTTTTTTTCCAAAATTTTTGAAATAAGTTTGGTTTTGTGCGTTTTTCACGCAATTTCCAGCATTTTTTGATTTTTCGAAAATTTTCAAAATTCTCTCCACCTTAAGCCTTGCAGAACCGGTCGCTTTCGTACTGTTTCTGATGTACTGTGTCTCGGACGAACGCGGTCTGTGCCTCATACGGTCTCTGACGTACAGTCTCTGAAAATCCCAGTAGCGGCACACCACGTAAATCAGAGATCGAAACGGGCAGAGACACTGACGTTCAGACACCGAGACCTGCAGAGGCCGGCTGCTGCAGACACGAAGGCAGTCAGGAATAGGGAAAGATGGAGGCCGAGTACGGCAGAGACGGGATGAGGCATTCACCGTGGCTGGCATGCATCTCTTGGGGAGACTTTTGAAAAATTTGAAAATTTTCAAAAAATAAAAAATGCTGGAAATTGTGTGAAAAGCGCACAAAACCAAATTTTTTTGAAAAATTTAAAACATTTTGAAGGTGAAATTTTTAAAAATTTTCTGTTTTGTGCGCCTTTTGGACAATTTCCAGCATCTTTTGATTTTTCGAAAATGTTCAAAATTTTCAAAATTCTCCGCACCTGATGCCTCGCAGAACGGGTCGCTTTCGGACTGTTTCTGATGTACTGTGTCTCGGACGAACGTGGTCTGTGCTTCATACGGTCTCTGAAAACGCAGTTTCGGAAGACAGAGATCGAGACGGGCAGAGACACGGACGTTCACACACCGAGACTTGCAGAGGCCGGCTGCTGCAGTCACAAAGGCAGTCAGCTATACGGAGAGATGGAGGCCGAGTACGGCAGAGACGGGATGAGGCATTGACCGAGGCTGGCATGCATCTCTTGGGGAGACTTTTGAAAAATTTCAAAATTTTCGAAAAATCAAAAAATGTTGGAAATTGTCTGAAAAGCGGACAAAACCAAAATTTTTTGAAAAATTAGAAAGAAATTTTGCATGTGAAATTTTTAAAAAATTGTTTTGTGTGCTTTTTGGACGATTTCCAGCATTTTTTGATTTTTCGAAAATTTTCAAAATTTTGTAAATTCTCCCCACCTGATGCCTTGCAGAACCGGTCGCTTTCGGAGTGTTTCTCATGTACTGTGTCTCGGAAGAAAGCGGTCTGTGCCTCATACGTTCTCTGACGTACCGTCTCTGTAAGACCCAGTTGCGGCAGACACCACGTAAGGCAGAGACACGGTCCTTCACACAGCAAGTCTTGCAGAGGCCGGTTGCTGCACTACACCATGGCAGTCAGCAATCGGGAGAGACAGAGGCCGAGTACGACATAGACAGAATGAGGCATTCACTGAGGCTGGCATGCATCTCTTGGGGAGAATTTTGAAAAAGTCCAAAACTTTCGAAAAATAAAAAAATGCTGGAAATTGTCTGATAGGGGCATAAAACCAAATTTTTTTGAAATTTTGAGAAAAAATTTAAAGTGGAATTTTTCAAAATTTAGGTTAGGTTAGGATAGGATTAGTTAGGTTAAGTTGGGTTAGATTACGTTAAGTTGGGTTAGGTTAGGTTGGTTTAGCTTGGGCTAGGCTAGGTTTGGTTAGGATAGGTTTAGTTAGGTTAGGTTGGGTTAGGTTAGGTAAGGTTAACTTAGGCTAGAGACAATGCCATACAGAGACTTACCTTACTGAGACAGGATCAGTCAGACAGGTTACGTCAAAGTCCAGATGGTGCAGAGCACAATGCTGACAGCGATCGGGTAGGGAGAATATTGAAAAATTCTTGCAGTCCGGATGTGGCATAGTGGGATTCAAGCATAGACCGTGTGTGGCAGGATAGAGACCACCAGAGACGTGTTCTTCTGATGATCGGATGGGGCAATTTTGAAATTGTTTTAAATTTTTTCAAAAAATTAAAAAAAGTTGAAATTGTCTAAAAAGCGAACAAAACCAAAAATTTCCGAAAGTTTTTTGAAGTTGAAATTTTTTTAAGTTTTGTCCGCTTTTTGGACAGTTTCCAGCAATTTTTGAAAGATTGCATAATTTTATAAACATCCCCTCCTTCCGTTTCCTGCCACAACCTGCCTTCCCTACCTTTACCTGCAAGGCTCTGTTTTGTGCGCTTTTTGGATAGTTTTTATAATTTTTTGAATTTTTTTCTAAATTATCCCCATACATTTCCTACCAGAATCTGCCTTCCCTAATGTTACCTGCTAGCAGAAAACAGGAGGTTATCACAATGAAATGGACAGTACAAAATATACCCGCTTGTTAAAAACAATGATAATACCAAATTTACCACCAAACTCCGTTTTAGTCGTTGACAACGCCTCCTATCACAACACTCAGATAAACAAACCACAGACATTTAACTGAAAGGACGAAATGAAAGCCTGGCTTTTGGAAAGAAACATCCGACTTTGTGACGTGTTGAAAGATCAATTGTACGATTTAATCAAATTAAAAAAGCCAAAGCACGCCGGCGCAGTGGCCACGCGGTCTGAGGCATGGACCTCGTGCGCCTGGCCACTGCGACCGTGGGTTCGAGACCTACTAAAAGCATGGATGTTTGTCCGCGTCCTCCTGTGTTTGTATAGGTAGAAGCCTTGCAGAGTGTGCTGATCACTCATGCAAGTTCTTCTACCAATGTCCAAAAAATATATCAATCATAAAACCTCCAAGAGAGTTAAAAAACGCAGACCCTGCAAATGCGAATGAAGAAGAATAAGCCAAAGCACAAATGTTATGTCATTGATCAGATTTTGGCAGGCAAGGGGCATACTGTGCTGAGACTTCCGTCCTACCATCCTGATATAAACCCCATAGAACTTATTTGGGCAAATGTAAAACAATGGGTTGCAAGCAAGAAGACAACCTTTAGAATAAAGGACGTCGAGCAGTTGTGTTGCCAGAGATTCGAGGAAATTGGGCAAGAGGAATGGGAGAATGTATGTCAGCATGTGGAAAAACTAGAACAAATTTATTATGAGCAAGAAGGCATAATCGAAGACGCAATTGAACGTATTATAATTGAAGATAATGGAGTGGACAGCACATGCGGTAGTGATGAATCGAGTGATATGTCAGAAAGCGAAGGTCTGTCAGGAGTGGAAGAGCACTAAAGAGTTGTGAAGAAGCTAAAATTGTTTAATACTCTCTGCAGTCCATCCCTTCTAGCAAACTTCTGGCAAGTGACTCGCTCCGAGGTTCCAATTCACAAAGCTCAGCGGCCAAGATTGCTGAATCGCAATCTAACACAATGACATACTTTATCAAGGAGAACATATTGTATTGGTCTTGAAAACCTGATATTTATATAGGAATATGTAATATGGATAAGTTAAAGCCAGAGAAATAAATATATAAAAATATATACGAGGTGCGATCGGAAAGTTTCAAGACTGTCAATAGAGGGCGAACCGGATGTAGTACGAGTTTCTGCCGCTAGGGGGTGCGGCCTACATTCATAGTGAATTAGTGTGCCAGCCGGCATCATCGAATTTGCATTTGTTTCTTAGTTACGGGCGTTTTGGTAGTGCATTACACCGACCCTCCTGCGATTTCGGAACGGCGTGTGCATCAAATTTTGCCAAAGACTCGCCAAAACGGCTACGGAAACCTATGAAATGCTAAAGCAAGCATTTGGGGAGTCCGCAATGGGTCGTGCACAAACTTTTGTGTGGCATTCACGTTTTAAAAATGGCCGAACCTCTGTCGATGACGACGAGCGTTCTGGACGACCATCTTCGAGCACAATGCCCGAAAATGTTACGAAGATTCGGCAGGCCATTCACGAAGATCGACGTCGTACCATCAACGACTTGTGCGACATTGTTGGGATAGGTTATGGGACCTGTCAGCTGATTCTAAAGGAAGAACTCCACATGCGACGCATCATGACAACGCGCCAGCGCACACCGCCCTCAAAGTTCGGCAGTTTTTGGCCTCAAACACCATGGCCGTCATCCCGCACTCTCCTTATTCGCCGGATTTAGCTCCGTGTGACTTCTTCCTCTTCCCAAAGATGAAAATTCAGCTAAAGGGAAGGAGATTTGAGACGATAGAAGAGATTCAGGCAGAATCGCAGATGGTGCTTGACAGGCTGACAAAGAAAGATTTCCAGGGATGCTTCCAGGCTTGGCAGCGGCGCTAGGATCGTTGTGTTCACTCCCAGGGGAACTACTTCGAGGGTGATGGATGAATTTAATATCTGAGATAAGTGTACGGGTTTTTATAGGCGCAGTCTTGAAACTTTCCGATCGCACCTCGTATATATATATATATATATATATATATATTCCTCTTATGACCACAAAAGTGACTTCTAAATGGAGGACAAGTTACATGGGGAACATTATACTGAAGTTTCACTTAATACCTCAAGTATGCTAATTTTCAGAACATGTTACAAAACCAGAGCATAATTATACCATATAAAGCTTTCACCAACTGCCACTTCATTTCAAGAAGGTGCGTGCGGTCTTAATTTATTCTACTAAATGTTTTGCCATCCTCATTTCAGCTGAATAAAATAGATCCTCAGTACATTGCACACGATCATGCTGTAATCATATTTAACTGTACTTTGTACAGAGTTCATTTCTATTTTTTGAATAGTTTAAAACCTTGGCAAACAGATTATACTGACCATGTATTACTTTATACACAAAGTTATACCTGTAAAAATGAATGTCTTAATTTGTCACTAAAACAGATATCATCAGGATTATAAAAGGTTGTAAGGAACTCGGGGATGGTCTTAAAAATATAGACAGGAATGTAGTTTGTTAGACTTGCATACAAACAAGATTACACAGTTCCTGATGCCTGAAAACAAAGTAAACTACAACAAATTCTTGCTCATTTTATTTAACAAAAAGCCAGGAAAATTTATCGGTAAAGTTTCTCACCCAATTTGGGCCTCAGGTAGGCCACCATTTCAAGGCTACAGGAAATTATCTGAAAATACTCCAACACTACACTTTGAACTATAATACAAAGAGCAAAAAGGACACAAAGGTATCTACAATGAGGGTAACCTGCTAAAGCAGTCCTAAATAAAGTTGCACAGTTTAAATAGAGAGAATAAAAATATATCTTATGCAGTCATAAAATGAGTGACCAATATCACTGTCATATTTACAATAGATAATTGTTAATAACTTAAAAAATTATTTCTCCTGTAGACTTGGTATGGGTTTAAGAATAGTACAATTTTTAATTTCTTCCAAAGCAAATGTTCTAAAAGCATTATTCCTGTAGGGTCTACCTCCTAAAACTACAGTTTTCATATAAATAATCTAAAATCACAAGTTGGTTTAACCTCTTGACAAAAGGGCACAGTTAGAGAAATGGCACAGCAACATGTGACTGGGATGTTTGTTCTTCGTTCCAAACCAGAGTATTGTGAGGAGCTAAACAAAGCATTATTGTGGATTCTAGGAACTATCTACAAATGCCTCCCAGACATACATACAGGCTACTTTTTATTATAATTATTAGTAGTATGGGATGTTTTGGAAGATTTCAGGATTTATATTTTTCATTCATTCAGAAAGCAACAAGGTGATGCCACTAATGCCATTTCTAAAACAAGTGTCAAAAAACAGGACACAACAGCACTGTATATACATTATCATCATCATCATCATCATCACATAAATTAAATACAGACATTCTGAACAATGTGGTATACGTAACAATAACACCCCAGAAGAAACTGACTGATTCATGTTTTAAATTATTTATTCAATTATCTAATTTTTTTTAATTCAGCACAGCATTTTACAAACTCTATAATCTCAACTGTATACATAAATAAGTCTGCATTTGGTTTTCTCCAACAATCAGTGTGCCAATATGTGTGTCTTTCCATTGTTCAAAATGTCAGCAGTAAAACTGGTGACTCGACAAGTAACAAACGACAAGTCCGATTTCATTAAATATTAACGTTCACATTTTTTTAAATCTTTTATATGTGTGTGTGTATATATATATGTATATATATATATATATATCAGCCAATGTGTTATGTACAAGTCTTACTGGACTAAAACGTCAAGAAATTATATATGAACTACCAGTTTTGTTTTTATTTCTTTTCTTTTCTTTCTTAAAAAAATCACACTAAAATTATGAGCAGTTTGTGATTACAAAAAAAAGAAATTATACTCTGTTTAGCAGACCTCAGTTGTTCCGAACATGTTTACACGTAAACATGCTTTTACTAAAAAATCTGGCAACTCATGTAGTAACATTTTCTTACTGCAAACATACAAGTTGTTGGATGAATAGAAAAAATTCAACAGGAGCATTTCTTTGTCTTTATAAACAGTTTCTTAAATAACAATGTTTTCACGTATTACATTACAAATGAAAGTCACCTTATATATATTTATATTGTAATATGAACATGACAAAACTGTAGGATGCATCATATCAACTCTGTGTGTGTATAAGAATGTGTATATCACTGTCAAAAGATGAGTTCAAGTGATCTTGATTAATAAGAGTTGAATGGCTGGCTAAGTATAAGGACAAATGTTTGTATAAAGAGAGGATATTCTGCTTTAACTTGTGGTTCTCCACCACAATGACTACAATGGAGCAATACGAAGTATAAATAGACTGTTTTATCAAGGTTTAAAAATAAATTAAATAAGTTTTATTGTCATCTGCTAGGATTTATATTCCTTTTGAAATTTGTGTATGATTAGTAATGAATACAACTTCCATGTAACTTGGATGTTGGTTTTGGCAAAATTTTCAATGCAGAAGTATAGTAGTGCAATTCTAACTGTAATTTCGAATCTCTTTACTGTGATGATAAGGAAGGACAATTGTCAATTTTGTTATTTAATTACATGCAAGAATTTATGGGCCAATTACTTTTTTGTGACATGCCAAATGCTATTATATTTGTTCTGTTAGGACATAAGACAGCCAAGCAAAGCAAATCACTGATTTAATCATCATATCTCCTACATGTACAAAAAGCATCTGTATTGTTGTAAGATGAGCTATCTGTAATCATGATATTAATGAATTTCAAATTGAAAGCAATGCATGGAATCGGTATGAAGCATACAATGTGTTTCAAAAGAAGTTTTAATTCTGGTAAATCTGTGACACCAAGACATAATACCTGAAAAGAGAACATTTAATTTAACATTAAACTTTGGTCAACTCAACAGAAAGATTCATAGTGCACTGCAGTGAGGGGGAAATTCCTATGAATGTGCGACTTTGTTGAAAGTTGAACCATAAAGAACTTAACATTTTAAAACATGATGCTCAACTGTATCATAAATACCATAACAAAGCCCTTGTGTGTGTAAGGTCTGAGAGAACTGATATTCAAATGATATGTAAAAGACTACATAAGTTCACACACAAGATAGAGGTTGACAATGTTTGTGTCACTTGTTTTCCACACACATATTTAAAGTGAGTTCAGACGTAACAGATCAACGATTGATCAGATCTTCTGCATCCATCAGATACTAGACAAAAAATTGGAGTACAGTCGGACCATACATCAGTTGTTTATAGATTTCAAAAAAGCCTACAACTCTGTTAAGAGAGAAGTGTTATACAATATTCTCATTAAATTTGGTATACCAAAGAAGCTAGTGAGTCTAATTAGAATATGCTTAAATTAAATCTATTGGGCAAAGCCATGGTCTAGGAAACACGGAGTTTTCCTCCGGGGGCTTCCCCGGTTTCTCTGTGGCATCACAACAATTATTCCATTCACACACCGAAGAAGGCAATGGCAAACCACTTCTGGATCATCTGCCAAGAACGTATATGAACAGGTCCCAGTCCGAGAAAAAAATGGAAGGATCCTGTTCATATGGACCTGTCGTCAGACAGAAAACAAAAAAGAAAAAAAACCTGACTCTGCTGCACTTTAACTTTGCATTACAATATGCCATCAGGAAATTCGAAGATAGGCAGGAGGGTTTGCAATTGAATGGGACACATCAGCTATTGGTATGTGCTGATGATGTTAATCTATTGGGTGACGATATAAATACAATAAAGAGGAACACAGAAGTTTTAGAAGCTAGTAGAAAGGTGGGGTTACAAGTAAATTCAGAAAAAAACTAAGTACATGTTAGTATCCTGTCAGCAGACAAAATCAAATTAGATGGATAAAAAATCCTTTGAAAGTGTGACAAAGTTCAAATATTTTGGAACAACAATAACAAATCAAAATGATATTCATGAGGAAGTTAGGAGACTAAATTCCAGAAATGCTTGCTACTTTCAAGTTCAAAATATTTTGTCTTCCCGTCTGATTTCTAAGAATGTAGAGATTAAAATAAACAAAAAAAATTCTGCCTATTGTTTTGTATGGGTGCAAAACATGGTCTCTCACGCTCAGAGAGGAACACAAATTACAGGTGTTTGAGGATAGGGTGTTGAGGAGGATATCTGGACCTCAGAGAGAGGAACAACAATAACAAATCAAAATGATATTCATGAGGAAGTTAGGAGACTAAATTCCAGAAATGCTTGCTACTTTCAAGTTCAAAATATTTTGTCTTCCCGTCTGATTTCTAAGAATGTAGAGATTAAAATAAACAAAAAAAATTCTGCCTATTGTTTTGTATGGGTGCAAAACATGGTCTCTCACGCTCAGAGAGGAACACAAATTACAGGTGTTTGAGGATAGGGTGTTGAGGAGGATATCTGGACCTCAGAGAGAAGAGGACATGGTATGGAGAAAAATGCATAATGATGAGCTCAAAAATATGTACTCCTCCTCCAATATTGCTGGGTGATTAAGTCAAGAAAAATGAGATGGGCAGGGCATGTGGCAAGAGATGTGCACGAGAGTATTACTTGGGAAGCCTATGGGGGAAGAGACCACTGGGGAGACCTAGACACAGATGGGAAAATATCAAGCAGGATCTAAGGGAGAGAGGATTTGAAGGTGACTGAATTTTGTTGGCCCTGGACAGGGACCGGTGGAGGGCTTTGGTTAATTCGGTGATGAACCTTTAGGTTCCATAAGCCATCTAGTTTAGTTAGTTATATTTAAAGTGGAAATAAATTGCTCTTTTTTTGTAACTTATAATAAACTTTCAGGTTCCTCTAAGCTTCTGCCACATAAAGCTGTAATATATTTAATTTTGAAATAAAATGAATGAGAAAAGATTTGAGAGTATGGGATATTTTCTAACAAGGATATGAAATTCTCATTTTGTAACAGAAATTATTTGTATTTAAAAGTTATCACCACAGCTGTGAAGTGTTTATTTTGGTAGAAATTGACATGGGTGCATTTAATGCAACACTAGCACTAGTTTATTTAAACTACTATGCTTAAAGGACAATAACAAGGTGTCAAAACTAGTTCCATGTTACTCAATGCACATCTTCCAAATGTACTTGACCTTTTATGTCTATTATAAAACCTATTACTTATGATTTTTAAGAATTGAATTCTATCCAATACAACAATTCTATTGGAAGGACAGAACTTATACATAACAGGAAAATAAGTTAGGAAAGTGTGACAACTTAAATGAATATGAGCACATGGCATCAACATTTTACATGCACACATACACTCATTCACTCACAATATCAACGAGTTTCATTTTAATTTCTATCATGTGCATAGGCTCATATTTAGTTAAAGCTCTAACTTTCCTTGTTCCCCTATGTATCACATCAAATTTAACAAGCAATTTCACAGCTTCAGTTATGTCGGTAAACCTGAAGTCAGTGTACTAATTAAAACATTATAGGCTTAACTGGACATGACTTATTTCAGAAGGTAGTTGCAGTATTATGTTTTGTTGAGAAAGCTCATTACCAAATCCAGTATGTCAGACTGATAGAGTTGGAGGACTTATCAACCTCCTTCACTGGCCCATGATCACCTGACATGTACAAATCACGTGAATTGGGCAGGACACATTTGCAGTTACCATGTCAGAAGCAACATGATATACAGCATGTTTCAAACAGCTGAGAGTCTACTGGGCTACTGAGTAAAGACAGCAAGAACAGGAAGCTGATTATCCACTCCTAATTTGAGCCAAGATCTGAAGGCTCTTGGAACCTTACACCATGTCCTTGATAGAATTGTCCTCAGGCATAAGGAGAACTTTACTAGTCCAAGTTAATTTCAAAATTACTCAGTAAAGCAAAAAAGGAGGGTAGGGAGCTAACACAATGTGTCAATGTGTTGTTACATTTGTTGTTATTGTAATGTCAATTTAATTGTACATCCCTGCCAACAGTGTTTGACACAAACATGAGGTCCTACAATTTAAATAATGGGACTGATTGTAAGGGAAGGTGGGATGTCATTAACCTTTTTTAAGACCGTAGCTGCCTTCATGTACTCACTTTCTAACATTATACATGCATTTCATAACTCTGCATGCCTGGAAGCACTGCTGGAAATAATACTTTTCAAGACTTCACTACTGTTGTCTCATTACTCTTAATAGCTTCAAATGAATCAAAATGATACCCTTTCAGAAGACCTTTGGGAATATTAAAAAAGTGACAAAGCATCAAATCAACTGAGTACAGTAGATATTTCAACACTGTTATCTGTTTCTTGGTCAAAAATCACATTACTGAAAGTGCTAAGTGGAAAGGCACATTGTCACAACTCAAAATCCACTAGGCTGGCCAAAGATTTGGTATTTTTCAATAAATATATTGAAGTAAATAGTCCAAGACTGGAAGGACTACTTGTTTTGTAGGAACAAATTTATAATGGATGGCTGTTCTGATGTCAAATAGACAGATCCACAACCTTGATCTTTGACTAAAATATTTATACTTTTCTTGACCTCAGAAACTCTGGACTTCTGTTAGAAACAATAGTATTTTGTTTCTGGTTGTACTGGAAGTCCTAGGTCTCTGCCAATCATTGTTCTTTCCAAAAGGTTAGATCCTTTGATCAGGGTTGCTGAAAGTCTGAACAAATTTCTTATCTCATGTTTCTTACAAACCACTGTGACAATAATAACACTTAATGAACTCAAAAAACAAAGTTACCCCAAGAAATTTTTGACACAAATTGCTGAAATCATGTACTCATATGACACTGCACCAACTCAATAGTATCAATTACTGCACAACACTGCCAGTCCAATTATTTTGTCAGACCTTGTATATCATAACAGAGGCTTGGACTGATATTTCTTCACAAATTAGGGTTTGTAGGTACTTATGGAAACAAAATCCCCATTATCATTTCAACCTAAGTCCAATTCTTGAGAAGTCACAGATTTGCCACAATTAAGAAGAACCCAGCAGTAGGTTGCTAAAATATCTTAACAGTTCACATACTATTAGTGAATATACCACTTATATGGCGCTAACTCCACTGCCAAGTCAAGACTGAAATTCATTTCTTAGTTCTAATACAAATTTGCATGTAGATTAAAACCAATTTATCTTGGAATTTATGAAAAAAATCCCACTGCAACAAGGATGATATAAAGATTTCTGCAATTAAAATAATGACTAATCTATATTATGTCTTGTTGAACCTTACTAAAGAACAAGCACAGAATAATCTGAATGAACACCTTACTATCAAACTGAATCATCTCTCACACAAACTAAAATGTTTAAAAACTGACAATATTCAACCCTTAAAAGCTCAGCAGCAACTATAGGTACCACATGCTTTAACAATAAATAACTCTTAATTTTGTATTCATGGGTCTCATATGATTTTCAGTATATATACAGAAATTATTCCCTTGAACAGCAGTAACCAGCTGAACTTTGTAATGGACCTGCCAAGTTTTCTCTGAGGGACAGTTTGAATTCTTAAATATTTAGATGAGCTTGTTTTAAACTTAATGCAATCTTTTCACATTTCAGTATATTACTGGTATATCTGATCATAACATGCAATTCTAGTTAATTCTTATTCTAGTAACATACAGCAAGCATCGATAAAATATGGTTCCAGAATTGAATTCTACCCCAAAACAATACTAGTCATAATAAGTAAACCCTCGTCCTGGTTAAGAACACTGTCAAAGATTTTACGCACAGCTGCTCAATATTGGAGGTATATTCTCCCTGGAATACAGAGAGTTGGGCACTTCATTTCTAAAGAAATCTATTAACTTTCTTCCCCGGTTCTTCACACTTGCTAGAGCTTTAGGCCCTATGCGAACAGGTAAGAAGAAATGCCCATTTCTTTGTTTTATTGATCATACTAAAGCATTTTAGCACATATACACTTAAACAAGGTAAAGTCACTCTAATAAAAAACTGTTCGGCCATTTCAAATCCTTAACTACACAACTTACCAGAAGTCATTCTTGTCTTCAAATAAAGGAAAACATGGAAGTCTACATGGAGGACAAAGTATAAAGGTTGAAAAAGCATACGATCAAGTACGTCCATGATAACAGCTCATTAATCTTTTTAGAGCCAGGCCATAATATTTTGTGGTTTGCCACTTCTGCTTAATAACAATTTATCATTTTCTGTGTAGACCCTGTTAGACACTGACATAATTTAACATATCCTGATCGATGGCACCATGTGACAAGCACAATCAATAGCAAAAATTACACACAAACATTTAAAATGACACTAAATTTTGTGTATCTTTGTTTTGAAAATGCATATTTTGAAAACTGCCTCACTGGTAAAGTCTCTTGTTTGTTAAACTGGTTCTAATTTGCAGGAACATGTATATGAATGAAGAAGAAGTAACAAATTTTGTAAATGTCGTGAGTGATAAGTTATTATTTCAAACTAGGTGATGTAACAGTCTATAAAACTTTCTGCATAGTAGGCCTGAAGTGAGTATTAATCTTCCTGAGTTAGTATGTGATGGACCAGTCAGATTAAATTTGAGCATTAGTAAACCAGAAACAGTGATGGCTACTGATAAAAGTGATAACAGTGGCAATAATGCAAATGATACTGATCATAATGACCAAGAGCCTGTGTACCAAAAAGTCCTGGTAGATAGTGATAAAGACCATCAAACCTATCCATATCTTAAAACAGTAGGACTCAAATAAGGTTCCCCACTTCATGCCAAACTCACTTAATATACGAAACTGTTCATGAATTTACTACTTTCGAAGTTGTTTGCAAATTTGTTTTGGGATCCCATCAGTTGACAAAAGAAAACTTTCATCAGTGATGGCATTCCTCCGAGCTGTGATACCACGTGGACTTTTCAAAGCTTACAGATTGAGACAGTATATATTTTCTCCAAAACACTGGTATCTTCTCTACAGGTCCACATAGCATCACAACCCAGAACATTGTCATCTTCACCACTGTGAGAACCTCAAATCTCAGAAAGCTTTTGTTGTTGTTTTCTGGAAATGGGTAACACAAAGACCTACAATCTTCCCATACTAGGTCAGAAATTCACACACATACTTACAGATACTTAGATGAGAGGGTCCTCAAATACAGTAGCCCTCGATTTGCGCCGATTTTGAAACCAGAAAGTCAACAAGTGAAAAAAAACCCTATTATTTATAACGTTTTACAATGTTTCTCGTACTGCTTCTTATACTAAATTGTAATTCTTACATCGCTGATTTTGAATAAAAATTATAAATACAGTCATCTCTGCAATTACGTACGTTTCGTTAACAAGAATTTGCTTCAATGAGATTAATTGGTAAAAGCTGTTTGTGAAATGCAAACTTTTGCATATGCAAATTTTCTCTTGTGCTACAGCAAAGAGATGCGTTATGGCATCCATGAGGCCTTATCGTAAAATTTTGAAAGAAAGAAATCACGACAGTCCACAATAAACACCTTCTTTAAAAAACATGACGATCCTCAACCAGGGACTTCGCCAGAGAGCTAACGCCGCTTCATCACACCATCACCGATTGTAAGTGTATAAAATATATTTTCTTAAATTCCCTTTATTTTATTTACGTTATTTCAGTGCTTTAAATGTAATGCCATTATATTAATAGTCAATGTTTGGGTGCTGGGAACACATGTCATTGACTTCTCATTGATTTACATTATAAAATTGTTCCAATTTATGCAGATTCCGATTACGCCGGTTCGTCCAGGAACACATCCCCGGCATAAATCGAGGGCTACCTGTACTGGAAAGAAGTCACAATATATGTAATTTCCAGAATGTTACTGAATGCCTACGAGTTACAAAACAAAAATGCCACTGGGAAAAAATCTACACAATTTAAACTGAAAACATATAACAGGAATGAAAGAGAAAAATTTTATCCTGAGGTTCATGGGCCAAATGAAGGTACAGTAATTGCTGGATCTGATCTGGAGGCTCATTATAAAAACAACTGTGCTTTGTGTAGCACAAGACAGAACTGAGCGAAGAATTGCAGGGGTTATGAACTTCTGAGCATACACATAATAATGAAGGGGCAGTGAAAGTGTCACAAATACAGGAAATACAAGGCAAACAACATAGGACACGTATTATAAATATAATCAAAGACAGTTCAAAGATTCTCATGTTATCACATGACAGCACAAAAATAATTTATCTTTAAATATCTCAAAAACTGTAAGAATTATGGAAAATGTATACTGGATATGAAATAAGTGTTCAATTTTTCTCTACACGATGCTCTCTGAAAGATGTCTTCACGTAAAATGTCCACCACCATCCAATTTTAACCAAACTGGAATGCACTGATCTCAGTAACACTACAAAATATCACATTTAATAAAACTCTGTTCAGTGGTTCTCAAGATGTAAAGACTTCTCAATAAGTAAAGGGACAGAAATGAAAACTTATCAGGCAAATGTTAGTCATGTTTTATCATCAGCCTGGTGCTTGTCGTGGCATGTATTCTTATGTATGGCTTGGCACTAAAAGGATTAAACTTCTTGTGTGTTGGCATCAATGACAAACCAACGCATTTAAAAATCTAATACAACTTCAAATTTTAGTTAACTATGACAAATTCATTAGAATTATAAAAATGGACTGTAAGTAGACATGGGACTTTGTGTCTCTGCATGAATGAAATACTGATAGCAAGATACGGCTACAAATTGTCTTTGATACATTTCATCAATATTTAAATATTGTACAAAATATTCTAAAAATACGTCGATACAGAGCAGTTCTCTTACAAGGACAGGCAGGAAAGCCAACAATGATAATAGACTTCTGTAAGCATGCGTAAAAATAGGGAAGATGTGGGGTTAGCATTAGAATTGTGCTTATCATTGACAGAGCACAAAATATCATTCTTCTTCTGTGTTCTTTATATCATCCTTACTTTGATAAAAAATCGAAGTTTAAAACAGTGAAAATACTTATTAGTTGCTAAATGCCAGTAAACACTAAAATTCAATGAACAACACTGAATCAATATCTCTTCCACTTTACATTGCAGAAATGAACAGTATACAAATACAAAATATTTGTGGTGTCAAAATTACATTAATAATAATAATGTTAGTATTATTATTTAAGCAAAAAAAATATAAAAACTAAATTATTTTTCTATTTTTAATGATTTTTTATGTTTTTAAAATACTGATATATGGTATATTTAATTTCTCCAGTTGCAGTGTGGAGATATGCGGAGTTTACTGATGTGAAATGATAGCTTTCACTAAATACTGCTTTCATGAACACTGCAGAACTGTCGACTACCATGGGACATTTTCCCATACATGAGACATAAATACTATACATGAAAAGTAAATGTTGAAAATTAGGCACTAAAAATAAAGAGAATTATCTTCCTAACCCAATTCCTGTTGCAATATCCTAGTTTTGGAATAGAGGTATAGCTCTACACATTCTTAACCTTGAAAGTGAATTGTCAGCTGCAAGCCATGGCAGATGTAGCTGCCTGCCCCAGGGAAAAAGCACCCCCCCCCCCCCCCCCCAGTAACCACTGCACAGTGCCTCGCTGGGTAGCCCCCAGACCTCGTTAGGACAAAGTGACAAACTGCAAAATCCCTGCCCCTGCTGGGACAGAACCACAGTCCTGTATGACATTAAAAATTGTTAAGAGCTATTGAAATAAAAACTTACAACACATGACTTTATATTATGTGCTGAAAAATATGGAGACTGACTCAGTATTTAAGATCATTACATCATGTTCATTTACATAAATAAGTAAGCTGTCCCACTACACGCCATGTAGGTGCATTGGGGGAGTGGAGGTATAGCTCCTATTCTTTCTTGACCTCAGCACTAGATGGGGGTGAGTGGTCAGCATCACGCCCCGGCCGCGCTTTACCCCCGGGAACGGACCCTGGTACCCATCGTATAGGAGGCTGATAATAATAATTTCTAAGAGTAATTTTGCAAATTGATTCTTCACTATATTTTTTACTGTATTAGACTGGGTAACCACTTCAGAATGTCAACTAACTGACAATATATTAAAATTATTCATGATCCATTGGGAACGAACTTTGAATCCCAAGCCAATTACAGTTAAATCCACATGGGAACATCATTAATTCTTCTGTTGCTATTCTGCTGATTAAAGAAAATGTGCAAGCTAATATCCACAAAGCTGCTTTATTTAAAGTTTGGAGACCCATACATTTTCTTGGATCATTTGTGCCATAAATTAGCTACATTTTAATATTTTTAATCACTCAGCTGTTAATTATGCTTCCAGTACAGCGAGGATGCTAACCTTACAGCACACATCCAACCTAACTCGTCAGATTTCCGTTGAAGTAATGTCATTGTAGGGAAAGACTCAGAGTGAAAGACTGGCTAAATCACATCTCCATGGTACAATACTTCAGCAGCTGTATAACTTTTTTTTCAGTTGTATAAATGCCCAATCAGAGTATAATTCTGGAAAGTAACACTGACTGACAAATCAGAATCCAGCAGGAAGGATCATTCAGTGATGAGACTGAGCTTTGATTCAGTTTGAGGAGAGAAAATTCTGAAGTTTGGCAGCAAAGCAATTGCCAGTGCTAGCAACTGCCACTCATCACTTTCTATTCAGCCAGTAGTCATCTGGCATTTCATACACTGATTTGGCTTAGACACTGTTTTGGTGCTAAGGCAAGTTTGCTGCAAAGTTTACGGTTTCACAATTCATATAAACTTTAAATTAAATTTTGCGGCTTAAAAATCTAGTGAACAGGATATATTAATCAGAAAAGTGTGTTAATTGTAATAAAACCTTGTCATAATCAAGGTTTCAGGTCAAACTAAATAATTCAATATTTAACTTTTCTAAGTTATGAATCAAAGGAAAGTGTCATGTATGGTTCTGTTTACAAACAATATCAAAGAGTGGCTGAACAAATGTTCATCATAATTAGCCAGAATTTTGTAAACTACCTTTACCCATGTACAACACCAAAACTACATACCCATAAAGTCCAGTTTCAAATCCATGTATGAACCCTAGAGTATTTTCATGCAAATATGTGCACATAAAAAACAAGAAACAGACCTTGGACTGTTGCAAGTGGTGCCCAAGCATGGAGTGATTTGTTATTAACAGAAGCAATAAACTTCAAATATGCCACATCTACATGCCAGCAGAAAAAAAGAAAGTCATGCTATAAAATCTGGTGATGCAGAAATTACAAAATAAGATAGTTGCATAAAAGGTTCAGTCAGGAAGGTCAACTTGGAGACCTGATCACAAATGGGAGGACAATATTACAATACATCTTACAGAAACAGAAACATGAAGGTGAGGACTGGATTCATTCAACTCAGGATAGGGTACACCAACAGGTTTTGTGAACATGGTAATGAACATATGAGTTCCACAAAGATGAGCAACTATGAGCTTCTCAAGGACTGTGCTGAATAGAGTCAGTTTCCTTAAAAGTTTAATACTGAATACGGAGCAGGAAGTTTTGCTTGAATTTGTTTTGGCAAAAACAAACATGTATGGTTCTTGAGTACACATGCAAGTTGTATCCAAGATATAGAGTGTGAGGAAAGGCAGGGGAGATATGGAAATTATTAGTTGGAGAATCCTAGTTCTGATCCCATTGTTTTAACCCTGAGAGGAGTCACCACACAAGGGTTTAATTGGAAGGAATGGAACACTAAAAAGTGTTACGTATGATAGGTAACAAAACCATAACTTAATTATGCTCATTCCATCTTTGAGGTAGTTTCAAGTATCAATGTTGCAATAACCTCCCTACTTATCAAATAATATTAAACTTTAGATAAATATGAACAATTTGGGTCACAGATTGACAGTGAAAGAAATGAGAATACAAACTGTGCAATTAGAATCAGTATTGTGAGTTATGGTTTTCTGTATGTGCACAGTTTAATCTTGTAGAGTAGTTACAAATGTTTAGGAAGAATGTGTCACCTTCTTCAGGGAGGTCATACATTTATACAAAACATTGGTAACTACCTACCAGTACCACAGTTTGACACAACCTGGGAGGCCACAACTCATGGTTAAAATGCTGTAAAAACAAAACTTAATTAAATAAATAAATAAATTAAAATCAATGCTTCTGCTCTTGTGTTATGGTGATGCCTAAGTTCTGTAGCAGTCAAACTGAAAGCTGAATACCATAGCTACAATTCTTGAAGGATAATTCTCATTTGTTCAACATTATAAAGCAATTACTTGAAATGTTGGTCACAATAACAACAATAAAACAAAACAAAAGGAAAAGTATTCTGTGTGATATATTAGAATGAACATAGACATAGATATTAAACCACCAAAATAAATAATACAAACTCACAGTTCAGATCGGTAAGACATGCAATAAAGGGTGTATATCTGCAATGAAGGAACATCAAGGTCAATAAGGTATGTGAACTGCAAACAACATATTTACAAAACAGATGTCTGTCTTCCGGATTGTAGAGCTGTATAGCCTGGTATTAGTTTATCAATGTTTCACAGGTCCTTGCTACCTTCATCATTAAGGCGGTGATCACCCTGGTGATAAAGGCAGCAAGGAACCATCAATAAATTTCTGCCAGACTACACAGCGCAGCAAACCCACAAGACAGCCATCTTCATACTCAATGCCATGAGAACCACAAATCCAACACATCTGCAAATTTATGTAGACCTTCCCATTCTTGTCCAGTTCAACAATACATTAAATTAATTAGAAGCTCTGTGTTGAAGCAGTCTGTCACATCTGTTAACAATGGAATGTTGCAGTCAGATGATTAGCATTCCTACTTCATACCTGGCAAGTCCCAGTTTCAAATCTCAGCCCTGTGAATGGCTATCTTGATTGAGGATTTTCATGGCTTTCCTTGGTTCATCCAAGTAAATGACAAGATAGTATCTTAAATTAGGTGATGACCACTCCCTTCCCTATATTTTGTAATTCAATATTCATTAATCATCCGATCATTGAATGCTACATAATCCAAACAACTGACAGCATCATTAAATAAATCACAAATAAATAAACCACACACATCTGTCAACCCACCTTAATATACTACTCCATAACTTACATTCTGGTGCTAATGTTCCTCAGTGAAACAGTACAGTTGTATAGCTAATCTACACAGGGAATTTTGTTAAATGGAAACATACAGATGGACACTCAAGTGTTTATTATAAGACCTCCAAAGTTTTAAACTTCACAGCCTTAGCAATTAATATCTCTATATAACTGATGGTAAAATGAAAATACAACAGATACTTGAGAGCACAATACAGCTTCAAAATTATGACACAACAAACATGACTAGGGCCAGTTCCTCTTTAATGTCCCCAACTAACAGAAAGTTGTACAGTCTGAACCACAATGAAAGGTAGTGTATGCACACCAAAATCCCAATAATGCTGGTGCCTTTGCCATGTAATAATTAAGATTTTGGTTTCCAATTCTCTCTTCAAATTTATGATACTTAAGTTTTCACCATGGTCCATATTCACTGCAAGGTCTTTTGGGTGGTGCACCATGTCAAAAAGACAAAAGCGTCCAACATTTTGGAGTTGTTCTGGCCTTGAAGGAGACAGATCCTCCAAAATGGTGGGGCATTTTTAACTTTCCAATGCTGCACAACACCAAAAATACCCTGCAATAAATATCTCCTAAAATGGTAATGGTAATTTTATTGTATTTCTTTTCTTTCTCTTTGCTTTAAGTATAATGATGTCTAAAATCATTATATTAACAAACCATACGTAACATCCAGTATAAAATATATTAAAAATTATAAAAACTGACAAAATTCACAGTGATAAACTTGTAAATAACAATATTAAAACTGGCTAGAAAAGAAAGGGCCATCATAATATTTAATAACCATGACTCACAGCCTTGGCATATTGAAGAGAATCCCCTTTAACACATGGTGTATACAATACAGGAAGGAATGTATGGACAAGAAAAAGTATTCCAAGTGATGGGTTTCATGTTAATGGACTGAATGATTCAAATGCCATGCTTTCCAAATGCAAGAAATTTAGTTACACACAATATTGAAAACACCACCATTAGACATTTTCAAGATTCCTCTTAACTATTATTACTACTAGCAATGCCAATTTGGCTATTCTATATTTATTTCCACAATGGAAAATTTGGGAGAGAGAGGGTAGTTTTGCATCTGAAGCATAATTCTTAAAGAAGCGAGCAATTTCTCTGGACTTCTACCTCCAAAGAGAACCTTGTATTTACGCTTTTTCTGACATAACATGTTTCGTGGATACCCCTGTGCATTTTCAAAAAAGAACTAAAAAAATCAGGACTCCTTCTCCAAGATAAACATTATTTATATTTAAAAATTTTCTGTGATAAACTGGCAAGTTTTTTTCCCATTCCTGTGCCTAATTTTCCCAACAGCAAACAATCAAATGTTCCCAGGACTCTGTCTCCATGAGAAATTTTTTTTGTATTCAACACTTTTCCTACAATATGCTATTTGGGAAACTAGAGTATGATGGACTGACAGATTTGGGGTATTAATTGTGTATGGATTACAGGATGCCTCCATGTATTTTCTCACTTCCACCCCCAAATCTTATAACATTTAGCAGAATCCCCACTGGAGTGATTTTGACATATTTAACTATCTCTGAGCCTGAACGCTTTAATCTCTTCTATAAAAATAATAATTCCTAACCTTAGCACTCAACAATGTTCATGTTTTACTGCCTCCTAATGAAGAAGTTAACCATTTTCCTTCTAATACCAAATAAACTTCAGTTTAAAAATGTTGCCCTAAATATATTATCCTGAGTTAACTTCTAGCAATTATAATTTTGTGAATACAAATTATTATTTCAATTTCTTTAATTTTTAACAATCATTTGAGTTTCTTCTTGCCAGATGGAATAAGTCATCTGTAGTCCACTGACAGAGATTACTCTTGAAGATTTCTTTCATACTTCATATATCATACATTCATCTGACAGTCTTTTGTGAGTAGCTGTGATCACAGATGTTGGCATGGTTAATGCTATGTAACTGTGGAACAAAATGTGACTGACTGATGTGGAAAAAAATTTTGATGAGTCTGAAAGGCATACTTCTACATCAGAACACAAATTACAGACTCAAGATTCAGTCACTTCTCTTGATACACAAGCCCTACAATAAGCGGAAGTAAAAAATTCAGGTCCACCATACACAGCAAGACATCTAAGCAGGTTACGAGAACTCAGAATAAATAAAGAGGCTGTTTACATGCAGAACATTTTTTGTGTTGCAAAGTTCTTTTAAGAAATTAGTCACCTACACTACTTCATATATGTTCAAATATCTCAGAACTGAACTAAAGTAATGTCACCCCCCCCCCCCCTTGTAAGTCTGAAAAAAGTCCCAAGGTAAATGGTCAACAAACTTTATGATGCTCTGATCATATAATGTATCAGGAAAGTGTTCATTTCACATACTGGCTCCATTTGATTAATTTTATGAACAATTAATGAAAAGTAATTTTCAATATCAGGGCAAAATCCAGGGTTCTCTAAATAGAGTCAGAAGAAAGTTAATGTCAAACAATACCATGAATTGAGAACAGCTGAAATATTTAGCCTTGAATATTGGAGAAATGTATGTTCCCACATTTATGCTATACTTGAGCCAAGAACAGGATTATTAAATTAGGATTAGAATGATAAAATGCATGTGCTTCCCCTAAATTAACAAAAACAACAAAACCACTGTTCTGAGATGAATGCATAGTGTGGAATAAAATATTAATTTCCTCACTTTTTGTACTTTAGTGGGCTAGCAAGTCCATTTCCAAAAATTAATTTATTCTTACATTTAAAATAAAAATTTCAGTACATGATTGCAATGTGTTAAAACTTGTATACGTTTGTTTTCAAACAACTGCATTATGTAAATTCCATGTACAATATTTTGTATTTATGAAGTTTCCAAGATTCTAGGACCTATTTTTTTATTTATACACAACACAACAATTTAGCCATACAATTTGATGCAAGTCTGTTTTTATTTCAAATTAACATTTATCTTGACTTGGCAGAGTATTTCCCATTCATGTGGCATCAGAAACTGTTTGAAAGGATAAGCAAATACAAATGAAGACAAAGGCAGGCAGTTAAATAGATTTGAAAAATATAAAATGAAGGCAAGCCTTTTGTTCTTTAATTGCAATAATTCCTACCCTTACCCACATTCTGGATTTCTTGCTTTCTGCTTTTATTTTACTTACTAACCAAGTATCCGAATGAACACATATTCTGCATTACCAGTAGTGCAGTATGATTAAAAATAATCTTAGCACTCTTCAGACTTCAAAACTTTTTTCTTTTGTTCGAATGTGAAATTGTTATAGTTTATACACAAATAAAAACATGTTTATTTCTTGAATCCTTTAGAAGATTTTAATGTAGGGGTATACTTATAGTAGGAGTTGACAGACAGAAATATTGACAGCCGATGATTAAAAAAAATATACAGCCTTTTCGAGAATTAACGCAGAGTCCATCATAATGTTTCGCACGCCAGCCATAAAGTGATATTTTAGTATTATGCTTGCGTAACCCAATTTGAGTATCCAAATATTAAAACCAAAACTGCAGGCCAGAAAACCTATGTCAAATCAATGCCCATTAGCAGGCACCTATGTTTATCTTCTGGTCTGTCATTATCAAATAACTGAGAATGGCATGTCAAGCAAATACAATTCCCTTCAGAAAATGTGTTTCTGAGCATGCATTTGAAAATATTCAGAATTAAAAAAAAAAGAAAGAAAAACAGAAACTGCCCAGTATCATGACTATAACCACTTTAAATTCAAAGAAGTTTTAATAAAACCAGCCATAACTTCTCTCATTTTCTTTCTTTTTTCTTTTTGTTTTAATAGCTTTAAAAAACACACACAGACAGACCCCAAGTACAAAATTATTGAGTAAACAATTCGTGATACTGTACACTTGCCTTAAATAAGATCACACATCACCATTACTGCTGCATCTGCGGAACATCACAACTCCAGTTTGTTCATTTCCCTAAAACACTTGATAACAAACAACGTTTATGGCCCATTTTGCTTCCATCCCTAGTAAAGAGTTATGCAAGCAAGCAAGCAAGCGTGCGAACCTAGACCTCCAGTCACTGTTAATGACTGGCAACAGGACTTTGCTGTACACAGACCCCAACCATAGGACTGTCCTCCCTGTCACTGTTGCTCTGCCCTGTGGGGCCAGGGCCCCCGCTTGAACCTTGCCGACCCAATTTGCTTGTCGCCGAGTCTGCGAGGCTACTTCCAGTCCCCCCTGGCATCACTGTTGCAAAGTTGTAGCCCATGGGGTTTGAAGGTGCACCATAAGATGTGGCAGCAGCAGGGTAGAAGCCCCCTGTTGCTGACACAAGGGGAAGGTTGAGGCTACCAGTTTGAGTGCAGTCCAAGCTAGGTCCAGGTGGCATAAAGCCTCCTACTGCATGATCTATCCCTGGTTGATGACCAGCTAGTTCCAGAGGCAAGGACGAAGGGGCATATGAAGGAAGGAGACCCCCAGAACGCTGCTGCTGATAACGAGAGGTACGATGGTGTGCATGTCCATGGTGAAAATGTGTAGGGCGCGGTGGGGGAGCCACTGCTGAGTTGGTGGTGACTGATGAGGGGAAACTCTCGCACTCCATTGCTGTCTGTGTTGTAGTACTCTGTGTGTAGTTGCTGTAAGGCACTCCCGTGCCTGAACTGCCATGATGGTGCCCACTCCCAGGCAAAACCACTAGGGGGTCAGACCGAGAGTAACTCCCAGACACTGAGCTCACCAACACTGCATAGCACAAGACAGTTCAATTAATAATCACAAAATGGTGATCATAACCATACTTGAAACATTTAGTTAGTTGAGGCAACCTTTAACTTAACAATAAATTAACCTATGTAGCAAATTTATTGATGTAAAGAATATACTCGGAAGAACAAAGATATTTTCAGATAAAGAAGTCATTTTCAGTTACATAATGTTTCTTACGCTTCACAATTCTACATGTGTAATGACATCTATGCCTTCTTTTGTTAATAAACCTGGCAAGACTTCAGAGGGCTGACGAAACATAAGCAACTGCTAAGCAACATCTTATGAAATATTTGACTTTCACATTATTCTGATATGTAAAGCATAATTATTGCCTTGTGTAAAAGGTAATCACAAATAATGCATGATTTTATTTTAAAGAAGCTACTGTTTGTAGGCAATCAGGTAGCACTTTTAATTACAGTCATTTTTCAAGGTACTCCTTCCATCTGCAGAACATGTTTGTTCCAACATAAATAAATTTTATCACATTTCATTAAAGAAAAACCTTTCACTTTGTCAACACCACTCACAGACTGCAGGTTTCACCCTGTTAGTCAACCTGAATTTCTTGTTCCTGATGTGCTCTTCTCAGCACCGGAAACAGACATAAGTCAGAGTAATTGAGGGTCGTACATACAAAGGCTCAAGGAAGGGGAGGACAAAAATTAAGTCACTGTATTCACAGTAAGATTAGCAATAAATGGATGACTAAGCACTGACATGGAGAAAAACACCTTGGAAGAGGTGGTCAGGTGGCTTCTTCCTTTGGACTCACCGCCATGAAAACCCCAAATCCTATTCTTCCTTATACATGGTTTCAGAGCTTAAATAAATAAACAAATAAATTTTAAAAACAAAATATTGTGCCATTTTCATACCACAAAACTACTTATCCCTAAAAATTCCTCTATCCCTGATATCTTGAGCAGGACAAATAAAATAATATATCTATCCATCTGACGAAATTTCCAAACAATGCTGCTCTATGTAATTACTGTTAAACGTTAATTTCTGCCATGGGACCTCAATTTAAAATTGGTACCCAAAGAAATTAACATTAATTATATCTGCAATAAATTAACAAGGAGATCTAAGAGAAATGCAGATTCAAAGAGAATGCATTTGGGAAATGTGAATTCCACACGAATACAAACGTCCACTCTTCTTTTAACAATACACATAGTGTCAAACAAATGTGAATATAATTTTATATGTTTAATTTAGACGATGGTTTGGAAGGAGGCAATCATTCCTTATTTCAAGGAGCAATCACCATTTGCCAACACCTGTGGCAATACAAATGTAGCGTCAATCAGTAATAAAATCTGATAGTGTCATGCCATTTTGCTTCCACTAGCTACAAAGACAACTCACTGGAACTCACTTATATTATCACTAAACTACACAGCGCTAAATCCATGTTCCATAGCTTCCAATGCATATCAATATGATCCAAAGTGTATGCTTTTTTATTATACCATAAAAACACGTTTGAAAAAATAACTGTTTCCTTAATAAAATTGCTAAAGGCCTACCTCCACATAAAAAGGACACATTCCTGAGATGATCTAAACTTGCAAAACTAATTAAAAAGGTTGTGGACTCTGATACATTTATATAAGTACCCTTTTAATAAATTATTTATTTATTCTTCTACTTACAATGCTAACATCACCTATCTTTCTTTTGAAAGGCATGGGTGCATGGGACAAAAATTAATGAAAAAAGCTACACTTTGCAAGACACTGAAGATATAACAGTGAGGCATGGATTGAGGCAAACTGCAACAAAGTATATATGGGTTTCAGCTGTGAATAAGTAAAATCACACATAGCAGATTCAGAAATATGGTAACAAGACTGCATTGTTATGAAACATTATTGCCATATTATTATGTGTAGCATTCACCATCACACACATTACTGCCTGAATTAAAAAACTGATAATAATGACAATACATCAAAGGGGAAAACCTTAATTCTTTTAAACTTGACAATATATTATGCATTATGTTCTGTAAATGTTGTGTAAATAATGGAGAAGAGGGTACAATGCATGTGTCCCTTCTGTTACACATACAACTGGAATGCAAATAATTCTGAACTCCCACAAGTTCTTAAATACAGCTAATGAAATGTACCTCGAGTAACCTACGACTAGTACAGAAAGCTGACGGTAAATAAATAAATAAATAAAAAAAAAAGTCAATACAATTAAAATGATAGCTTTCTCACAGATGAATATTTAAGAAAATCATGTTCATACCACTGTTTTCCCCTCATTTTAAATGATTTGCTTTTAAAGTTTCTGTTGCTTAATGGAATTAACATTTCTATATAAAGAAAAACATTTCAATCACAAGCCATCATAAAATTTAAAAGTTATTACTTTCTTTTTCCTCAAACAAACTAATTTAAAAAAATATTTTACACTGTTCATGCATGACACGATGTTCAATTTAAACACAACAATTCTTAATTCTAATGACAAAGGAACAAATCTGAAAATATCACAAATGAGACTCATGCAGCAAGCACAGATTCTACCTACTCCAGCACGAGAAAGAAGATCCCTACTTTGTGTAATGGAGACAAGGCTGCATTCCAAAACAAAAGTGAAGGCATTGCTATTTTCTGTTGAAAGATTACTTTACTGAATTCAGTACTCAACACTGTAAAGGTTGGTCTGGTGTGTTTATGGGTCCAACATGTACGATTAAGAAAAACACAACACTTTCAATCAGCCTCAATAATTTTTATATGTAAAAGGAAAAGTGAATGAATTACACTCTGATTTATACCTCTTAATTTTATTTACAATGCAGCAAGGCCTCACTTGTCTGAATGCAGTTGGTCTGAAGTGTGCCAAAGAGTGTATGATGTCTAACTAAGTGTCTCGAGTGTGACAGATGGGGTGAAGATGAGGGGAAGACATGTTCTAGATACTCATTCAGAAGGTAGCACATGAACAGGGGTAAGGGGAAAGAACCAACATTCCAAGTATCTTCTACCAAAGAGCAAACAAAAATTTCCATTCACATGAAAGAATTTGTTCTTCTCAAACGGGGAAATTTTGAAATTAATTTCATTTTCAAAACAATCCAGTGAGCAACTGTGCATTATGATAAGCACGTATTCAACAAGGAAATGTGTCCATAAACTATGTTTTTTGTAAGAAACATACTTTAATGTTTAAACTTATTCAACCAAATTACATATTTACTTTATATATAGTTCAATAAAAATAAAGTTTAATAACTAACTACCTACTATGAGATTAATGGAATCAATGCTCAAGTGTGTTCAGCAATGGAAAATAGTTTGTTGTCAAAAAGCTTCTCATTATACAGCTTTCCCCAGCCTTAACTCTCTTTCTTTGGTCCAAATATTTTTCTAGTATCCTGTTCTGAAACATCCTCCACGTAACCTACATTCTTCCCTAATTATGAGAAACCAAATTTCCCACAAAAAACAATAGGTCAAATTATAATTTTGCATTTTTCACCTTTCTGTTCATAGATGTAATAAGAAGGTTCCAAACCAAACAGTAGTGAGCATTCCCACATTTTAATCAGCTTTTAATTTTATCATAACTATCTTACATTTTTTTTCATTTACCCAGTCTCTAAATACAGAAACTAGACATCCTGATGTTTAAGTAATGCCCTCCATAGAACAGACAAAAGACTTCTTTACAGTAAAGACACAATTTCACTTTTTCAAACCACTCCTTTCACAACAACTTCATACTGGGGTAAGCAGCAATCAATTATGAATTTCAGATTCAACTGTTTGCCAGATTATAAATGAAAACTGCACAGATACTCACGGGAATACATGGCAACAAAAGTGCAAAGGTACACAGATTCTAGTCTGTCACTTTTCAGCCAAGAACAGGCAGAATACAATAAGGCTAAACATGACATGACAGGCAGGCTAAATGTCTAACACTGCATTTTATTCTGATACAGTGAAACAAATAATGTGATGGCAATTTATGCACACGTATCATTCAGCATCCTGTATTTCAATTATGTTACTCTGAAAATTGGTATGGAACACTGGACAGAAAAAAAAATTATCACTGATCCCATTTCAAATGTTAACCTTCACTGATATACATGCATCTGCTTTTACATAAGCAAAATTCCAATCCTAACATATTACTGATAAGTCACCTATGTATACCTTTCATAAGTGGGGATCAGTGCTAGGTGCCTCAGCACTCTAATTTCATAAGCTCAGCCACATTAATGAATAAACATCCGGACACTATCTGGCAGTGATGGCAAAATAATCACACAAATACCCACTGCAAGTAGGACAAATACAATTATGGACAATGTACTGCTTTCCTCACTGAATTTCAACTATACAACAGGATCACAAAAAAATCAATAAATGCAATGATGATAACAGGAAAGTAAAAAAAGGTAAAGTTAAATACAACTTGCTATAAATTATTAATTTAGTTTGAAAATAAATTTGACAAAACACAAAATTATAGATTATATCACCAAAGTAAATGGATGAAGAAAAAATAATAATTTCATTTTAAAGTACAAAAATTCTGGTGGTAATAAATAACTCTTTGGAGCACGGTCCTCCTTGATAAACTAACAGTTGCTCTGCTATTCAATAAATTTCTTGTATTTTATGGAAGCCCAAGATTCATCCCTACCATCTTATTTCATCAACAGCCATTCAATTATTATCCTTCCATCTATGCCCATATATATGGGCTTAACTGTGAGAAAATGTTGATATAATTTTGTACAACATTCTTACAAACAGACATAATAGAGTCCTTTCACTGTGGTGGCAATTCTGATTCTAAATAGAATTAATAGGTACATGGATCTCAGAATATGTTTTACTTCCTGCATGGATCAATTCTGCTACAATTTGATCAATAACCAGAAATTTATAACTTTTCAACTCAATGGCAATCTCAACCTCAAAAACTATTAGGCTTAGGTGTATATATCTATGTTTGCCTAATATCTTTAACCCAATTTTCATTAAAAAGCTGTTACTTAATTTGTTCACCTATTCAAAGCATCATGGGAAACTACAAGCAGATCACCACTCTGAAATTTTATCAAGTTACGTCTTAAATTTATTTAGGCCTATAGACATTGTGCTTACTGTTTGTTTCAAGTTCATTACTTCTATCATTCATATATTCCCTTTTCTTGTTTCTTAAATGTCTAACAGTTCCATGTCTTACATTAATCAGACATTCCTTTAAGTCTCGCAACATTATTTCCTAGAGATTAAATCTCTCCATATAAAACTTTTGCACTGGAAATGTACTTACAGACAATATCTGTACAACAATCAAATAGTGGTCACTACCACAGTCAGACACAAAAAAATCTGACATCAAGAGTACCTGATTGAAGTCTGCTGTGTATGAAGACTTAATCGATCTGACTGCAAGTCTACTAATCAGTCAGCAAAAGTCTAGGGGTACTTGTGAATGTTGTAATGTGGGAACACTATTCCTGACAAACACATTTTTTTAACACAGCCCAGTTTACTACTCTAATCTCATTATCATTACTAGTTCAATGTTAACTCTCATTCCCAAATATCACGCTGAAAATATCTATGTTTGCAATGAAATACTGTTAAAATAATTTTATCTGGTTCTTGGGGAACAGACTAAATACAGTCCTTTGTATCATATCCCTTTATACTCAGTTGGGGCATGCATACTGAGAATATAACATTTTAATATTATATATGACAAACTTTGGTACAGTACCTATAAAATCTATACTGTCCAACAAAGTGAGAAACTACTGTTAAGTCACTGAAATAATTTACAGCCAATCACTTTAAAGAAAAATTCCAACAATGAAGAACTTATTATGACCTTATAATTTTGTGCTCCAATATGTTTATGCAATGCTGCCATGTCATGTCCAGTCCCATTGCTTTCTACCAGCACACAGCTGGGCTGGTCACTTACTGGAGGTACTAGGAAGTATGTGGAGGAATTCCACTAGCGCTAGTTGAGCCCCCGCTTAGAGTTAGTCATCGAGTCACAAACTGAGCAGGTAATACATCTGCACATCAAGAGATTTCCAGGTTATGTAATGTATCCTTCTTCTTTTCTTGCAAGTGATCTTATTATTAGATCTGCATAATAAGTCCGATAATATTACTCTGAATGAAACTATTATTAGAAATACCTTTTTAAATATTCTCCTTCATACTTAATAATAAACTGGGTTAGAATTTTGAATTGGAATTCATATGATTTTTTTTTCACCATCTAGTTTGAAACTTGTAACAATCACATTTTGGATTGACTCGCCACCATTGGGCGCACTCTGAGCAACGCCACTCGGTGGAAAAGTAGTTCACTATGCCGCAGGACTTCATGGCCAATGATGTAAGTCAAGAGCCACTGCATAAAATTTTTTTCGATTGATGGGAAAAACTAAGGTGAAAATTTGTGTATGATGATACAAGATGACAGAACAGATCGTTGGCCAGGCACATGTGGAAAAGTTACACAGAAGATGCTGAGAGTCCAGTGGTAACATGACTACTCATTACGAAAAGAAAAGGCTCATCAGTGCAGCCCAAAAACGATAAGCATGAAACTGCATTTGCATACAAGCCACTGGTGAGAGTAGTTCTTTTGAAATGCCAATTTTAAATTCATACTGTGCATACCTAATTTCAGGTGCAAGCATATAATGACAAGTGCAGTCTTCTAAGTTGTGATGTATTCAGAAGCCATTACTAATGTTTTAGAGAAATCTAATGCCTCCATGAATAATGTATAAATATTGCACAGAGATTATTCAAAATGTAAGCAACACATTCCTCTGAAACACTGGTGGTTACCTACATGATTATCCAGCACCACAACCCACAAGACAAACTACTTCACCACCATAAGCCTTTCATGACTTTTCTTTCTGTACAAGTATATTAAAATTATGTAGTAGAAAATCTGAAGTTTCTTCCAGTTCAGCTTCAATTCAATCACTTGTTTTAGGACACTGAGGTTGGAATCACATGATTCTCTAATTGTTTATGATGCATTCATTTTACCAATATGTTGGAAACTCTCCACTGTATCAACCACATATGACATATGTAACATTTCATATGTTAGCTCTACTCCCACCTTCAGGTGACAGGTTGTCACTATCTGACATCATCATTGTTAATATTATTAATTTTAAGATTACTGGTTTTGGTCTGGTATTTTATTACTTGTTATTTGAAGGTTAGTGGTCAGTGTAATGACAACCAGCGATACAGAAACAGGAGTGGAGCCATTCTCCAGCTGCTGCTAGCCACAAACAGAAGTATGAACAAAATAAGTCTCACCAACCTAGTATTGTCTGACTGCAGTAGCAGAGAAGAATTTTTAAGTCATGACAAGTATAAAAACTGTTGTCATCACTAAGCACATCTTTCAGACTATGATTTCAAATTAAAATATACAAGTCTCAAAGTAGATGTGATCATATTTTACACATGAAAGAATTCAATGTTAACTATTCAAAAAAAAGGAGGGGGGATTCCACAAGCACGTTTAAGGAAAATATTTATAATATACTTTTAACAAGTCATATCCAAAATAAAAGAAATAGTCCTTTCAGGAGCACTCTGCAATGCACAGCTCTGAATTATCATTTTTTGCCAAAAGGAGTTATTCTTCATCTAAATGTTATGAAGAAATAGTCCTGATTATTTTAAATTTTCAAGTAGAATAATAATTCTTTGATTGAAATTACCTATTCCTGGATGTCTGTTATGTGTCAGGGACAGTAAACCTTTTCCAAGTGTAATATCTGAGAATTTTAAAGACACAATTTTATTTTTAAGAATTTACCTTTTCTCTAACATGTCCTAGAAATATTTTAGAATAGTGTTTCTCAAACTGTATTCTGCAGAACCCTGGGGTGTTGCTTGAGAATATTGTCTAATAGTAGACAAAACTCATTTTATAGTGCCCTTTCTATCACAACACTATAGTTAATTTTAAACATTAAATATTATTATAGTTAGCTTCAGTTTGGATTACAGGTGTTGGTGATTCCAACAAGCCTGAGGTCCAATGTGTATTATGCCACCAAACTATAGGAAACAGTTCCATGGTTATCGCAAAACAACATCAGCCTTTGCATACAAAGCTTGTTGACTGAAAAGACAAGCCTATAACATTTTTAGACGTAAATATGACAAAATGAAGAATTCTAAAAATAAACTGACATAAATCATTAAAGCTGAAATAAAATACATAGAAAATATCACAAAAAATAAGCTATCATATTGCTCATTGTAGCAAAACCCATGACTACTAAAATATCTCATCATATCTTGCAGAGAAGACAAGAGTTTCAAGCATACTTTTGTGATATCACTTGAAGGTTGCAAGAAAGCTCCACTTTCAAATTCTGCAGCCAAGAGAAGAACAGAGGACATGAATTACATAACAGAGTGTGAATTAATTAAAGCCAGTCAGTCAGCATTTTGCTACACAAGTTTATGAATCCACTTACATTGCCTGTCTTTCTGTTTCACTTGTGCTTGTGAGATGCATATAACAGACAAGTTGAAGATGCTTGTAATGGCAAAACTTTAATCTAATTAACCTGAAAATGGCTGAAATGGACATCTAAGTTTGAAACAATGTGCACAGACAACACACAACCGATAGTTGGGAAAATGGTTTTATTGAACATAAGAATGCACTAGTAGCCACTGCATCATTTAACAAAAAGCTAATGCTGTGAAAAGAATTCCAAAGGTACTAAAAATGGTGTTAGACAAACTTTTGAAGGCTGTAAACTTTATGAAAACAGGATCACTGAATTCAAAAGTTTCAGCATGTTCTGAGATGATGTGTAGCAGTTATACAACACTACTGTTGCTCAAGGAGGTTAAATGGTTTTCATGAGGTATGAGTTTTGGTTTGTTCTCACACATTATGCTAGGATTCAATCCTTCTCAGTTTTCATCACATCTAACAGTGTGGCTCCTGAGGTTAGCATGCCTAGAAGACACTTTCACAAAGAAAATGGACTAAATTTATCATTCCAAGGTACGACTACTACAATTATCTCATAAGATGAAAAAATTGAATCCATCACATTCAAAATAGACTACTAGAGGATGCAGTTGGAATAAAAAAGAGTCACAGACTGTTTTCTGAAACTGACTTTTTGAATGAACTGCAATGTGAAATCTAAAGCTACAGTGAAAGAGTATTTTTCACTTGTGTTAGAAGACTTTCAATGGTTATAAAACCCATTCAGGTTCCCCCTCAGAGAGCAATGATAAAACAACATGATAAATGAACTGACATTTTGACAAACATGGGTTTGAAAGATACACAACAAATGTTCCTCTGAATAACTTCTCGACTGGTCTGAAGAAAGAGTCTGTACATATTTCTAGCATAGCTGTGAAGAAGCTACTTCTGTTTCCATCTATATATCTGTGTGAAACAGTTTTCTCAAGATATGCAGCAATAAAAATGAAATACCAAAACTGGCTTAATGCAGAACATGACATGAGCACAGAGCTTTCCAACTGTATTTGACTTCAACTCCCTTGCAGCCAAGAAGTGGGTCTACCTGCAACATCAACTAAGCACAACAGAAACTGCTTCCTAAAACATAGTTAAAATTTAAAAATAAGCACTTAAAAACATAAGATTTTCTTTACTGCTGAAGGACTCCACAGAAATTATAAGTTTGAGAACCATGGTTCAGCAAAAGATCCTGGATGGAGGTGGGGGAGAGAAACTTTAATGAGTGCTTTTTAGGCAAATGCAACATATACACTGCTGTTACTATTATAACTCATTTTAAGTAATAAAAAGGAAATGAATAATGGCATGTTCATGAATAAAGCAGAGCATTCAATATAGCATGAAAATTTAAAATATCACAATGCACCACAAAGATCTAAAATGTGCACAGATTTTAGTGTTTCTGAGCCCCATAGCATTTTGCATAAAGGTAAAGATGTATGCAGGTAACAAATTATGCTTATTATTAGTCTTTAAAACCTTGAGACAAAGATGATTATGCAGAGCATTAGAAGGAAAGGTTAATAAATGGTAGATGATCTGAAATGGTATTATATGAATTATTGATGAAGAAATGGATGATGAACAACATTTAAAAACTTAAGTTGTAAATTATGTGTGTTGATTAAAGCAACAGAAATGTCAAACCAACAATTTAATAATTTTATGATCAAAATAATTAACATGTTTCATTTTAACAGGAAAACACTCTGTACGATACCTGAAGAGCACCTGTTACCTAAAGATTATGTACCTTTAAAATTATTAAACAGTGAATTCCATTTTTAAATTTAACAGCAATACAGAAAATAATTTCTCCCTTTCTTCCTTTGCACAGATACAAACATCTTGCATGAGAAACCTTCGTAAATCTAACCCTGCTCACGTGAAAACATGTCAAATACAACAAATGCTAATAAAGATAACATTGAATTAAAAAGTTATATTTTAAAATTAATGTTCATTCTTGTACAGCTCCTTATGTAAAACTATAATAATTAATTTGATCAATATAATGATATTAATAATAATTCAATGAAAACAGCAATTTAAACACATACCCAAGTTCCAAAACTGTGTATTTAGAATTAAATTAACAAAACCAAAATTTTAATATAGCCAATCAAAGCAAAACAGATATGCAAAGAATCCCAATTTCAAGAGTCATGACAATTATACAACAGCAGATAGTATATGAAGAATTCAAATTTATACTAAAAAATTAACTGAAAGATAAACATAATAAAGACTTATTTGCAGAATAATTAAGCATATCCTACACAAACCCTTAAACAATTGTTTTTAATAATAATGTCAAATGTGTTCATTGGCAATGTCCCTGAAATATACCATAATTACCTTCCCCTATTATCATTATCTTTTTATGTAAAAAGAATAAGATAATTTTCTTATATTCTTAAATGAAATACTGTATGCATTTTTGTTGCTTTAATCATATATCCATGGCTGTGTTGGTTAGTAACTGTGTCGGTCTTCAGGAAATTAAAATACAGAATACAAATTAGGATTACTAATCATTTGCACATAGCCAACACCAAAGTTTCAGCAACAACATAATGTCGTTTTAATCAACAAACAGAAACTCAAGACTGTAATGTAACAGACAGCTAGAAGCAGACAAGATAGCCACACAAAACCTCTCGACAATCTGTTACAAATGCCAGGTGTTGCAGAACACGAATTTTGAAGAATTCGGGCTTTTGCAGCAGTTCAGTGAGGTGAGAATCCTATTTCTGAACTGATTGCACCTAGTGTCAGCACTGTATTATAGACATTCTGCAGATCCATACTGCCTCCATCTTCAAGGTAAAGGAGACTGACCCTTCAAAGACCTACTTTTCTGCTTCACTATAAACTGGCTATTGCTCAACAGATTAAAAAAAGTTTCTCAATGATCTGTTTCTAGAAATCAGCACAGCCCACTACGCACTAACTTCATCTTGAAGACAGAGACAGTAAGGATCTCCAAAATGTAAACAATATAGCTTTCATCTACATGAAACATTATTTGAATTATAAGAATCTGTCTAGGTAACATACACAATTAATAAATTCTCTTGCTGTGCCCACACTATTCTAATGAATAGTACTTTTCTGTATCAAAATCAAAGTAGTTTTGGAAGTTATAAAAGAGTCAACATTTTCCCACTGCCAATCACACTTCTGATCTCTCAATCTAGGTCTCTCCATTCTCGCATCACCCATTATTTCTTCTTCAATTTCCTTGCTTTCTGATATCGATTTACGGTAGAAGCAGCAACATCATCAGAGTCAGAAATGTCTACATAACTTCCAATATCACAACTACACTGCTTTGTACTACACTGTTCTAAGACTTCCATATAAATGTGAGTGGTGGAATCACATTTCAAGGCTAATGCTGTAGCTTGTTTGATCTTAAACCAAGAGATGGCAGACAAATGACATTTTGCTGGTGCCAGGGTGAGACATAAAAGTCCTAAAAATTCAGGAAATTTATGCTGTCACTATGTACTCAGACTGCTGGATTTAGAGGTTAAAATCACCAAATAAACAATCTGCAGAATTTCCAGCGGTTCCGTTAATGTATATCACCAGATCTGGTGTAATTTCTAAACCAGATTACATACACTTCCAAAAGCTAAATAAACAAGAACACATTAATCCCCTTCTAAAAATTAGCAAATGTTAATTTCAAATTATCAAGCAGTGGTGCACATCATTAACAAATCAGAAAATTTGGGAATGTGGCATTTCAATACAGTTCTCTAAAACAAATACATAAATATAAATTGTGATGTTGCCAATTCTTTGCTGAAAATAAGGCAATAACAAAGAAACTATTTTTGACCTTTCCTTCTGAGACAATAGCAAGGAAAATACTTCTTTAACTTTTATTTCTGAATACAGTACTGAAATAAGCCTGATAATAAAATTTTGTCTTAAGAATAATTATAATGCATATATCTATGAATACAATGCAACCTACTCAGAAACTTCTCCTCAAAAATTGTGATCAGTTTGCATTTTATATTTAATTAAAGATACTCATATCACTTGGTCATGAGGTTTGTGCGACTATCTAGCCAAACACAGGTATCCAAAAAATATGTAAACAGCAGCAACTTTGGTGGTACTTGTCAGTCAGTTGCTCACCGCTGTCAACTGTAGCATGAAGCAAGCCAACAGAATTAATTTTAAACACATAAATTAGATTTGCCAATTCACTAAATGCTAATGCTTAAGTACATAATGACATCGTTTACAAATGTCTTTATTTCATTTACTGAATGCGTATATACATATTTTTGGGATATACTGTGTAAGTTCTGAAAACAGCACAGAGAAAGAACATATATAAAAAAGCAAGCATATACACCTTGTGGATTGTATAAATACAATTACAGACATGATCCTATCATTCTCACCTCTTAAAAATATTAAACTAGAATATGATCCATTACACGTGCACATTTTTTAAAGTAACAACCGGTTTTAAAAACACCACAAATCTTGAAATTCTCGAATGTATAATGTGTAATATCTAATTCACTTTTTAATACGTCAATAACAATAATGTTATCCATTTTATGTGAACATGAAGAAACATACTCATATCTGTAACTTTCTGCAAGTAAAACAAGAAAAAGAAGATATAACAATTAAATATACATAAACAATCATGTAGCTCATTTAACTTCTACACTAACCTCATTTTCATCTGTGGAATAAAGAGAAACCACAACAGCACGTTCTTTTGTGCATTGGTTAATTAAATCAATCTTTCTGATTATGCTGAAATGTTAAATGACTTCCTGAAACAGTGACATTACTCCAATTCATAACTTCTCTACCACATTAAAATCTGAACTGTTCTACTGAATAAGAAATTTAGTGTAAATGGTCTTGTATTTTTCTAATGTTTACAAAACTGCACAATTTTTATGTACAGTTGAAGCATCATATTTATCTGCCACAGAAAAATCAATATGTGATACTGGTTCCAGAGATTCAGCGAAGCGTAAAGCTTATCAACGTAACTAAAGTGTTACATAGCTACTATCATCTGCAATTCTGTGCCAGAATGACACATATCACAACAAGAAATAACGTAACACCAGACAAGGATTTCCACTCACCAATTTTTATAAAGAAACTATTCTGCTGAAATGAAAATTGTCCACATCACAGGAACATACAGACAGGCCAATTCTAGACATGCTACCCCTCACTTTAAAAGGAACTAAGCAAATACTTGTACCTCTTCCCCTCAACCTGTCCAGATTTTGAATTGCTAATGGTCACCTGCAGAGGCTTCTACAGGAGAGCAAAGTTCATCATCCCATACTGACAAATCTACACTCACAGTATACCACGACACATGACATCACAACATCTGAAGGATGTTTAGAAACCTTAACGAGTGAGAAATCAGGTAGAACTTTACAGACATTTCACAGGTGCTTGCTGCCTAAATCATCAGGGTGATCAGCAAGCTACAAGTGAGGTATCGATCTGAGGTATGGGAACCATTTGGATATGGCAGTACCTCGACCAGACCATTGATCCAGACTACATGGCACAAAAACCCAAAAGACAGTCATGTTCTTCACCAACGACTTGTAATGTGTCTTTAAAAAAATTACTGTCTCATTGAGCAGGTTCTGAATTATTTATTTACTAAAACAATAACATATTTACAGCCACTTTATAATCTAAACTACTTGATATATTGGGGCATATTGTGATAAGGCACCTGCAACAAATATGTTAATTAACAAACTTAAAAAATGTGTTAATTTATATAATTCACCTCAAAATGAACGTCTCTCTTTCTCTCTGCAGATACAAACCCATCAATTTTTATACTCATTCACATAACTAGTCTTTCATTGTCAGCCAAACTACTACAAATATGAAGGAGTTTATGTTTGTGACATATAAAAGACAAAGCATTTTCATCATAATACCAATAAACACTCTGAAAAGGTACAACCATTACAAGATATATGTGCACTTACATTTTCAGTCTCTGTAAGAATGGGCATAGATCCACAAATAAGTAAAAATAAGATAAATTCAAACAACCAAATCTTGCTGTAATAACCATAAAAAATTAAACCTGCATTTGAGAAAACACAAATGTTTAGTTTAAAGTATTTAGTCACACATCTTACAGTACACTGATGTATAATTCTTGGATATTTTCCTTCATCTATCAGTTTCAGAAACAAATAACATTTTGGAAGCTGCTTCTGCTTCCATCATCAGGCAAAATTCTAAATTCTAAAACCTAATCTCAATCCCTGGATATTTAGATTCATTTTATCCAGTGGTCCTAATGGATTAGGTCGCATAGTTTTACCTAATGGCAGAAGCAGAGCCAGTTTCTGAAATGCTGTATGTTTTCAAAAGACAAAGAAAAATATCCAAGAATAAGCATCAGTTCAATGACACACCTTTGTTAGAAACTAAGGGACTAATCTTAGTGCAAATATGACTATAGTAAAATTAAAATATTTCAAGTTTCTTACAATGAAACCTTTGCTGATAAAAAGTGATATGTGGGCAGAACACTGTTAGTCTGTAAATCGCAACAGTTTGGATTCATGCTAGTCCACATGCTTCAATGTAAAATGTCATTGTAACATTAAGATCATTGGGACAATACGTATGAACACACACCATATAAATTTTATGTTAAGAAAAAATGAAAACAACTTACCCATTTGTGCATTTCCATTTCCAGCTCCCCCAGGACTACCAGGGTCAACAAGGGCGGCTACAGCAGGACTGGTGCTCGTGCTACCACTACTCGCACTGCTATTCGTATTGGTGCCTTCATCTGCTGTCCTCTTAAAAAAGTTGTGCTGAAGTGCATAATAAGGTGTAATTCGAGTCTTGGGATCAAAGTCCAACATCCGAAGTATCAGATCCTTGAACTTGAGGTAGTCCGAGACAGCATGACCTGGCTCACCTAGTCGCCGCCCACCCGGGCCCCCACTTTCCACACCTAATATGTCATGAAGTCTCCGAGTACCCGGTAACTTGTACTTTTTCCCATCTTTCGCTTTCTTCAACACATAAGAACCATCACCAGGCAGCTTATCAAAGTACTTCCGTGCCTTGTGGGCCTGATCAAGAATGTGTTTCGATGGCATGCCCAGAACCTCCACTATCTTGTTCATCTGGTCCACCTACACAACAGAGCAAACTATTCATATAGTATCTGACACAACCATCACAGTACTTTATACACGTCTTCACTGCATCCTTCGCATTGAAAGGTCCATTGCTTCAATTGGTTTGCTATTTCAATGTAAAGAACCTTGAACTGCACATTAAAAAAAATGTATTTCACACAATAGTGTTTCTGAAACTGAGCGCAGGGCACAGACAACTTTTGTCCTACGATTCACATATCAATACCTTTTATAAGAGGCAAAAATATTTCCAAATCATAATTTTCTGAAAGCCATTACTTTCTTTCCTAACTAGCCTGTCCAGATAATAGATGGGCAGACTTAATATAAGCAACGTATTTTGAATATTACATGTATTAGCGAACTTCTGATAAACTACAAGGATTAAGGATAAAACAGCAAAAGCAAGTTTAATACACTATAACAGTGATTTCATAGTATGACTGAGGGCACATTAACAGAATCCATGTCCACAGCTTGATGAAGCAGTTTTCCTAAAAAAAGAGTACACATTAAAGTTCAAAATACCTTTTAGCCTCTCTTAAGTAATTACATAACAGATAACAGAAAAATTAATATTACATGATGTGGTATTTTATAATCATCTATAAAGCAATCTACAACCCAGTCACAGACGTAATTAATTAAATCCAGATTTTAAATTAATCTGGATAAAACAAATTACTTTATACTAATATAAAATCATTGCCAACAGACTGGCAATTATACTCACAATGAAATGTTGTCTCTTGAATGTGATGCTCCATTAAAGATGAGGGGTGGGAGTAAAGAATGATTATTACACTAGCTAATGGAACTCACTGATATGGACAAACATTGTATGTACATGTAACAGTTCACATTTGTCTCATCTCAAATTTCCAATAATACCTCAGAGGAATAAAAATGTAAGGAAGAAACTATATTCATTTTTATAAATACAGTTCTGAGAAAGTGTAAATACAAGAAGGCAACAAAGTGGCATTTTCCTAGCACCTTTGTCATAACAACCGATTCCTAACTAGCAGTGGCTTTTATTTGACTTTCTGCACTGACTACCATTAATACACCCTCTCTGTTCCCCTCCCTAAAGTAAGCCTGCAATCCACCATTCCACATTCAATGCCTGAGAGCTGTACTGAACTACCACCCCTACCCCTTCCACTACAACGCATGGCTGTACACGTGTCCATAATGTTACTACTAGCTGTGAAAACATTTATGTGTATTCTTATTTGCTAGATTCTTTTATAAATAGCTGTTCAGCTGAAAAACATTGGTACATTTTACTTCAAGGGAGGTGTGCTTCTGTTGTATCTGACCTTCTCCCTTCTTAGATGTTTACTTCATTTAATACATTTCTAAGATGAAGAATAACTGAAAGCCTTACTTAACCAAATTTTAAACAATCACACATCATCCACTGCTGTGACACAGAAACCAATAATGCCCACTGTCACATCATAGAAACCAATTATAACTTTCTTTCACACAACTCCATTATTTCTTTTAGGCAATTCACATAATGCTAACTGGCCATATACGAGGTGCGATCGGAAAGTTTCCAGACTGTGTCAATAGAGGGTGAACCGGATGTAGTATGAACTTCTGCCGCTAGGGAGTGCGGCCTACATTCATAGTGAATCAGTGTGCCAACCGGCATCATCGAATTAGCATTTGTTTCTTAGTTACGGGCGTTTTGGTAGTGCATTACACCGACCCTCCTGTGATTTCGGAATGGCGTGTGCATCAAATTTTGCCAAAGACTCGCCAAAATGGCTACGGAAACCTATGAAATGCTAAAGCAAGCATTTGGGGAGTCCGCAATGGGTCGTGCACAAACTTTTGTGTGGCATTCACGTTTTAAAAATGGCCGAACCTCTGTCGATGATGACGAGCGTTCTGGATGACCATCTTCGAGCACAACGCCCGAAAATGTTACGAAGATTCGGCAGGCCATTCACGAAGATCGACGTCGTACCATCAACGACTTGTGCGACATTGTTGGGATAGGCTATGGGACCTGTCAGCTGATTCTAAAGGAAGAACTCCACATGCGACACATCGCAGCCAAGTTTGTGCCAAGGCTCCTGTCTGAGGACCAGAAGCAGAATCGACTTCTCGTTTGTCAGGAGCTCAAAGATCTTGCAACAACCGACCCCTTCCTTTCTAAGGTTATCACAGGTGATGAAAGCTGGGTTTACGGGTACGATCCGGAAACGAAGCAGCAATCTTCACAATGGAAGAGCCCATCGTCACCACGACCGAAGAAGGCAAGACAGGTCAAGAGCAATGTGAAGTCAATGCTGATCTGTTTTTTCGACCAGGAGGGGATCATCCATAGGGAGTTTCTTCCTGCAGGTCAGACGGTCAATGCTGAATTTTACTGTGGGGTCCTGAGGCGGTTGCGTGAAGATGTGAGACGGAAGCGGCCAGCAAAGTGGCGCAACCACAACTGGCTGCTGCATCATGACAACGCGCCAGCGCACACCGCCCTCAAAGTTCGGCAGTTTTTGGCCTCAAACACCATGGCCGTCATCCCGCATCCTCCTTATTCGCCGGATTTAGCTCCGTGTGACTTCTTCCTCTTCCCAAAGATGAAAATTCAGCTAAAGGGAAGGAGATTTGAGACGATAGAAGAGATTCAGGCAGAATCGCAGATGGTGCTTGACAGGCTGACAAAGAAAGATTTCCAGGGATGCTTCCAGGCTTGGCAGCGGCGCTGGGATCGTTGTGTTCACTCCCAGGGGAACTACTTCGAGGGTGATGGTTGAATTTAATACCTGAGATAAGTGTACGGGTTTTTATAGGCGCAGTCTTGAAACTTTCCGATCGCACCTCGTATGTTTAACTCAGTTACAAGCACAGTACTGACAAAGTAAAACTGTACCAGCAATAGTACTATAGTCCAGTGAAGGGTTAAACAAAAGAATAACTATACACTTTCACTGCAATCTGATGATGTGCTCAATGTCTCACCCTCAACCATCAGCTAATCCTCAGGTAGAAGGCATTCATCAGTCAGAAATTCAAAACAGCAAAATACTAACTGTAAACATTTCCCATAAAAGCATTGAAGGGAAGTGCATGCATGCACCTGTCCAACTTACAACAAAAGGCGTGACCAAGTTCCAGGATAAAGGGGTGTCCAAGATATAGGGTATTGTGGATATGTAAAATTATAGGATATTCACTCATTAAAATTATAAGTGTCCAATATAGAGGAGTGTCCAACTTGAGGGGTTTTACTGTAAAACAGCTGCAACATTTAAAGATGTATATATGTTTCTTTAGCCGTGAAATTAATTTAATATTAGTTAATGTAACATCAAATTTCACAATCCAATCAAATTCTGACTGACCCTACAATCAGTTTTCCTTAAGTTTACTTCTGGACCAACTTACTTACTAGGATTTAATACATATTCCATGTTTCTACCCATAAGTTTATATTTTCCTATGAGTACGACACTTCTATTCAGCATTCACCATGACCTACCTCATTTGCCCCGCTGAACAAGGGTTCCCCAGTGTGCATTTCCACCAAGATGCATCCCAGGCTCCACATGTCAATAGCTAGGTCATATGGAATTCCCAGAAGAACTTCAGGTGACCGGTAGAACCTTGACTGGATGTACTGGTATATCTGAATAAAATATTAACAGCTTCTTAGAACTGTAAGTTTACATAGTTCAATCAAATCTATGATACCTATGTTCCAAGATCAAAGTATAACAAAGCAACAAAATTCATAACTTAAATCAATGAAATGCTGACCTATTTTAGGGAATCTACAAACTGGTTTGTAACTTAGAACATTTCAAGTACTTGGTTTTTGCTATGTAGAGTATGAATATAGGTAAAGTGTCCTGACAGTTCTGCAAGACCTTCAGTCATAGCACAAGCTTTAAAGAATGTGCATTTTCAACATTTATTTAACAGAAAAATCTGTTTCTCTATTCGAAAACTTGTGTTCAACTTCAGGTAACCACAGGCTCAATCCTCTACCGGCCCTATTTAGGTAACACATGTTAACCAATTACTTCATAACAAACAATTATTTTAAATAACTTTGGAACTGCAGCCAAAATGTAAAAGGAACACTGCTCCAAATCAATGCATGGTCTATTGAAGCATCAACAATTTAAGTAATTCTCCAAATATGATTAGGAGACAGGAAATAAAACATAAATATTTCCCATTGGGATGGCCAGTATATGTACGAACATTTGTAGGGGGTTCAGACCGAGAGTGAGTTAGACAGACATTAAAATAATCAGCAGTGACAGGATGCCATTTCTAAGGAATTTACTGCTCAAAATATTTCAAAGGGAACAACAATTATATGTTCATGATATTATTGCACTTACTCTCTGTCCCAGTTGACACGAACTACCAAAATCAACAATCTTGATAGCCGATCTCTTGGGATTGCACAAGAGAATATTTTCAGGCTTGAGGTCACAATGGATAATGTTGAGCTCAGGCGTGGACAGGAACAGCAAGGCCGTGCATAGCTGCTGTGCAAACTTGCGTGTCAAGTTCAGAGACACGCCTCGAAAGTTAGTGTTGCGCAGCAAGTCGTACAGGTTGTATGACAGCAACTCGAAGACTAGACACAGGTGATTACGCCACATGAAGTGCCGCTTCAGTTTCACTACAACACAAAGTAACAAACTCATACACTGTTCTCAGTACGAGTTATATAGATATTCTTTTACACTTCCTCAAATGGCTATAAGATTTTATTACAATCTTTGTTTGCATCACATGTAATGTACAAAGTCCACTTCAGGTAGGGAATAAATCCTTGCTGTCTTCCATATCTAATAATTTACAATAGATTTCTATGGGGGGGGGGGGGTCATGCCATTATAATTAAAAGAATTAAAGTTTTCTATCTACTTCTTACAACACACTAATGTTTTAATGAACTACACTACTAAAACAGGGTATAGCAAGAAGATTTCTGTCTTCTGCGTTGTTGCGCTGTGTAGTCTGGTCAATACTGCCTCCGTCATCAGGGCCCTGATGACGGAGGCAGTATGACCTCTAAAACGTTGGTTAACATCTACCAGACTACACAGCGCAACAACCCAGAAGACAGAAATCTTCATACTCACCACTGTGAAAACCTCAAATCTTACAAGGTACAGCAAGACTGAACACAATTCGTCTGGAGTGGCTGCTCCCAGCATATAAAGGTTTATCATACAGATGTTGAGTGATGTACTTATATAATACCAGCATGACAAGATCTGCTACCAAGTTTGTGCCACTGACAACTTTTAAATTATCATACGTTATTATTACCATCAGGAATTAAATAAAAATAAGCGTTCGTAGCATACATGAATTGCTTCTGTACTTTTGATATATCTACACATTGAGTGTGAAAAACATTAATACAACACCAGATGTTCTGCTAGATAACTGTAGTGGTAATGAATCAGTTACAACTACTAACTCAATTTTAAGAAAATGTTGCTATCACCATAGTACTGATAGGTTCATCCTTATGATCTTTTCATGCAATTTAGCAGAGAAGCATGAAAATTTCACTCTTAGAAGCTCATAAATTATGCATTTCCCCATATTTCACCCCACTTCAGAACCTAACTTCTCTTTTTGTGGTAAAATATATTCGAGCACAAACTAGACAATAATGAAAAATTTAAATATGAATAAAATGATTACACACAACATGAAAGTGATTAAGCATTGAAGAGTTCTTCACAACAAACACATTGTAACAGGGCTCCATACCTTTCTGCACTCATGAATATGCATTTCATTCCAGCTAAATGCTGATTCAAATACATTTATTTGCAACAGGTATAATAAAATCTTATTTCCAGTAATTATTAATGGTCTGGATTAAATATTTAAACTGAAATCATGTAGCAAAATTATAAAACAAATTTTGAACAGTTCAATAACAAGTACATGGACCTAGCAGCACAAAGTTATGACGCCCTTTAAAAACAGAATGTGTTTCAAACATACTCATGCCATGTTTCCGATCGGAGAGTTTACTGGGGTGGCTGACATAAGACGATACATTAAGGGAGAAAGAAACAATACACTAGATATACACTCCTTCTGCTAAGTCTGCTAAAACTGACAGGAGTATACGCATTATATTTGTCTTACTTATGATTGTAAATCTCAATGAGAAAGGTTGTAGATGTCTTTTCCAATATTTCTGTCACTATTTATGTCTGCCATATTTATCATTGCCAACTGACAATCCTGTTTTCAAACACAAAATTCACCCACCCAATAAAACAAACACAAAAAGTTTAAGTGCCACTAAAAGGTCCTATAAGCTCTCCTCTATATGTCAGACCCCTCTGTAGAAGTGTGTAGCACTGGCAGCATAGAAACAAGTGCTTTCATAGAAGCGCCAAAGGCTGAAAGGGTTAATGTGTACTGTTGTGTGCACACCTGCAATTTTTTCAGATATTTTGTTGTTACTTAAGTTTCACTGCCTGCTATAAGAAACCATTTTGCAGTGAATAAAACAGCTTTCTCCATATGATCAGAAAATGATTTATTTTTTATTGTTTAACAGCACCTGTTGGCGAAAGTAGAAACTAAAAGCAGCTCCACAGTGTGCAAAACTCTCTAAAGCCTATGAATTGATATAAAATAACTAAAATAATACTGAACTCAAAACACAACATTAATAACGCAAGGCCTCTGTGTTATCTGACCAGAAACTGGACAGATTTGGGAGCTAAACCTTAACATGGTTTTTCATCTCACAACAAAAGTACTAAAAATTCAAGTAAGAAAATTATTAGCACTTGCTAGTTCTGTAGCACTGACTGCCATGCTTTAGACACAAAGCCCATGAAGCCCTTTCTTCTTTCTGCGGACTAAATTTAAACAATATTCAAAAATGAAGCACATCTCCCATGACATACTAGAAGAATCTACACGCAACTGCAAAACCTTACTAACCCAAGGCTTTTCATAGAACCTCATTCTCATACAATGTTGTATTGTGGGTCACATAATGTAATGATAACTTTATTACACTTCATATTTGGATGGTAACTTGTTCAGATCTCAACCTGGGCACCAGATATTCTGACTGAAGTGTTCAATGGTTTTCCTCAGCCAATAGGAAAACTCCAGGATAGTACCCTTGAATAATAACTGCAGCATTTTCAATCAATAACTTTTTCAAAACTAAATTTTAACTACAACTGACATAGTATTACCAAACAAAAATATAACAAAATCTATCATGAGCCACAGCACCATCTGTCAAATAAACATGTTCTGTTGATAAAAGTAAAATTCCTGTTATAAAAGTTATTAGTTCAACCGCATATGATTCAGAAACCTGCTTCTGCAAAATTACAGTGCAATAGATTTATCAGTTTCTCCAACATAAATACCTGTTTATAATTAATCTACTACTCTGGCATTGTTTGGAAAAATGGAATTTGTGATTAGGTCTATTTGAAATTCACAAAGAATAAACCAAAACACATACAAATGTATTCGATATTGGCTCAAGAGTAAGAACTGTGTTTAATCTACCACTGAACGAAAATTTTAACAAACGTGTTACCGCGTCAACGTAATGGTTTTATAATGCAATTTCTATTTTACTTACATTCACACTCAGCATATATAAAATCATTTTAATAATGGGTTGAACTTTAAATTGTTCGCATATTTTTAAGATATATTATGTAAGACATTTATTTCCATTTATAAGATATTTATTTCCATGTCTCCAAAGATAATATTCAAGAATGGCCCTGCTTTGGTAACACTGACAACATTTTGCATTATACGGTGCATCTGGGCCTTGTTTTTCACTTTTGTCACATAGATGATAATGTTACACGTCTTATGTCAACAACTTAGCTTGAACAGATGCAGAACAAATCTAACATAGGACTATTAATAATACAAGAAAAGAAAGTCTGAAATTTTTACTTGAATAAAGCCTTTAAATATTTTAAACTGTATTTATAATTCTGACAGAACAAGTACGTTATCAGAGTATTTATTCTATTGATTTCTGAAGGAAATAAGTAGTAAACGAGACAAAAACCCCACGGAAAGTATTACTAAAACATTGAGGCACTAATTATTTATTTACAGTGCAATCCTTGTCAGCAGACATTAACCCAGTAGTTTCCAAACTTGACACAACCATTCTCTTCATAACAAAATCAAAATGCTCTATCATTCTCCTTTCTGTTTTCCTCTGAACATTGTTTATGTCATGATTTAAAGGTTCAACATGAATATAAATCAAAAGTTGATTTCAATAAGAGTTTGTCAAGTCTCATCCCATACTCTGGAAAACACTATATCTATATGATTCATCAGCGACTTTGACTATCACTGACACCAATGTTACATTGTACAGACAAAAATTTCAGCATTTCTACATTGTTAGGCGTGTACGATGGGCATCTTTATTTGACTCTCCTCCAATCACATCATAATTATGACTAAATTATCTTACCAGATTCCTTCCTCTTAACTGAATTTAAACACAAATACTGAGACAATATGCAACAGTGGATGAGTGATGTTAGGCTAGTCGGAAACATGGTTACGCACCTATTTTGTCTTTACCTATGTAATACTTGTTGTCGGAGTCCGCCCTGTTCATCATTTCCAGAAGCTTCACCTCAATCTGGGCCTGGTTCAAGAATGGCTTCTTGTTTTTTATGATCTTGACTGCCACTTGGCACTGGTCTTCATGGTCAAATGCTTTAACAACCTGCAAGCCACAAAAAGATTAAGTACAAATATCTCAAAACTGAAGGTGCAGAAGGCTAGGTAAAGGAAAGTTGGAAGCTGCCATTAACCTCAAATAAAACAAGCACATCTGTAAATTACCTTCACTTATATGAAAAATTATTTCAAAGCTAATATGATAACATCGCATAACGCCAGAAATAAAAAGAGGCTACACAGGCTTCCAGTGATATAAAAGAGATAAAATTAATTTGGTCACCAACACTGAAGAAATGAATTGTTTCTGAAAGTCTGTGCATGAAAAATCTCAAGTTCTGAAGGGTAGTATGCTCCATGCGAGATCAATCCATGTCTGCCAATGTAATCCACTGTTTCAGATGTCAATAAAATGTAATCTGCTCTGATACTGAGACTGTCAGCATAAGCATTGGCCATGCCATGGACAGAAAGGCTTTTCTCCGAATCCTTCAGTTTTCCTTTGTCAATATTGTTCCACCGCTACTCCACATTCACTCCTGTCATCTGGAGCAGTGGTATTCAACCTTTTTCTGTTTGCGTACCCCCAGATATAATTTCTCTTCAACTTTGTACCCCCAAAGTTGTTGGTGTATAATTCAAGTTATACATAGTATATAATCTATATCTAAAATAAATTAAATAAATTACATTACTGATTATTCAGTGTTTATCATATTTTTTTTTAAATTTCACGTACCCCCTAAGATGTCTTCGCATACCCCCGGGGGTACACGTACCCCAAGTTGAATACCACTGATCTGGAGGATACACCCAGTTCTACAGGCATAGCCAATCTCTTGACTTGATGGAGCCTCACTTTCTGATACACAGACCGTTAGTTGAAGATTAGGTACACAATTCTGAGAATGGTGGACTGGAAGAGGAGGTACAAAACCTTGGCCATCTCAATCTGTGGACCTTACTCTGCTGGATTTCTATATATGGGTCGAGGTACAAAACAGGTGATATCAACTGTGAAAATCAATGACATTGACTACTGAAAGGAAAGAATCTAAAAAATTGTTTAGTGTGTAATTCCACATGATCACTTGTGTGTGGTAAGAAATTGAATACGCACTTATACGAAATCCCAAATTCAATTCAAAATAGGGTAAAGAACATCAGACATTTCAGTACAAAGATTTGTGCCTATTAAATATTTTCACAGAACTTAATTTCTTTGTATCTGTCATCAGCAAAATTTAAAAAGCATAAATGTTGGAATTGTGTAAAGAGTTACATAAGAAGATATACATAAACATGTGAATAAATAAAAAAAATGCAAACGAATGAGTGCTTAACCTGGCGATATTCTGTGTTTCCACATGTTAATTTTTTTTAATTCACACAAATCTATATATTGAAACTCACAGACTTTACCTCTCATACACGTATTGTAAAATCACAAATTTTCAGGCTGTGTTCATAAAGCATATAGTAATTGGAAATGAAGGAAGAACAAATCTATGTTCTCATTAAAAAAACCCTTTAAAGTGTCGTGTGAGAGCATGTCCACTTGCTGTAGTAAATTTAATTAATTCATCCAATGTTTATGAAAGTGGTGGTTTGTGTGCAAAATTTAAGATCTCATGGACTGTAATGTGGATCCATTATGGAAAATAAAGGCATCAAAGACATTCAGTGCCTTCAACTTGCACAACATTTCATTTGATCAACTTCACCAAAGAAAATTACCAGCCACATGCTGTGCTTTAATGCTGTAACATTGTAAGATTTGAGGTTTTTACAGCAGTGATGACGGAGGCAGTATGACCTCAGAAACGTTGGCAAACATCGACAAGACTACACAGCGCAACAACCCAGTAGACAGAAATCTTCACTGTAACAATGAGTAGTTTTAGGGGCGATCAAGGTAAGACGCTCAGGAGCAGTCAATTTCATCCCCAGGTTGTCTTTAGCGACAGTGTTTCTAACGCACACCTCTGACCTGTAGTCACTTTAAACAGACCAATTTAACCAATAATTACCTACCCCTGCCTGACATATTTTTTAAAAAACAACACTTTTCTAAGATGTGATTTGGGACTCAATAAGCACACTATTGTCAAGTTGAAAGTTAAATATTTCTGACTCATAGTTCAAATCGTTCACGTCAATTTGGTTTATGAAAGACTAATGTGCAATATGGCGATTAACCAACCTGACCAAAGGAGCCCTTGCCAATAAGGGAGTCGATTTCATATCGGTCAAGAAACTTCTCTCCATTCTTGATGATGTAGTCATGGTTGTCATCATCAAACCCATCATTGTACAATTTACGCTCCTTTTTGTGTGAGCTGTCTTCACCTTGAGTCTGCTGTGCACGTCTCTTCTTCTTCGCGTAGTACACCTGCAACAAAAAAGTTCTCATTTAAGTTTTCTGCAAATCCAGTAATTCTTTGCACCATGTGCCAGTAACTTAGTAAATGTTGAATACTACAAGGAAGAAGCATTTTTTTTAAAAAAAAGAAAAGTAAGAGGACCCTGATAGGACAGCTGCGGTTTTCAGATCCAGATCATATTTTCTCAGATGAGGTATTGACAGCAAATGTATACACCCCATCAACTTTTAAGTCTATTATCAACACCTCACTGACAAAATTCCCTTCACCAATGTCTTTGTGGGTTTCTATTTAGGTATGTTAATGCTACTTCTTTCACTAATCAAACACATTTAAAAGCAAATATTTATTTATACCAAATAGAAAGTATAAGACAAGTTATTTCAGATAATCTTACTACAAATGTCATTTTATGAACAAATTTTTCCAGTGACCCTTTATCCCAACTTCTACCAGCTCAAGTCTTCTTTTGGTTTCTGCAATTCTTAAAAAGTACTGGAATAGACCTTGAAATATGATGTGAAATGACTCCTTCCCCGGAGTTAGTATTTCACCAAAATCATCTCATCTTACATGGTGCCAAATAACCTTTGCAGTTAATTCAATGTCGTTATACAACACATGGACAAACAAACCACTCTTCTTCCCTGTGACTGAAGACTTTTGTATTACTCTGTGTGTCCAATGTAGCATTCATCAGTTTATTTCATCAGGTCAGTCATTATGTGTCCACCCTTTTCCATAAAACCGCAGGCCATGCCGATTCGTACACAACTCATTTATTCACATCACTTACAAATCTTACGTAGATTGATTCAGTACATACTGGGGTTGCATATAACACAGCATATTTATTCCAGTGAACTGGAGTACAGTGCAGTACAATATATACATACTATAATTTGAATGATCATTTCCCTAGTTAGACCGGCGATACAGAATGAGCGCTGGTTCGAATCTCGGGGGGAGAAGAAATATTCTCATAAGCTTTCGACCAGTGTATGGGACCGGTGCCAACCCAGCATCGTGAGGAAATTGGGGAGCTACAATGAGTAGCATAATTCGGTCAGGAAAACTAGCAATGGCTGGGGGTTCGTCGTGCTGATCACACGTCACCCTATATTTGGTTGGATGATCGTTCACCTCTGCTTAGGCATGTGAACGTGAGGCCAGCAGTCAAGCTAGTCGGCTTTGGCTCTCTGGAGCTGTTACGCCACGGATTTAATTTCCCTAGTTAAGTAGCTGAAGTAAATGCGCTAATTACTGCCATATGATTTGAGTAACTTACAAAATGAGATTGCTCCTACCAATCAAAATGGGCCAAACAGGGTTGGATATGCGCTCATAATTTACTCTTATCTCATTACATCACATCAAATAATAAAAATAAAAGTCAATACATTTTGATGTGATCTACATTTAGATGCATGCACATTTCAATACCTTACACGTGACCGCTGTAAACACGATGCGCCACAGATACGGAGGAGTCCAGGAAACACGGGTGAGGAGTTAAAGGTGCGCACGCGTGTGTAGAGGGGATTCGTCTCCCACTACTCTTCCCCTCACACCCTCCCCTCGGACTGGACAGCGGCCATGTCTAAAAAACTGAACTGTACCACTTAGTTCTTTACCTATATGGTACGCGATCTAGTAAAAATGTTATGGCGTTTGATGTCAGCGAAATGTAAAGAGCCCACTATATTCCTCCAATTTCAGTGGTCTGGCGCCCAATGCTAGCCAAAACAAACAAGAGGAGCATTATCCAGTTTCTCCGGGTCACGGATCAAGGCAATGGGGTCGAATGGAAGGCACCTATATCGAAGACCGTTTAATATTTCCCTATCCTTCATGCCAGAATAGCCGTATCATAGCTTTTTACGTGTTTTTCTTTAAACAAAATGAGCAATTACAAATTCTTATTATTATAAATTCAGCTAATATTTTGCGACAATGAACAAACTGATGCTGTATTTATTCCCGAACTCCGTGGCTTGTTTTGTAGGCAGACTATTATTTTTGTTTGAAGAGACGGAGAAAAAAGAAACTAACATGAATCATTAGAATCGATACTATCCTAGATTCGGACTGTCTTTCGAATGACGTTGCAAGTTTATATTTATTTATTTATTTATTTAACAACGCTGCCAGTAGCTCTATCGCAATTGGGTGGCTACCATTACATCTTCCTATTGGGATTCTTATTAAAATGGTGGGAACCTCAAGCTACACCATTTTAATACGAACTGGTAAAAACTAAAATGTAGTAATTTCAAAGCTCATGTTACAACGGCGGTGAGACAGTAACATTCCGTGGGCGGTCTACTAACTGCCCTGACGATGAAGGCAGCACGTACCTCTGAAACCTGTAAACGTTAACCGGACTACATGCAGAAACATCCCACACGACAGTCACCTTCATTTGTCGTCATATTACAAATATGAACCAGGCTTAAGGTAAGAGAGAGCCCTACATAAAAAATGCCACGTCCTTTATTAAACATGAAGTTTTGTTAGTGTTTACAAGAGCCCAGCAGTATTGCCATATCCAGAGCCAAACAGACCCAATCGACACCTTCACACCCCACTTCTTTGAGGACACAAACGACCTCTTAATAAAATGTCTGGCGACGAGCTGATCTAATTCCAGGCCGAGGCAAATATTTTTCTCCTCGTTACAAAGTCTAGACCGATTCCGGGGTGCGCCCAGATTCCTTACCAGTTGGTTCCTGGAGTAAAACGGCCGAAGCGTGAAGCTGGCCACTCCCTCCATGCGGCGTTTAATTAAAACGCGGGGACAATTTTACTTATCCCGCCTTACCTTTTCGACACCTACCAAAGTCTGCATAAACCACATTCGTAAATCAAAAGCTGCGAAATATGTTCTAAGCGCAGAAGTAAATGTAAAATAATAACCAACTACATCTGATATGCCGTCAAATAAATGCGGGTCATTTATTTTAACATAACTTCAGGGGTATCTGAGAGCACCGCCATTTTCCCACCCCCCCACGATCTGTTTGCGATCAGAGTTCGCCTCTGTGGCTGTAACGGACGTGGTGACAGGGAGCGAAGATGGAGAAGAAGGTAAAACGACGCGATGGCGAAAGGGGAATGTAGCAAGAATAGTGACGAAAATCGATAGTGGCGTCACAGATCTGGTTGGAAGCGTCTACCACGAGAGGGCTGGCATTCACTGGACCGACGTCCGCTCTGCATAGCAACGCCAAGATGAATACAATAATGGGAGCGGTTAGTGTCTCTAAGACGTCGTCCCAGTCTCTGCGCCTTTTTTTTTTTTGCAGAACGTATGTTTAGAGCGTTTCATTAAGGAACTCACTACATCAAGCAGAGTCTCTTTTGAGAAGCTAATAACAACAAGCCCACCTAGTCAAGAAATTAATTTTACGGAACCCGAAGGTTCATTAGCGTTCACAATATCCCGCCTCCGGTGCCATTCCCAAGCCAGATGACTCCAATCTACAGCCTCACACCCGATGTCTCTACGATTAATTTAATACTAACCTCCCACCGACGTCCAGGCCTTTCGATTGGTCTCTTCCCTTCAAACTTCTGAACCAAAATTCTGCATGCATCTCTAATCTCTCCTCTTCGACTTCATAATTGCAACGATATTTGGTACAATCAAATCTAAAAGTTCGTGACGATGGCGAGTCATTTGAATACAAATTTTCTTGGATATTTTCCATCGTCTAAGAAATAATAAAATAGATAACGACGTTTCGGAGATGGGGCTCTATCTCCGTCTTCAGATACCTACTCTGTAGCCCCATCTCCGAAACGTCGTTTTCTATTTTATTATTTCTTAGATGGAAAATATCCAAGAAAATTTTTATTCAAATATTTGGTACAATGCAAATTAAGTTGGGTAGCTTAGTCAGTATAGAGTCTGACTACGAACCAGACGAACAGAATTCGAAACTCAGCAGGTGCAAAAACATTTCTTCCAGCATATGCATCCGGACCGGCTATAGAACCAACATACTGAGGGTGCCGGGGGTAAAGAGTAGCCAGAGCGTCACGCTGACCCACCCCCATAGTGCTGCAGTCAAGAATAATTAAAGCCACACATCCTCTCCTCCCAAGAGCCACCATGGCAGTTTTACTTTCTTAATTATGGATCTCCTCGTTAAGTACATTTTCCAGCACCCTGTAACGTCATACCCCTTAGTCCAAGTATTTCCTTAAGCACCCTAATTCTCTAATGCCCTCAATATGCATTGCTCCCCTAACGTGAGAGAACAGCAGACAAAATTACAGCTGCGTGTATTTTTAATCTTTACGTTTTTAGTTAACAGAAGGGAGGGCAAAATTAACTTACCGGAATTCATATAGCTCGTAAATTTATTTTTTCTTACCGTCGTCCCCAAGTATTTGAACTGTCATATTTTGAAAGGATGTGTTAGTTAAATTTATATAATAAATCTTCCCTGTAGCCTTGTGACAAGATGTGAACAGTCCTACTTAGTTATCTGCGTTTGCTTCCAAACCAACTTCGTTACCAGTATCTCACAAACAAACAAACCAAAACAAATACGCAAAATCTGAGCCGTCTTTACCTTTTTCAACAGCTGTGTGTTTGGCGGACAGCGTATAATCAAATACGCAGCGTTCGGCCAAAACTTCGCATTTATTTTTGTGCGTATAATCGAACCCGCGTTGGGCAAACTCGTGTTGAAAGACGGTTTCCCGTATACCAGTGGTAACCGGGGATATTCCCGTGTGAGGATAAAACGGCCGGGGAGTGAAGCTAACCATTCACATCCAACTACGGCCGAGGTTAAGAACGCCTAGAGCCATACGTCCACTCTTCCACACGTCTGCATCGCGTGGTGCTTAGTTACGCAATACAACTACTTGATTCCAACTTTTACCTTGACAATAAAGTAGTTTAAACAATACCGTAGTGCCTTCTAAATTATTTCAGATGTAGAAATTCAAGTTCAAATTTAATTATTAAAGTCTCCATTTAGCATCAATATAAATTCGGTCAATGGGTGACTTACAATTTTACGTGTCAATACTTCTAAAGCTTATTTCTGAATCTTATAATTTGTTTCACTGTTTCTCACACCGCAGAGTCTAATTCAACAGGTGTTACGCATAATTTCCACAACTTCACTTACCGCAGTGCAAAAACGTAATACGTGCTCCAATATCATCATAACCTGTATTTCTCTTTACATGCCCTGTCGCCATACCACTAACGTACCACTCAATGGATAGGTCAACTTGCTGGCCCACGTCTATCTAAGCTTGGATTGTGAACAGCTTCTACCTCTATTTATAGCCTGGAAATCTTCCCAGCTGGCCGCATGGACCTCGGTAAGGAGGCTACAAGAGTTGCACCGGGCTTCATGGCTAAGACCATGAAGTGACCAGCCGCGAGTGCCGTTACCCCCGGGGGTGTCAACGTTGCAAGCTCTTTACATCCGCGATTAAAATGAGCACACAATGAGAAGTTCTATCTATGAAACTTAGTGCTGGCTGGCGGGCGAAATTATGCCAAATGGGAAGCTATGTAAATGAAATAGGATTTGAGGCGACTTCCGAGACATCCAGTCGCATCAGAACCCTGATGATAGGGACAGAGTTGGTTCCCGAAACGTCGGTTAACTACGGTAACCAGTTAACGCGGCTGATTGCCCGAGAAGATTTGATTGATTGTATGTAAATGAAGTTAAGTAAAGGTGCGTAGAGTTACTGCTTCCTGCCCGTAACCCTTATTATTTATTTAGTGTTCTGTCTGACGACAGGTCCATATGAACAGGATCCTTCCATCCTTTTCTCGGACTGGGACCTGTTCATATACGTTCTTGGCAGATGATCCAGAAGTGGTTTGCCATTGCCTTCTTCTGTGTGTGAATGGAGTAATTGTTGGGATGCCACGGAGAAACCGGGGAAGCCCCCGGAGGAAAACTCCGTGTTGCCTAGACCACGGCCTTGATCAACACAAGTTATAAATTCAGGCACCGCCGGGAATCGAACTCGAGACCCCAGTATTACAAGACCAGCGTTCTAACCGCTAGACCACCGTGCCTTCTCCGTAACCCTTACTTCATATTACTGCTATTTCTTTAAAGAATAAAATAAGAATTATCTTATTATTCGCAGCGGCAACTATTTACTACATAAATAATGCCAAATGTTGCAGTTACAGATGTTCTGTTGCTGAAGTTCTTTCTGTACAAACTATTTCGGGTGGGGGTACATTTAATAGAACAGTGCCCAAGCCAGAAATTTCACGGGAAAAAACATCGTTTCTTGTCCAACTAGTAGCACTGACTTTTTTCCAAGTCACGCTTGTCAAGTAAGACTTTAGCACTCTCAAGTGAAGTACACACACCCCCTTGTTGGCGCACGTGACTACATGACCTTCACCACTACCTTCCTCAACCAGTTCTGCCATGGACGTTGAGCTCTTTGGAGGTGTGGTGAAAATGGCGTTGTAACTTGAGGCCCGAGTGTCTTCGGTCGAACACGTTTAGCTGTAGATGTGAATACACAGGCGAGATCAAACAGAAGTTTGAGGAAATGTTTCCCTTATCTCACGTACCAAATCGCAACGTAGCTAACTGGTAATTTTTGGAAAACTAAATCGATAGATGCTACACTACAGGACAAAGTCCATTCGCAAATTGTCACTTAAAACGTCTCACCATCCGTACAGAGCGCGCTTAAAAACACCAGCATCCGTACATGAGGCGTTGTTCCACTGATGCTGGTAGGTCGACTTCACAACATTTCTTCGAAAACAAAAAAAGCTCGTTTGTCCTGTTACCTTGCCTGCGCTGTTTTAGATCCTGAGTCTCCACCAACTCAGATTAGGGTCATCCAGGTCTCAAGGGGATATGGTCTGCCCACGAGAGGTTTTGCCACCCACGAGGAAAAGCAACTATCGGGGACTAAGCCCTCTACGGGACACCCCCCAGGAAGGCGCTAACAGCCGGAGTAGCTGACGCGCCTTGTTGCAACACGGGTGCAAGAATAGCCTAAGGTAGTTGCTGTAAGTGTTGCACAACAATCGTGCAACAATGACCTACATGATGTGGCGTGAAGAACGCCTTTGGAATGTCACTGTTCTCCAATGAGTACACATTCCATATCTTGGTTTTATAAATTGCTATCCTCTGCGGACACAAGCAAAGCATTTGATTCGAGTACAATGACCTACTTGTGACAAGACCAAGTACTAGAGTTAACCCATGGGGTTTTTTTCAATTAATGCTAAAAGACCCATTTATGCAATTTTATCACAAGCAACCCAAAAACTTATTTTATGATCTTACGTGAAGTGGTCGTTAAAATCGTATGACCTAAACTAGAACAGCAATGGCTAGACAATTTTATGTACAATTATGCCATATCAAATTTGATCAAAATCAGGTCATCAATTCTCTGGTTGTTTCGCGCGTACGAACGTACGGACAGAGCTCTTTCAACAACCGATCTGAACGTTTGCGAACACGCCCAACGACTGGTGTTTATCACAACACGCCGACTTCGTCTGAGATCTCCAACGCTCATTTGAAACAATTCTCGGAAAACACTAAATCAATAACTTCTGTTAAGTATTTATTATGCCTTTCTACTGCCCAGGCTAGCAAAACTAAATTAAACAATTTCATTATCCATTCCTACAGCCATTTTCCACCAGTACAACTTTCGGACTGAATCGCGACGTCTCCTTTTTACAGAAAGATAAAAATAAGCTATCAATGCATATATCTTGAAGATTATTACACAAAACTTCAAGATTTACACAAATTTACAATCCAGCCTCGCAGATCGCATTACCATCATGTTGGTACTACCAACAGTGTGTAATAAAACGTCAGTTATGTCCTCCGGATACATGATCTTGCCGAATTTAATGAAAATATACATTTAATTGAAAAACTACGGTAGTAGCCGTTACCAAATTGCATGTTTCAAGGTCACGAAGGAATTTCAAAACCTCTTCCCTTTATCGCACAACCACAGCGTTGTTATCTTTTCTACGCTGCGAGTTCTGAGCTGACTTCATTCTTGTGGTCTCTTGTGTGTTGCAACGTTGTATGATTTTGCTTTCACCCGAACGCCTGCAATTTGATGAAGGCTGCTCTTGGACGCACAGTTTTTAATTGCTGTTATCTTTTGCCGAAACAATCCCAGTATTTGTTTATGTACATAATGATTTTTTTTAGTGTTCTGTCTGACGACAGGTCCATATGAACAGGATCCTCCCATCCTTTTCTCGGAGTGGGATCTGTTCATATACGTTCTTGGCAGATGATCCAGAAGTGGTTTGCCATTGCCTTCTTCTGTGTGTGAATGGAGTAATTGTTGGGATGCCACGGAGAAACCGGGGAAGCCCCCGGAGGAAAACTCCGTGTTGCCTAGACTACGGCCTTGCCCGACACAAGGTATAAATTCGGGCACCGCCGGGAATCGAACCCGAGACCCCAGGGTTACAAGGCCAGCGTTATAACCGCTAGACCACCGTGGCGGTCCACATAATGATACTGAGATAAAATAATATCAAGAAAATCTTACGCGCCTGTATAATAAAACGGTCGTTACAACTGTCCGATCTAAATTAAAACTGAAACGGTTCAATACCGTCCACAAAATTCTCCAATATTACCTTCAGTCAAACAGGGTCTATCCGTTTTCTTGTTTCATATCTACTGAGAAGCGACTTTAACAGGGGTTCCGAGAGGTTGCGAAAGCATCTAAAATACTGGCATTATCAGAATTATATTAAAACCCGTCGATGTGACAGCAGTAATTTTTGTGTCATTAGGAACAGCTCTGGAGGCTACTTCGGCATGCATACAGCGTACTTAGGATGTCATTCCCTCCCGCCCTGGTCTGCGCCAGTAAACATCCATTTTAACGACGGCCTTTATAAGCTCACATTTGAAAACAATTAAGGAAAAAGCTCTCCGCATTAGAAAGATAATTTGTCCGCAAGGAATCTTCAATACATGCTACTCCTTCTGTTAATTACAGCACTTCGCGTCTAGGATCACGCAATGCACTGGATTTCAGACCAAAATAATCCGTATCCATCCACAAATTCCACCTCGGGAGTACAGAATGTCCTTCCCATGGAGGTGGGGGCGTATACACTACAAATTTTTGAAAGAATTCAATTTTAGTTCACATCGGTCCAATATAAAACTCTTCCTGGGGACATGGATATTCACCGGACAAAACCATAATTTTTAGAATTTTGTAATAAGTAATTCTGCAGTAACGAAATTGCGGTTTACTAAACAATATTCTGCTGTCAATGATTTGTAGTTTCCACCAAATAAATATCATACCTAATACAGCGACCACACGAAACAAGGTGAGATTAGCAGAGGAATTAAAATAAATGAGAGAAATGTGAAATACATGCAGAATTTCAGTCGGAAAACCCGATGGGAACAGACCTTCCGGGAGATCTAGGCGAAGATGGAAGGGTAATATAAAAACTAATGTCGAAGAAATAGTAGTTATGTCAAGTTGTGCGCTGGATTAAAGTGAATCAGGATTGGGTCCGGCGGCGGGCTCTTGTCAACGTGGTAATGAACATTCAGATCCCATAAAAGACTATACACAATTCGTGAGCATCCGAGCCACTACTGGATTTTCAATGATTCAGCTACATCAACATACGGACGACGTGATAAGGAAACTGTTTGCTGTATAAACCGTTTGTCATCCATCTCCATCTAAGATGCTACACGTGATACATACAATCAAGGATGAACTATCTTCAGCATGACCGGGCACTGTAAATAGTAGTTTCTCGAGCGAACGAGAAGGTCGACCGACGTCTGCAGACGGACGAAGGCTTCCGAGTTGAAATTAAAACGCAGAAGACGCCCGTTCGGCTGCTCTACTATCTAACCTAATTAAATGTAAAGTCTGGACCCACTAGATTCATCTTGATAGCGACAGCGCGGCTGTGTGCTACAATCCATATCGGCTGCGACCTGGACAACGCTTGGCACAACAGTAGCATAAAGGCACTTCCTGCGTGCCATAACGTGAGGAAGGGGAGGTTTTCTTTTATATTGTAATGTCTGTAATTTCACCCACAAATACATCACAATAACAATTAAATCCAGCAACATTATAATGGCATACAAGCTCTAAAAGAGGTACAGTACAGAAATTTTTCATCGGTGCGTCCTTCAAGAAGCAGATACGGTTAACTGTAACTGCTGTGTGCCATTATTGAAGCAATGCCCTAAACAAAGGACAGATGGGGTATTAATTCCAGACACGCATCCCAGTAACAAGCTATCTTGACGATGTCAAACCGCAACACATCAGGCCTAAAAGAAGACGAAGGAGACGGGAAACAAGAAAAACTACTCCCGCGTAAGTACGAGGAAATGATAAATTGGAATAGCTGCTCACAGAGTCTATACCATCTATCGTAAGACACCATTAGAACGTGCCTTAAGCAATACGGCTTACAAGTAACGATAACGGCAGACCACAGTTATGTGCGTGGCTCGCGTTCGGAAACTCAAGGGGTTTCGTCAGGTTCATCAGAGTTATCTGTGGTTTTCTAAATATTATGCCAGAATTGCGAAAAAGACGACACTGCTGCTTTCTCGGAGTGTCTTTAGCCCGCCGCTTTAAAATCCCAATCTGCTTTACCTTTGAACAGGAATTCGTAAGAGACATCTTAAACCTGACGGACTCATTAACCAACTCCAAGAATCACAGCTTTAACTGCCGAAAGATGTAACGAAATTCTTGATTAGCTGAGCTGGTATGGAGATAGAAGATTATCTTCCGTGTCCACGAGCGAACCTCTGGCCACAAAAGGCAAATAACTCGCTTCATAGCGCAAGAGTCCTTGAAAAACTAAGTCACTAATTTCATCACAGACTGACAATGAAATTTCAACGCAAGATAGAAATGTTGGCTCTTAATACCACGTTCAAAATGACCACTTTCAAATTTCTCAGATATGCCGTAAGGTTCGTATTCCGAACAATGCAAAACTTAGGTATAAAGCTGTCTATGTCCATCAGTGAAAAACAGATAATGTAAATATCTATTTCGTTTAGGGCCGCCATTGTAATGCATAAAACAATTCCCCCAAAAACGTTAGCAGACAAGATAATTATAGTTCAGATTCTACAATTAACCCTTAAAAGCCCAGTGGCTTCAACAGTAAATAAATCTGCATTTTATATTTGTGGGTTTCGTAAGATTCTCAGTGTAACCGGAGATTATTTCCTTAAACAGCGTCAATCAGATGATCTATGTAACAGAGAATAATCGCGTTTTGAGGCACGGACTGAATTCTTAAATATTATTTAGACGAATTTCAGCCAATGACTCCAATTTGACGATAGTATTTAGATGGGAAAATGAGAGATGAAGACGACAATGTACGTCATATTCACTAAAAGTTGGTAAAACTGAATTCTCTACGTAGAATCAGCCTGACTATTATTTGATAACCGAATGGTATTAATTATGTAAAACTGGTTAGGTTAGATATAATAAAATAATTTAGTTCCTGTAACTCCTAAGTAGAGCATAGGGCCTCCTTTCGGAGGTTTCATAGTCTTTAAAGCGTGCATTTGAGAGTAAGTGAGTGACTAGTCCACTGACTGCACAATTTTTACTCACTCCTGATTTGACTGCCAGAGCCATCTAGCAGTGAAGCAGTGAATCAGAAGAGAATTGGGTGAGAAATGGCCCCTGAATTTTGCTTACGAAACATCATCTCGTATCATGCTCGCAAGGTTCTTTTACATGCCGTAAATATATGGATTTTATCACCCTTAAAAAATCCATCGACCTCGGCCGGGATTGAACCCACGAACCTTGGGTCCAGTGGCGAGCACGCTAACCACTAGTCCACCCTTTTTTACCTGGAGACAGAAGCACAGTCCAGCTTCCGAAACGTTGTAGCAAAAGACAGGTAACAAAACAAAACGCGTTACTTGAGCAGGTGAATAAATAGTTCCGTACCTCATTGATGTGCTTGTAGGTTTTGATAAGATCGATGCTGAGTTTTCGCAACGGAGCAGTCGCGGGGTCACGGAAGTTATGGGGTATGCGCGCCTGCATGGCTTGTATGTCCGAAGGCGTCCCTGTGGCAGCCGCGGCGGCCATGGACGCAGCCAACTGCTCCTCGGCCACCAGCCGCCCATAAAGAGGCGCATGGTGCTGCCGCCCCGTCTCCCCGGCTGAAACAAAAACATAATTTCTCACTAATAACCTTAAAAATACCTCCTGAAACAAGATGCAAATACGTAGTTTTACTCCAGTATCGTGTATAAACCGCAACGGTGGTCTAGCGGTCAGAACGCTTGGCTTCTTATCCTGGGGTCCCGGGTTCGATTCCCGATGGTGCCCGGATTTTTAACTTGTATTGGGCAAGACCGTGGTTCAGGTATCACGGAGTTTTCCTCCGGGACTTCCCCGGTTTCTCCGTGGCATCCCAACAATTACTCCGTTTTCATCATCATTTGACATTAAGCACACAGAAGAAGGCAACCACTTCTGGATCACCTGCCTAGGAAACATATGAACAGGTCCCTATCAGATGGAACTTGTTCATAATGTCACCAGGGATCGGCTCCGACACGATGGTACCAAAAAAATCGTGTATAAACTGATCATGACGTCCGATTTAGACCGAAGCTGTCTTTGGACACCATTGTTGTCTTTTCTAGTAAAATTTATCTGTCCACAGATAATAACGAAGCAACATGATGAAAAGGCCCCAAGTAATGCTTAAACAATCTTCTATATTACGAATCTTGGCAGTCTCAAAGAATTACAAACATCGTGAGGTCAGGAGATTTCTGCCATCTGGGTTGTTGCGCCGTGTAGTATGGTAAACACCAACCAGTCTACACAGCGCAACAACCCAGAAGACAGAAATCTTCATCGCCCTGATGACGGAGGCAGTATGACCTCTAGAAACGTTGGTAAACATCGACCAGACTACACAGCGCAACAACCCAGAAGACAGAAATCTTCATACTCTGATGACGGAGGCAGTATGACCTCTGAAACGTTGCTTAACATCGACCAGACTACACAGCGCAACAACCCAGAAGACAGAAATCTTCATACTCTGATGACAGAGGCAGTATGACCTCTGAAATGTTGGTAAACATCGACCAGACTACACAGCGCAACAACCCAGAAGACAGAAATCTTCATCGCCCTGATGACGGAGGCAGTATGACCTCTGAAACGTTGGTAAACATCGACCAGTCTACACAGCGCAACAACCCAGAAGACAGAAATCTTCATCGCCCTGATGACGGAGGCAGTATGACCTCTGAAATGTTGGTAAACATCGACCAGACTACACAGCGCAACAACCCAGAAGACAGAAATCTTCATACTCATCTCCCTGATGACGGAGGCAGTATGACCTCTGAAACGTTGGTTAACATCAACCAGACTACACAGCGCAACAACCCAGAAGACAGAAATCTTCATACTCATCGCCCTGATGACGGAGGCAGTATGACCTCTGAAACGTTGGTTAACATCAACCAGACTACACAGCGCAACAACCCAGAAGACAGAAATCTTCATATTCACCGCTGTGAAAACCTCAAATCATACATCGTGAGGTCACACTGTCAAACCCACGCTGCCTGAGATATGCATTCTTTTTACATGGTCATAGCTAGTTTAAATGTATTGCAAAGCCCATCAAGAAATATTACTACAAGCAATGTTTAATCCTGCAATACCCAGCCACTTGAAATACGAATACAATAAGACGGTCTACTGCCTCAGACGAGAGCAATGTTTACGACTGAGGTGTGGGATTCCATCCTATAACTGCTAATGTCGTGAGTCCAGCGTTAAAACTACGGCGCCATCCATACCAAGAAATATCTTCGTTTGTTTTCTTACTCTGGACTGTGATGTAGTTCCATGAGATGGTAAAGAAAGAAATTACTAGTCAACTCGTTCAGACAAAACTAGTAAATTTTGCCAAAACAACAATAAATATAACGAGGAAAATAATAAGAACGTATTCTTCCTCTTTGATAAGAATCACTATATTTGCTGAATGTAACATCCACTTTTTATGTCATCTTCCCACGTATAGTCGTACGCCATGAAATTTGTTAACGATCCGTTTTACTTTTGTTTTCGCTGAAATACGAAGTGGGCGTTCCTACAAATGGCTACTGATAATTCTGTACAGTGTAGGCTACAAGTGGGCCGGTGTTTGTTTTAAACGTGTTGATTTTATTGAAATTGAAGTAAAAAGTCCTGCGACAGAACTGCGAGTTAAATTGCTAAAGTTACAGGCATTTCGATAACATCAACTTCTATGTCCCCATAAACTGCACCACATCAGGTAGGCGATAAGATTAGAAAAGCCGATTTCAAAACGTAACTGCGTACTGGCCACGCGGTTATCAGGTGGTTTGTAATGTACGTGGGCGACATGAATTTCACCGCTGTACAGAATTATCGAAAAACGTAACTCACATTAAAATATTTATTAATGACTGCAATTTAGTACATTTCGGTAAATACCACAATATTGACGTGACTACAACAGCCAAAGCGGGTCGCGTCTTGTTGTAACCTGATGGCACCAGTCCGTCAGTCGTCTTCCGGCAGTCGAAGTGCGAAGATGTCTTTTTCACAAGTGCAACATGTGTTCTTTGTCAAACACTATTTGGAATCTTGTTCAAATAACTCGTCATAACGAGTTTGGGGACAAGTCTCCCTAATCTCCTCTGCCAAATAAATTACAATATCTCATCTGCTGAACCATTTCCGTGACACCCGGTTGCATCAAACATGAGCAATGCATTTATGAACTCGGTGGACATTTACAGAACTTGTGATAACCCTTTTCTTAATCATTTTAGTATAATTAATTCGACAATTGTAACATGTAGCGTTACTTTTTGGTCACCCTATGCAACCACTATAACGCCGGACATGCCATGGGAGAATATTTGTGGCCCAGTCCCGTAGACAGGGCCGATATAATAGTGGAAGAGGAAATGCCAGTTGGCAGTGGGGGTATGTTTTACCTTGCAACCTACGCAATTCCCAAGCCAAGAAACCAAAGCGAGAAACAAACACGACCTTGGACAACGTAGCCAAGTTCAGCTACCTAGAACCTGCCACTGGAACACCTAAAATTTCTCTGTAAATTGACACTAAATCGAATTTTAGTTAGAAATAAATATCCTTGTTCAGCAAATGTGAAAAAAAAAAATTAATAGGTAGTCGGTAAGTGAGATAAATTTTGTTCTCGGCTAGTTATACACCCTATATCGTAACCCCGCACCTCCAACAAGACCTCCGTTTCGACGTCTTCACATATTTATATTCGCAGACTTTGTGAAATAAAAGCCGCTGTCTTATAACGCAGGCATTCAATATGAATGCAATAAATGTCTTCAACCCAAAACAATCCTTAAGTGGCCTTCCACACAAAAAAGTCATGCGCTTGTGTCATTTACATACATGGCGTGTGGGTGACGTTACGATTCTAGGAACTCCACAGTTACTCTGCTGATACAGCAGACACCCAAAAATGGCCGAAGGACGGTGAGATAATCGAAAATGTCGGACAATACGGAGAAATGAAAAAGACGAGAGTAAATATCAACTCAATTTACATCATTATTATTAAATTCACTAAGAAATTACAAGATGGCACAAAATTAAAATGAAAAATTTGTCAAAGATTAAAATTACATTTTTTAAAATAAATTAATAATGGTTATTTGTTTCTGAGCCTCCTTCCTTTTCTTTGCGGCAAGGTCACGCCAGCGCCTGAACAGAAGTACGTTTGTCGCAACTAAAGTTTGCAGATATCTCATACCCACAACAGTGGCAGGCGGTCTGGAAGATCAGACAATAAATAACAAATTAAGCTTCAAAATATTGAGGAAAAAAAAATTAGAACGCTGATGGCGTAGAATTAAATATCGTCTGGTGCTCTCCCGATATAAAAATAGAGATCGTGTTTTGATCACCAGCTCTCGTTATGAGACATATTTATGTTACTATCATGCCAGTGTCATAAAACTGAATCATTGGACGGATTTTCATAAAAATCGGTAAGAATAAGCCACTGCAGGCTACCTCATTTTCGTACATTTTAACTGTCTACTGTAGGAAATCCAATTTATGAGCAGACGGCTGGTCGTCAAACCTCCACTCTGGAGACGGTGCCTCCTGGCACATCGACGGAGTTACCTGCTTAGCTCAGTTAGTTGTTCATGAGATACGCACAAATACAGTTCGCAGTGTTGTTAAACGCGGTTATATAAAATTACGCGTAGTGCTTAAGAGAAATTGTTTCCATACGATGCATTTGTACGGTGTTCTTGACAGAATAAATAACTGAAGAACTTGATGGCATTGGGACTAAGGGAAGACGCAGTTGTTGGCAGAATGTACAACCAACACTCGTGAAACGTTTCTAAGTTGCGGCTTCACAAAAGAATAATCGCTTATATCCTCTGGCCGCCAGAGTATGACATTGCAGATGGTTTCAGTAATCGTCATTCAAATGACTTCTTAAGACAGAACGTACATTTTATTCTTACGAGGCGTGGGTACACGTCAAATTGTTATAAAAACAACCAAAATACGCAACTGATACTGAAGCACAGAAAATCCTCATGCTCTTCATGAAGTGCCATTGTATAATTTCGAAGTTGGTTTTGGTGCGCAATCATGCACGGAGAGCAATTTGGTTCGTGTTTTTCGTGATGACACATTGATTCTGTCGCTCTTTTTCGATCAACTGACTGATGAAGAAAAATTTTACGGACATTTTGTGGTTTTCCTCAGTCCTTCAAGATAAATGCATGATTATGAGCCGACTGCTTCCATCCACATCTTTAAAAATTCATCACTAATTGAGCACAATTAGCTAATCTTCCGACAATAAACAGACAGTGAAAACTAATTAAGTTACCTGTTTTCTATGGGGGTAGATAATAAATGTGCAAGATAAACATGACAACAGCATGAATGTGAGAAGAGGTTATGAATGGCAAATGTCATATAATTGAAATGTAAAGCAGTGGATTATGTACACACTAAATGTAGGCCTCATTTTTCTTACGCTAACAAGTACAGATAAATCCAACTACAGTTCAGCGCATTTGATACATTTTTAAACTGGCACCACATGGAAGCGATCAGGTTCACGTTCCGGTCACTTTACCCCCGTAAGAAAGATCTTCGCCAACCCCAATACACGTAAATGAACATGAGCGGGGAAACAATCATGGGTTTCAATCCATGGCACTGTCGGCTCTCACACGGGCTGACAGAAATCACAGCGTTAACACCTATGTCAAAATTGTCGGTTATCACACAAAAGTCGATACGGTTACGAACCGAACGAGAGCTGTGCTAACTCGTTCGGTGTATCATTCAGAGACTAGCACTGAAATGTACGAAGGATTTTACTACCCGAAACAGAAATATCGCAGGAAGATTGTGAGGTGTCCAAGTTTCCGAAATATGGCGGAAAAAATGGTTTAGAACTACGTGCCTTGTGCCTTCTAGTCGCCAATACCAGACTGAGATGTTAAACGTACCAGAAGTAGAACATGCATGTAGCACCTGCGACAAGGTCATATAAAGCATAATCAACGCGTTCCTTTCTCTGGCGGAGGACAATGACCTTCACACAGAACACAAATATTCCAAACAAACAAACAGCAAACGCCATGAAGTAAGGCACAAGAGATCACTGGCTTCTTCGAGTCGACAAGTTGCTTTTATATCTCAACGCACATAACTCGGTGTAGAAATTACGTATTCTTGCGACGACACAAACTAAAACGCGTTCTTCACGTTGTAATCTTACAAGGACGGTCCAAAAATATTAGTAGTTTATAAACATTTTCATAATGGGTATAAAGCGTAAACGGCACGCATAGTTCCAACAGGGCAGGCGTCAACAAGACCGGTGAGTACACCACTGCCATCCACTTCAGCGGAGTACTGAGAAATGCAACGAACACTAAACAATAACCACCCTTACGTCTGATATGACTCTCCAAACCTTCCGAATTGATTAATACATATTAAGAAGACTTCGTCTTACTCAAAAACACTTGATTAATACACCCACGAAATTCGGCACACTTACCCTGAATCACCCTGCAGAAAACGTGTTTCTGTGCCATACAATTCCGTCTCGCTCGTGATGAACTTGCTACAGATGTGGTGTGTGCCCGAGTTGAATCTGGGTGAACAAAACATTCCTCTGACTATATATATCATCGAACACGTATAAAATATGTTTAGATCCAAATAAATGTACGTAGCTTATGGTGACGGACCACACGTCTCAAAATGTACAAAATGTTGACAACCGTCAATTAGCAATGCTTTCTCGTTACGAACAAGCATCTAAGTATGTTTTCTGCTGATGAAATTTTACTCCGCATAATATTGTTCGTATAAATGTTACACAGACTAAAGTATCGGCTTTCTGCAAGTCCTATTTGAGACCTAGACTCTATTACAATAAATATTTTAACCTTAAAACAACCAGTATGACCCCTCGTAAGCCAATAACTATACAAGAATTCCTCCTGCACAGGAAAATGAAGCAAATCATAAACGTTCATTGCAACGAGAGAGATTCGAACCCACAATTAGAGTCTTTGACAGCTAGGCCATAGGGAGTGATTACATCTGCAAAGCTGGGTTTAGATTAATTCGAGTTGGCATTCGATTTTGACCGGTAAATGATCACGAACTGAAGTAAACTTCAACTAACGCAAATTCGAGGATCTCAGAGCTAGCAACTGGTTTACAACTCCCGTAAATGACCGGCATGTTGGAAAGTAGCTGGAATGCAGCGGTCGAGTTGCGAGCTGCTTTGCTGTTGCGTATTTGTTAAAAGTCAGTCAGAGGATATCAAAATGGCTGGTTCTCAGAAGAGGAAATACAGTTCATGGATTTATACTGCTACCAAATTTTTTTTATAAATACATATTTTGCGTGAAAAAAAATCATAAGATGCTAGTGGAAGTGCTTACAAAGACATCGTGTGTTGTGTACGATTTGAGGTTTTCACAGCGGTGAGTCTGAAGATTTCTGTCTTCTGGGTAATTGCGCTGTGTAGTCTGGTCGATGTTTACCAACGTTTCAGAGGTCATACTGCCTCCGTCATCAGGGCGATGAGTATGAAGATTTCTGTCTTCTGGGTTGTTGCTCTGTGTAGTCTGGTCGATGTTAACCAACGTTTCAGAGGTCATACTGCCTCCATCATCAGGGCGATGAAGATTTCTGTCTTCTGGGTTGTTGCTCTGTGTAGTCTGGTAGATGATTACCAGCGTTTCAGAGGTCATACTGCCTCCGTCATCAGGGCGATGAGTATGAAGATTTCTGTCTTTTGGGTTGTTGCTCTGTGTAGTCTGGTCGATGTTAACCAACGTTTCAGAGGTCATACTGCCTCCATCATCAGGGCGATGAAGATTTCTGTCTTCTGGGTTGTTGCACTGTGTAGTCTGGTAGATGTTTACCAACGTTTCAGAGGTCATACTGCCTCCGTCATCAGGGCGATGAGTATGAAGAATTCTGTCTTCTGGGTTGTTGCGCTGTGTAGTCTGGTCGATGTTAACCAACGTTTCAGAGGTCATACTGCCTCCGTCATTGCCATGTGGAGTGTACAGTAAAAGTGACTGACGATTCCAAGGAGACCAAACAGATATCAGTTTCTATGGTAAAGACCATTTGTCACACTGAAGGCTCACCTGGTGAAACAATTCCTCGAGGCAGGGGGTGGGGTGGGGTTCTAAGAAAGCAGAATAGTTGACTGCTGCGCGCATGCTCACAGAATGTGTTGGATAATTCGAAACGAAAATAAATGGAGGTTTAAAAATTATATATCCACAACTTACATGTGTCCAACTAAGTCAGAAACGTGAATATGTAAGAAATATTCGCGTTTCGCCTACACTAGCCTGCGAGTAGACGAAAATTAAACATATATACTACGTAAACTAAAAACATGTACTGAGACGGCTAACTACTACAAACTATTGTCGCTGGCAAACAACGTTCACAGTGAGGACAGAAAATACTTTATTACCGCTACCCCTCTCGCCCCCTGTGTTCAATGTGCCGAATATTCTAAGCGGACGCGGAACACACGATGTCACCCCGACCAATGTACAGGATTTGGTCAGTCTGAAACAGTTTTTAGGACAACGTGCACGGTCGGACAGCAGTGTAAACACGGAAGGCCAAACTAGTTCAAATTCCAGCAAAACTATTTGACATCAAGCACTGTATATTAATCTAGTATACATGTTAGTCACAGGTGTCGGAAGGTCTGGTTCCATGTCCCGTATCTTCTCAAAATTAAGCCGGTGGATACTGCTAATAAAGACAGTGTCTTATCGTGCGATACTTAAGTGTAAAATCTTTCGTGGTAATATCGCGTTTGCGTCCCTCAGAACGAAAATGAGATTGGTAGAAACTTTTTTTTCCCTTTTTAGCTAAAAAGTTATAAACTCATTTACATTTTAAAACAAACCATAAATCTGTCTGCATCTTCTAAGCCATGTGTCGGACATTAAAATGATAACACTATAACAAACTTAGGCGACTATTCGTCTACCAAACAGTTTGTTAATGAGATCTGAGGTTTCCAGGGCGGGGAAGATGCCGATTGTGGTCTTCTGGGAATTGATACCGTGCAGTATTGTAGGTGGTTATCAGCATTTCGGAGGAAGCATCCATTTCAGCATTAAACCTCCGAAATAACCCACTGCACGACTCATACAATCCATAAACACATTCCAATTCTTAAAATTAAAACGTTTCTCTAGCACTGAACGGTTGGTTTTCTGTCTTGGTAGCTTCTTAAAGAGAAAACAATCTTTAGACAAAAACTCATATCGCTTCTTCACAAACACCAGGCCTATGCAAGCTTTATCTACGAAGTTCTGTGAAAACCGAAAAACACATCAAAATATGTAAACAGACAAAACATGTTAAATGATATGGGCAAATAAGAACGGAATAATTGTATCTTCTTTTATGTGTTCGATGCGATAAAACCTGTTTTTAAGATAGACCATACAATGTACAGGCTTTTTTCTTTTATAATAACACAAGAACAAAAAACAATAGGCTTAATGAAACAAAACTGTAGACGCCTTCTCAAACAAAATGTTGCGTGTCCAAGCAAAATGCCAAAAGACGTAGTCAATTAGCTACTGTTGATAAATAACAACGTATCCGCTACTTAAGACTTCTTTTTCCTGCTGGTAAAGTCTCAAGTCTTCGTTTTATTTCACGTGCAATTTAATTCAACTGGTTTATTTTATATTTCCCTGGGTTCTACTAAATTAGGAAAGTGTCCAATATAACAGCGTAACCCCTGCTTCGCATTTAATACTATGAATAACAATTATATTGCCTACAATCTTCAAGTAAGCGGAACGTTGCCCATTTTATAACAGGGGGATCGAGGTTTTTTTTTTACTACCCTCGTGGAAAATACTACAGCCACTCGTATCAAACAAGAAATCTCCACATTTCCTACAATAACCCATTACTCATAAATACTTCCAAGCCAGTGTTTTCGTAACAAAAATTTTTGTTTTATGGCAGAATGATACGACAATAAGTTTTCCTGATTGCAGTTTTATAACAAAACAAGCTCGGAATGTACGCATGGCGTAACAATCGTTGAGCGTTCTTTATATTTTGGCATTTTACCTCTTGGAAAAGCATCAGTGACGTCACGATGACTGGACCCCTTAACCCCCCGAGTGGGCGGAATGAATAGCTTAATGACGTCATCACGCAGGATTTCCCAGGGGATTCGAACACGTCCTTCCACGCCAGAGGATTGATCACGAAGGGAACCCCACCTGAGGATTCCACAGCCGGGGGCATGAAGGACTTCTTGTAAAGTTTCCGTTATAGTTGTCCGACTTTAACCGAAATTAGAATGTGTCGATAGCAACGCAGAATATTACATACAGAGAAACTACGCGATTAAGGCCGGGCGCAAACGGAGCCACTAGCCACAGCCACTTGTGGCCGCCACAAGCTGCGGACTGTATTTTGTATGAAGTTTTAATAGACAGCGCAGACACGGCGTTCGTAGTGGCCCGACCGGGCCACTCGCTGAGGTAGTGGCCGTGTCTCGCTACTTGTGGCTGCCTCCGACCACTGTTTATCCCGCTAGTGGTCGTGTTTAGCCACAAGTGGCGGCCACTAGTGGCTCCGTTTGCGCCCGGCCTTATAGTAATGGAGGTAGCTAGCACCTCCGAAACGTCGATAAACTTCAGACTACTTACTTGCATGATTGATACTGGTCATCGTGCATCGTTTGGACAGTAAACTAAAGCAGGCTACAAGAGGATGGACACGTGGCGATTCGAGGTAGACAAGGGTCACCGTCAGTTGCGCTACAACCCTTTTCGGGTCTTGGTTTCCTGAGAGGTTTCCTGAGAGGTTTCCTGGTCTTGAAGTGTGCATTTATGAGTAGTGAGTGACCAACCCACTGACTCTGCACAATTTCTACTCAATCCCGATTTGACTGCCAGAGCCATCTAGCAGTGAATCAGGAGACTTGGGGTGAGAAATGGACGCTGAATTTTGCTTACTAAACATCTCGTGGTAGACAAGGGTAAATGTGGTATTAGCACAGAACAAATTACCTGCTTCAACTGCTTGATTCCACCTCCACAACAAGCCATTTTCATGAATCCTCGGATGCTGTCCACTTCTTGTTCGTGTCGTTTTACAATGAGTTACTTGACAGGAGTTACAGTTATCATGGCACGTGATATCACGCTTAGTCACCAGAATATTACCCCTCGAGAATGAGGGGGGAAAAGCAAGCTGTAACGTTGGTAATCATGTTTTTATAAGATTTTCCCAGAGATTACAATAAATTAAAACAGTGGTTTCAAAAAAATCACCAACCAACACAAGAGTTTCAAAACATCGCAGGCTACACACTGCGTTCATTAAGCAAAGTCAAGGCCTTCTGAATCTACGCTGTTCTGTCAATCAGTTTCCGATAACTGAATCAGCAGAGAAGAAAGAAAACAATATTCAGAACGAATGTTCATGTATTTCGGTGAAATTTGTGGAAAGTAAACACACAGACAGCAATTAACTCCTTCGTTTTAATAAGAAAATCGATAAAAAGATAATTAGGCAAAAAATAATTAATAATTATTATATTGAACAGATACGCTTGTGTTTTTAATGTCCTGCAGCCTAATAGTGATGAAAAAAGATCAAAGGTCTGAAACGTGAGGACCGCATGTGACCATAATAAAAGTTTTATGAGACTCGTCACGTTATTTGGAAATTATCGAATACGAGAAGGATAAAAAAAATTCTAATACTGAGAATGTGTGTGTGTGCAAGCGTTAAGAGCAGACAACAGCAAAAAAACTGTTCAATAACAAATAAAATCTTGTACGTGTACGACTAAAATGCCACTACTGGGCAAAGGTACATTGTCACTTAACAAAACAATATCAAAATTATTGCGGTATAAATAAATGAAATAAATTACTAACGGCATTAAATCAAAAACGTCTGAAAGCTCAACATGTTTAAAATAAACTTAGTTGCATGGAAGAGTTTAGCTGTTATCCGTTTTCAAGCGAATACCATTTTTTCTCTTTAAGTTAAAGGAATACGTTTCGCTTACTATCCACCATATTATTACTTAGTTAACAGCCAATGCAGCCCGCTGTGGAAAGATGATTGTCCTCGAAACACAAACGGAACCAACAACTTCTACGCCGGCATTCATTTTTATTTGTGTCGGTCCGGTTGTCCGCCCCATTCGGAAGAGTCCTCAAGCGACTGCGTTGGCAAGGCGCCGTGGACCCGATGTCATCTTCCGATTCCGTCTGCGCACGCGCGTCTGCATAAATCTGCAAAGTCAGGTTTCGGCGATTTTAAATTAGCTGGGTTGTTACATTTTAAGGAACCCCGTATGTTGGAAACTGCATGTCAACTTTCATGTTCTTGATATATGCTAATACGTAGGTTTTGAGGTCTTCACAGCGGTGAGTCTGGAGATGGCTGTCTTCTGGGTTATTGCACCGTGTAGTCTGGTAGACGTTTTCCGACGTTTCAGAGGTCCTTGATGCCTCCCTCATCAGCGCCTGTCGGTAACTTCTAACATTCTACACGGAGCAATAACCCAGAAGACAGCCATCTTCTTTCAACATACTAATATTACCACGTTACCATCGGAACGTATCGCATCTTCGACGTGCCCATCTATTCTTCTGTGTGGTTTCAACTAATCCATCCAACGGACTCTGCGAATTTTAATGTAGACTGTAACAACGTTTCACAGTAACCTATTTAAAAAGCAATACAATGTGTATGTAATTAAATTTTTAAATACTCCATGAATATGTGCAATACTTTTTCATATCTCTAAAAACTGAATATCTTTCAAAATATCGGCGTTGTATCGGGAGTAGTCCAACAAATGAGTTACGGCTACCGTAAATGGAACTGTGAACTCGACATCAAAGGTTCCAAGCTTTTAATGTGAAATCCTAAGATTGAATTCCAAGCGAAATAGCTTCGTTCAAACATCCAAGACAACCTCTAGTCAGTAAACCCCAAATCAAAAAGGAACATCAGACGACAATCTTTGAGCACTTTCACCCATGTTTTAATGTTCTTCCGCAGTGCAGGTGGACAGCAACTATCCGTTGTCTGTGGGAGTGACGGAGGAAACCAGCGCAAGCACGCGGTATACAAAGTTGCGAAGCACGAATATGGAAATTCTAAATTCTGTTCTTCAAATCTGTATCGAAAAGATACTAAATACTCCAACATGGAACATAAAGAGGAGTTTAGATATTCACAAAACTGCGTCCACCATCTTTAAGAACGTCTGTTGCTATTATAATGGATTTTCGATAATATAAAGTCGCCTGTAGTAAGACTTCAGTATTACATCAATGGCACAAACTAAGTCGGTCTATGATCAGGAATGGTTAAGGTATTCTATTGTGCCATTGGCCACACGTGTTTAAAAATTTAGACGGGGCTTCTACCCTGCTTATTCCACGTTCAAAACGTCTCTGTCATTTTTGTCTCGGTTGGTAGCATGGATTTATGACAGCTGTTTACTGTTTACATAACGTTAAATGAAAAATAGCGTTGTCCAGAGGGACAATGTAATGCTAGTGTTAATAAAAGTAACTGTTTTGTACTGTATATAAAGTCTATGAACATTCTGTATATTACGGTGCCAAAAGCTTATATAATCTGAAAATACGATTAAATCGTTATGACACTACCATTTTCTCTCACTTCACACACAGATCCATACGCATAAATAGTACCAAAGTAATCCATTATATCCCGCTAAGTTATAACCACATTTAACTTAGTTCTACACACAGGCTGATTACAAATGGTGTTTACACTTCTCAAATCTTATTTTAAAGTGTCGAAGCTGACTAAACCAAAAAAATGTTAAGACCATTAAGAACAAAATTAAGATCTGAACTAACATTTAACCGAGTTTAATATTAAATCCAGATTGTGTCTACAAATTTTAACAGAATATTTTGTTCAGTTTTTCTTGACTAGTTTGCATAAAAGAGAAAAAAAAACAATATAAATATCAAACAGGAGCTCATCATCAGTGATTTTAATCTCGCCTAAAACACATTCATGTGTTACTAAAGCATTGTTTCACAAGCTTGGCACCACCATAGGCGAAAAAATTAAAACTGCCATAGTTACACATTTCGTGTGTGTGAGCATATAAATTCTAACCTTCCTAGGTTATTTCAGGGTCAGTACTGGCCAATTTCCTTGCTCGCTACCTGTAAGAATGTTCTTTATAAAGGCGATAAACTTACGAGTCATTCTGTATAATTCAGAATCATGATTTAATCGCGAAGTTCCATGGACACCCGTTCCCGCAGTCTGGTCGGGGCATGCGCAAAGACAAACATGGCGAGGCCTAGGTCCTTTTCCCTTCAGAATCAAAATCAAAATCGCCTAAATCAGAACAGAATTTTTACTGAAACCGTGGCTGTATTCCGTAATCCAAAGGACAACATAAAAGCTAAGTATTAAAATAGTCGTAATTGGGCAACTGCTCAAATTTGACTTACGGGAGCTTGAAGAGTTTACTTGGGGAGGTATAAAAGAGAGAGAGAGAGAGAATTCGTTTCTCTCGTGCACGGAATGGAGCAGTATCGATTTGGTACAGCCAGCATCAGACGCGGAGCGGGGTTCGGGGGGTGTGCTGCTTGTCTGCCTCTCTTTACAGAGGAAGCCAAAGCACACAAAATGTCAAGGGGTCATATAACTCTGCGCTGAACGCGGTTAGTGTAATTATATATTAACGTCGCGTACATCCCAACTCACCGACGTCCCAAATCAAGCACAACTAACATGGACCAAGATCACTACGTCATAGTTCCTCAAACATCCGGAACGTCGTCGAACTAACGATCAGCTTTTGACAGACACGCGAATTCGAACCTGAAACAGTTTATGTTGAAAATCGTCTTCTTAATTCGCAATAAGTGATGAAAATTGGACACAATCTAGCTTCAATATACAGGCCGAGTTCAAATGTTTACGAGTTTAACGACACAAATATACGCTATTTCCGGATAAAACATCGCACAATCTTAGTCAATTCAGTTATTCGCTTTGTAGATCTGGTATTCCTATTGGAATGATAAGCAACGATCCCAAAATTACGCTCAGCCCTCTCCTAACCGGGGAAGGGGGGGGGGGGGGTAACAAAGACTGAAGTGGGGTATAAAATATATGACTTGGGGAGAAAAGCTGTTTTTCGAAACCATAAGATATGCGATCATTACAATAAAGTTCAAAACATTAAAATAACCAGGTAACTGAGCATGCGCGCGCTCGTGTTGACACAATGGAAGATAAATTCGGTCTCCAACCTCACAAATCATTTCTTTAACATCTCTATAATCGTCTGGTGATTCAACGTCAATCTTATCGCATCCGACCACCTGTGTCGTCGCTAAATCTAATTTATACCTCGCACTAAGGCTGTATAATAAACTCTAAATGTACATAAAATGTTCAGGATTGTTCGCTTCTACACTCAGAAGACTTTCCACTGACGGACTTCCGATATAAATGTTACAGAAACAAAATATTCGGCTGTCTCGCCATCCAAAGCAGCGGTTCTTAAGCTGTGTGATTCAGGGACCGGTAAAGCAGCAACAGACTTGAAGATGGCTTGTCTTCTGGGTTGTTGCGCCTTGTAGTCTGGTGGACGTTTACCGACGTTTCAGAGGTTCCTGCAGCCATCAACAGGGTCTGTTGGTAAACTTCTACCAGACTACACGGAACAATAACCCAGAAGACAGCCAACTACAGACACACAGTCATGAAAACCTCAAATCCTACGACGAGGACTATTGATCAGATAACCGGATATTCGCTTCTCAAGACGGGTTCTGCTCCATGAAGTTAGTTGCACATACATTGATATCCCGCCTTTATAATCGTCACCAAGCCAATAAATAGCCTTCCAGTGCCAGGAGACCGACGAGAGTAAATAGAATGTGTTAATTTTTTTTTCACGTCGCTTCCAAAACGTTGTAATGATATAATATTTAGACGATGGACAAGTCCAGAAGATCAATTTATCATAACGTAATACACCACGCAATGCAAACACTTTTAGCCCTTTAAAGTACAGCGGTAACTGCATATACCATCTACGTTAGCATTAAATAACTATTTTTCTTACAGGATCCGTCGTATTCTCAGCATAAAAACTATTATTTACTTAAACAGCAGAACCAACTCTGTCCCCATCATCAGGGTTTTGATGTGACTGGATACCTCGGTATCCCGAAACGTCGATTTACTACGGTAACCAGTTAACGCGGCTGATTGCCCAAGAAGATTTTATTGATTGTACTCGCCGCGAAAGTATCAAATCGGAAATATAATTTAGATAAACTTCTAGATAAAAGAAAGTTAATAGATGTCCAAAGGACGCTGCAAAATACGACAGGAATAGTTCGGAGTAGGCCTAAATACACAGCAGGACTTTGTGGTCTGCGATTTTCATCATAAATCCCCGGTTTACTAGTTGTCTTCTAATGTCAGAAAAAATCCTTGTGACGTAGTGGTTCCATATCTAACGAAACCTGCACGAGTCAAATAAAGTACAAACACAGAATTTTCAGTGTGCTCATCTTTGTAGGTAGATTTTGCGTGGTCTCGCTGGTCACGTATTTCATCCTGTTTTAAACGTGCGGTTTTAGATTACTGAACAATAAGGAGACATATTTCAAGTTTAACACTGTCTTACTTTGTTTTCATTTAATTTAATCTTAAAAGAAATTTTAAAAAAAATGCTTGTGTTAGCTAATATCTCGAGAATGGATAAACGGATTTATCCTGTCTTAGCTCGATGAGGGTCGGGCAGCGTTTGAAACCATATATACCATTTACAAGCTTAATAAGTGCGAACAAAATGTCGCATAAGCAAGGAGTTGCGAAGAGCACAAGGCAAGCGCGATTTCTAATCGACAGCCTGTCTTCCTGCAACTCATCATAGTCGCCATTTGGTTGCGAAAATGGTGCGGCCAATCAACAATTCACAATGTTGGGCAGAAGTGCGAAGAGGCGTTGCAGGGGTGTACATTAAGAACAAAAATACCGTTCACCTTAACACCCCTCATAATCGCATGGTTAGTAATAACTAACGGACGACGCTTCAAAAATGAGTTTGCGTCTCATGCTTCTAATGTAATCGTATTTTGGAAAATTTATTTGTAGACTACATTTTTAAAAACGAAAAACAAATTTGCGTTTCACATAGCCCATATTAACATTTTCTGCATTCACCGAAATACAATTTACTTCATTCCTTGCTCAAAATATTGCTGTCCGTACGACAGTACAATTTTTATTGTGTGCTCTTCACACAATAATTAATTTAATTAAATAAAAATTAATTCATAACCAAACGTATATTCTTCCACACATATAATCTCCAAAACTACTGAGCAGATTTCCATGAAATTTGTAACTAGAATTTTACTCCAACAGACATTGGGCGATTCTAATTTGGTCCGCATTTTACACAGCGCAAAATCTGAGCAATGATGTTTCTTCTTCTTCTTCTTCTTCTAAAAAAAAGAGGCTCGAGGTACCAAAAAATATTTCACAATATAAAACAAACACCTCACTTAGATCCACAACCTTAACTTAAAATACTTTTCTCTTTGGCGAATATTCACAAAAGAACTAAAATAATTTACGGATACGTAGTGCGATGTCTGTGGTGTTATTAAATTTGCAACAAGACTGTATCTCAAATAAATCTGCGCTTGGCCCAACAACGTTAAGCAAAATTTTAAACAACGCATTTAGATAAAAAGGAATACACGTTTATATATCTGATCTTTCGTTACACTCTTGTCAGAACACTTCTCACTGCCAAATTACATAATTAATGTGAGGAAGAAATAAATATATAAGCCATAGCCAAGAACCAGGTCTACAGAATACGACAATGCATACCGTAAACTCACTGGCAACCAATGTACGAACAGCATACCCTTCCCTTCCCTCTTCAGGGTTCAAATACTCACCTGGAAAAAGAGAGAAAAACGAACTGTTTTAAGAATAATACATTTTAAAACTGTGTGGTTTGCTACATTAATAGAGAGAATATATCTGGGCCCAAAAGATGGGGGTAACAGGAATTGAGAGAATTACTTAATGAAAAGCATCACTGTGTACTTTTCACCAAATACCAGGCAGAGCAAATCAACCAAGCTGAGGATTCCTGGGGAAGCAGCACGCATTAGAGACATAAGAAACGCATTTCACTATAAGTAGCATTTCCATGAATCTTACTCTCACTGAACTGATATCTTTAACCCTTTGACGCGGTAAATTTAAATACCGCGACAGAGCTCGAGCCGCGGTAATTGCGTCTGAATGGCCATTTAAATTTTGCTCTAAAACACTTTATTTATCATAACGCTCGAACTATGTGAGATATAATTATGTATTTTCACTGAAATACTCTTAAAATGTTGGATTTATAATCTTACCTTATAATATGAACGCCCTGTGTATGAGCAATGGTAGATGCGGATTAGACGTTGAGTTTCGTATGGCTTTATTTGAAACGTCATAAAAAACTAACACACTACCCCAATAAATAGATTTTATCCTTTTCTCGTGCTTAATGCACACTCCGTAATGTATTGGAGGCTGCAGCATTCTTTCCTGTGTCAGAAATATGCGCCGTTACGCCAGAGTATCAGCTGTCTGAGAAACTGAAGGCCAGCTATTCATTATACAGTAATGCATTCAACCGTCTCTTACTAAGAAGCCTTCCTAGATATACTTCTGTGTATAGGGATAGTAAAATTTTCTTATTTCGGACACACCGGTACCTGCAGAACGCATATACAAAGCGACGTTGATCAGTCTTGAATGCTTCAGATACGCCTTTTTTTTCCTCTCTCTTTAGTTCCAGGAATTATGGCTGTATCATATGATACTTCCGACACTGATAAAATGAATAACCTGCATTCACAAACAAACACCACGTGTTGAGAGGCAAGTCCCGATAACTTTTGAGGTCAAGCAGTTATATTTAGATTGACCGTCCGAGCCGCATGAAATACAAAGCTAGTCCTATATGAACAGAGAGAGCATTCTTTTCGCAACAGATAAACTACAAACATCATATATCAGTCGATATTAGTTCCATACTTGTGGGCTGCAGGAATTAGGCTAACAGCCGGGCGTGCACTGCACTGACTTATACAGTCGATTTAAATGCCCTCGAGCGTTACCAGATTATACTGACATACACGCTGAAGGGTTAATAAACAATACCAACGTGTGTAAGCCTAATGAAGAGACAAATTTCAAATTAATTAAACAACGCAAGCAAGAGGATCAAATGATCATAGTGGTGAAGGACTGTCGTTTCAGGATAAACAGAATCATTATTTACAAAACAAAAACCATATAAAATAACCAAAATAATAGAGACGGAGATGAACTTTATACCAAAGTTGATAATAAATAATTCGAAGTTGTAACACAGTGGTTTCTCGTGACAATGCAAGAAAATGAAGGATAGTGTTCATATCTTCTCTGTTGTCTCAACGCCAAATGGCAAAATCAATGAAGTAACATCTCAACAAACCAAGTAATACCAACTACTGTAATATAACCTCACCGATGCTATCAATGAACGGACAACCTAAGTAACGCTACTACGTGCAGACTGGATAAAAAGAATTTTCTTCACAGCAGAAAATGTCTACAAAAAAATTGAGTAAAAGCAGAATTTATCGTGAAATTTTGACACCATGTTTATTTAATAAAGGAACAGAAACTTCTGGCATAATGTGCGTGTCTGCCACTAATAATCTCACGTGAAAAGGCTGCACTTTATCGTCACGGTTTGAAGGTGACGCCACTGAAGGTCACCTAACTTTATTCTAAGCCTCCAGAAATTACTAAACCTGGGTCAACGTAATGACCCAGTGAAATTCTGAAGAAGTGAGCAAACTTACATTCGCTTCCATTGACAGAAAAGAATCCTGACTGAGAAACAAACAGTCGCCCAACTGGTCCAGAAATTCTCCGCCTATTACGTAACCCGGAAGTCCATTATTAAGTTCACTACAGCCATCCACTTCTCCCGTGTCTTGAACCAGACGAATTCAGTCAAAAACACGCGTCATATTTCTTTCGACTCCGTCTTAATAGCAGGACGCCACGTTCTCTCGCTCCCCTCCCTTACTATTTTCGGAATAAAATGTTATATGCATTTCCCATTTCACCCCAGCGTCCCAAATGCCCCTCCTCCCCAACTGAACATTATTACTGCCCTTTTAACATCCTCAATCTGTATTATTCCTCACGGACGATAGTCCTTGTTGTTTAACCTTTACTAAGACTACATTTCTGTCTCAATAAATTTTCTCGAACAAAATGAAAGCCAATCAAGGAAGTGTTCTGAATTTCTGTACGGCTGCATGAAAGACGACATTTGTGACAATTTTCTTCCTATACTAGGTTCCGCCATATCAGCTTGTTAGAAAATGGGCTCTGTACATGTTCAAGTTATATCAACAAACTGCAGTCACTTATTATCGTTGTCATAAATCTATAAATAACCTGTAACGAGGTACTGCAAAATCCAATTCGGTAATATTCACATAATATATAAAATTTAAATCAACAGTACATCACTTAATCCTCAGAAGCCAAAGCTCGTCTACACAATATTTAAGAATTCAGTCCGTACCGTAAAGAAAACACAACTCTCACCATTATAAAGATCAACTAGTTAATGACGTTTAAGGAACTAATCCCTGTTTACAACGAGAATCATACGAAAGCCACAAAGTACGTGGACACAGTTGCCATTGGGCTTTAAAGCGTCAATACGCAAGTCAACCGATGAAATCGTTGTCAAAGACACCAATGCTTCAGCCACGTAACTTTAAGTATTAAAAAGCGCTCAACTATTTTTAATCCGAGTGCCGTAATTGACGAAACGTTATTAGGTATAAATCAACGAGTTGCATGTGATTTCAAAAGAAGAAAAATCATTTCCAGAAGAGATCTTGTGACGAGAGTCTGAATAGTCGATAAAGGAGACTGTACCAACTATTACAGCAAAGTGACAGAAGTATACTAATGAGCGATCGCTTTGTGGGGTGCAAAAGTGTGATCTAAAAGCAGAAACTTGTTTAAATAGTTACATAGTCTGTTATTTTTAGGTTCCTCGAACAGCCAGTGACATAGGATGCATTGGAGAGGACGGTGTGGGGAGCTCAAGAGGAGGAGATGGAACACTACGCTCAATGAGTAGACTAAAAATAGTACGTAATGGTTTCCCTTCCTACTTGTGACGCAGAAAGTGAGACGTATAATCTCCCAGACAGGTACAGTCAACGCCACTCGCTGCTATTGTGTCAATACCCTGTGCATTGCGAATACGCACCTTGTTTCGCAACACTGGCTTGTACAGTCAATTACAGAACTAACATGCACACGAGTGTCACATTCCGACACAAAAAAAAATGTAAGCAATGTCATGATGCTTTCCTTCCACACTGTTAGGCTAGCAAAAACTACACATTAATATTTCCACAACCTACTTATCTTTTCTTCAACATTTCACGTGGCCATCAATGCTGTCCTCCTTGATGAACTGACAGTACAGTTAATGACGGCAGACGTCACCAAATTGCATGCTTCAAGGTCACAGAATAATCGTACATCGTTGCAACACGAACAACGGAACCCAGGAGGGTTAGGACAGCTCAGAACCCGCTGAGTAGCAAAGCTGCTTTAGGGCATGCAATATGGTGACGGCTAGTGTGAAGCTAATAGAAAGTAATCATTCAGACCGTTTCGTAAGGCGGAATTTGCATTTGATATGAAATGAATGAAAATTTTCTACAGAAAACGTCGCATTCTACTCCAGTACTTGCCTGCCATCCCGAAAATTAACCTCTCAGCTGTCAGGTATTTTTTAAAAGAAGAGTAGTTTCAAGTACGAAGTTTTGCTGGGCAAGATGAGAGGAAATACGTATAATAAAGCAAACGCGTGGGGGTGTACTTGGCGCTGATAACGTTTCCTACCCACGTGGTCGCAGCGCCTACACTTAAAACACATGTCAAAATACCACCCACACCTCATACCCACACACGTGCGTGGAAGTCGAAGCTGATGGATAAAAATGCGACCGCCCACCATACAAATGTAGAGAGATGCACATGACATATCGATATCTGACATCGAACATCGTGTACGGGTGGTTGGTTAGGGCTGCTGATATTCTGACCCAGCCTCCCATCCAAAGGGTACGGGGGTTCTACCCTCGAGGGCGTGAAGCTAACCACTCAGATACTTCCAGTGCCGAGATCAAGACGGCGTGGAACTATACCACCACTCTCTCACACTTCTTTCTTCATGGCTACCAGAGACAACTTAACTTTCCACCCGAGTTCAAATCTCAACCCGGAGACCAGCTATCCTGAAGTTTAGCCTGGTATTACTCGGGCCCTCCTAATAAATTCCGGGATAGTATATCATTAGGCTACAGCCGCTTCCTTCGACATCCTTTCCAATTCACCAATTGTCCTAAAATTCGACGCTGAGTTATATACAGCATCGTTTAATAAACCATGATCACAAAACATAAATACTTGATTAGTAACAACATTCGAATAATTTCCACAAAATTTAGCAAATAAATTGGTAAAACTGAACAATATATAATGTATGAGCTTTCATCTTTCGTTAAATAATGATTTAACCTCATAACCGGTATTTTCTGTGAAAATTAAGAAATATACTAATCCATTCCGACATTTACCGTCTACCGATATTTCATCAACAATTTATAGACCATAAAGAAATGTTACTAAAACCTTACCCACACACCAAAGCGGATGGCGATTTAAATGTTTCTTCGGTTATCCGACCACGCTGTTTCAACTCCAGATGCTGAGACGGAAAGCTGATCATGAATGCTGTGTAGGTAGTCATCATAACCCACGGCATTAACCTGGAGACTGGGGGAAACTACAAATCGAGTGGGAATTAAAAGCAATATCACTACATAAAAAAGGTACAGCCTCTTCTGCGTGACGTACTGCTTGTGTTAGTGGCGAGCACACTTCGTAGGCAAATATTCGTCAAATTTTAAGCTCACAATTGTTAATAAAACAGACGTCTGAACATGCATTTCCAAAACAGCGAAAGGTGATACTACAAACGCGTTCTCTGCAACCCTTTACACTTCAAACTGAAAAGGTCAAGACATAAACGTACAGCGTAAGTTCTGGTGCGTTCGCCAGGATTTCACATTTGATCTTTACGAACGGCGCCACTGACGTCAGAGTCGGGTGGGCGCCTGTGTTACTGGATGATGACAATCACGGGGGATACCTCGACGTGGCTGAGTGAGAGCACGCCTGCCTGGGGAATCCCCAACACGTCACTTTCGCCTGCATGAAAAAGTGTAGGTTTTCGTGAAAAGAATCAGTCATTGCTGTCCAACACTGACCGAAACTTGAACGTGTCCAAAAACTGTAGTGCAACTCGCTGGAATAGCTTGTTACATACGGGCCGACGAACAATCAGGCAAATACGCTATTTTCTTAAATTACACTTCATACTGACCAATAGGTGAAATACGTCTGTTCTTGTGGAAGAATTTACAAACTAAGCCTCAACCTACCTTGTTTGCAAAATCCATTGAATTGTTAACCACACGTCCAGAAAAATGTCAATACAAAAGACCACCGTTTACGAATTTCGACTCTGCTGATTACTCTTGTTGATATAAAGCATTTGCGCCCAACTTCGCCATCCCATGACAACAGTAGTATGTTCAACACAACAGGGCAACTGTATCAGCAAACGGAACAACCACTTTCTGAGATTTCTCGACTCGTATCTAACTTCTCTCTCAAAGGCGTCCTCCAATAATTCAGACATACCCAACATGTTACATATCACTGAAATTCATATTTTCTATACTTTTCATGATGTAATCAGTTGTCATGTAACTTTTGGAGCGTTATTTTTACTATGCACGCACGCACGGGCGACACACATCACTAATAGTTATACAACTGCCCACCAAATTGTTTCAGACGACACTGAAGTTCCGTATGTCCACGCAGAGCAAAAATCTATTCTGTCAGACAGAATGCGACAAAGAAAGAAAAGCAAACAGTTCCATGCTTATTTTTCGGTGTTTAAAAAGTTTCCTATTTTAATTCGTCAAAACCTTTGAAAATTGTTCCTTTCCATTGCACTTCACATAAAAACATTTCCTTAAAAAGCTTAATTTTATTTCTTTGTTTGTATAAAACATCCCCAAGGGGCGAAACTGCATACTTCCCTAGATGATGTTTCTTCCTGATCTTTTACGGGAAGAGACATACATTTCCAGAAACGCCATATTTTCCTTAAGATATTTTAAGGTTTGATCAGCAGTAATTCATAAAATATATAACACAATATAAACAATGTCTGGCAATCTGAAATCATTAAACTAGCATCAGTCTACAAAGTATTATATCTAATCACGTTAATAGATACTACGGCTCTCAAACATTCATATCGCTGTAGCGGCTGCAACCATGACAACCTGACGTCACAGCGTCCCGAAGTTCTACTTCTGCATTACTTGGAGTTGTGGAGTACGCGATTCAACTGTCTTCATACATCAGATAACGTGAGACGGCTCTCAGAATGGATAACGACGTACGTACAACTGAGGAAGCTTAATGAATATGATGTCAGGACGAAAAGGCTGGTTCTGATTATCAAGCGTTCTTTATACGCAAAAATTAAAGCAGAATGTTTGGCCGTTCTTATCCGCTATGGCGTATGTTCAACAAAACACGGGTAAAACAATTTATGTCTAACAGTGCGATAACTTTGCAATAACAATTTGTTTTTGGCATTTCTCAACACATATGCAAGCAAACACCCGTATAAATTCTTATTCACAGATGAATCAAATATATTAAAATATAATAAAATAATAGAAGAATTCCTATAAAATTTGGATACATTACTTCTGGGGCAATCATAATATAACCGAACTAATAGTAGATTGTAAAAAACCTTAATTTGCAAGGCACACCAGCGCCTACTGATATGATAGCGGCTTCACACACCCAGAAAACCTACCTGCCACAACTCACAATCTGACTTTTAAATTGTAGCTACTTATGAGCCATCCTGCAGAGCAAGACGCAAATAACGTATGCGGAGACTCAGATGCATTCCGGTAAGTTCTGCGAATTTCCAGTCTCGATTTGATCGCGAAGTACAGAAAGCAAATGTCGAAAGTCGAAAATTAATATTCTTACGGGTGAAATTTATACGAGAGAATAATGTACTGGTCAACTGAATATCACTCCCACAACCCTTATTCTATCCCAAGCGTGAGTCATTTGTCTGTCCACCCTTCGCTCTTTGTCGGAAACTCCCACGCAGGGCCACCTTTAACCTTCTATTGTACCACCATTCCGCCAACACCTGGATGATGCTGAGCTAAACACATAACAAAGCCAACATACGTCCTTACTGTAACACGATACACTTATGATTCTATCACTTGAAGCGTAGAGGTACATAATTCACATCTGAAATAAACTTCAAATTTAAGTGGACTTAAACAAATACTATTCCCAAACGTTAGACACATTCCACTACTGCCCGAAAGAACTTTTATCATGCAGAATGTGATGTGATGCACACTGACCGATGAATCGGAAGGAAAATGGGAAGTGGTCGTGGTACACTATCAGCAATTAGTATGCATGGACTGCTGAAAAACACCAAAACATCCCATTTCGGTCTGTCAACTGAATAGGTTGGTCACGAAATTCAGTCACACGTGTTACTTGCCTAAGGCCAGTGTGGCGAAACAGCAGTTATCTGTGATAATGACGACCGCCATGTCGACAAAGCCTAGGGTCTGCAAGTTCACCAGTTGCATTTGTGGTTTATTAAACACTGTCAGCAGCTACATAGCGTCGAACGACAAGATTAATGAATTAATAAATCAGAAAGGACATGGGCGGTGATCTAATTTAAGATACTAACGTGACATTTGGGTCAAGATTTAAACAAGGGGTCTCTTAAATACGAAGCAGTGTTCACCAGTAACCTGACAAAAACCAGTAGTGAATGCAGATACAACGATAAACGAACTCACGACCTACCAACAAGCAACCACTGCAATGAATTTTAAACACTAACCCACAGAGACAAATGATTTCTCCAAAGACCCAGTAAAGTACAGTTTACTTTAAATTCCTCGCTATACACACGGAAGACAGCCAAACAAACGGTGAAAGATACGGGTATATCCACAAGGAGCTCGTCATGACACGTGCCTTTCAAGACGAAAAACAAGCATACACGATTTATGAAACCACATTCATATAAAATCTTCCATTGTACTTAATTTCACATACTAATTATAATGAGTAAAGACATATATTCGGAAAACAAAGTTACTCAAAGTGATATATATCATCAACAAACTGTTATTTTCTTAACCGACTTTTTCAACACACACACATGAAGATGTACAAAATCAAAAAGTAACCATTACTCCTACAAATCCTCGCGTGATTCAACCCGCCGAGCGATAGTGGCGGAGAAGTTGCCGCCGATACAATCCAAAGGCGAACTCCACAACATACGACAGGATCGTGAGGCAACGGAAGTCTGTGAGAGGAATGTTCGTTACTTCTGAGTCATTTCGATACGTTCCATTATGAAGTGAAGAGGGCCTATAAGCAGCACACGTGAAGCAGCATGCGCAAAGCATGTGAAATTGCATCCCTCACAAGCTTAAGAGTGAAAGGAGAAAGAAGATAAGTCTGTGAGATAATTATTGTATCCTGCAAAAGCAGGAGATCCGTAGCATCGGAAATTACAGCCTGACAAAGCCGCCATTTTCAGGATCCTCTTGGGATTAATTTACGAGTTCTTTACAATATGTGTCTGTTCGTTTCAAGTTAAGAACCGCTGGACGGATATTAATGAAATCCGGCCCGGATGTTATACCACTAGGAGACGTACCGAAATCATAGAAACGTCCTAAAATCGGTAATACCACCACGGCAGATAACTCAAAGGTATCAAATTAGTAAAAATGAGTCAGTCACTTCCACAGATTAAACATGCAAATATCTGCAATTCTGCGTGCTTTCGTGAAGTTTCGCATTAACAACTACAACTAACAATACAGTTACAAACGCAATGGCACTACCAATAGCATATCAACAATTCCCTGGGCATAATGTTGGTACCCCTAAAGGCAATATACATATAAACCTAACCTGCATCATAATCGTGAGTATTCTGCTCCACGGTAAAACTGACTTATATAACACCGAAGATTTAAAATCATATAATCCACAAGTATCAATTTATTTGTATACCGGACCGATAAAACCAAAATGAAATTCGCTTGATAACTTCTTCTGTAGACCATCCCAATACTAAACTTCATTAAAATCAGTTCAATAGTTTCACCGATTAAATACAGTCACTATCGCCCCATTATGTGTTAATTTCCATATACGTACTGTAAGCATAAAGATTAAAACTCTATTTCGAACAAGATACAAAAATTAAAGTCATCAGATGTTCGACTCACGAATTTCTTAAGGCAATAAAGTCAACTCAAACTCTGATGTGAGATTGTAGTTGTCCAGGAGAGGCAGGAAACACAATGTTGTCGAAAAACAGTTACCTTAAGATGGAAGATGGCGTCGTGTAGTCTGGTAGAAGGGTAAACTTCTACCATACTACACGGCGCTACAACCCAGAAGACAGCCATCTTCGGACTCACCGCAATGAAAACCTCAAATCCTACCTAATGATAGTTTCCGTTTAACCAGCGGTAAGTACAAGCCACCGCTGGTTAAGAAGGAATTATTTGACAACAAAAATGTTATTGTCTTCTTGAAAAAGCGCGTTCATTTTTTCACATTCGAAACTTGTTGTTGGCTAGACGACATTTTACTTTTGTCTTCGGCCAGCCATGGAGTTTATAACAACACAAATTTTCTAATAACTTCAAAACTTTTCTTGGGCTGCGGGGAAGTCAAAGTCAAATGCGTTATGCTTGTTTCCGTTCTGCCATGACACGCAAAGTTCCTTCGCTATTATGTCTACGTCCCATACGAAAAAAAACCGGAGACCTATTTACTGTCCATGATTTATTGAAATAGGACATCTTTATTCCGTTATTTTGTACTATTTCCTTCGCTAAATAAAATCAAAAACATGAACCGACTGAGAAGATGAAGTCTCTGTCACTGAAGCAACTTTCAAGAAACTTTTCAAGCAGAAGACTGCCATAAATTTAAAACTACTGAAAAGGCGAACTGAAGACTCTAGATTTCACGTTTAATCGGCATCGCTGAAGCATCAGAAACTTTCAAGTTTTATAAGAATTGTTATGTCAGTGACATGAACACAGTTAATGTTAAGAGATGTGCTAATAAGTTGTCCAAATAAAATTCCTGAAAGTGAAATGTATGATCATCCTACCGCAAATTCACAATAACGACAACAGGTCTCTCACAACTTCCAAGAAAGAGCATTATAACAATTCTGTTTCGGCACATGCAATAACTCAATATTTCAACCTACAAACTATTTGCAAGATTTGAGGTTTTCACAGCGGTGAGTATGAAGATTTCTGTCTTCTGGGTTGTTGCGCTGTGTAGTCTGGTCGATGTTTACCAACGTTTCAGAGGTCATACTGCCTCCGTCATCAGGGTGATGAGTATGAAGATTTCTGTCTTCTGGGTTGTTGCGCTGTGTAGTCTGGTCGATGTTTACCAACGTTTCAGAGGTCATACTGCCTCCGTCATCAGGGTGATGAGTATGAAGATTTCTGTCTTCTGGGTTGTTGCGCTGTGTAGTCTGGTCGATGTTTACCAACGTTTCAGAGGTCATACTGCCTCCGTCATCAGGGCGATGAAGATTTCTGTCTTCTGGGTTGTTGCGCTGTGTAGTCTGGTCGATGTTAACCAACGTTTCAGAGGTCATACTGCCTCCGTCATCAGGGCGATTCTTAGTATGAAGATTTCTGTCTTCTGGGTTGTTGCGCTGTGTAGTCTGGTCGATGTTTACCAACGTTTCAGAGGTCATACTGCCTCCGTCATCAGGGCGATGAGTATGAAGATTTCTGTCTTCTGGGTTGTTGCGCTGTGTAGTCTGGTCGATGTTTACCAACGTTTCAGAGGTCATGCTGCCTCCGTCATCAGGGCGATGAGTATGAAGATTTCTGTCTTCTGGGTTGTTGCGCTGTGTAGTATGGTAGATGTTTACCAACGTTTCAGAGGTCATACTGCCTCCGTCATCAGGGCATCATAAAGAGAGGCGTCCGAGCATGCTAAATAATTTGGTTGTAGTTATACACGTGTTGTCATTTTTGTGAGCCCCAGGAATTAAGCATGTTGTGCGAATACGATATTTTTAGGGACGTTGAGGGGTGCTGAGGAGAATATTTGGATCTAAGGAAGGGGAAGGAAAAGGAAACTGAAGACAATGCTAAATAGAAGGCTTTATAATTATCACACACCAAATCAAGGCGAGATACACGGGCAGGATAGCACGCACGCACGCACGCACGCACGCACAAATATGGTCTCATATCTTGAAGCGAAGAGGCCACCTGGAATAAATGGACACAGGCTTGTACGAGAGAGTAGCGGCAATATGAATGAAGATTTCTGTCTTCTGGGTTGTTGCGCCGTGTAGACTGGTCGATGTTTACCATACTACACGGCGCAACAAACCAGAAGACAGAAATCTTCATACTCACCGCTGTGAAAACCTCAGATCATACACAGCAACATGAATCTTTGGCTGGATCGGGACAGAGTCCAACCGTGTTCGTCTGAACACGATAATGAATCAGCTGAGCAAGTTTTCAGGGCAGATTCTGCTACACGAGTTAATTTACAATTCAATAAATCAAATGTGTAAAATGCACGAGAGCAAGAAATACTGTAAGTAGTTCACTGCAGAAGTTCAAATCGATGACGGCTTATGAATTTTGGAACTCTAGAAATACCGTGTCCTAATATTCTTCAAACTTTAACACGTGTAGCCCTGGAAGATCAAAACTACACTATGTAGTTTCAAATTTCCCAGCTGCCATGTGGTGGAAAGCGTTAATTACATCTTCCCTAGCCAGGTGGAGCTAGAAGAGACATGTGGTATCCTAGAATCTCCATACCCAGCAGGTGGAACTCGCCGTTTGATAAGCAACAGACGTTTTGTAACTCCAGCTGACACTACCCTTACACGTCCGTAGAACAATCGCTACCATAAGGCTATTGGACTGCTGTCCTTCAGTGCTCCAGGGATGAACAAACTGCCCAAGTGTGATTCGTTCTATAAGATAACAAACCGGCGAAGTACCTGGTATCTTCTACAATATTTAATTCATACACGTGGCATGTGACATTCACAACCGGTATGTCTCATCACTACGCGTTACGCGGCTAAGAAGCCAAGCCTGTAATCTTTGGTGACTTTACTTTTTCGGGTAAGATTTAACGAATAACTGGCGGTACAATGAGCGAAAAGTTCTCTATTCTTGGTAATATGAACAGCAGAAACTTTAAAATTCGGGTTTGGAGTGGTTCTGTATGGAAATTAACACACCAGCAGCACTGAACTCACTCCACAGAACAAGGTCCTTCTTGGTAAGCTAACAGTCGGTTACCTGACCAATAAATTCCCGGTAATTTTTTAAACGGAATGCCCATTACCGTGTTCATGAAAGTCAGCCAGAAACATGATCGAAACCAGAAAATCATACAAAATATGAAATTAATTAAAATCTGTGAACTGGTTCATAAGTTACCAGAGAGAATTTACACAACGAACGCTAAGACAGCATAATCAATCCTAACTTTAAAATACGAAATCTCAGCTAAATTACGGGTATAAATAATAAACATTTCCACATCAACATCGAAAACTTTAAGGCACAAAAAATTAATAACTCTACATTATCAATTTATCTAGTATTCGTTTCGGGTACAAATATAACGAGAAGATATAACTCAGTCAGCATAGCGAACAGCCATGTGCCGTACCGTTCGATTCTTAGCGATTGCAAGCATTTTCTCTTAGCCACGACGCAGGACCGGTTCTAGGGACAAGCCAGCCTCCTGTTCGACAAATACCGATGTCCATTTCTCTGGAGTACAACGGCTGGAGCGTGAAGCGAACCATTTTCATCCATCCAGCACCAAAGTTAAAATTCGTGGAGCTATTCCTACACTACTCCATTTTTCTTATCATGTGACAACCTTATGTCAACATGACACAGAGAACTGTTAACACAAGACGACATAGTAAGATACCCGACATTCGGTTTACCTAGAGAAAGCAATTATTTATGTAAATTCGCATATGGTACTAGCGGTGCCACAAAATCCTAAACTTCGCCTCTGGTTCTGAGAACGTCCACAGAACAGCTGGTCTTCAGTGCCCTCCACTTCTCCCGCCTGGTTTCCGCCCCTGGCGTCTAAAACAAAGGGCATGTTGCAGTCTCGAACGCAGGCATGGCCACTCACCCTGATGACTGCGACCCACACTTATTTCCTTGCCGCCACCTGCACCAAGTTAACATTAAGGGGGCGGAAAAAACTTTAAACTTTACAACGCTAGTGCTTGTGGGGCCAAATCCAATGATCTGGCAATTTAACCCATTATTCGAATTGCTTAGCCGATTTTACATTTCTTCTGAACATCTACAAGGGGTCTCTGATGCCTTCCATTATTACAGGAAGGGACCACACAAATGTCCAAAACAAAATATTACTTATAGACAAATTTATAGGTAGCATTGTTGCGTCTCTTTCATAGATCAAACACGTAACAATCATAGCACGGCACAATGTTTACACTACCATGAACACAACCCTTTTTCGACTAAAATTGTTATTGATGCAATCTAGCATCTGGAGTTTATTATGACATGTTTCGAGCAACACTGGTCATCTTCAGGAAACTTCCCAAAAGCAAGGAATACCAGCAGGACATATAAAATGTACAAAATTCGAAATTCAATGTGATGAACTATTACTTTAATTGTAATAAACATAACAGCAGCGTAAAATATGTCCAATCTTATGAAAGTGCACACAGCGATAGGACCTCAGGCGACACACTGAACACAGAATCACACAGCCATTACACAACAGGATCGAACCTTCCGAAATCATGCAGTTACTTAGCAGGCTTTGAGGTTGTCACGGCGACGAGTATGAAAATGGTAGACGTTCACCATCGTTTCAGATGTCCTTGCTGGCTCAGGACGATGAGAAAGTCGCCCTGTTATTTGAGGCAGCAAGTACCTCTGAAACGCTGAAAAACTACCAGACTCCATGGCGCTAAATCCCACAAGACAGCCATCTTCATGATGTCATTTCGTTGAGTATGGTGCAACAAGTGTGAACAACAGAGCAGTATTTTAACGTAATAACCACACCTTATTTTCCATGTATTCTCCCTGCTTTTCGATACATTTAAATACTTCGCAGGTCTGCTGATTCCGTCAGAATAAATTATTTCATTTAATCTTAGGCCACTGTTGCGTGGATTATTTCCATGACTGATGTTCATTTCAGATGTAATTTCATCAATGCTGATTCTTCGATTGACCCACATACGCTGACAAATGTTGCATAACCTCAACATGTTCCAATCGATAGCTTCCAAAAATGTATATCACAGCAGTAGTCCACCCCTACCTACTTTTATCTAACCAATCGTAAAATATCCTCTGGCTCGTAACAGCAACCGTCAAAATAAACTATCGTGTTGACTACGTTTCACTAGCTATCACACCCTCTGACCAAAAATCTTATCACAGATCGGTGTCCTTCTTCGGTGAGTTCTATAAATGCATCAGATATATTAGACGTGTCATATCAAAAGACAATGAAGACTACGAACAAATTTTGGTACATTCATGTCGCTTACATCTGCCATCTTTTCCGCTGCCGTCAACATATTTTTTTAAATAAATTAAGACCGCTCTGATTTCTTTACATTTCCTCGTAACTATAACACACTTACCTTTGTTCTACCTCTCACTTCCTTGTCCCTAAATATAATATAACGTGTCTTTGTAGCCTTGTGGCCTCGTATGGTCACGTCTAGCACAATCCAATTTTATTTTTCGTTTCATTTTATCGTGTGTTATGACAGCAAGGTTAACGAAGGTTTTGTAAAGCGTACATCGAACGAGTAATTTAGAAGCAAAGAACAACAGATTCTTCTGAACATATTTATCTATATCATATTAAAAATCCCGAGAAAAATATAACTTGCACCACGAATGAAAAGGCTCAGGCTACAAGAATATCTAAGTCTGTACATAAGGAAAGACTCTGCGATAAGTAATACACGTTTAAGTAATGTGTCTCCAATTTCTTCACCAAGGTAAATTACTACTACCTCAGGTTGAGGATAAGATTACAGAATCATGTTTCGAGACATGATTGCGTATTAGCCTTGCACCAAACGTACTGGTCGGTCTGACTTAAGCCACAATACGCTGAAACGCTGTTATCGCAAAAGCAAGAACTTGCTTCACGTCAAATAGGCCACAGCTTACGAATTCCAAGTGTATCCAAGTGTATGGTTTGCGGTGTGAGTAGTTATAAAGGAAATTGACACAGAATTCTGCAAGCGTTCCATTTATAGCATATAAAATAATATAAAAAAAATCTACTTCTACATCACCTAATATCGTCAATTATTACAAACACAAGATACTAAAAGTTGCCTTTATTTCTGAAACAGCATATTTTCGAGTTAAGCCCCAAAGGAAGGAAACACATATTCGAGAAGAAAATGTTATTATTAATGTCCTGTATATAATTTTATTATATACTACCTTTACTCCCACATCAGCCAAGTGGCAGAACAGAAATTTATGAGTGAGTACGTGATCACTTACTCCACCACCTCCACTAATGACGTCACCTGAAGACAGCTGGAATTGAAACCGGGTCTCGGTGGTGAAAATAAGTTCTCAGGCCATATAAGGTATAGCACGGGTCACGAATTTTAATTCAGACAAAAATAAAAGATGTAAAGTAGTATTAAAAAGATCCATGAATACAAATGTTATGTTACTGGTGAATTCCTACAGTTGAAAGACTCACGATCCTTAAAGTACAGTAACTTCATTAGCAAAAACCATGATGTTTGATAAACATGCTGTTCGGTAGTAGATTCAGCGTGACATTTAAATATTTTTTGTGTTAGACACATGCCATTTGTGAAAATTAATATTTCACACTGCAATTGTCTGTATGTTTTATACTTCATGATTTATTCCACATTCCACAGTCTGACCGACTCTCGGATCCATGGAATGTTTTTCTACTTATCAACAACTCTAAATATAACTAACGATATATAAAATAGTTTCATTTGTGATCACTATTCGACAAAGAAAAGCATAATCTTGTACATTCACTGACAATAACCCAAAAGAAGACAGTGTGACATGTGGTGAAAACATGCCAGCCAATTCATGTGCCACCACCGCTATGTAGTGTCCAGACTGGAAGATGGCAGTTGTGGTGCGGAAACATGTAGCCTTGAGAATTCTACTACCCTATCGGTAAGCTTTCGCTTCAACTGCACAACACAAGACATTAGTTTCTGTCTTATCAACGCTTCTTCAGATGTAAGATTTGAGGTTTTCACAGCGGCGAGTCTGAAGATTGCTGTCGTCGCCATGATGACGGAGGCAAGTATGACCTCTGAAACGTTGGTAAACATCTACCAGACTACACAGCGCAACAACCCAGAAGACAGAAATCTTCAGACTCACCGCTGTGAAAACCTCAAATCTTACAAGTTAAAAAATAATACGACAGAAGACAGAAATCTTCAAGTACAAACAAATATCGACGGTAAAGTTCAATATCAGAGGTTACGTTGCAAATGAGGGCCTAGAATGGGCCTACCGCTTATCTCAGAGCCAGTGACAGATGAGGAGAATGACAAAGCAAACGAAAGCCGTCAGAGAGATAAATAACCATTCTAAGTACTTTACCTATCACACTGAGATTAAGGTCGGGTCTCCGAGGTGAGAAATTGGCGTCTAATTGCGTTACCTATGGCACGGCCAGATAAAAGACAAGATACGAAGAAAGCCATACTAGTCTGCTAAACGTCAGCGACCACACAATTCAAACCGCAAAATTCTGCGTTCTATAAGTCGCAGGCTTAATAAAAACGAAAAAGAAATAATCGTATCAACGTCAAGTAGAAGAATTGGAGTGTGACTCTGCCTTGAACTTCCATCCAGAACATCAATGGCCCTGAATGCTATCATTCTTGCATCACGTCTAATGCCAATAACCTTCAGTATCTGTTTACTTCGCCGAAGTTACAAACTAGTAACGAGCATCTGCTACTTCCGAATGGCAACACTGGGAACTTCGCCCAGATTTCGCAGGTTGCATGTCAGTTTACAGCATGCGGCCGTCATAACACACCAAACCAGAAGTTCCAAACTAGCGACCCGCCAAAGATCCACGCATTTCCTCTACACCCCACGACTGTAATCTTGAGACTTGCAAGGAATGCAAGTCCGTAGCGTTAAAGGCGGACGCTTTCCTCCTTCACCCCACTTCCTCACCCCGCAAGTCACAAGATTACAGTCGTGGACTGTAAGCCTAAATGTTTTGTAACACTACGTCACGGTACACGATGAAAAACACAAAACTTATATCAGAAAATACGTCTTATTAGTATCGTCATCTTATAAACTCAATCAAAAATTCTGTTTCAAAAACTACGAAGGCGTGTTAGTGATAAACAATTGAAGGAATGCATGCTGATACTACAAGAATACCGAAGCAAAAGTAGTGTCAAATACCACATTAATGACTCAATATGTCAATGTTGCCAAAGGTCTGGAAAAGATTTAGAACCGTTGTACTAAACCCACTGAGCATAACATGCCTTAACGTATTGAAAATCAGATGTTCGTTCGGGAAATCCATTTCTTTAGACCCCGGAAGATTCATCGCCGTGGACCCTTGTGTTACATAAACGCAGTCGACATTTTTGAGACCGATTTCTCTGCGACCCATCTGAAGATCTCCAACCTACGCACCTGTGGCTGTTAACTTGAAGTGTTCTGACCAAAAATATGGACGTCATACATTTCTTATTTCTCAAATACGTGCTACATTCCCTCACAATATCAAGTAAAGAATACAAATAAATATAGTGGTTGTCTTCTGTCAGATATGACCTCCATCAGGGCGACCTTATCGCACTGACGATGTAGCCAGAAAGCACCTCTGAAACGTTGGCAAACTTCTACCAGACTACACGGCGCAACAACCCAGACGACAGCTATCTTCACGATCGCCGCAGTGAGAACCTGAAATCTCACCAAGCATTCATAACTTGTCATAAGCAGAAAAAAAACAACCCTGTTGTGATCACTTGCAGCAGCTTTGACCCGTGGGTCAATGGCTGTTCCGCCAACACGAGGCACAAGTGTACGAACCTCTCGCTAGACGGAGCCGTCAACCACGTGTATCACCCATATCTTCAAATCTGGTATAAGCATGTACATACAGACAGCTCTTTGACCTCGCTCCATTCACCAGCCATAACTGCAGCGGCGTGTTCTTGTTTTTATAAACATCCACAAACAAATTACTACGAAGACGTTTTAATCACAACCTAAAATCTGTTCCACTGAGTTGTCAAAGTTCTACTATCAATATAGAATCGTTGTTTGCCTTCTTTACGAGATGTTCACGTGTTGTATGAATTTTTATTGCAGCTTGAAACTTATTTTTAATAAACACCTCAATACAACTCTAATACCAGACAAACAGTTTACGATGGTTACAAATGGTGTCCTTGCAGATGACGGAAAACAACACCGAGCTTTAACTACGTCACATTAAGTGAGGGGAAGGAAAAACTGTCTCGCTGCCCCAGCAAAAAAGGCCAACAGTCTGTCTGAGCACGTTTTGTTTTATTTAAAACGCTGTCCCCCCCCCCCCCACATAATTTCTACCCAATGAGCGGCATTATTATGTACGGACTCTTACACTACACTGCATTCTGTGAACCGAAGAAATTATAAAACACCTGCAATGCAGGCATGTGCCTTCACCCGCACGCGCCAACTTCTACAGCCGAAATGTAATATTTCACATCCGACAGTACAAGGAAGGAACGGGTTTTCTATCGGCGTGTGTATTTGTGACGGTCAACGAAGCTCCACTTATTTTGCGTTAAATGTGCCTGAAACTGTGCCTTTCCTAATTTCAGGCACTTTTTCCTTGTTCAATATTTGTTCCTCACGTGTTAACATGACCTTCCACAAGATGTGCTACAGCTGGTAATGGAGTCTGCAGAAACAGTGGAATATCCAGGAAGCAGTTTCGCTTAACTACGGTTGTAAACTGAACTGTGCTGTAGAAACAGCGCTTCTAATATAATTAACCGTGCAAAGAATAGCTTCTTCAGCAACATCGACTTCCTTCTTGGGTTTTCTTACGCTTTTAAGACCGTTCACGCATGTTTGTTGCGTGATTAATCGCACTATTACAACAAAGAGCTTGGATCACATTACAACAATGGTCACTGATCATAAGGTTGCAACAATTACAATGGATACCACTGTTGAATCTTGTACCGCTGTTCCATTTGGACACTTATTGACGTCACAGCCTGTCATAACGTAACAAAAACACATCCGGAATTTTAGTGCACTCCTAAGTGTGCACATTTCCAATTGTTTAACGTCCTCACAACCTCACAGCATCGGAATCACAAAGACTGGGAATAAATGGTAAATGTGACAATGGAGATTCACAGTTTGTGTTCATCGCCTGATGTTACGACAATTAAATCGACATCTTGTATGCATGGAGAAACCAAGAATGCAGGCCAAATTGTTTGATGCAAATCACTTGGGAGCCCCAAAAGTAGACCGAATAATTTCAAAATACATCTTTAATAAATACGATGTGAAAATGTGACCTGCGTTGAACTAACTCCGGTGTGATTTTGTGAATGCGTTAATGAACGTCCGGGATCCGCAAAAACGTAATTCTTTTACACCCGAAAAATTGTCAACGGTTTATAAAATTTTAAATTAAGACTTACGAACTACAATCTGAACTATCGACTGCGCTTAATACCACTGTTGCATAAATTCAATTCCCACTCCCCCTTTATTTCGTCTTCCCACGGGATATCTCATCTTTCTTCGTGCCTTCCTGCCCACTCCCCGCCTGTGGCAGGCAGGCGTGTTTGTTTTGACTGGAGCATTCTAGCTACGGATCCACACGGAAATTCGTCAGCTAGGTGACGGGGCAGAGGAGCTTTGACCTTTGAAGCGAAGCTTCAAAGTATCCACAGCTTCCTAATCTGCCTTTTACCATTCCTAACAGCTTTGATACTCTATGGTCCATTAGTTACATCGGAATTTCATTTTGCATGTGAACGTTCAGATAGACCTGAAGATGCCTCTCACATGGACTTTCAACCAATTCCATTCAGCCACTACAGTAATTTAACACATCTGTAGACCCTCAACCTAAACAGAACCAGATTCCGTGATTCACATACGCAAAAACTTGTCGGGTTTCTTCTACGTTACGTACAAGCAGTACATCGTTATCCAAACATATTCTGAACCAAAGTACCAGAATATTGTACATAAAAACTGGGCTTTAAAACTTACATTTACGTGATGGCTTCAACTACGTCAAAAATATTTAGCCTAAATCGTTCACGAATGCAGATATACCAGAATATGAACATCTGAGTATTCTACGAAGATCAATATTCAATAATTCGATCCTGTCTTAGGCTATCCGCGTTAACACGGATACCGTCAACAATTCTGGTAACAAAGATTTCTGTCTTCTGGGTTGTTGCGTCATCGCCCTGATGACGAAGGCAGTATGACCTCTGAAACGTTGGTAAACATCGACCAGACTACACAGCGCAACAACCCAGAAGACAGAAATCTTCATACTCATCACCCTGATGATGGAGGCAGTATGACCTCTGAAACGTTGGTAAACATCTACCAGACCACACAGCGCAACAACCCAGAAGACAGAAATCTTCATACTCATCACCCTGATGATGGAGGCAGTATGACCTCTGAAACGTTGGTTAACATCGACCAGACTACACGGCGCAACAACCCAGAAGACAGAAATCTTCATACTCATCGCCCTGATGATGGAGGCAGTATGACCTCTGAAACGTTAGTAAACATCTACCAGACCACACAGCGCAACAACCCAGAAGACAGAAATCTTCATACTCATCACCCTGATGATGGAGGCAGTATGACCTCTGAAACGTTGGTTAACATCGACCAGACTACACGGCGCAACAACCCAGAAGACAGAAATCTTCATACTCATCGCCCTGATGATGGAGGCAGCATGACCTCTGAAACGTTGGTAAACATCTACCAGACCACACAGCGCAACAACCCAGAAGACAGAAATCTTCATACTCATCACCCTGATGATGGAGGCAGTATGACCTCTGAAACGTTGGTTAACATCGACCAGACTACACGGCGCCACAACCCAGAAGACAGAAATCTTCATACTCATCTCCCTGATGACGGAGGCAGTATGACCTCTGAAACGTTGGTAAACATCTACCAGACTACACAGCGCAACAACCCAGAAGACAGAAATATTCATCGCCCTGATGAAGGAGGCAGTATGACCTCTGAAACGTTGGTAAACATCTACCAGACTACACAGCGCAACAACCCAGAAGACAGAATTCTCCATACTAAGAATCGCCCTGATGACGGAGGCAGTATGACCTCTGAAATGTTGGTAAACATCTACCAGACTACACAGCGCAACAACCCAGAAGACAGAATTCTTCATACTCATCGCCCTGATGACGGAGGCAGTATGACCTCTGAAACGTTGGTAAACATCTACCAGACTACACAGCGCAACAACCCAGAAGACAGAAATCTTCATCGCCCTGATGACGGAGGCAGTATGACCTCTAGAAACGTTGGTAAACATCGACCAGACTACACAGCGCAACAACCCAGAAGACAGAAATCTTCATACTCTGATGACGGAGGCAGTATGACCTCTGAAACGTTGGTAAACATCGACCAGACTACACAGCGAAACAACCCAGAAGACAGAAATCTTCATACTCATCGTCCTGATGACGGAGGCAGTATGACCTCTGAAACGTTGGTAAACATCGACCAGACTACACAGCGCAACAAGCCAGAAGACAGAAATCTTCATCGCCCTGATGATGAAGGCAGTATGACCTCTGAAACGTTGGTAAACATCGACCAGACTACACAGCGCAACAACCCAGAAGACAGAAATCTTCATACTCATCGTCCTGATGACGGAGGCAGTATGACCTCTGAAACGTTGGTAAACATCGACCAGACTACACAGCGCAACAACCCAGAAGACAGAAATCTTCATACTCTGATGACGGAGGCAGTATGACCTCTGAAACGTTGGTAAACATCGACCAGACTACACAGCGAAACAACCCAGAAGACAGAAATCTTCATACTCATCGTCCTGATGACGGAGGCAGTATGACCTCTGAAACGTTGGTAAACATCGACCAGACTACACAGCGCAACAAGCCAGAAGACAGAAATCTTCATCGCCCTCATGATGAAGGCAGTATGACCTCTGAAACGTTGGTAAACATCGACCAGACTACACAGCGCAACAACCCAGAAGACAGAAATCTTCATCGCCCTGATGATGAAGGCAGTATGACCTCTGAAACGTTGGTAAACATCGACCAGACTACACAGCGCAACAACCCAGAAGACAGAAATCTTCATACTCATCGTCCTGATGACGGAGGCAGTATGACCTCTGAAACGTTGGTAAACATCGACCAGACTACACAGCGCAACAACCCAGAAGACAGAAATCTTCATACTCTGATGACGGAGGCAGTATGACCTCTGAAACGTTGGTAAACATCGACCAGACTACACAGCGAAACAACCCAGAAGACAGAAATCTTCATACTCTGATGACGGAGGCAGTATGACCTCTGAAACGTTGGTAAACATCGACCAGACTACACAGCGAAACAACCCAGAAGACAGAAATCTTCATACTCTGATGACGGAGGCAGTATGACCTCTGAAACGTTGGTAAACATCGACCAGACTACACAGCGAAACAACCCAGAAGACAGAAATCTTCATACTCTGATGACGGAGGCAGTATGACCTCTGAAACGTTGGTAAACATCGACCAGACTACACAGCGCAACAACCCAGAAGACAGAAATCTTCATCGCCCTGATGATGGAGGCAGTATGACCTCTGAAACGTTGGTAAACATCGACCAGACTACACAGCGCAACAACCCAGAAGACAGAAATCTTCATCGCCCTGATGATGGAGGCAGTATGACCTCTGAAACGTTGGTAAACATCGACCAGACTACACAGCGCAACAACCCAGAAGACAGAATTCTTCATACTCACCGCTGTGAAAACCTCAAATCATACAAATTCTGTTATTGCGTATCTGTTGGAAATAAATGTGTTCTAAAGCGAAGCCATTTAGCCGTAACAGAACCCGATGATCACGTCGACATCCGTCACTCTGGATGTTTATTGATTTGTGGTTTATCTGACGAAGCTGTCCGCAGCTCAGACTATATATAGCGTCGAATGATAGGACGAGTAATGAATAACGAACTGGAAAAAATATGGAAGTGAGGAGACTGACCTAATTTCTGGTACGATCACGAAATGTACCTGGTGAAACTAACGGAAACCATGGAAACCCTGTCAGGATAGTCTCCGGACCAATAAGATTTCAACCCGGGACCTCTCGAACACAGCATACGACTGCTAAATACTCGGTTGCGACGTCAGCAGGGGTTAAACCCGTACGTGTTATACTAGCCTGCACCAAACTGTAGCCTTTAAGATGAGAGTAAAATCTTATAACGTTGCAACATGAACACGCGGGCAAAGATAGCTCAGAATTCGCAGTGTAGCCAACTAACGCAATTCTGGGGTCTTCGGAGTCGTGTGTTAAGTACAGGGGGACTTGTCCCGTGACCTTGAAGCATGCAATTTGGTGATTGCTATTATAAACGGTTGAACCCGTCACTTATTTTTCGCAACCATTTCTGCTCAAACATTAACAACAACGCAGCATTGAGCTCTCAGAACACAGCTGCTTCTCACTACTTCCCCATATTTTCACAGTCAAGAATACAATTCCTTTCCACATAATTCCTTTAGATCCTGCTACAAAGTACAGTTAAGTGCCGGGACAAACTTAAAACCACAACAAAGGACCCAAATGGCTGGTAGAGCATCCGAGTACAGTCCCCGGGTCCAAACTGCGCGTCTCGCCTACGTCACTAGCTTGCCGGTAGAAGGAAAACAAACGCACATGGGCCTACTATGTAAACTAAAAGACATTAGACACACGGCATTTCTTCTACCGGTCGTCGAACGAACATGTTCTTCCCGTCTAATGGTGATGATAGACCGAGGTTGGCCTACTTGAAAAAGGAACACAATCACGAGTCCCACATCGACTGTCCTCGGAGGTGATAAACCGGCATACAGGAGCCCAAGAAAAATGGACAAAATGTATGATTTGAGGTTTTCATGGCGGTGAGTCTGAAAATGGCTTTCTGGGTCGTTTACCGACGTTTCAGAGGTCCTTGCTGCCTTCATCAGGGAAATTCGATTTGATATCTTCACTTCAATTAGGATTATTATGTGGTCCTCAACTGATATAGTCGTGCAGTGCAGGGACTGAACATTTGTATGAAATGCTGCTTTAATGAGTCCTCCCGTTTCATTTACCAAAACAAAGAAATGGGTCAGCTGACAGTTATTGACACGCGATAAAATTTTAACTGGGTTAATGTGAAACAACATTCACTTTCTTGTTCCATCACGTGAGTACATAATTTATTTTGGTTACTGTTTCACAAGAATTATTATGTTATTAGCAGTGAATACTGTTTATAAGTTCGTGAAATCAATCTACTGCTTGTCTCTGACTATGTCATTCTAAATGGATAACTCTGTTAGTAATGTTGGATTTTACAAAGTGCCTTGCAAGGAATTCTTTTTTGTCTTTCGCCAAGATTTGTTTCGCTATTAATAAATAGCTCGGTTCATGACGCAAACACTTCGTGTAAGCGCGCATGGCATTCATACATGAAGGCGCATAACTCACTCCATGTAGCAGAGGTTTCTTAAGAAATTGATGATCGCTGAGCTAGGCCAGAAATTCCCAGCCTTTTATGGACCCCGATGACTCATTACCGTGATATTACTTCCTCGTCGCACGATCGCCATGTTGTTCAGATCAAAAACATACGCACATTGCATAAAGCATTTTCATTTGTCGTAAGGATTTAAAAAGTGGAGACGATGGGAAAATGACGGTGTGCCATATAAAAAAACATTCCGCATGAAGGTAATGGTGCGACAAACAAAATCGGGGCTGAGATACGATGACTCTTGGTGAATTTTATCGCGGTCTTCCCTTGCCCCGTGGAACACATACAAAAACAATATCGTAAGATCCCATTCCTCGCTGCAATTACATACACAGAGTATTAATGTAACTGAATGGTAGATACCGTGAACAGACTCTAAACAAAAACCCTGCTATCCATGAGGTTACCCATTACAGTCCTGGGTTCAATTTTCATTTTTGCCTCCTCAGCTGATTTCAGGTTCTCAAGGAGGAGAGCATGAGAATGGCTGTTTCTCGGTTCTTAAGCCATGTAATCTGGTAGAAGTTTTCAGACGTTTCAGAGGTGCTTCTGCCTTCATGAGGTAGAAGTTTACCGATGTTTCAGCGGTGCCGCTGAAACGTCGGTAAACTTACACGAGACTACAAGGCGCAAAACAACCCAAAAGACAGACATTTTCATCCTAAAGATGAGAAACCATCAAAGTTCAACACCGAATTTAAGCGGCTAGTATAAACTGTTTGTCTTTACGTTTAAACATAAGACGGGAAGACAGTTCTGAAGTAGGTGGTAGCAACCATTCACTTAATTTATTCCGCTTCTAATTTCTTCGTAAATGTAATTTCATTTGTCGCCATCGTTGCAACATGTGTGAACATTTTTCTGCAGCACAGCAATAACATCGGCCACGGACGGGACTTGTTCGCTTTGTAGTAATGGGGCAGTTCCTGTACGGCGGATGCCCTTCAAATGCAATTTGCCTATGCAGATGGCTCGCCCGAGCGTGAGGACAAAGAACAAGTGGCGAGCACGCAGTGACTATCGAAGCTATCGACTGACTGCCTCCCTTAGCCTTACCCTGTACAAGTGATAGTCTGCTGCTTATTCAACTAACCCAGAGGTTCCCAAACTTTTATACCTTGCGCCCCCCTTAAAACATTTCATAAATTTCACGCCCCTCTTCCAGAACAAGTGCAAGCAAACAGATCTGACATAAAATTTAGCTATAAGTATACATTTTTTATAATTATATATTATTAAATGCATTTAATTTTAAAAAACTGAAATAAAATATAAGCTCTGAATTCTACAGCAAAGTAAGACAACTAAACTGCCTCAACCATGCAAAGGATGTAAAAAATGTTTCTCCATATTTCGTTAAAAAAAGTTTTTCATACAAACAACACCCCCCTCCCCCAGAAAAACACTCGCGCGCCCCAGGGGTTCACGCCCCACACTTGGGAACCTCTGAACTAACCATCAATGCGTTTAACTGAACTCGGATATAAGAAGAAGAAAAATTTAAAAGTTGGGCTGATGCTTCGTCACAGTAGACAGAAAATACTACCCCCCACCAAACAACATAGTTCGATTGTTACTTTAACAATCGGGCCTACATTATTCCGAAGAATTTGAAAAATTGGTAAGTCATACTCTAGTTTGGAAAACACACTTTCCGAACACGTTCTTTGCCATTTGTCATACATCTCTCTCTGGTAGTGATGTTTACTACAAATGCAAACCATTTTTACAAAATTAATCATATATAAACAGGGAAAGAAAGAAATTTTCTTGCATTAGCTGAATATTCGCCACATCAAAAACTCTGCAGAAGTGTTTCCACCCTGAAAATTGAGGAAACAGATTCCTGCAAAACGGTGGTAACCTCTACAAGGTGTCATAACCAAGAACACCACAATCCAAATTTTCGCCACATATAATTAAATATCGAACAACTATTAACACTGATCAATACTATATTATAGACCATACGCGTTTCAGCCCCAAGGAGTCATCTTCAGCGAGGCCGAAACGCGTATGGTCTAGACCAGTGGTATTCAACCTTTTTTTGTTCGCGTACCCGCAGATATAATTTCTCTTCAACTTTGTACCCCCAAAGTTGTTGGTGTATAATTCAAGTTATACATAGTATATAATCTACATCTAAAATAAATTAAATAAATTACATTACTGATTATTCAGTGTTTATCATAAAATAATTTTTTTTTCAATTTCACGTACCCCAGGTTGAATACCACTGGTCTATAATATAGAACTGCTCAGTATTTATAGTTGTTGGATATATAATTATAGATGAGTCGCTACACGGTGTGAAATGATTTAACAAATTTTCACTGCTGTGAAAACCTGAAATCTCAACCTTTCACCCCCCTCCCAAATCAGAGGGGCCATGTTCACCAGACATATATAGAATGTCCTAAAAATATACATACATACAAGGTTAATTAATATTCTGTATTATAATGTGTATATATCCTTTTGGGACACCTTATACGTAGTCTACGTACAGACAAACAGGTAACATCACAGCTTATTTTAATCTTTCGGTTTTTAGAAAGAACAAGGGAATGTAAAACAATATTCTGAACCTAACTGTAGTAAGAGTTTCCTAAATTTATTAAACTGCTCTTAATTCCACCGTGGTTAAAATTATTTAGTCACAGTGGTGCGTAACATGAGTTTACTTACGAAATGTTAAAATACATTTTCATATTACATATTAACATTTTGTAAACAGAGTTTCGTTGAATTCTGTTTTACTCTGGCTGAATAAATGAAAAATTCAACAGAGGAAATATGGAAAAATACAAAACACTTCCTACAAATCACGAAAACCAAGCGCTCCCCCACGGCTGGTTTCAACTGTTACTCTACGTACTCCGTCCACCTAAACCTTTATGAAATTGCGAGTTTTCGATGTAGGCATACATTGCCAGCGTCTGTATTAAAATACATTATACACACTGGTCGCAAAAACTGTATTAGACAGTGACAAGCGGAACTGAACAGAATGTGAAGTTACCACACACGGTAATTATAAGGCCGTTTATGTTCAAGAAAGAAAGACTACAAGTGATTTTGGCGACATTTAGTTTTAGATATTCTTGATGAAACTTCCAAAGCACATAGGAATTTCAGCTATATTAAACAATCAGAGCGGTCAACAAATAATTTAGTGAACTTCGTTCAGAATTCTAAACTGGTGTGACGGGAATTTTAGGCCCTGGATATTTTAGTAGGGGATAAGATTTAGGACAGTTCAGTTCTGCCAATTATCATCGCAATATGATTCACAATACAACACAAAAGAAATTAGTCCGTGTCAATATATTGTCTAATACTGACTAACTGGAATGTTCAAGCGCTATTCCCATACAAAGCATAAAAGTAATATTTAGATACGTCTCATTCGCCCATAAACGACAATGCGACCTATCCTGACTAAAGGGCTCTGACGCAGCCACCTCTTGATTTGACTTGTCTTGACTAACCGGTGTGCGTCCAGGCTTACGTAACGTAATGATTAGGAAAATTTAAATACTCGGAACGACCCGTTCTTCAAGTGCCTGAGCACTGCGGGTCCCAACTTTTCGTTAGCTCGGTCGGTAGGACTCCTGGGACGAGGGATCGGCCCGTCGCGAGGCCTCTACCTGTACACAGGACAGCACAACACAGAAAAACGCGGACAAACATCCGTGGCTTGAGTGGGATTCGAACCCACGGTCCCAGCGACAAAGTGGCACAAGGCCCACGCCTCAGACCGCGCGGCCACTGCGGGCTCCAAATTTAAATACTTTTACAAGAATTCACTGCAGATACTACGACATTTTGACAAATGACATGGAACTATTCCGGTTAAAAACATTTTATGCAAATCCTCTGAATTTAAAATCCCTCGTCACCAAACAATTAATGTAACCACATGGTATACGAATTAAACTTTGTCAACTTTCGTGATATGATTTATCAGCCAGCTACACGTGTGTGAAATGACGTTATTGATCAGCAGGTCAGAATTTTTTAATAATGGGACGATTTCATCATACTTCGCGTGACTGAATCGCGAATGTCTTCGTGACAAATCAAAGCGTTTCCTAGTTGGCTGTTTTACATCCATATATACACACATACGTTCGTGCATAATGCACGCACACATTTTCATACATACACAAGCACACGCACACAATGACTGGTTACAACTTAATATATAAAATATTACATGGTAATTCCCTAGCAAGACAGCACTCACCTTCCCCCGCCCTCGAAAACATTAAAAAATCACTAAACTACAAAAATATCTTACGACATCTCAAGACACCGCACAGACCACACGCCGAAAACAAAAACAATAAACGGAATATACACTTACAAAATTTTGGACTACATACATCTAAGCGTAGGCCTAGTACTAAAACATAAACACTGCCTCATTTAAATATACACAACAAAGGAGCATAAAACAGCACAATATAGATCATGGTTTAATAAATTACTTTAAAATTCTAAAACACTTTACCTTCTATCACGGTACAGTATCAGCTAAAAATATACGCACGGTGGTGCCTAGACTTGTGTACAAGGAACCATAATACGCCTGGCCATTACATTCTAATCGAACCACGGTGCTCAGAAAACAGATATCAGTGGCTGATACCTTCCAGATATGTGAATAATTTCAACCAATCAAGCTGTCTAAAACTGGAAAATAAGTAATTTCAAATCGGTGCTTAGGAATCACATCGTGGTATAATCGGATCTATGATTAAAGCCAGTGTTCAAGTAGATTTCTGGAATTAAATACCTTTTGTAGGTTCATAAGCTTTCCGAATTAGCAGAGACGACGAACGAAAGAAAACTGCTTTTCCTCACTCGTACTGAACTTTATGTAACTTTATTCTTCTTAACTGTAAAAGTAATATAATAATAAACTAAATCCCTCCACAAAACTAGAATATTCTCTAGTGTTTTGATGGGTGTAAAACTTGGATATTCACAATCGGGAAGAACACTGGGGGGGGGGGGGGGGACCATGATGAGAGCTTACTTAATTGTGCTGTTCATCAAAAATTATTACGATGAAAAAATCGAAGAGTTCAAGATGGGTGGGCCATGTAGAAAGTATTAAAAGATGAGGAAATATATATAAAATCTTAGTCCGAAAACATTAAGAAATAAATGGAGGACAACATCGAAATTGATCATAAAGAAATAGGACGTTCTAGTAGGGACTAAATTCATCTGGGTCACAGAGCGACCAGTGATGAACCTTGGGGTTCCATAAAAGCCAAAGTTTCATAACCACCTGAACAAATATTTATTTCAGAATAAATACCCTGCACCTTGAGGTTAATTATAATAGTTACGACCTGTCTTAAAACAATTTTCTGTACTTCATCGCCTTTTGACCCTCATACGTTGTCACTTTCGTAATATAAAGAGACATAAAAGTAAAACCCACTGTTTCGTATTTAACTTTACGTAAGATTATCGTAAATGTAAAAGTACTTTAAATAGATAAAAGATCGTTTAAAATACACACGAATAAAATGACGATGGCATTCTTCCAGTAATATCATTACTTCAACTGATGAAGCGTGTGCAAAACGCTTTCTGCGCACAAAGTGCATCTGTCCAGCCAGTCACTCGTGTGTGTAACCCATCATGGCTACCAGAGCGTGATTCTGTCCATATATGGCAACGAGATTTTTTTTCCTCCCTGTTTATAACTGAACGATTAAAGTTAAACGGTATTCACAACAATCAACTACTACCAGTTAAGTTCAAATGGGCTAATGAAGCACAATTCCTATCACTTTCTCTTGTTGACTTTTTGAAATTAACATTTTCCTCGGCAGATCTATTAAAACAGGACTAGATAAAAATATAAGCCATCCCACAGGTCTGACCAAAAACTTGCAAGAATAACCTACAAATATTGAATGAGTTTGTAAGATTTGAGGTTCTCACAGCTGCCTCGGTCATCAGGGCGATGAATCGTCCTGATGACGGAGGCAGTATGACCTCTGAAACGTTGGTAAACATCGACCAGACTACACAGCGCAACAACCCAGAAGACAGAAATCTTCATACTAAGAATCGCCCTGATGACGGAGGCAGTATGACCTCTGAAACGTTGGTAAACATCGACCAGACTACACAGCGCAACAACCCAGAAGACATAAATCTTCATACTAAGAATCGCCCTGATGACGGAGGCAGTATGACCTCTGAAACGTTGGTAAACATCGACCAGACTACACAGCGCAACAACCCAGAAGACAGAAATCTTCATCGCCCTGATGACGGAGGCAGTATGACCTCTGAAACGTTGGTAAACATCGACCAGACTACACAGCGCAATTACCCAGAAGACAGAAATCTTCATACTAAGAATCGCCCTGATGATGGAGGCAGTATGACCTCTGAAACGTTGGTAAACATCGACCAGACTACACAGCGCAACAACCCAGAAGACGGAAATCTTCATACTAAGAATCGCCCTGATGACGGAGGCAGTATGACCTCTGAAACGTTGGTAAACATCGACCAGACTACACAGCGCAACAACCCAGAAGACAGAAATCTTCATCGCCCTGATGACGGAGGCAGTATGACCTCTGAAACGTTGGTAAACATCGACCAGACTACACAGCGCAATTACCCAGAAGACAGAAATCTTCATACTAAGAATCGCCCTGATGACGGAGGCAGTATGACCTCTGAAACGTTGGTAAACATCGACCAGACTACACAGCGCAACAACCCAGAAGACGGAAATCTTCATACTAAGAATCGCCCTGATGACGGAGGCAGTATGACCTCTGAAACGTTGGTAAACATCGACCAGTCTACACAGCGTAACAACCCAGAAGACAGAAATCTTCAGTGAATGAATTGTGTATTCCATTAATAATCATAACGACCAAACGGAAATTTTTTCCCACATGCCATGTTTTCAAAATAAATTCAATTCAGATAATTGATACGTATAACAAATTATTAATAAACACGACAACGTTAATATTGGTATATTGGGGCGATACTGGCGCTCCTGGCAGAAAGTTATCATTGTGATCGAACACAAGGGCAACAATCAATTCTAAAAATTGCGAAAATTACAATTGAAGTACACCCGGTGTGGCACGACATTTACGGACGTGTATGTTTTACTCCGTGCACCATCGCCAAGGCCTACGCCGAGATACATAAATATTGCCACAATTTTTTCCACTAAAAAGTAAAACCACGATGTAAACACCCTCAAAAGAGGAGGGTCTACTCAACCTGACAAAAATTAAAAGTTCTCATTTACAATTTTACATTTGGCAATAAGAGCATAACAATCTGCCCTCTCATTTATTTCTTCATATTGCTTGTAAGTTTATTATTTATGTGCCGGTCGCCATGTTAATACTTTGAAGACACAAAGCACGTTTCATGTAAACTTTGTCGGCATGTCTACAACCTGTTAATCACACGCCCTACTGTTAATCAGCGTCATCTAACAGAAAATAACTGTACTAGTTAGTACACTACCACAGCTGTTGTCCTGTTATTATCCCATTCATAAACGTACTTAACCAGCGCACATTTTGAAAAGTCAATTCCCATATACATTTCCAGTCCCCCAGATAAAGATGATACAGATGGTGGTATCTCAGATCATATTAGCGATTATATGGAGTTAAAAAGTACAAGCGTGTGATGGGCCCCAAATGGCACAATATTCACATAACATTTCGGCCCAAATGTTCCATGTGGCAGGTCAACACGAAGTTAACAGGATAAAGATACAAGAACGTACTTACTCTCGTCATAAACATTAAAGGTGGTCCAAGGAAAATTAGCTACGAAGAATCCAACGAACTGACCTGAATCCTCGAAAATCTTCGTAGAAGACCGATGTACTTACCTGAAAAATAAATAAAACAGTCAGAACTCGTTTCCGCACTTAGAAAACAAAACACACAGCCTATTATGAGATTTGACGTCACAAGGCATTGAAAACATGGACTATGTTCTAGGATTTTGCGCCGTGTAGTCTACCGATGATGATGATGAAAACAGTAAAAAAAACTCTAAAACGTGAAAGATGGTTGTCTTCCGAGCTATAACGCCATAATTATGGCGATAAAGAGACAGCAAGGACCTCCGAAACGTCGGTAAACATCTACACGGCGATACAACCCAGAAGACAACAAACCATCATCTTACCGCCGTGAGAACCTCAAATCCTATTCTGAAACGTCGACAAACTTTTACCAAACTACGAGGCGTTACAATCCAGAAGACCTAAACCTACTATGTATTACTAATTGCACAAGTGTGGTCTATTTTAATATATTAGGCATATCGCTACATTCGTCTGGACGGAATAAGGAAAAAACATCCCTCACGGAAGCGGCTCTCAAAGCCGATATTAGAAACAATAATTTTCAGAATGGTGTATCAATCACTCAACAGCCTGGACATTCGTTGAAGACGTAGACCCTGTGTCCGTCAGATTTGCTACTGAAGGACGGATGGTAAAAGCAAATAAAGATTAATAAACTTACGGCTTCATAAGACGACGATAAATGAACTGCCCCAAACGCACTAGCTCAGTACATGACCAGTACATAATCCAGAAAAACCACTTCCGAGATTCGACACACAGGCAAGTTTCCACGGAGTTCAAATTATAATAAAAGATTTTAAATAATCGATGCAGCCTAAATCCCTGCATGTAACACGTTTCATCGAAATGCAACACGTAATGTGCCCCACCACACTTTGGTTTGTGTGTAAGTGAGCGCAGGCCAGTGGTATCAGGACTCAGTGCCTTGACCCTACCACCTGACCTTTCAAGGCCACTTGAGTGCATCAGTACGCACGAAGCATAAAGAGCCAACGCCCTGCGATTCATTCCCAAACATTCGTCCCGCTCACAACCCCGAGCTTTAACCACTGATTTCATCAAGAACAGTTCATTTCTCCTTTTCAAAACATCAACATTAAAATCTGTTACGCCAATACATGAAAACTGATAAATGGAAAAAATACGGGTAAATAGTATGAAAATTATCATTGCCCAGGTGATGGTGGCAGCAAGCACCTCTGAAACGTCGGTAAATTTCTAGCAGACTACACGGCGTAACAACCCAGAACAGAAAACTTCAAAAATGGCTTATTTCATGCCGACTGTTCTAACAACTTTCGTAATTATCACAAATCTAGGCACAAACGCTGACACGTTAATACGTAGGTGAGACGCCGATGAAGTTCTACGAACAAGCACCCTCTGCCCCGCACTGAAATTGCGTTTCAATATGAAGAAAATCAATATTCCGCGCTGTTGGTTACAATTACTTCGCAAATCACTCGGATTTCACCAGTAAAAAGCGAACTTTCCACCACGTCAAAAATTTTCAGAGCTATGCTGGTAAGTAGGTCTAACTATACGCAGTGCAACACTTCTTGCTAAGCTGATTGTCGCTCTACTAGTCAATAATTTTCCTACATTTTACGGAATCTGAAGTTTCATTACGATGTTCACAACAGCCCCACTCACTACCTGGCGCTATCTTCCGCCACATGAATCCAGTTCACAGCCACGCCCTGTATCCGTCAGATCAGTTTTTAACATTACGTCTAATGATCTTTCTTTCAGATTTTCCGATCAAAATTCTGTATGCATTTCTAATCCGTCCCATGCGTATTACAAGTCATGTGCATGTCTAATCTCCTTTATTTGATCATTGTAATAATATATGGTGACGTGGGCAAATCACAAAGTTTCTCTTTATGCATTTTTCTCGTTTCTCGTCAATTCAACCATTCAAGTACCACTTATTTTCTTCAGAACTCTGTTCTTGAACACATTCAATCTGTAGTGCTCTTCCCTAAACGTCAGATACTGGTCCAACTGTACTTTTTGTATATCTTAATCTTTGTTTTTAGATAGCAGACTGGAATACAAAAGCTTATGTATTTCATGGTATCAAGATCTATGATAATTCATGTCGGTTTCAGATTTACAGCCGCAAGTCGACTCTATCAAATGCAGAAGACGAACAGTAACTGCAAATATACTGAATACGTCGTCATGGACAACTGATTAGGACCGGTCCTCCAACTTGGGAGTGGAGTGGTGGTCGCAGTTAAACAGGGCGAAGAACCTTCATGATCCATAAAAGACATCTTCTACGCTGATTCCTGTTTATTTCAGTCCATCACTTTTCACAAGCTCAGTTCAGAATCAATTATCTTTAACTACATGTTTCAACCCAATGTGGCCATCGTCATGTTCAAAAACACGCTTGATGTCACACCGGTGTACATACGGTCCATGAGCTGGATCACGGAAATGCCGTCCTGAGACAATTAGTAAAGAATTCATAAAAGAATAAACTCCACCGACAAAATAAGTCTATAGATTTCAACAACTTCCAGTAAGGAATTTTAATTGGGCTTTTATAGAAGCATCAGCATTTCGATAAGCCAAGCGTGCATTTTCTTCCACTCTTAGCAATGAATGTCGTTTCGTTTCGGAATCTGCAGGGATACCTCAATGGCGAACGTGATTAGCTTTCGTCATACGCTTTAGAGCCGTCTACAACTTTGTAGAGCGAGTATTAAAATTGCCCCGTTAGTCTGTACACATGCAACTCGTAAACGGTTGAATGAATTTCCACACTTTACAGATGAGTCTTTTACTGAAATATGTCGCCACATACCAGTTTAGTGTAAGATCTGACAATAATAACGGACACTTCACACAAAGCCCTATAATGCACAGCTCGCGCAGAAGTGACAGGACAGGGAATTCCCGCGTGGGGAATTTACCGATTATTCAAGGGAAATTTCCCTGCCATTCAGAAAAGTCAAAGGTCAAAGGTCCAGTGGCTACTGTGTGTCGGCTGATTTAATAATCAATAACTCGTGAACTTTGTACTTATGGGTTTCGTATGATTCTCACAGTAAACAGGGATCATGTTCTTAAACAACATTACCCAAACGACCTTTCTAGTTGTGACACATTTTCTCTCAGGTACGGCCTAAATTCTTGAATATCATTTACGTGTGTTTCAGTTTCGAATGTTTAAATAATTACAGCACGTGAGCATGGTAAGCGGACACACGAACTCTGCAGAGCAACCATTTTTGTGGGGTTTGAGGCACGTCAGTCATCTTCTGAGGCCACTTATTAATCACGATGAGTACCACAAACGGGGTAAGTCACCAGACTGCCGACGTACACACAGCTGGATACTTTCAAAAGTAAAGTAATACTTTATTAAAATAAAATACTTACAACCACAAACCAGGCTGTTTAGAGGCTTAACGTGGGAAAGACTCTAAAAATTACATAGAACTCTATTGCCCTTAAATATGATAAAAAGTTAGAAACACTACAGCGAGCATCGGCAAGGACGTCGGATGCCGCGCAGTGCTGATGTAAATGAAAGGCTGATTTCGCCATAACGTGGACATTCACCGGGATGTGAAACGGTCCGTTAGTTCAGATATGTGGCGTGTCATCACGCAACAAATGCCCATGTGTTAGGCGCGTGTGTCCGATCCGGAGACGTAGAAGAATTACTTCCTCTTTCTTAATGGATCTGAAGGAGAATGCCACGCCTACAAGGAAGGCTTCACCACCAGCAATTTATTGCCTTGAGTACTCGTCCATTCGTCCTGCCTTGCCACGAGGATAAACCAGCCCGACGGCGGTTTTCGCGAGTAACAGCTCGATCAGACGTCAGGGGACCGCACAAAATGCTACTTTAGCTGCCCTATCGACGGCTTAGTTGCTGGACAGGTATCCAACAAAACACAACAGACAATCCTGGCACAAATTCTCGATGTCTATGAGGTACTCCAGAGAGTAATCAATTAGAGACTGCAAGGCACTTGGACAGTCCGTGCAGAGATGACACTTCAACCACTTCCGTCGAATGAACGACGGGATTTCTACCACACTACACAACCCACGACGCAGAAGACAGCCATTTTAATACCTGCTGTCGTGTGAACCTCAAATCCTTCATACTGAATATTAAGTCACTTTAGATGCTGCAGGAACCGCACACCCACAACTCGAGAGAGGCTTTGTGTTGAATTCGTTCCTACTGCACCGTGTGAGGTCTTGATGAGTCACAATTTCGCAGCATAACAGCAGAGGAAAAGATCTCTTCGCAAGGCGAGTGAAGCTTCTTCATGTTCCTTCGCACATACAAAGATGACTAGGAAGGAAGGCGCCAATAGCAAGACTAAAACAGGTGACATGTGGTTCCCACACGAGCGTCCCGTCACGACCAAGAAACTTGACAGAAGAAACAAACGGCACCACATTATTTTGCAAAAAGAGGGTGAGGAGCGCGTTATAAGTATACATTTGGTCTAATCTATAGAGAACCAAATTCCATTCTCCAAAGCCTGACGCAACCAATGATTTGTGGCGACCAGCGGCCGACGTTCAAGAGTGTCAACGCTCCGGTAACCGTAAAAACTGGCGACGTCGCCAACAAACAGCAGTGTCGAGATAAATGTACGTTCAGCGTTTACTGTCACATTGATGGCCACTGCGGGCATGGTCACGCTTATAATCAAAAGCAACTGTTTACGTACATAAACGCATCATATACGTAACATATCACGCAGATGAGTAATTATAAAATCTGTCCTCACATTGTGTTAATATGAATGAAGTTATACATCTTGAGTTCTATACGAATAGTACAATATTGGTAGCAACTTCTCACTTCCCGAAGCTCATAAATTCATAGCTCATAATTAGCACTGCAGCTTTACCATCTACAGGAATAACAAAAGCACTCACCCAAGCGCATAGCCATCACTTCAAATAGATTTCAGTATGCAGTAGCGGGTTCTTGTGAACACGGTAATGAATCTCAGGGTTTAATAAAAGGTGACGAGCTCAGCGATTATTGGCTTATCAAGACTGCTCCATGTAGTCAAAACCCTGTGAAGCTTCAGACATACGGAATACGAAATCACAAACTGAAAAGCGAAGACTACACATCGTGTAAGTAACTTCAATGCGCGTTAAGTTAAAAAGTACAAACTAATAATATATAAATTATTTAGAATTATTTAATTTCCACTCACAACTATTTTACACTACACCCTACGTATCCTGCAGAAAACTGAGAATTTGTCACACCCAACCTAAACTAGTCTTCAGACTACGCAAATCTGTAACATAAGATGAGAAAAACTGAGGTCATAACTTACCAGAACAGCATTTAGTAAATAACCTAACATGAAGCGTCGTTTAACGAGATAAAACCAAATCATCCCAGGTTATGTTGCCACTGCACCATAACGTGAGATGAACACGCTCGAATGCAGTCGGTTTGGGGACGCGAGAGAAGAGACAAGCAGAGGAGGAACGCTGGAACTTTTTTTAAACGACGACACAGTAAATCACTGAACGAGACTACAAAGACACAGAGAGGCAGCCTCTTCTGATCGATCACACCTGAAAACCTTCATCAAACTTTTAATCAAAATGACTACAGAGAGAAAAGTTATTGCCTCTCGACTAAAAAGTCTCAGACAGAATTTGTGCTGACATTTCCAATCTGAAACTTGTTTACGAGTAATTGACGGACAAACAGCTTCAAACTGGCAGTCGTCGAAAACTATATTCATATATGAAAACTTCCCATACAAGAGAATAAAATGCTAATACCAACTAGACAAAGCTACAAACCTCCGAAAGCTGTTATAAATTCACAAAAAAGAGTATTTTTGTTAGAGAGAACCTATATTAATTGCGTGTTTCAAAATGCAATAAAACGTCTCATCGGTAGACCTGAAGTGAAAGACCACCACTTGAGATACCTAATGGTACGCGGAGGATAATATTAAAAAGTGTGTGGGTGTGTAAACTGTAATAATCGGCTGAAGATTAGGTTCAATAACGTTATAGTAATTAATCTTCCAGTTTCATAAAAGCCAGGGATGTCTTGAGCAGCTAAGTTACCGTTAGCTTCTCAAGCACACTGCTCCATGGAGTATGTTGGTTAACAATTACGTTCTTTATGTGGCAAGGGACAGCTTAATCCATCTGTGTCGAAAGTAGGAGCTTGGTCATCATTAAACTTCAAACAAATACAAAGCGTTCGTATCCATAACGTCCATGAAAACTATTACATTATCTGAAAACATAGACCCTGTACCGAAGAAACTATGAAGGTCACTGTTACGACATTCGGAGGTCAGTTACTAAGAACATACAAATCCTAGACAATTTACGAGATGGGTAGAAATGTAACTTCCTCTCATTCAAAACATATTATTCATTCATAAACCGATGAACTGAACAGCGCAAGTTTTTTCTAATGATCCTGATAAAGGTTGTAAAGTTGAAAGCCCGATGCACTGTTTTTTTCCTTTGACGCAATGTAAGCCTATCAGAATAACAGTTTATTTTCCTTGTGTCCTAGTGATCAACATAACTAGTTCACCAGAGAATGCACGAACTAGGTTAACTGTCAGCACACAAAGCGAACAAACCTTAATTACTAGGATGACAGTGCAACTGGATGTCGACAATCGACGACAGTACGCAACAAGGATACAGTTCACTGTTCTATCAGGCCAATCATACAGCGTATTACAAGAATGGTGACTTCAATGAATTAAAACTTTTATGGTTTTTAGCCTGCCTGCCTGCCTTTCTAAAGAGAGAAGACGCCGCTTTGAGATCAACATGCTATCTCCCGCTTCTACTTTTGACCAACTAACCGATTTTCACAGAATTTGGTATGAACGTAATGCCGCCAGAGGCAATCCCAACATCTTTTCAATGAAAAATTACAACAGGGAACGCGCAAGAATATAAGATAATAGGGGCATAATGACCTTCAACAATATGGAATGCCACATTCATCATACCTCCGATAATGAATTAAGGGCACCTGCTGTGACCCGGCATTTGACAGGAAATAAAACATTTTGTTTTTAGACAGATTATACAAATTATTACAAATTGCATATAAAATACTTTTCATAAGTCAGCAATCGGAAAACATGTTGAATGTGCAAACAAATTTTCACAAGATCTGTACATGTTTCGCCCGAAAAATAAAACGCTAATAATAATAATAATTTGGTCTAATAACAATCTTTAACGCATTTACAATTGCAAACTATTAAGGATTCATACTGGAGCTGGATTCGATCTACAAGACCTGCGCAAAAGCCTAGTCATTCCATTGTAGGATCATAAACGCAAATTACCTAAATATAACATTATCAGCACATGACTCGTAGAATTCAAAGCGTATGCAATAAGACCGTAAGCTTCAATACTGCGAGTCATACCCAGAACTTTTATTATTATTACCAGCGTTCCTACATTACGACAAAATAACCAAGTCATAAGACCTGTCAGCAGAATTCGTCAGATTCAAAAATAAGTGGCTTTTTTAATGTCGGAAAAATGTCCTGTACGAAACAGTGAAATCAATACGATAGACGTAAATTTAGCCTGAAAAATACTATATTTTCCATGGTCAAAAAATAAGTTCGGATCCTGATTTTAAGACAGAATGCAAACGAATAAAGCAGCATTACTGAATAATATAATAAAGTTTGAATCTTGTGAAATAAGTCAACCAGCCAGAGATAAAGTATCAACGGTCACCTTTAATCGTTTATCTCTGCCATCAGTGACGTGAGTTTGGCATAAAAACAGACACAACTCGCAAGTCACTAAACGTAATATCAAACTCCAAATAAATTCTAGAAACTACATGCCTGGTATCGGTAACCTACAGATAAACAATAAATAGATTTTAAATTACTTCAGTGCAGTTAATAACGTGTTGCACGAAATGAGTCTAACTATATTCTATGATACTATATAACTGTCCTGACCATTTTAAAATAAATAGGCCTAGCTTCTTAATGTGTACTCTTCGCCAGATACAAAGTTATCAGGGAGAAGAAAGCAATTAGGATCACAGAACATGGTTCACTATTCAAATTTCCTTCCCACCAAAACCGTCTTTATGCTTCGAGACATACTGTCATGTACTATAAGAGCGCGAGCATACGATTGATTTGCAAGGCAGGAAGTCAAAGCATTTGGAATGGGTGACTGAACTCAAACCAGTTGGTGTTTAACTTCATACTGATGAGGGAAAATCTCCCAATCGCAAAGCATGTCTGGAAGAGACCGCAGACATACTGCAATACGCGCAGGTTATCTTGAGAATTGCCTTTCTACCTTCACTCGGTCTGGCCACATCAAGGTCGCGCGAGCAAGCGTTCTACCGACCGTTCAGAAAACATCGGTTGGGTGTCTTTCCTATTAAATATCTCCTCTTCCTCAGTAGCTGTGAATTACGTTTCTTACACCTGTTTGTGCTGGGCTTAGCGTTCTACCGACTGTTCAGAAAACATCGGTTGGGTGCCTTTCCTATTAAATATCTCCTCTTCCTCAGTAGCTGTGAATTACGTTCTTACACCTGTTTGTGCTGGTCTTAGCCACTGCTGACAAGTGACACTACACGCAAGTGGTGGGCGATCGAGTTAATATTTGCTACCACTCTCTCCTGCATTCTGCTAAAAAGATAACCTCCTTGTACTGCCCGAGCCTAGGCATATCAGCATTTGCTGTTCCCACCCGACTTTCCAACTATAAGACTAAAGAACAGGATGTCGGCCAACTGATAATTAGCCGCTGTTCTCAGTTCAATCGATGCTGTGACCTATCTGTCGTGGACTGGAATCGAACTGTGCCCTAACCACAAGTGCTCTAGTTCAGTAGCAACTGGAGCGAATGAAGGAAAGAAGTTTGGTGCAGATTTCAAGGATCAAAGCGAGAGCTTGTACTGAGGCGCAAAGAAGCTGGAGCAACAAATAGTTTCTCGCGTACAAGAGCCTTGAGGCACTTCTCTCCAGGCATACCTACGGCTATTTACACAGAATTCCTCCGCACTGCCAACTTCCTCACAAGTTCTGACGACGACGACAGGCAAATCTAAATCTAAGCCACTGGAAAGCGAGTAATTTCAGCTGAATGATGAAACATTTTCGAACTACTGATGCCTCCATTCATACACTGCTCGTATGTTGACCTCCGTGCAGTCCGTATTGTATTATCCTTTGGTTATTTAACGACGTTACACCAGTTTGCGTAGTGTCGAATGAATTCCCTCCCCCCTCTGCAGTGACAGCCGAACAAGGAATGGTCCGCCACTAAGAGAGCTTGGTGTGAATACAAAATAGTAGAAAATTCGTCAGAATTGATTTTCCTTGTACTTCACATCGACTGCTTCCAATAACACTGCGCATTTTATGTCATGTTAAAAATAAGAAGTCGTTGTTGCAGAAATTTATTGCATTTAGTTTAAATTCAACCCGATAAATTTTATTGTAGACCAGCAGTTTCGGAGATTAAACGTGGGAAGACACACTGACGAGACTTAATTTTATGAATTTCGTCCAAATAACGCATAATTTTCTTTAAGACAAAGGTCACACGTTCTATGGGACGATTCAAAGAAGGCTCCAAGGACTTGGTATTCAGAATGCCAAGAGGATGATATATATGCTCGATATAATATTATCGCAACGTTCAATCCAAGTGGTTACATTTTCTGCGCAAGAGCGCAAACAAGCTGGAAATACTGTGCTCATGATCAGTTCAATTATTCGAAAAGAATAAAGTCTCTAACGCAGTGAAAATCTATAATAGAATCCTACATTATTAAATTACACATACAATTCCGAAATACGTAAAGTCGACTTCATAACAATATTCACTCGCTTTTACAGCAATGAAATAATAGATATCACAGGAAAAGTGCTATTTCACAGGAAAGTGTTTTTCTTCACCTTATAACTAACTACTGACCTCAATTCCATGACTCCAGCAGAAGTCAAGCCTAGAAGTCATAACAAGTCATAAAACCGTTCACTGGAATAACTCCAACTATCACGCTGAAACATATCACAACTTTCATTATTTTTCGTAAGACCGTCATATAGAGAAACAAGACAAGGTCGGATAAAGCCTACAACACTTCTTTAAACGCACCAGAAAATGGAATTTCCTCGTACAATCATAAAACTATTTTCGAACATTGGAGAGTTTCCAGCAGGCTTGCTTAATGCCGGGAACATCTTTATTGGTCGAAAATAAAAAGTCCTTAAATACGAATATGGCGGAAGAAGCCTGATTCCTAATCTTACTCAACAGCAGACTGCCACTACGTACAATGAGAAAAGAATCGATAATTTAGAAACAAAACTTCAAAATGACATCGAAGATACTACTTGACACTGCATCATAAATCCTTAACAAATTTCTTTCGTGATTAATAAGCGTGAATTCCAAAAATTACAACACAAAGTCGAATAGGCCGCCGTGGTCAAAGGCTTAGTACCAACTCCATGGAGCAGAGTCCTTCTTGAGAAGCTAACAGTTTCTCAGCCGATAAATACATTTTCTGCCTTTGGTGGATCAAGAGGTTCATTATCATGTTCACAAGGGATCATGAGACAGCTTAATCCAATCAACATCCGCGTTAACAACTAATTCATAATCCATTCTAATAATTAACTTCTTATCTACGATTACGTGACCCAAGTACTGACCTCTTTTCACGCTTTCCTACTAAAATTATGTATGCATTTTTTTATCTCTTCAATGCATTTTCCTTGCTTTGACAACCCAAACAATACTAGGTAAATGCAATCCGTCAACTTTTCCTGATAAAACTGGCATTAAATACAACAATTTACAAAGCAAAAGATGGCCGTCTTCTGGGTTGCAGTGGTGTAGTCTGGTAATGTTCATCGACGTTTCAGAGGTCCTTGTTGCCTCCATCATCATGGCAATGACGTAGCATTATGGAGGCAGCAAGGACCTCTTTATATGTTGGTAAGTATCTGCCACACTACAAGGCGCTACAACTCAGAAGACAATCATCTTCGGACTCACCGCCATGAGAACCTCAAATCCTAATGTATAATGCTCCTTATTAAGGATTTTCCCGGAACTAAAGCAAATTCATCTCTCATATACAGCACTGGGTTCAAATAGAGGCGCTATTCGTTTTTACGAAGAGCCTACTGGAGGCGCGAACCTTTATTGAACTCGCATGGTACATGCAAACTCCCCATGTGACTACAATAAATACCACGCCCGTACAGAATATAACACTTCACATAACTTCAAATACTAGGTTAATGAACCTACAGTTTACTTCCGTCTAAACAACGGAATGATTAATACGTTATGAAATTCCATGCATCATCAGACGTAAATAAATGGCAACTGTACTGTCCGTCCTTCACCAACCTGCATACATCAAGGTCACAGTAAAATCACTGAACAGCGTAGTCCACACGAGTAAAGACAGCTCGCAATTCGCAGCTTAGCAAAGTCAGCAATGTTGTACTGTTGTCTTAGAGCTGGGCAATAATGGGGGTTTTAGTCTTTCCGTGCCCCCCCCCCCCCAAAGGATACAATTTGGTGGCGGCTATATGCCTGTTTCCAAACACTTGTAATATATGTTCTACCCTTAAAGTAACGTCTGACTTGTGTTCGAAGGCTCCTTTCGAACGTCACCTAAGTTGACAAAACGGTCACTGTTTTCCTTAGTCATTCCGGAAGAATATCGTAACAGATCCTTAAAATTTACCGTGGCTCTTCTCGTCCCGGTCATTTCCATTTCAACGAGCGTCAATTATCACATCGATATCGGTCTTCTGAGTTGTTAAAACCGTGTGGACCCGTAGTAGATGTAAATGTTTGAAGGACTATATACTACCTCCTACAAGTTCAAGTACACATGACGTTACAACTCAGAAGACCAGTGTCGACAACTTAATCGCGGTACAAAAATATCAAATCCCATACAAATAACCACATACCTCATTTGACGCTAACCAATGTCTGTGTCGTTGCATAACCCAAGAATCGTCAATCAACTGCCTAAGTGTGAAAATGTTCTAACAGAAAATCAAACGACAGAACAAAGGTTCAGTCTCAGTATAAGGGCTTTCGGATCAGAGTCGTTTCAAACAATTCGATTCAACGAGTGAATTGTAAATTTCCTTGATGCCAGAGCTTTGAACATTCTCTGCAGCAAAGCCCTTCAACGTAATAAAGGGTAATGCCCAACAACTGCAAAGCGGACATGGGTAGGAGATGAAAGTACCTTAGCTGGTGTTTTGCAGGAAGCTGGTAAATGTAGCACACTTACCAGATGCCACAGACTTCTTCACACCGATTACCTCACAAACTGTACGAAATTCCCTGACCTGCTGAGAATACTCGAATGTATTAATTCCTTTGTTTACAGGAAGAGTAAACATGGGTTCAAAATAAAACTACTATTTAAAATCTATAAAAATATTTAATTCCCTACGGAAGTGGAATATGACTTGACCGTATGGCTCAGAAAACGTAATTTTACAATACGGGATTTTAAGCAAACGTGGTCATTGCAGCGTAAACAACGAAGGAAAATGTACGCTGACCAACTCAGTCGCTTATTTGAGCAGTTTTGTGTGATTTACAAACGAATTTCAAGCACAGCTGTTGAAGGCAAGTGTCTGAATTTTAATATTTCATTCCCATTATATTTATCTCGCATGTTTATCGTGACAGTGATGAAAAATTTGTCTGTATATAAATTTCGGTTGGCGGACACGAAGCATTCAGTTGTACACAGTTACGCCACGTCTGTCCGAAAAAGCATCTGTCTTACCAGTAAGAAAAGGTGGGCGATGGTGGAAGGAGGCGATATGACGCTGTGTTTCCATTAGTTTTAATGGAAAAGTTACTAATTATGGATATAACAGTGTTAGTTTTTATTTCTAAGACGTTCAGATATGTCAAATACATACAAAAGAAAGACATGGATCCAAGAAGATTTGCAGAGCTCGTGAGGCGTTTCTGCAGAGACTGCCACTGGAAGCAAACCGCTGGTAACAATCAAAGTTGACAATATTTTACCAGTTACCTCTCATTTTTAATCTTCTTGTACTTATTATTTCGCACGTCATTAATATGCTACAAATATGAAATATTACGGTACCTTAATGAACCTTGCTCTTTTGGGTTAAAACACAATTTTTCCCAAATGCTGTCTCCTCCCACTGCGCGTCTTCTTACCTACACTAAAGCAGAAGAAAAAATCGCTTGAAACCATGCGAAACATTTTTTTCAATTTTTCCTGATGCAACCGATTACTGTAGAATACATTATCAGTGATCCTATGATTTTTTGCCTATTCTAATATCTACGATTTCATGTTAAATTGTGCGTCGTCTCGCTTGGCTTTACCTTCTTGTGTAGATGGATTTTCCATTTTAGGTAAAGGCAAATTTTCTCCTTTGCCTGCCTACTCGTTGTCTCGTGAAGGCATGTAGGCGCTGTGATGGAAAATCAACTCTTTACCTCAGCAAGCTCTACCAGATGAGGGCAAAGGCTTCGGCAGCTTTATCGACGGACAAAGGGCATCTCCCCAAAAGGCATTCTCTAGACCAGCGACTCTCCAACTCTGAGGCAAAATGTGATAATATTTTTTTTTAAGATTTCTGTCTTCTGGGTTATTGCGCCGTGTAGTCTGGTAGATTTTCACCAACGTTTCAGATGAATTCATCGCCCTGATGACGGAGGCAGCATGACCTCTGAAACGTTGGTTAACATCGACCAGACTACACGGCGCAACAACCCAGAAGACAGAAATCTTCATACTCATCGCCCTGATGACGGAGGCAGTATGACCTCTGAAACGTTGGTTAACATCGACCAGACTACAAAGCGCAACAACCCAGAAGACAGCAATCTTCAGACTCACCGCTGTGAAAACCTCAAATCCTACATACATATTTTTATTCGCAAAAGAAATTACAACGCAATTCCCTCGACGCAACTTTCCAAAAACCCCAGCTTTCACTTTAGAAACTAATTCATTTCCTCCAACGGACTTCACTTCTCCTTACACCGTATTCGTTGGCGGAAGAGTATGTTGTGATCTGTCCCGTCCCACCCACCGAATTTCCAAGCAAATATCTGATTCCTTCCGTTTCTGTCAGAAATAGGACCCACATTCCGTTATGGCCTTTAACCCACACACCAATGAGTCGGGCCGTCCGTTTGTGTCGAAGGTGACGATTCCTTCCTCCCAACTCTCTGGTCTGAGTTTACAACTCTAAAGGCCGGTCATCAGGTCATAGTAGTGAGTGAAACGTGTCTACGTTGAGGAGTGCAGTAATTCTTCGTGCCAGTTTCTGAGTAAATTCAGTGTTATTGAAAACAGGAGTTACTGGGCTGTGATTATCAAATAAACTGATATTTCCCAACAATCAGAATGGGACGATTTCTAAAAGGAACGAATTTGCCTGTGTCATTAACTTCTAAAATATTTCTTGACTCGTATTGTGAATATACGTTAAACAGCAGTGTTCCCTTCTGCTAACCCCGTAAAATCTACGCCGATGATTGCCTGTCAAAAGTATAATTGAATATGTAATAAATATATATATATATATATATATATATATATATCCATCAGTGGCGATGAAAATGCTTACTAGAGATCAATTAGCACAAAATGGCCCTTTATTGGGCTGTTATTGGAATGCAGTACTCCCACTTATTCGCCGTTTAATTAAGTGTACCACGCAATATCTGTCATGCAAGTGCCAAATGGGTCTGTTAGTTCCAGTTAGATGCGCACGACTCTCCTTACCGGGTACATTTACGGAATAAAGACCCCTCACTTTCAACTTCGCGGACACGTGAAAACCACACGAAGCTCTGACATGGCGGCGCAGTAATAGAATTCCTACAAAGATCGAATCCTTTGCTTTGTAGTTACACAGAGGAATAGCTGTGGAATGCAAATCCAAAGGCAGTTCCGTGGTCTTCCGTTCATTCAATTTAGAGCACGTGTAACTGAAATATACAGCCGGAGGGCCAGAAAAGGACAGGAAAAATTTAATCTGGCTTCTGAACATGTTATGATATTAATAATACCGCAGTCTATCAGTTTTTACTTTCTGCTTCATAGTATAGAGAAAGTATTATAACGGCTCCAAAAGAGATATTGGTGGGAATTTCGGTTTTGAAGTCCCTAGAAGAGCTCACGCCATCTATTACACACAAAATATTATCCTACAGTCGTCGCTCAAGTTTAAAATGGGGGCTGTCAGTGTGTATTTCGACACAATCAATCAACTACTTGTGAGATATTCTTCATTTCGTCAGTTACTAAAGAAAAATGAGAGTTCAACGCGACAGAATCTCAGTTATTTACTGACTTAAGGAAAGCCTATGATTCAAAATACTATACTGTGTGTGAGCGAAGAAATGACTAGACCTCCATCATCAGGGAAATGATGGAGGCATCAAGGACCTCTTAAACGCTGGTAAACTTTGACCAAACTACAAGGCGAACAACCCAGAAGAGACATCTTCTAATTTCAACCTATTTAAACGGTAAGAATGTGTGTCTCGTGTACAGAGACATAATTTTCATCGCCTTTATAAAATAGTTAAGTTCCTTTCATTGCTTTTATACAGCGATAATTGACTAGCATCGGAAAAACCATGATCGCGCTTGTAGGTGGGTCATGCAGTTTCTGCCTGGAGCCGAGATGTAGGCGTTGCGTGTAACCATGCCAGAGAACGCACTGTACTGTATAAACCATAGACATTACCGATATAGGATATGCTTCCTATCTGTAACCCTCCTAATCCTTTGATCCCCTTGTCTTTCATATGTAATTGACGTGGAACGCATTGCCTCCCTCAACTGCTACATGGGGTTAAACACTTTGCGAAAGATCAGACTACCTCGACCAAGATACAAATCCAGACCCGTTGTACCACATCCCTGTCACATCATTAGCGCCCTGTGATCAGTTGGTGGAACGGCGACAAGACACAGAATGGAGGGTGTTTTTATTACCTGCACAATACTAAAGCATACAGGTCGCGCAAACAGACTTCATGTGGCTGCCAGACGGCGTCTCTCGCCCCACCCCGCCAAAACCTATGCCGTCTAGACGATCAATACGCACGCAACCCCGACCAACCCTCTCCACACTCAACTCTTCTTGGACAGCAGCGCCATCGTGAGACCAAAGGTCGTATACTGCTACCAAAAAACCTTACAACTGGGCAAGGCACACAGCAAGCAGGAACATGAAAAATGCGTACAAAATATCGACGGAGGAGACCTCTCGGAAGATCAAGACATAGGCGACAGAATAATATTAAAATGGATCTTAACGAAACGAGATTGTAATGCGTGGTCTACATTCCTCTGGATCTTTTAAACACTGTAATGAATCTTCAGGTTCCATAAAAGAGAGGATCTCAGTAGTTGAGTGACTATTAACCTCTCAAGTACAATTCAGCTCCATAGACTTAATTTATTTCAATACAGTTTACAAGTGGTTTTGGTTTTGTCAACGGAAATATTCAGTTTCGGTAAATACCATCTTGGCAAACAGGAATACACGTACATTCGTACGTGTCATAACAAACGATTAACATCATTGAGTGCTGTTAACTTTTGAAAACGCATGCCAGAAACGAGCGCTTTCGCTAGCAAAGCCTATGAATAATTTAAAAAAAAACATCTAGCTCCCAATGTGAGTTCTGATTGCGGACGCTGGATGATTAACTGTGGAAACAACTTCTCTGACACGAATGTGGTACGTATAGTTATAAAGACTGTATATGCAGAATCAAATATGTTGCAAATCTGTTGGTGAGATATCAACGAAGATAACCTTACACGTGGAGCAGGCATCATGACGTATGTTTTGCTGATTTCAGCTGACGCAAAGCCCACGAACATGCATGCATGAGCGCACGCACACACACACACAAGTGACATTAAATGGATCCCAGAACCCTGCTCGATGTAGGCCGAATGAGGCCACACTGCTGCTAACACGTGTTTTGGATTATGAGGTCTGCGGTATAAGAAAATATAAAGTAGAGTTTCCAGCTACACTTTTCGGTGTTCATTTTACACGAAGAATATTTATGGCTTGTGAGACATTATTTATATATATTTTTTAATTTTCAACAAATATTGAGACTGAACTGCCACCTTCTCTGAACGAAACACCATAAAAAAATCTTAATATAAGTCTAATACAAGGGTGATACACACTCGTTTCGCAACACACACTTTGCATAGTTACGTCACTGATGACACTTCATCTATAATAGCCGTCACCAAATTGCATACTTCGTCACGAAAACACTTCACAAACAAACAAACAAAAAACACACGCCCTTTCAGAGCGGTTTTAATAACACAGCGGTGTCTGCTTTGATACACTGCTAGTTCTGAGCTGTCTTCACTCGCCTAGACGTCGCAACGTTGTACGGTTTTCCTGAGCCCGTGAATCATGGAATTTTGAAACGGCTACAACATTTTACACAACAAATGTTTTACACGAAGACAGAGTTATTCTTGCATAAATTTTGACAAAAGCCTCAGAATACAACAGCTTCGATACAATATCAGTTTAAAATATGCAACCTAAAATACAATTGGATGCTGATAATTGCAGAACCATGGAATTTTTCTCCATTCCAAAACAATAAAAAAAACTGTGGAGGGGAAAGAGGGGCACTTTGAAACAAAGGAACATTGCAATAGCGCCATTTGTCTCTTCATTTCTGTGAAATACAGAGCGCCACGGCGAATGGTCAAACTTGTGCAACGTTGATTTCGAAAGCACTTAGTCAAAATTTATCTGTTTCGTCCGTCGTTTCTCTGACAATTTCCTCAAGGTTTAACGTATGGTAAGTAAATTGTAGTTATTCTTTGAAATGTCGAATAGCTAGCCAACGTTTCAGACAGTATAACGCTGTTAAATGTAGTTTTAATTCACGCTTTCTTCTTCTTCTTCTTCTTCCCCTAACCCATCATTTACGTATGGCGATCGGTTTAGTCTACGCGGGTGACGTTGGGGTAGGTTGCAACCTGTATCGGGACTAGTCCCTCACTTACTGTAGGAGTTCGCTGTCATAAGCTGCTTAAAAATATATATTCAAATGTTTTAATTATTCAAATACTTCGATGAACAAATCACGGTATTTGTGAATGTAGCAGAAGGGAGTTATTTACACATTTTGAATACAATACAGAGAAATTTTATTCCATTATTCTTCTCATCGCACATTAAAAACAACACTACACCCAGCGTCAGGCAAGGTACTTAGACTTGAAAAATAAAAATGAAGCTTAAGTAAACAATAAAATCAAGAACTTTGAAAATGTACCAAAAATGTTTAAACACCATTTTGCACGCTCGGAATACGACAATCGGTCAATGTTCGTTCCCATAGTTACACTGTTGACACTATTACAGAGAAAATCATACATATGAATTAAACTATACAAAGTTTGTGTATTTGTTGAGTGTTACTGGCAGCTCAATATAATAATATTACATGCTATCCTCTTAACAGCTTCTAATAAATTCGTGATTAGTTACAGCAGAAAGAAAACAATGTTTAAATCTCGCGTATTTTTACTGAGACAGTAAACAGTGTGTAATTTCCTTGTGACTAAGAAGTACGTAAATAATTCACAAATGAATCTTACAATTATTCATTCGCTGTGATTAAAAGACTGCGATGTTGCTTAAAGTTTGGATTCATAATTTCGTAGTCACTGTAAATTTCACCAAGAACCAACTTTACCAAGATTATTCTTATGGACTTTATCCATACTGTTCTACTTTAAACCACGACGTTTCGGAAGCTGGTTCAACTTCCGTCTTCAAACGACGGATTAGACGACAAAGCCCTTTTTTATTCCAGCCCTTGATAAAGCAAATATTATAGATGATAGTAGGGTTTTGCCATCCCACCGGTCACCTGAAGATGGAAGTAGAACCAATTTCCGGAACGTCGTGATTTTAAATAAAAAAAACATTCTGGCGATGAAGATCAACAGAATAATTACACACACTGTCCCACACTATTGTCAGAAGCCTTAAAACTCAATCACTCGTGTCTCAACGTGTCTCGTAGATCAATCTTCCTGCACTAAATTTTTAACCTACATAGACCTACCGATTACATAGTAAAAATAACAAAAGAAACACGACCTCAAATACGCAAGCTGCATACGAACACTCAGCAACACGTTTTATACATTGGTTTTTCATAGAAAGAACGTTATAATTGCAATCTCAAAGCTGGGACTGAACTACTTCAACTTTCCAAAAACACGCTCATATACACATAGATATACTTTTTGAATGTATTAACACAAACTAACGATACTTATTTCTTGCAATCAGCTTCAAAAAATTCAAATCGAAATAATTTCACCATTTAAAATTCAAACAAAATAACATCAACAAAAGGAAATAAATAATTAATTATTCCTAATTAATCGCCACTACCACACCACTTACCACATAATAAATGTCGAACACACTTTTTTCCTTAAATTTGCTTAAAAGTTCGTTAAAAAAAGGTTTATTTCATGTAGTGTAAAAAATCTACAATTAGCTGCTTCAATAAATCAGATACGTTCTACTTCTACACAGTAGAAAGACGAGGTTTAATTACGCTAACAACTTTTTAAATGTCTGTTGGACAATTCCTTAAGACACGTAGGTAAGCACAAAAACATCACTACTCAGCGTTCATTTTAAACGGTTGGAAAACAGATCGCAAAATAAGTTAAAAACGAAACACACCTACAATTTTATAACCTGGTACCTTTAACAGTCCCTCTACGAAGGAATTATAGGTTCTATAATTTAAAACAGGTCATGATACCAGTTCACGTGTATTAGACGATTCATAACCTCAACATAGGGTAACGAAATGGGACGTATGTAAAAACGAACTACAAAAAGTAATATGCGTGATCAAACATGACCGTATTTCTGCAGCACATGGCTGACCAATTAACTGCCAGTATTTATTCAATTTAAACAGCGATAAAATAAAAATAAAACGCTGACCTAGTAAAGAGACAGAATTACGGAAACAAGCATATGGAACGTAGATTTGCGTGGGCCACAGTACTTGATAGAAATCTACATGCACCCCTCCCTGTCTCGTGACCTCTTCCCTATACGTTAACTGCATTATTTTTAATCACTTTGCCACACTACGATAATAACGCTTGAACCAACAAAATTTTATTTGCGGTCATACTGATTTTACTGTTATTCAGTGCTTTATATAGAAGTAAATCATTGCTCTCTTTCTTACAAAACATACATTCATGAAGTCGACAGCTATGTTCAGACAAGTATGGCATTCCAACTAAATACTCTAAAGGCTTGGAATTCTGTCTCGCTTTAAGACAGCGTCCGTTAAGATGCCTTCACTCCTAGAAGACGTGAATGGACAGTTAGCCAACTACCTCCCTCGAGTCCAAAGTGCCAAACGCTTTTGAAATTGGCTAAAGCGTAAATTTAAGGCAATAAAATAACAGGGGATAAGGGCTAAGCAAGCAGCATGCAGAAAAGAAAATATATTCATCCAAAATTTTGATCAAAGCCTAAAGGGAAGACACTACTCGAGAAAACCAGGCGTAGATGGGAGTAAAATATAAAACAGATATTACAGAAATAAAATGAGGGGGTGGGTGGGATTTATCTGGCTTGGGCTACGCTTAATTTATAGAAGCTCGTACCACGATCAGAATTCAAACCTGCACACCCAACAGCCACAGGAAAAAAAAAATACAGCAATCCATTTCGACATTAAAGATCAGTACTAATCCAGCATTACGAAGCTGCACCGCCCAATAGCATAGAACTGACGGTTGCTGCTGCCAATAAACAAAATAATTCAAATGATGATAGTGGTGAAGATACAACTTTGCCAACTGTGGGATAACGGTATTATAGTAGCCGCCAACAAATTGCATACTTCAAGGTCGTAGCAAAATCTTACAGCGTTGCAAATACGAACAGCGAAGACCAAGACGGCTCAGGATTCGTGGCGTATCAAAGTTAGCAACGCATTAGAGGTGACTTCCGGCCGAGCGGTAAGGGGGGAGGGGGAGGAGGTGAAGTCCTTCCGTGGCCTTCAAGCACGCAATTTGGCTGATTTTCAAAAACAGCAGTAAAATTTGAACACGGACCACAAGCACAGCGCTGAAACTGCAGCTGGTTCAAACGCACGTTGAATAAGGGTCCCAAAGCGCATCTGGATGGCGAATAGAGAAATTCTTTCGGACTGTCTGGAACTGAGGAACCGAAAGAGATGGGGTCTTAACCTCTCATTTATTTGCTATCACAGACGTAATTCTAGGCCTCGTCTACCTGAGCAAGCTGCTGTGTCCATGAAAATGTGGAAACGTTTGTGTAAAGCAAATATCTTTAAACCACAACATGAACAGACAAAGTCATTCTCTCAGCTCTCTGGTTAAGTGAAGTAAAAGCGGCCAAGTGTGACGAAACCAGAACAGCCCGCCAACTCGGTGGGATAGATGCTTCCACAGGGTAACGAACCCGGTACAATACTCCTTCAGAAACATCCACCGGGTGACTGACACATGAGGATGCCGAGTTGCAGTTTTAATTGAGCTCACATTTCGCTCGCTTGGCCTTGAATATTTCACCGTCACAGAAACTTTATCATTCTGCTTCCAACGCGTAAACTTCATTTCTACAAGAGAGTGAAATAACTAGTCATTAGGAGACTGCGTATAACTTCCCTGCGCCCACGACGAAGTAATAAAACCAAGTTACTGTCTTCTTAGTAGCTAATATGCACTACGAACGCCCAATCAAACGTGGAGTAGATCTGCACACGCATTCAAACTGCGTTCTTTGTTATTCTGTCCTTGATGTTCATCAAATCTACAATGTGCATGAGACTTAAGGTTTTCAAGGCTGTGAAAAAGTGCATGAACGCTGACAAGAGACTACACGGCCATACAACCTGCGTGTTTTCTCGTATTCTCTGACAAAGGTGTTCTAAAGCCTAACAAACAAGGCGTACAGTGACATTTCAAATCCCCATCATGCGGTGAAATCATCGCAGTTACGATGGAGGACAAAAGCGACCCTGAAACGTCGGTAAACTTATACCAGACTACACGGGGCACGTTTCCAGAAAACAATCACCTTATGTGTTCATTACCACACAGAAGCACCAAGACGCATACACTATATGCAGTCAATTCTTAGAAATAAGTGACTTGTGGCTGTCGTCTGGGTTGTGACACCGTGTAGTCTAGTAGACGTTTACCGACGTTTCAGAGGTTCTTGCCGCCTCCATCTTCAGGGCGAGGAGCTACTTCATCTTTTCCTATTCTTTTTTTTGGCACGAATAAATGTACGGGCATCAAACTGCATGGACTTTTCTTAATAAAAATAAAGAGAATTGAACCCTGAGATAATATTTTGTCCATGGGACCCGTCATCAAGAACTGTACAAGATTTCTCTGGGCAATTTAAGCTTCATTGTCTTCAACTATGATAGCAGTAATTGAAAAAGATGTGATATAAGGAAATTAAATTCATAATCACATTCTGTAGCAAATTCAACAGTAAAAGTGGTCAAATATTCTGGTGTTGACCGAAAATTTCAATGTTGACATTCTGATGAATATAACAATATATAATTCATGCATACCACACACAGAAATCTCTCTTCAGTATATATCAGAAAGCAGAGTACTAACCACTATCTAGCGGCAATAGGCAAAGTTGAATATCATATTTTCAAAATAGATAATAAAACACAAGAGGCAAAGTGCAACGAAAATGGAACGAGTCAGGAGGTTAAATTTCCACATCGGCATTCAGACCGATGAAAAGCGAAATGTTTGCGCGTATGAATGACAGGCTTACTCCGTGATATGAAGAACGCAAGCAACATGCAGCCGATGCTGTAATCTGGCTTATATGCAGGTCACGACATCCAAGGAATGCAGTTTAGCAGCAACTACCACATCGTAATTGGGTATAAGGACCTTCTCTGGGAGTCGTGTAGGGTAATGAACTGGACAAACATTAGAATGTTTAAAACCTGTTATTTTGGCAGGCAAGTTATATTTAAAGTCGCTTAATGTACAAGAACTGCATAAAATGCAATATACCACCGAATCATACGCATACAGAACAGTTAATTTCTTAAAGACACGAATTTCTCTAGTTTTCAACTGAAGGGCAAACCGTTGCAAGCACAACGCAAACTCATTTCGTAAGATTAAAACACATACGATAAAAATCTGCGTGGAAGAACGTAAGTAAACCACTTATCCACCTGCTGTCTGGCTAAACTCAAACGACTGAAAAGAAGGGCAATGTATTCTAAATCTATTACATTTTACCATAACAATTATAATTATTTCTGTTGCAGCAAGGATCTACAATCCACAAGACAGCCACCAGCATATAGTTTCACTACGTTTCGGTGGCCCAAGAGGGACGAAGTAACTAAAACTGCACAATTCAAATTTAAAATTTACAATTAAGATAATTAAAATATCATTTGATGTTCCTCATCGAACAATCGATTTACAATTGGAACATCGATCGATTGCTCGATGAGGAACATCAAATGATATTTTAATTATCTTAATTGTAAATTTTAAATTTGAATTGTGATTAGACGGACAAAAACCGAATAATTAATTAAATACATAATTTCACAATATGACGCAACTATATCATCTTATAAAACTGCACACTAATGAGGACGTCTAAGTTACAATGTTTGTGACGATGATGCGTTTCATCGCGTAAAACTGTTTTGGGCATTGTACGTCTAAATTTTAAAATCATAAAATCACAAAGTTCCGAAAGCTGGATTTTTCTATCGTCATCAAGTATGTTGAAACCCCTGTTAAACTAGCCTAAGGTAATAATTTAGTCACTGAATAAAGTCGAAAACAATGCCACACCTCATAATTTGTACTCTTCAGTAAACTATTAGAATGATCAAATAAATACGATATGGACGGAGCATGCAGAACGCATGGAAGAAATAAGGAACTCATACAGAATTTGGTTGGAAAATTTGAAGAGACCTACTTGGAGGCCTAGGCAAGCTAAGAGAGAGTTCTAAAACGGATCTTAAATAAACAGGATATAAGATTTAACAGGAGTCGTGAGTCTTGGGATAGGAACGAATGACCGGCTTTGTGAATATAGTAATGAATAATCTGATTCCATAAAAGGCGGATTTCTCCCACTAGCTGAGTGAACACTCGCTTATCAAGGGCTGTGCTCAACGGAGTTGTTATTCCAAAGCCTCTGAACGTCTGGAAACATTGTCGAAAATTCTTTCAGCAGGCAAAATCTATTTGTCGGGACATGTATTGTGTCCTTCGACGAATTTTCTGCCCAAACTCAAAAGTTACAATGTTTTACTTTGCTGTGAGCTGAAAAGGAACGTTCAAATAACACGAGGGAAATAATTACGCACCACCGTCGACCAAATATTTAGACACTACTTTAGTGGAAAAAGGAAAGAAATTAAAAACAAAGACAGGAGTGGGTTTTGTAAAAAATGAAGTTACCATGGAAGATAAAGGACTTAAAATGAGTACCACTCGTCTGTGTATTTGTGTTGTGTTTGTGATTGCAAGTGTACAGTATAACAGGCCTGCCAATGGTGAAGTGATTCCTTTATAGGCAGGTTTTACTGAATTTTACAAATGGCAGAAGCAAATACGACAGAAACTATGACTTCGGATGGTCAAACAAACGAAAGGGAAATAAACTTCTTCTTTATCACTTAAAATTAATTTACAACTAAATCTACATGATCCACGTCTGCCGCAATTCAGGACAGAGTCCTCAGACATCTTTAAGGCGTCCATTCCCTCTTTTCAAAACTGCATTGCCCCCTCTCTACGACACAATTAGCATCCAACTACTCCCTCGTGTAGTCAGAGGTGCTTGCTACCGCCATCACCAGGGCGATGAAAATGTAGTAAGTACGCACCTCTTAAGGTGGCGACTGACTTGTAACATTTGCCTGTAATGTAACGTGTTACAAATCGAGCATTACACAAGTGAAGACAGCGAACGGAGCCGCTCGATGCGAGCTGCTCACGCTCGCGGGCGCTCCATCGTGTTGTCGGTTTTTTCGCGAATCCCTTTGAGTGTTACATTACAAGTCAGTCAGTCAGTCGAGCGGCGTCGTAACGAGCATTCACGAGTTCTTTAGATAAGAGTAGCGTATTAAATGAAACAAAGATAACACAACCTCCACGTCCGACATATTGAATGAAATGAATGGAGCACACATGAGCACAGTCGAGCCGAGCGTTCAAAACGAGCATTCGATGCGCCTCACCAGTTGTGGTGTAATGTAACATGCTCGCCGCGAATGTTACATTACGAGTAAATGTTACAAGTCAGTCGCCACCTTTAAACGTCTGTAAATTTCCACCAGACTACATGTCGCAACAACTCGAAAGACTGCCGTTTTCAACGTAAGTACAGATTCACTCGGCATTAGACGGAGTTAAGTTTCACGTTCCGTTCGCTTTAAACCCCCGAGGAAACCGCCCGGATACCCACTAGACCCCAGAGACTGGCTTGACGCGGTCACGAAGCAAATAAATGCCTGCCCCTGTAGTGTGTAAAGCCCGCAGCCTATCGCTATCAAAAAAGTGTCATGTATCTCGGCTCCCTCGACAATGTACAGAGGACCAAAAATGAACAAACGACATCGACATAATTACAGAGACTAAATTAGAACAAAAATCTAAAATGAGGCGTTGAGTCCCCCCCCCCCCCGGCAGATACCATGAAACCTAGGACTACTGCTACTTATAGAGCTTAGTAGCTAGGTGCTGGTACAGCATTTAGACTGTGCCGCGTGCATTATAGGCAGGCAAGCTACATACCAGAGTCAAAACATTGTCGCCTAGACGTCGGTCGCTGATCTGCCCGAACTTCCAATGCTGAACACTACAATGAAGGGAAAAAATGTTCTGCGCTCTAATCTCTTCCCCGGCATGGCTTGATCCAGCAACGCCTTCTCAACACAATTCGCAGATCAGCAGAACATCCGCGGGTTTTTCCGAGGACCCTACCTGCCACACACTAAAATACTACAAACTCCTGTACGTGATATTAAAACCGAAAAGCCGTCATAATCCCACCGAATATCGCTATTAAACTCATAAGTTAAACATTCGGCGCGGAAGTCTGAGACACTGAGCGCGTAAAATAAACAATAAATAAATGCCACACAACTGCGAACTCCAACAATGTCTTATTCTTCAACACTCCGCCAGCAAAGCCACTAAATGCAGCAAATGGGAGAAGCAATATAGATCGTGATCTACAGCTGTAGGCATGCCATAATACTACACGGTGCAACAAGTCAGAAGACCACAATCAATGTTTACATCGCCGTGAAAACCTCAAACCCTACAAGAAGCAGCAATGTTCAACACAGACGACTTGGTCCGTAAAAGGCATCTACGAAGGTCAATATCTACAAAGTCTCCCCACCCAAGCGCCAAACTTGTTGTCAACGAGGGGAATTGAAACTGGAAGGAAATCTTTTGTCGTATGATTGGAAACACTGCTTCGGCCTGGTCATACTGCATCTCAAGGTCACACAGTGACACTGCGAGTGTGGTTCAGTTGTAGTCCATCTGTGTCGCGCAAGACAGGCGTAAAGACTGTTACTAACGTGGAGGTTCACACCAAGTCTGAGCAATATTAAAGCCCAGTCTTGAAGCTATTTCCACAATCGTTTACCTAGTTTCCAAAAATCATTTGAGGGCGCTCAATAGTTTGTTCGTTTGTAGATATGGATGGGCGTCCTCACCTGTCTACATTAACATTTGTTCGGCTTTTTTTTAAACATCTCGATCCACCCGCACACAGGGAACTCCAAATCTCTATTCTCCACTAACCTTACATTACAGACAACCAAATACCTAGCCGAGTATTGAAGCACGTGGCGAACATTCCAGCTGGCTACTGTAACATATTTCAAGATAAATATGTTGCGTAATTCTAAAGAGCTTAAACTTTGACATCGCAGGTTCGAATCGCACTCTGAAAACGGGCCATATATAAACTACATGAGATTCTCGTGTCAATCTGTGATCAAGGACATAATAGAAGAATTAAAATTCAGTTCCAGAGATATTAAATGGCGCATGTGAACGTGATGAGAATAGAGGACAAGCATTCAACGCCCAAAGAGTACTACCCTACGTAACTAGAGTACAGGCATCCCAAACTCGAAAATTCTTGCCTCGTCCACGGGGAATTTGTGGTGGGCAAAACTGTATTGGCCCAAGCATTCTTGGAATTCCTCTTTATAGCTGACATCATTCAATTTCCCCCCCCCCACCCCCAAGAAACACATCACCGATGTCATGTTGAAAAACCTTAGCCTGTTACACAGAATCAAACAACCATCTAAACGAAATTGTAACACAAAAATGAAGAGCTCGGACGTTTAATTTTTCATAATATCACATATTAATCCAACGCCACGGTCGAGTGAACGGCTTTGTAATTGGGAAGTCCTAGATTATAAACTCGAGCCGGAGACTAACTAACCTAATGTATTTCATGGTTTTCCTTAGACGTCCCATGTATATTATGGTACATTAGCTCCACGTCTTTTCCAATGTATCATTCACAATTCAACCTAAAAAATCTACATTACCTACGCAAGGGAAAAAACGCCGTTAAATAAACCAAGAATAAATTCGAAATTACAAACAGCAATCATCTTCTTTTGTGTATGCATCAAAAATACGTCCGAAAAATATTTAGTGTTCCCGAAATAAAGGTATGTCAGCCTACAACCCCTTGCTTTGGCATTTAAATTCATTGTTTCCTGACGCTTTGAGACCTCTTCAGCTTTCATTCTCTTGTTCCATCTTTTACTCCATCCCCTTCCATCATTTCTTTCTTTTCCTTCTAATGATCTTTATCCACTACATTTTTAGAACGTTAATAGCTACTAGAGTGTAATTTTACTACGTTCTACTGTGTTATATGACGCACAGTTAAACACGCTCCTAACTACAATACAATACAACCATCATTCAGGATTAACATCACAAAACCCTAGATATGGTATTTATGCCACAATTAGCAGAGCCGATGAAATAAAAATGGAGAAAAGTGGTATAAAGAATACTCTGCTTATAGCTGTAAAAGGCCGTGTTCGGTAACATGAGATGTGTTTGAATTTAATTAAAATTATTCCTCAGCTCCACGTCACCTTGAACGTCCTCGGTGATCTCGAATTGACCTACTGTGTCGTCAATAACTTGTGCACTATCTGTTGTATCAATCTATCGACATGCGCTATAAAACACGACGGGTACTTAAATGTTTTAAAACGTTGAACAGATGACCTTACCTGTAACCATCTACGCAATTCACTTAACATACGATACGCGTTTTTATGTGAATAATTCTATTCCTTCATGCCTTCGACTTGCTGTTACATCTTACTAATTATATTCTCCCTCTTACAACCAATTTTTCACAAACATTTCCGATGTTTTTTTTAAATCGACTGTAGTAGTACAATTTATCACTTTACCTTCATTTATTATGACAAAAATTCTTCCCTCCACTTTCAAATTTTCAAATATTTGAACAGCATATATTCTACATGTTCCTCTCCAACCACTGGAGACGTTCTGCTCTCTCGAAATCTCCCCCAAATTCTCTCGATTTCCAGGCGCCTGCTTTCCGCCATGCTGCTCCGCGAAAGAAACGATAGTGGCCTATTTCAAAAAACCCAAGACAAGATGTTCGCTCATTGGGCCGAAATTCGACACTGTAACATTCAGACTATAAACCAGGTGTGCCAACTATTCAACAGCGATATTCGAAGAACTATGATAATAAATAAAGGCCTAAGTTTTAAACAGATTTGTAAAAAATAAGTAAATAGTTGTGGACACGCTCCCTAGGTCCGGGAAGTCTTGGAAATCTGTAGATACATATTTACTATATTAAACGTCTGTTGATTAGGTACTCAGATTAAACGCTGTATAGCCATCGCAATAGATATTACAGAAAAAAAGACATGCATAACGGGTTTCTGCACTACGGTAGGCCGCTTGCTTGACATTCTATTTTAAGTGCGTCCTCACTACAATTCGAAACGTCTCTAGATCTCGTTATTTTTAGACAAACGCATATAACTCATGTCCTCGTGTTGTTGCCTCATCCAATCTACTCTTCTCCAATCAACACAACGCACGTCATTTAATGATGTATTTACATTTGCTATCGGTTTCTTGGGTCCACACCGCACTCCTACAACACCAATCACAATTTTGGTAATAAATATAAATCCGATGCTGAAACGGCATAACGTGTGCTTCGGTTCCTGAACATTAAAAGCTTCATGCTCTATCCACTCGAATCGGCTTTCATAACATGACGTTGCTTAAATCACCTATTTATGCTGCATGGCGTGGTGCCTAAGAACATGGGGCTAATTTTCCTTACAGGCAATGCCATTTAATACTATCCGTAAGACAACATTACGAGTATATGGAATTTGAAGATGCTTAAAGAAGAGAGAGCTGAATAAGAAAGATGGTATATTTTCTATGTCAAAATAAATTGTAACTGAGAAAACAAACAGGGCATGTCATACAGTGGCTACAAACAATTTAAACATTGGTCTTTCAGTTTGAAAACCTCAAATCTGATGGGTTGACAAAAACACTTGAAAATGTCTCAAATCTGTGCTCACTGGATCCTGTAAGTCGTTGTCATTGTTACGTAATGAATTTCACGAATATTATGCGTCATACAAATCGCCTTTACAGCTTATACTGCTGGTCTGTGTTGCAGACTCATATAACAATCCATGTGACCACTCGCTGTTTTCACCAAGAAACTTTAGCTGTAAAATTACAAATGTGTTTCTTTCCACAGTCACAATTAGCAAATTCAATGCACGAGTTTTTAATAACTTCTGTTCCAGATATAAACTGACAGTCCATTAAAATCAAAAACGTCCACCAATGCCTCGTGTCCAGAGAAAAAATTTGGCAATACCAGGTTGTGTCCATTACATCCAAAATCCTTTAAACTGAGGATATACTGTAATATACCTACAAAATTTCGGATAACGCATCAAACATTAATAAACTGAGAATCAAGGGCAGAAAAAATTAATAATGTTATGGGTATTCTTAGGTCAACAGCAAACTTTATCTACTCCCACTCACGTAATTAGTTTCAGGTCGACATACGCACACTACAAGGATATTTAATGGCGTCCTGGAGGGACAGATTTGAAACAGATATGAGTTATGAAGAAAATTTTTCATCATTTCCAGCACATTCAAGCAAATCACAAAACAAAGCTTTCCTTGTATTCCTGTGTAAGCAATTGTGAAATAAGATTGAGTGAAGACATGCCTCACTGCCAGCCTTTGGTTAAAATGGCTTCGCATGAACCATTAGAAATTCTTACCCAACACCCACTTCTGTCCCTTCACACTAAATCTCACATTTGAGTTACCAATTTATTTCTGCTGGTGAACAGGCGTCCACGACACTCGTCGATCACAATTTAAAGCAATAAAACCACTAAAAAAATTCATTCTCAGCTCATCCTTCTATGGCTCCCCGGTCCGTATTCCGTCCATGGCCTCCTCAATTCTCGCAACTGCTACCAAAATTTTACAAAAGGAACAAAACAATAAGAGAAAATTAACCAAAATGAAAACTGTTCTTTGAGAACTGACAGACATTAAATGCCCATTTCATTTTCTAAACATGACATTTCTTAGAATGGCAATTTTGAGATTTCAATTTTTAAGCTCTAAAAATCAAAAAATTACCATGAAATGTCACTTCAAAAATAAGATCATTAAAATAACTCAGATACTGAAATACTGTGCTCCTATGAGTTCGCAAGATTTTCACTTCCACAAAACAACATAAGTTTGTGAAATTTCAGGTTCTCAAGGAGCCACGTATGATGATGACTATCTTCTGGAATGTTACACCATGCAGTCTGGCAGATGTTTATTGACATTTCAGAGGTGCTTGCCACCTCCATCTACAGAGCGATGGAGGCACAATCATCTTCATTATAATCCAGTGTTTATAAATCCACGTTCAATAAGAAAAATTCAAAAAAAATAACAAGTCATTTCACTCAGGATACCGGTTATGGATGTGTGTTACGCACAACTGACAAAGCTGTCAGTAAAGATTCTAGACGGCGGAATGTTCTATTTCACAAATTCTGCTACAATTGAGAAGCTATCACAAGTACTTGTAAAGAAGCTAATACAGAAGAGGGGTAAAGGAAAACTTGGGGGGGGGGGGGGAGAGAAGAAATGAAAAATAATTTTCCCATGAACCTTTAACAAGACTTTTCCACTCATATATGTGCAAGACACTGAATAAAAATCAGCAACGGAATAATAATGTGACTATGATCAATAATTGAAACTATTTTAAAATTATTTTAAATCTGCGAACAACATTAACAATTATAAATGTGGACCATGATGAAATCAATAAACGCTTGCAATTATTTAGTTACAAAACTGATACTCTTCCATCCACTTTCCCAAAAAATAAACATCTTTATCATTTGCATCCAGGGATTAAGTCGAACAACCCGTTGCGAACTTCGGCTCCAGCTCTGCCTTGTGTGCGGGATGTCTCTTCTTCCTCCTGAAGTGTAATTTAATATCTGCTACGGCAATCATTCCAATCTCATTCTATCTAAATGTTGTAAAAAGATGTACATTTTGTCTTGGACAGAGTATTTATGCTCCTACTGTCTTATTTCTTGATTTGGTACTAGATCTTGTGTCGTGCATCCTTTCAATGACTGGAAGACTGATTTCTGCTGATGAACAACATAATAAATAACCATCTGTTTTGTACAGTTCTGGAACCTGGTATCTCACTTTGAGGAATTTTAGAGGGACAAGTTATTAGTACAGATAGTGGATGAAGTGATTCAGAATTGTGATCGTTAGTCCTAGTATCAATCTACTGCTAAGATGCAATTTCTCTACAGTTTTTATATGTACAGTAGATTCCGGTTAATTTGGCCATCAGTTAATTGGACCAAAATGTTCTAGTCCCGTGTCCCAATTAACTGGAATCCGCTGCATACTACATACTTTAAATTTAAATTCCAATGAAAAAATACGTTTAAGACAACCTGCATCAATCACATTAACAAACAATGTTGATAAACAGTGTTTGTAAATGTAAGAATGTACTAAGTGCCTGTAAACAACCTTAACATTCATTGGGGATTACTCTTTTGCAAGCATAAGCACGAATTATACACACACATGAAGGCGCAAATACTACAATTATCTACAAATGCTGTGTTATTACAGTTCAAGTCCAGGCTGTTATTTAAACTCAAGCATTTAACTGAAGTAAAAGGCAAGAGGATTGACAGGCTAGGAGGGATAGCAGATAAATATAAACTATTCAAACTAAAAATATTATTTTCCATTAGGACTTTATAGCTTCTTCTCCCAGTTCCTTTGTTGGTAATGTCTGGATCATATATCACAAGAGTTTTTTTAAATTTCTATGGCAAGCTAATGACAGGCAAAATGCACAGTTTTGTCCTACGTATTGTATGCCAACTGTCATTATAATAACTCAGTAACACTATAGGATCATAGTACAAATTTACCTTTGCAGAATAACATATTATGAACTGCAAAGAATATGAGTCAGTAATAAGAGAGTAACTAAATTCAAGTAACGGAATCATTCTCGAGAAAGTACGTCATTCTGACAATCATAAATTGTTATGAAAACTATGGGTACATTACCATGTTCAGAACAGCTTGCTACTGGACCTATCCCAAGCTACGTGAATCCAGTGCACAATGTCACAATCTGCTTATATACGATACATTTTTATATTATTTTCCCACCTTCACCAAGCTCTTCCTAGTGGTCTTTTACTTGCAAGTTTTCTGGCAAGAATTTCGTGTATACTTGATTTAATTGGCCAAGTTAATGCAATATGAAGATACCCAAGTGCAATTCAACTGCTTATGACTCCTATCCATTATGACCCCACTCACATGTATGAAGTTTCATATTTTATAAATCATCTACAGAGGTACTGACAATGAGAGTAACTTGCTTCATATATCTGTGTAATGAAGCACCAGTACTGGCAAATGTAACACCAAAACATAAGAAATTATGTTACATAAAATGTGAAACATTAAACCCCTTTCAAAATAATTACAAAGTAACTGTCTTACAATATAAATAACTGTATAAATGCATTTGCAGTTCCACAACACAGACTGTCAATATAAAGCTACAAGGTCCATTCAAAACGGAGGGATGAAAGAATGGGAAATGACACACATTCCTGCGTAACAACTAAAAATGATGAGAAATTAGAATAGATCTGGAATCTGTACTGCTTCCTCTCAACTGACCCTACAGTTACAGTATAATTTCGCTAAGGATTCCTTTATATGCTAGTATTTTACATGTTGGATCAATTTAGTATTGTTCAAAAGTGTATAAATACAGCCTTACCTCCATTCCTCAGTAACATAAAATATTTATGTTGTTAAGTCATGATAATAAAATAATCATCTAAGCTTTCAATTATGATATAACAGCTGAGAGCTATGCATAAACAAAAAGGTTAAACTGTTATTGTCTAAACATGCAGAAAAGTGTCACTGAAAGACTGCTTGAATTGAAACACTAGAAACAATGCTTCAGCTGACACAACACAGACAAGGGGGTACAATTTTCATCAGGTACAGATGGGTTCTACAACCTACTACACAATCAGTACCATGTGGTAAAACAATAATTGAAACAATATCTGACAATGGAAACATTCTTCCTGTAGCAAACTGTTAAAATTGTACTCCCATCCAAGAAAAAGGTTTTGTATTTGTTAGGTACAACATAAAATGTTAAAATGTGAACAAATTAACATATCCCTACTTTTGAACTTCCTACCAGAAATAAATATTCAGCACTGTTAAGTTTTGTTCTACAGCTCTTGATGACATACAATGCATATTGTAATTAATATAAATAATGTAACAGCCAAATGTATAACATATAAATAATTTTCAATAAAAATCATGCACAAATGTTGCCATCATTATCTTCTCTGTGACATAATCTGAATATAAATCAGCTGTCACAATCCTGTGTAAATATACAAAAGGCATACTAGTTTATTTATGATTCCATTTAAAATACATGCAAGCAAAAGTGGGTATGCTTTCTTGTGTAATTATTTTTTTGGTAATAATGTAACTGAGTGTAAATTAGTGCCATAATTATGTAATTTACATTTGTAACAAGTAGAAATAAGTATTGTATTTAAGCTATGACACATGCCACATCTTTGGCTTGTGCCTATGAATGATCTATGGAATGTAAATAAATTCTATTCTTTACATCGGCCACTGATAGAAAAAGACTCTCAATTAAACTAACCTTTTGCTTTCTGCTTCTCCATTAACATCAACTGTTCGTGCTTATGCCAAGCATCAGGACGTTTGGCTTGCACCACCACCGAGCTGTCCATTGCCCGTGTGGCCACTGGCGATACCTCCTCATTCAAGAGCACCATCGAACCATGAGGAACGCTGCCACCAAACTGCAGGTTTGGATCCAGAATTACAGTCAACACGTTTTCAGTTCACAATCAGAGCTACAGACACTAAGGCCTTATAATCGGAATGTCACCCACTACCAAACTACTTGGTGAGTCCTCTATGGAAAACTTTCTAAATTGGCTTATATTTCAGTTATTTCCATGTAGCACTGTCTGCACATCAAAATGCAAGAAAATATAAAATATACCTTTGAAAGGTAATATTTCACCGACCTTGAAGTTAGATTCATAAAATTACTTGAGGCAATATGAAACTGCACATTATCATTATTATTCCTAGCTCCATATAAAATGTAAACAAACCCAACATGGGTGCAGTCACTTAACTCACTTGACTTGGGGTAGGCCTATGTAAATCATTCCATCACAATCATCATTGTACGTAATCAATTATAAAGAACTTAATCGTTTCCTCATGGGCACTGGTCTTTATCCTATGTAAGGACGGCTTCAGTTTGTCTGAACGACCAAATTGTCACAGAAATCAGCAGTCGCAGCAAAAATCATTCTCCCATATAGCACAAAAGTTACTTTCAAACACGGTTAGTTACATGCAGCGTTTACCTAATATAGGTATAATTCCAGTTCTTGATTAATCTTTGAAGAATAACAAACACTTTAATCTGAGAATTCCAAGGTAAAACGATTACGGTTTCTTCGGCCTCGATCCTTAACACCCCATCTGTTATCCACACACCCCCGAGACGGCTACAATGGACTCGCCCACTCGGGTCAAAAGCACGGGAAGCAAAATATCAACAGAACTGCCGCCACAGACAAGTAAATATTGCGCGATAACTCTCTAAAATTCGTTTGTTCTTCTGGAGTTTAACAACATCCTCACTAACAATATGTTTACTAACAGAATTAATCAAAATAAACATTCACTTCACTTCATTCGAGCTACTACAAATTGTAGGTGCAAATTCGAGGCTTCCCACACCATGTATGACACCATTTCCAGCACAATGAAGGTGTTAGAACTGGGATATGCATACACCATGATATCCCCGATGCAGACAATCTTCAATGTCGCAATCTAGTTGAACATATCATTCAATGATCCATACTACGAGCCATTAACGAAGAAGCACGCCCCACAGCATAGAAATCTTCAAACATGGCAGACACTGCACTAAACTGGCGTGGTCGCGCACGACAGTGGATCGGGGTCCCGTGATTCCCTCGCTGCGTAGCAAGCGAGCGCAGAAAGCTCTGTGCAAGCCGCTATGACAATTCTTGCAGCAAGAGAAATGGTCGTCACCAGGTTTATTATCTTTGAAATCAGTAGTGATCTGATTTTAACTGCACAAAAATACTTCTAACGCACAGATGTTACACGTACACTACTCAATATTCAAAATTTATTGACTAAGCGAGGCGTGGCTTTTAGCAAAATACTGGCGTTGATTGATGTGTCTGATGTGTCTCAACAGCAACCAAACTGTCTTGTTTCCTCGATTCCCATTGGCTTCTTTTACCTTGTGACATCACGAGTGGAAGCGTGCTGCCAATGAAAATACAGTTTACATTTAAATTCACGAAAAGTATCCCTAAAGGATAAATGCATCATGTCCTTCTATTGGGTGAATGAACGCTGAAACCATCACGTCGCTATGTGAGGAAACAATCACCATGATTGGCTGATTGTGCATACTTTCAACCAATCGCAATAAAGGCGCCATTTAAATTCCTTTCTTGAGGGAAATGGAAGTGACAATTTAAAAGTTTCATCAACTTACATATATCAAAATCTATATGTAATAACGCTTACAGTCCAGTCTATTATTGTGTATACGGACATTTCGGCTTCATACTTAATCTATCACCTTGTTGGTGAAGACAGTACTTTGTTTAAGGCAATGAAAAATGAATACGCACAGATTCCTTTCCGTACAAATCCACGTCCTCCCCTGCGCGTGGGAACAGTGACAACTAGGTATGACGTCACGGTTTTAGTGACTGGCGAGATTGAGTAAATAATCAGAGTTTAACAAAGTGAGTTACAATGTATGCAATTGGAACAACTGCAATTAAAATCATGTGCGTTACTGAAAGACAAGACGGCCACGTGCCAAAATGTGTTTCTCATGAACTTGCAGCTTTCATCACTAGTATCCCCTGCAATAATACTACTGTCCAATGTTGTGGTTTTTCCATTTCATATACAGCGTATTCCTTCTGTTCTTCGCGCAGAACATCCTTCTTCATTAGCACTATGGGTGTAGACGGCGAGTAAAGTTCTCGACCATGAGCTACAGCCATCTATTGACCACTCAGAAACTAAGGGACATTGGCGCGGAAGTAATGACTAAATGGTGATGTCTAACGCGTAAAGGAATGCAGAAATCTCATATAGAACTGCCAGTTTCTGGTAGTAGAAGCAGGAAAGACGAACTTCTTTTTTGGCAATGTTAAATCACTGTTTTGCAATGCCATTTGTATGACCTGTTAATTCTGTAACCAGGTAAAAAATGCACTAAAATAAGCCTCTTCTAATCGGAATTGCAATCTGACACACAGACCGAATTAATACCTACTTTCTCACAACATTTGCATGCGTTCTAGAAATAGGGTCTGGGGATGTAGACTGGATTTATCTGTGAGGTTTGTGGTTCTGGCGGCTGTGAAGACGTCTTCACGTGATCTGGATTGAAATGCCGCGTGGACTTACAGATAGACCAGTCACGGAGAAACATAGGTCTACTTTCTCGTTCTTCAGGCGTAGATTTATCAGGCTCAAGGTAGGTTTCAGTCGTTGGCTCATGTGAACACGATAATGAACCTCCGTGTTCCATAATAGACGGTAAATTTCTTAACTGGTTGAGTGACTGCAAGCTTCTCAAGAACTTGTTGCTGATAGGTTTGGTGGTTTGTTGGTTCTTTGGTTGGCTGGTTAGGTAGTCTGATTTAGATGCAGTATATACACACGGTGTCAATTGGACCTGTCTGCCCAATCGTGAATCAATAAATATAGGGATTTTGTGTCCATGGCCCTAGGATAAGACTATCAAATCCATGTCATGCCTTACATACTACTATCCTCTACTAATTGTAAACTTTACAGACAAAAAAAATTATCTTACAGGCAATTGTCATTAAATTGTAGGCCTATTTATCAAGTTTCTAAACAAGTGTGTTTATTAAAATTTAAATTTATTTCTTATTGAGCAGCTAAGAAATTGTTCGAATTCCTCTTCTTTAAACTCGTAATAAATCTTATTTCCTGAGATATAAATAAGCACTTCCAAATAACGTAACAAATAAGATTATAATAACATATTTATGAAGGGATTGTGTGGGACAGATGGAAGAGGAGTGTATTAACTCAAGTGGCACACCTCACAATGTATGTCCATTTTTTAATAAGTTTGAACAAATTGGCCGATTTTCATGAAACCTCGCATAAACATCACGCAACTGATTTGCCACTCCGTCTTTGTATGCTTTTGTTTCGTGACATGCAACATGACGGCCATGCGAACTTGTGAATCTTGTGTCGCAACATCGCTTTGAAGAACATGTAACTTCTATTCCGGCAACATATTTGTGTAATGTGAAACAACATGGCGGAAATGCAAAAACTACATAACGTGTGAAACGCTGCATGAAGAGATATCTTAAGCACATCTGCAAGTGGCGTATGAAATATTTTTCATGCTGTCAAGAATTACAAACATAGCGACGGTTCGAAATTATGGGTTACAGCCTATCTGAAAAGAACATTAAAGTACAGTCAAACCTCGGTTCACGAACGCCTCGGATCACGAACAATTCAGTTTACGAACAAATTTTCCGAACACAAAGCGTCTCGGATGACGTACTGTGTCTCGAGTTACGAACACGCAAGCGATAAGCTGGGAGTATCAGCGTCGGCAGTATTCGTAGAAGAATGATCCAGCATGGGGCCAAAGAAAGACAATGATAGCAGCAAAGTGAAAAGAAAAAAATACCAATATCATGATAGATGTTAAGAAAGAAATCATAGCCAAACATGAAAATTGTGTTCGTGTCTCTGATCTTGCTACTTCTTTGATCCGTGAAATTTGTGCAAAATGGGGTGAGGTGCAACGATATCACCCCGATAAAGCAGTAGCAAGCCGCAGCATAAACATTTTCAATGATAATGCCACGTGTCACTTTAGAAACATTTTAAAACGTAGACAAAAACAAATCACACTGGACAACTTTTTAGTGAGACAGAGGCCCAGTGAGTCTGATGCAGAGTCGAGTGGTGCCAAGAGACAGAAAGAAGAAAAAGAATCCCCTTCCAAACAATAACATTTCACTTCCTCACCACCTTCCACTTACGCAGTCAACTCTCCTCCATACAGGTACGGTAAAACTAAATTAAGTTTTCGTCTATATTTGATCTGCTTAGTGTTGTGTTTATCTTTTTTGTGATAGATTTAATGGTGTCCATTGATTTTGTGTTAAGAACTTGTGCACAAAGCACTGTTGTAAAATTTTAAATAAGCAATCATCTGGGGTCCAGGAACGGATTAATCCATTTTACATTAATTCCTATGGGGAAATTGGTTTCGGTTTACGAACATTTCGGTTTACGAACGACCTTCAGGAACGAATTAAGTTCGTGAACCGAGGTTTGACTGTATTTGGAATCTTTACAGGTTTAGACAGTACGGCAGAAATATGACTCAGAGTCCTTTTGGGGAAGTTGATTATCACTCAACTAGTTTCGTTTTAAAATATGTTAATAAGGAATATGGTATCCAAACAACAACAACAACAACAATAATAATAATCTTTTAATACAAACAAACATGGCTCTCCTCTGGGACTGTCGTGCCTTGTCTGGGTTCTACAGGTACACAAAATGGATCATGAGAGAAAGATTTGTTTCAAGATGCTCATTGACTGAATACCCTCGTATTTCAAGGAAAAGTATCAACTTCTGTTTGTCCGACTGGAAGGGAAGCAGTGTGGCTGTGATCCTTTATTAATGACGTTTTTTTTAAAATAAGAAACGAAGTTAACTGACCGTATTGCTGCTACCATGACTATCTTCCTGATTTCGTTGTAATCCGATGGATGAACTGAAAAGATTGTTAAAGACATTACAAACTAGCATGTAGCACTCTTTCAAGAAAAGTTTTCGTCCTATTTCTAATATATTAATAGCACTGATATATTTTTCCCGACAAAATCAATAGAATTCGATTTGAATTCGTGTGTTATCTGCTTACAATATAATAACAGTCTTACGCTGAAGTGGATGAAACTGAAAAAAATGAAATTAAGTTCTGACAGCGGCGAATCTGGCAGCAAAAATATGCAAACGAGAATATGGTAGGGTCTGGCGGAGTGTACTTTTGACAGGAGTATGGAGACGCTGAGATGTTTTCATATCTGATTTAGTTTACAAGAGTAATTTTATTAATTCTGTACTTTAAGCGATTTGAAAAAAAAAATACAACAAATTGAATTAATTACTGTTTAAGACAAGAAAGGTCAATTCCCGTCAACGTTTACGGGTCACACGCTACACTGTTTTGATTATACTGGACAGGCAACAAGCAAAATACGTCTGACAACTTTCAGCGTAAACCCTCAATACCAAATTTAATCAATATCCTTTCCACAGTTTTGAAGGTAAGAAACTTGGACGAAAAGCAGACAGACAATTTTAATTTCCCACCTTCGTATATTTTGTGCAAATAGTGCGTAAATACTTTATCTCTTTTGATCCTATTTCTTGTTTCCCCCTTTTCTTTCTATTTGTGTTCTTTACTTCATCTCTATTTTCCCAGTCATTCCATATTTATTTCTTCCTTTTTTCATTTCATTTCTTTCTGCAGGGTAGAATAAATCAGCAACCTAAGTGGTTCTCTTAAACCAGACGAGATTTCTAACCTGTTCTATCACACATTCAGAAGTTTTCCAGCCGGGTTAGTGGCTAGACGTCTCGGAAAGCGTTCGTACTTTTTTGCCTTCGTGACCGGAACAGGTGAATCATGGAGCGAGTTTTGATTTGCATGTGGTATTGATTTACTCGGATGCTGAGCCATATCTCAGTCAGTGACAGCTGCTAATTGTAGCCGGAATAAGTAAATTATAGTATCACTATACTATGGTCTGTGTGTGTTGTACGAGCCCATACTATACACTACGAGGAACAGTAGTACCATAGAAATCAATTCGACACGGGGAAAAAAGTCCACTTCGTACGAAGGCCCGGTTGGTATGTAGCCCGGAACAATTTTGATATCGTTTAGTACACAGGAAGGGTTAACGAAACGTGTGTGTATCAGACATTACTCATGAGCAGCATCTAACATAATTATGATGTAACAATGTTTTAGCGTTGTATTCTGTGGCTTTATTCTCGTCATTGACTCTTCATGTAAAGGTCACACTTTAATTCGTAATGACACAGACTGCACCACGATGCTATTTTTAAAGTACCTGAAACATTTAAATCGTTAATCCCTATTTCAAGTTAAAAAAAATTGTACCGTCAGTTAAAAATAAACACGCTGAAATCTATTTTTATTATAATTGTTAAATATCGGATTTGTAGGCACCGACAAATTATAAAGCTTCCTACTGTTGCAACGTGTTCCAATAATTACCTCTGTTAACATTGTTGCAACAATCTGTTTCAACAATAATCTCGGATCACATCGCAACTGAGACAATTTTATAATTGTTTCGAGTTCCTTTGAGCCGTGTTTATCAACAAAAGAAAGCTGCTGACGTCAGCATCCATGATGTGGAATGAGGAGTACCTTTGGAATTTCAGTGTACTCCAGAATATACCATTATCACTTTCTCCACCGCAAATCCCACCTGAACAGACCTGGACGCAAACCCAGACCCCTGAAATAATGTTTAAGAATTCAGTCCGTGCCTCAAAGAAAACACTTCTTTGCCGTTACAAAGATCAACTTGTTATTGTTGTTTAAGATAATAATCTCTGTTCACACTGATAATAATACGAAACCACGACACCCATGAGCACAAAACTGAGGAATTTCTGATTGTTGAAGCAAGTAGGACATACATGTCTAGTTACCATTCGTCTTTAGGGGGTTAAACAGCAGTACCAATTCTGCCTTGCCAATGCCGGAATAAGAAATGAAATTATGACAAGATTAATGTTTGATATGCCCCTCGAAATTTGCCAATCTTCGGCAACATCTCATTCAATTTAACGCTTCAGCAGTCGACAAAACTGCAAAAGATATACATCCTGTGTTCTCATATTATGGCTGGCGTTCCGATTACAACGCAGTATGGAAAATATTCTGACTCTTCTCGCCATTACAATATAATTACACTTCCAAGAGTAGAAAGAGAGATTGATACAGAAAAAGGGAATAAAGTGACTAAGTAAGAACAAAACGTAGAAATATTATTTAAATATTATTTAAATCTTGTCCGTCTAATCACAATCAATTCTTATTAAATATTAAAATATTACAATAATTAACATTTAAAATATTTAAAATATTAAATGATGTTCTTTATCGAAATATTCGATTTACATTAGAACATCATTTTTTCACGACATGTTTCAGTTCCTAAAAGAACTATCTTCAGGTGTATATAATTATATAAAGATTCAAATCAATAATAACTTAAATACAATTTCTTAAATACAATTTCTATATATTATTTTAGCGTACATCATGAAAAACGTAGAAAAGAAAAAATTGAAGAAAGTTTCGAAAGATGTGAAAAATAAACAAAAGAAGGCTGATAGAACATGCCTAGACCTTGCAATTTCTACATAGAACACTGTGGTGTATGTTGTTTGATTTGATAATTGATTTCGCTCTGTTGTCATGGCAGCATGCGACTGTTTACTAACAAAGTCATGTCATTCCCTTTCTTTTCTACGTACGCGAAGGCCCACTGACATCAAACACACCGCCCACTGAAGTTAATTGCAGTTGATGATCAGCCCTTACATGTCTGGCTTGCGTCGTTCAGTATCAATACGCAGTGACTCGCATTTACAAAGTTAAGAAACAAGAACAAAAAATAGCACCAGATTGTGACGGAATGCAAACGAGCTTCAGAGTCTAATGTCGTAAGTTTAACGGCTTCAATGCAAACCTCGCGATGGCGTCACAACCCCTCCAACTGGAAGTTTAACACCTACTGCATTCCGAAGGAACTTAGTAAAACCACGGTCGAGATACGAACCAGATATCTGCCATGTATAAGTCAGAAGCACGTTAGAGAAATCCACTTCCATTTGCTTTAACACTGAAGAAAGTAATCATCGGACATTAAGGATAAATCTAATCTGGACTTTGCGACGAAGGAAATAAATAAACCCCTGAGTCAAACCTTCGTTACTCAGCCTTAACAGCACATTCATTTAAAAATTAATGTCTTTTTGGATGTTGCGCCGTGTAGTCTGGTAGAAGTTTATCGACGTTTCAGATGTCCTTCTTGGGACTTTAGCAATTTAGTTATTATCATACTCGCCACCGTGAGAACCTAAAATTTCGCCTAGCATGTTCTCAAAGAGAAGGGTTTCTGTTATAATATGTCATTAAGCCTGGCGGACCCTTTTATTTCGACCTGATCAGGATTATAATGAGTTTCCTGACAGCAGCTAAGAAATTAAGAGCTCGGCGGCGATGGGTATTGATCGATGCGCACTTCGTAATTCAGTAAGTGGTCGTCTCAACAATTAGGGGCGGCGACGTCTTAGAAGCTGGATTTTGCTTCCGTCTTCAGGTATAAAAATGGTGGAGGTAATACAAAGCCTGTCTGTTGAGCCCCCAGGTTTAGCTAGTCTCAGACCAGGTCTTAAGCTAGCTGAGTCAGAGTCGATGGACTGAGTCCAAAATAATGATTTTACGCCTACATATTAGACTATTTGCTATTAAGGCGGAAAAAATTGCTAATTAAGGAGTCTAATAATTTGAATTTACAGTCTAATGTCTATAATATATTATCAAGGTGATCAAATCAAAGAAATGTTAAAATGGAAAGGCATGTAACATGCATGTGAGATGAGATATTAAGATAAAATATTGTTTATAAAATGAAGGGCAGAGTCCTGTTGGCAGATCCAGGGAAGATGAGAGAAAAATATTTGAACTAATGATAACTATAATTGGGCAGGTATCGAATGAGTTAAAGCGGCTCAGGACAGACGCTGTTCCTGTGGCTGGTTCTTGTGTGAACCCCATAAATATCTTTTGGGCCCGCGGATTTGACTAGCTGATCGGCTGTTACCTTCCATTAAGTTTGAAAGGAAATGTAAGTGAATATATTTGTCTGAAGTGAGTAATAACTGAAAACAGCGACTGGTCGTAAACAACGATCGGCTTACTTACTTTTGCATGTGGGTAAATTAGCAACGATGCATTTCGGGGCAGTGCGTGTCCGTTGTGCGCAGGCGCGCTCGGGCGGGCACCATGCAGTCTGCCGCTAGTCTCAGCGTTATGGCTGCGTCCCGATGTCCGTCCCATTCAAATTCCTTGTGCTGCAGACCCATTGATGATAACGCAATGTAAAGACATACAATTATCATTTCTCGAAGTCACAAAGCCCTTATTTCCGAGCATCAAAGATTTAACGATGCTGTATTATTTTCAGACGATTTTTACTTTCGAATTATGTAATTGTTTTCCACCCTCCTGCAAACTTATCTCTTTTCTGTCCAAGTACTGTCTCCATCACCTTGTTTTCAGACACAACCGATCTATATGAGATTTGAGGTTTTAACGTATGTGAGGATGATGGTATTCTTATGGGTTTAGGTGTCATGTACGCTCGTCGGTAGTTTCCGACGTTTAGGATAAACATACAGTCTCCATCCTCAAGGTTATCTATATCACAACGCGACTCCTACTACCTTTAAGGCTAGACCCAGTTGTTTACTGAAACTTCTGACTCAACAAGATTCAGCCCTGAAGATGGAGACAGTATTTTTCTATCGATGAGCCAAAGCACAGAGAAAACTATAACAAAATAGCACCCCGATCTTATGCTTTCCTAGTTTCGCTTTCATTTGACCTACAATGTATTGGTCTCTAGCCCGGTGGACCAGGGTGTTCACCTTGACGAGAAGCCTGCCCTTTGACGACGTGTACAGAGCATGGAAGACGCTATCTGTCCATACCACAACGCGACTTCCACTACTTTGATGGCTAGCCTCAAGTGTTCGTGGCAATTTCGGACTCTAAAAGGCTGGTAATGTAAAGGTAAGTTGGAGGAAACAAATGAAGTTACCTCCAACGTTAAACGTATGAGGGAAGGGGAAATATGATGAACGTATTATTAACTTTGGCATTTTTTTCGTCGTAGTTGCTGTGGGCCATTAACGTGGCAGGGAGGTACTTGATAGGCGGCAGAACCCAACATCACAAATGTCAAAGCCTACCACTAGACACATTCCTCAAACGTTTCCAGCCACTTTCTGTTCTTACAAACCATCCCTATAAGATCCATATTTGTTCCTTGCCCAAATTTCTCTCGATTTTACAATGTTTCAGCATACCTATTCATTCTATTTCTCGCATCATATCCACATGTCCAACCCATCGTATCCTATATAAATAACGAAGTTCCACTTTATGAAGTGCGAAGTGTTCTTGTTTGCCGTGTTAGTCAGGCTAACACTTTAAAAAATAAAACACTAAAAGTCTTATATCTTACGTTTGTCATTCAGGGGTACTCAGTACTCTAGAATACAGCGGAACTGATTAGATAAAATGCATTGTGGCAGATGCAGCCAGCCAGGTGTTGTTAGCTAGCTAGTCGAGGCTTACTCTCGTCGAGAGACTTCTGTTGCCTTGTGGGAGTCACATAAATATATATTTGGACTTCAATTTTATTGAGAGAAACATTTACGCTATAATGAGTTAAAATTAATAAAATTAGAATTGGTAATCAATCCAAATCGTCATAGATATCACAACAAATAATAACAGCCTCACACGTTCTATGTGACTACAAAGCCTAGGCTTTAGAACGAAATCAAATGACTATCACAAGGCCCGCTAAGCAAAGTTTTGCGCTTAATTTGAGGTGCAAGAATGGTAGAGGGCTTAACACGGAAGGGGATGTACAGCAGATCATTGACGGTCACGGTACTATAATCATTAATCACCACCTCTTATACATTCCATGGAACCAAAGTAAAATAGCTCGATAGCATTTTATGCACGTCTGATGAGTCCCGTAAAATTGGCGTTTTTCCTTGAGGACAGACGGATGAACGCATTGTCCATCTTACAGATGATTCATAAATGATTATGAAGCAGCAGTGGTATGATAATGACAGGAATAAATAGAAGCACTCGGAGAAAGACGTGTCCCAGCGCCAATTTGTCCACCACAAATCCCATATGAACAACCCTGGAAGCAAACCCGAGCCTCCACGATTAAAAGACGGCAAATAACCTCCTGAGATACGGCGTGGTCTTTGGCTACTCTTAGTGAAGTGCAGAGTGGATCTCTCTTTATGTGACACTAAGACGGACAGCGTCGTGAAAAAATAATTCTGTAGTTAAAATTATTCGCAATAACTGAATATTTTTATAAACATATTATTATGAAATTAGAATTGCAGTTTTAACAATAAAATTGAATAGGAAAACAAATTCTAGTTGGTGTTCTGAATGTGTTTAGCCACACATTAAACGGAATCTGAAGTGGGCCAGAATTTACTTAACCATGCTTTTCTTATACGCTGATTTAGATAAAAACTGTAAAGCTGTGTTTGCTTTAAATAAGCACCACGCCATAAGGACTTGTAGGACAGCAGCATAGATGCTTGGTGAAACAGCGAATTTAAACTTTAAATTACGGATGAAGACAGAGCGATTCGTTTCACTCATTTTCCCGCTACTTTAATCCTCAAGAAGGATCCTCAGATGGGCTACTTACTGAATAGGACGCTGAGCGGGTCTCACAGACACTGATCGGAAGCCAAAGCCTGACTTAAAGTCTTTCGCGTCGTTACGTGGATACAAGAGATGTTGGTCAACGGAGTAGTCGCTTGCTTTTAGTAAAGGAAATACCCGCATCTGGCCTCGGGTCTGATTTGATACATTCTAAACATAATGTAGACAAACAGATTAACTGTGATGAAATGAACCATCCGAGTCGTTTTGTTGAGACACGCAATACACACTTCTGTCTTTCTGATTTAACTAATCTGAGTTTTGGCGTCATGTGGATCATCGTGAAGCTGGAGGTGAGAACAGGCCCTCCTCGCGGAGGAATCAGATCAATACTGGAAAGAGGGTGCACAAGAAGTTGAATCTTACCTGCACGAGGATGTCTGTCTTTATCCAATTCGTGAGGACTGGATCACCACAAGCATCTACAGTTCGCTTTGCTTTTGTATTTACAATTACAGAAGCCTTGAATAACAGACGGAAACAATAAATACAGAAAAAGAGGGTAGACAGACAGATATATGAACAGATGGACTGATGGATGATACATAAACAGACGGATTTTTTTTTTATTCTTATCGAACTTATTTACCAAAAGAAAATATTTGTAGTATTTACCGTATGTACGTTAGGGATGTCACGTGCTATTGCTTACATCGTAATGTATCTAGGACTTATGAATAACAGAAGTATGATTTATACACCTGAGCTCCAGGGTTCATACATCTTTTTCTTACAAAATGCCACTAAATATTAATTTCCGATTGTAAATTTTCCCCAAAATTTGTTTGTACAACCAAAATGCGTTGAAGCTGTTCATATCAGCCTTCCACATGTTGTAATGTCATTCTACGTAAAGACGATATTGTATAGATAGATAAATGACCACGGTGGATGAATATGTAAATGGATAGACAGACTGAGAAATGATACTGTGTTATGCCGCGGCCGAGTTGTCTGGATCGTAAAGCCGGATATGACGATGTTCTCCTAGGACAGTATGCCTAACGCACACCTCACACTAGAAGGGATGCTATCACCCTACACGCCTTGACGAGAAGAAAGAAACAGGCCTGCCATCTTAATCTGCATCCTCCATCTGGTTTCAACGAAGGGCAAAAGGGCATGTGATCTAGCTTCCTGAGGCGGAAACAGAGCACGACACATCTGCTGGTAGCTGTAGCCGTTCTTTGCAGAAAAGACATTTCAACATGGAGACTCTCTGGTCCCAAACGGCGCCGACGTGGACAGAACAGAAAGGTTGTTAATCGTATTGCGGCACGACCTCCCCATTACGCATTCATTTGATGCTCTTTGTGCTAGGATCATTCGCATAGTAATTCTTGAAAGATTTACATGACAGGACGCGCCGCACGTGCCAAGGGTCCTGACGTCTCTTTCGTTTGTTTGTTTGTTTCTCTGGAATTGGTACAGTCGTCCAGTCGCTGCTATAATCGATCCCGCTCTTCTGTTATAATTGTCTGAGAAAAATAGTTCCAATATATGAGATCTGATGTTCTCACGGCGACGAGTTTGAAGATGGCTATTTTTTAGGTTACTGCGTCGTGTAGTTCGTTAGCCCTAATTTCATGTCACGAAGACCATGACTCTCCAAAAGCCGATGGACTACATTCTGACAGCCGGAAATCCACAGCCAAACCGTTCTGGTATTTTTCCGGTCCTGAATGTAAAGTTAACGATTCAGAACGACGATGAAAAAGGACAATTTTAAACTGCGTTTGACTGCGTCATGCTCCGAGTACTGGGAAGACGGTCAGGATGGAGTAAAAACTGAGGATAGAAAATGGGAAATAAAGGTCCAACATACTCATAATATTTTCCACACAGGTCTAGAAACATAAATGAGACTTGCACAGCTTTGACACAAGCGTAAGAATACCAATTCAATTGATCATTGACAAATGAAACGAGTATTCCAAAAATGGACTCGGATGAGGGAACACTCATTTTTAGCTTGTTAAAAACATATATAACACACATTCCAAGGAAAATAATAATTATTGAGAAGCTAATAGTCCCTTAGTTAGTCGAGATACTCCTAATCTTTAATAAAACCTGGACGTTTGTTACTGTGTTCACAGAATCTCGCCACTGAGCTAGATGAAACCAATTCAAACACACACACTCTGTTTATAGGGGGGAAAGAGATGCTATATCCATTCTCGGATGCCATGAAATGTAAGACGCACTACGATTTCAGTAATTTTAAAATGAGAAAAAAGTGCTTCTAAAAATCGAGGAAATAATAGTATTATCAAACGTTATTTTCATTATCTTAGGAAGTCCGCTGGCGCGTACAGATGTCTCATATCCCCCACTCCCCACCCGTCGAGACAATGATTGTTCCAATCCGACGTTAATGCGGTACATTATTAACAGAACACGCCTCAGGTGTGGCTCAGACACATAACATAACTCTGTTTCATTATGACCAATCCACCATTATCACTTGTTCTTCAAATCTTTCTACTGTTCTCGTTCTCTCACTTAGAATGAGAGTGTAAGCGGCTTAAAGCGCAGTTCATAATTTTATTAAAGTTGATATTAAATAGGACAGAAAATTACTCAGAACAGCAGACAATGGTATTTCGATTGTTAGCACCATTGTCTTAAAAATTGTTGAATTTCGAAATTATGCTGCATACTAGATTAAATTAACCGCTACGAAACAGTACGGCATTTGTAAAATCAATCCGCCAATGTTAAAATTCAGACTTATTCAGGTATTGTACGTTCAAATATACAAACCCAAGAGATTTAAAAACACCCTGATGATGGAGGCAGCAATGACCTCTGAAACGTCAGTAAACTTTTACCAGACTACAGGTCGCAACATCCCAGAAGACAGCCATCTTCATCATTTATGCTTGTCGCCGTGATAATCCGAAATCTCATTTAAAAAATTGTTGTTTTTAGAAACTCTGAAAGTGTTCCATCTGTGTTCTTTACTTTTCATGTTATACGAACGTCAGTTAACTTGCGTCTTTTTATTGTTGACGAGAGTGGAACATAGCTCGCTGTGCTAGCTGACTCAGTAGGCACGATTAAAATCGGATGATAGGTTACAAGACGCCCAGTAGAAAGGGTTGTAATAATATCAACAGCGGGGTACTTCTTGGCAACAGGAATTCTAAATCCTACACATTAATCTTTCGGTACGATATTCACATATAGAGAAACAGTAACGCGTAAAAAGACGAATAACTACAGAAGGAGAAGAAAAAGCAGAGATTAAGAGTGTAAAACGATGAATAAAGGAAACAAGATTAAAAGGAATGAAATATGATAGAAATTTACGTGAAAAGTAAGTTTCAAAGGCAGAGATAAAGAATTATAGGCTTATAAGTGATAAAAAATTAAAAATTCTAACAAGTGTTTAAATACCAAACACAATTTAATATTTTATGAAATCTCTGTGACTTGTATTAAGGTGTTGTGGTTAAGTGGCACGCCATGTCAGATAGCCTCTTATTTGAGAGCAGAATTAACAAAATTTACAATACACAGTCCTCATTAAAAAAACACGCATATGTAACTTATTTAATAAGCTCATCAAGAAATTTCATATGTCTGAGGTTCGTCTCATTGTTCGTAATTAACTTCTATACAAGTAGGATTTCATTTTTTTCGCGACGGCGAGTTCTTGGTTGTAGCACCCCGATGATTGAGGCAGCAGGACATTTGAAACGTTAGTAAACTTCTACCAGACTTCATGGCGTCGCTTGCTACCCCCTCACACTTCTGTCATTTTAAAATTTAATTTTATAAAGAGAAACATTGTCAAGATGCAGTGAGATTTTTGTAGTCCCAAATTGAATGCAGTCAGATTTGGCTTGACTAAATAAAAGCAGATAAGATGAAGGGAGATTTATTCCAAAACTGAACTGCCACGAGCAAATTACAACTGCGCGTCATATTATGTTTCTTCCGAGATTCGAACGAGCGCCATATTTTAATAGTAACGCGATATGATCCGAGGAATTTTGTTCTAACTGGATAAAATGTCAGGAAGTGTGACAGGAGATTAAATTCGGGGAACGTTTACAACCATTCAGTTCAGAATTGTCTTCCCGTCTCATATATGAAAATGGAGGGATCAAAATAATGCGACCTGTAATTGTACATGGGCGCCAATCTTGGACTCTCGCCCTGAGGCAAGAAGAAGGCCAAGGAGAATATTTGGACCGAAGACAGCGAGGCAAAGTGACAAGAGAATGGAGTTCAAAACTTAGCGATCATTAAAGTGATAAAAGCAAGGATGATGGGTTGGGAGAGATAAGAAATTGATACAATTTCGTGGGAAATTTTCAAGAAAAAAGACCATTTGGTTGAACTAGGCGTAGATGGGAGGATAATATTAGCATACATCTTAAATATACAAGTTTGGAGGACATGGACTGGATTAAGCTGGCTCAGAATATAATGAAATTGAGAGTTCTTGTGGATACGGTAATAAACTTTCGGGTTTTAAAAAGGCCGGCTTTTTTGTCTAATTTAGCAACTGTCAGCTTCTAACAAAGAATTTTTCTTTACGAAATTAGTTACTTAGTAAAATTTAAGTGTTGGTAGTGAAACTCCGCTTTCATCCGATCGTTGTACAGAATTTTACTGGGGCATTTTGTTTGTGGCTATCGTGTTTCTTCAGCCGTTGAGTGTGTAACTTTCATCTTTCATTTATCAACAGCAGAATAGACGCCATTAGCGGATACGTCGTCGTTAAGTGCCAGACTATTTTGAAACTAATAGATTCCTCTGAATTTATGCACCAGACTGAAGGGGGGGGGGTGGGGGAGGGGGGGGGGAGAGAGAGTTGGGAGCATGTAATCCTCCACTTCTTAAATTGAACTGATGGCCGAATGCGGATTATTTCCTTTTATGAAAAACATCGGAAGAGATCGAAATAAAGCTCCAAATTAAACTTTGGGGAAATTAGAGACTGAACTATTAAACCAAATACAGTAACGACCTGCTTACCTGCCTGTGTCCGTGTGTAAGTATCCATCCAGCCATCCGTCCATCCTACAAGTTCAGACACAAATTACGAGGCTGGTAGCGTCTTAAGAGTCAACTCATCTCGTCAACTTTTTTTGCTGTTTTCAGTATCCCATTAGAATCACTCTTGCAGTATCTCGTAATGCAAAACACTCGTCAACTTACAAAACACTGTCTGATTTACTGTTATCAATTTCTACTGTATTAGAGGACAATTAATTTACTATCAACAGCCCTGGCGTACAACGACCCCTCACCAACCGCGGATTTCAAGTATCCGCGGTCTTCCATTTGTATTCAGTTTTGCCAACGGTGATAATATAAGACTAGGTTCTGTCTTTCATGCTCTCCTGTGCAAATCCTTCGAACCAAGATTGCCTTGGCGACATAATCTTCCAAATCCCTTTTTCTCTACACATATTCAATAGTTGTAAATAATTTATGAGGAGATGCGGAGGGCAATCTCTCAGGCAGATTTATAACTGTACATATGTCTCCTATCCATTGGCATTTGAATTAGTGTTGGAAGGATGCCAGAGCAAAGTTTAAACAAATTTACCAATTCGTGTGGAGAAATGGAACATATCGCTTCTTTCAGTCATGACTGGAATCGAAGTTCTGCTGTGACGTGTCAGCAGGAATTTATATATGACGGAGAAACTGCGACGAAAACAAATAAACTTGATTTTACCCCAGTTACAGGATTAGCGCACGAATGTTATGATACGTGAGGGGGAAAGATTACGTAAATTCAACCTTGTGGGTTTCTGGAATTTCACTTTGTATGTGACCGGTAAAATATTTATGCGTTAAATTAAAGAAACACGTGTTCCGCTTTAAGAGTAAAGAATAATAATCTAAATTATAGTAGGCCTAGATGTCCTTCCTAATTGCATGGCATGATACCTTTAAGTTGGTAGCATCGGCTATTATCATTCGATTTTTGTTTAATATATGAGTCGATTTACTGACTGTTTATACGTAACTAAGTACATGTTAGTATCTCGTCGTCAGCAGACATTTGGGCAAAATTATCTTAGGGTGGCTAATAAATCCTTTGAAAGGGTTACAAAGTCCAAATATTTGGGAACAATAATAACAAATCAAAATGATACTCGTGAGGAAGTTAGGAGGAGACTAAATTCCGGAAATGCTTGCTACTTCTCAGTCCAAAATATTTTGTCTTCCCGTCTTATTTCTAAGAACCTGAAAATTAAAGTATACAAAACAATAATCTTGCCTGTTGTTTTGTATGGGTGCGAAACATGGTCTCTCACTCAGATGGAGGAACACAGATTGCAGGTGTTTGAGAATCGGGTGTTGAGGAGGATATTTGGGCCTAAGAGGGAAGACGATGGGGCATGGAGAAAACTGCACAATGACGAGCTTAAAAATCTGTACTGCTCCCCCAGTATTGTCAGGGTGATTAAGTCGAGAAGATTGAGATGGGCCGGGCATGTAGCGCGCATGGATGGGACAAGAGGTGTGCACCGGGTACTGGTTGGGAAACCTGAAGGGAAGAGACCGCTGGGGAGACCTAGATGTAGATGGGAGGATAAATCTCAGGCGGGATCTATGGGAGATAGGAGTTGAAGGAAACTGGATTTTGTTGGCCCAGGACAGGGTCCGGTGGAGGGCTTTGGTTAATTCGGTGATGAACCTTCGGGTTCGGTAAGCCATCTAGTTAGTTAGTTAGTTATACGTAACTAAGAGCAACAGCGGCACAGATTTCAATACAAAGGACATACGTAAAGATGACATGACGAATATAAATTCGCCACTGAAACTACTGAAGTTGTCCTGCGTTCTGTTGCGTTCTATTTTAAAATTCATGGTCTGCAGTGTTATTTCATGTGTTGTGTACCACCTTATAATAATGTAAGCCGAAATATATCATGGTTTCTAAAATAAAATTATATTATAAGCATACCGGATGTGACAACTCCCTTGTTTCCAATAAACAACGGAATCTATTGAAGATGCAGACGTTACACAGCTTTAGGTTTTACAGAAGGGATATTGTACGTACAATAAAATGTACATGTAAGTTATGTGTTTACATTTCTTTTCGCAAGAGCAAATCTGCTATCTCGGTTTCACGATAAGATTACAGAGACCTATATCAGATCATGTTTGCTTCTTGGCAATGTGCTTAACTTTTTGTGTTTACTGTACCAGGCCTGTATGAATTACCCCATTATACTCTGCAACGATTTAGCTATATAAGTAATTATTAATCTTGGACATATCATAGTAGTAATACACTTTCTTCAAGATGTGTATGGAGAGAAAATAAACACAAATACGGACCACGTAGTTTACAATCACACGACGAGTACTTCAAAGCGTTTAATATCCAGCTGGATTACTTTTCCATTGCATTATTTCCAAACTCTTGTTTAATGGGAAGCCAATGCGATATCCCACCGTACCCAGTGTTTGTTGATGTCTGTTCCATACATAACCTAAATAGATCTTAGTTGTATTAAATTCTATATTTTCGGATCAGTAAAATGTACATCGGCATCACAAGACCTTTTAATGGGTATTTATTTAACATAGGACGAAATATATCTGTTAATTAATGGTATGTTGCTTCATAAAAGTGTCAAATAATTGTTTAGTTTGTTTCAGGAGAGCTCAGAGTTTGTTTATCGATCTCCCTGAACAGCATTATCATCTTCCCGTCCCATTTTCAGCCCAAATCCGTAAACTGACAGACATGATGTCTTCACTTTGCAATATGACGTCATAAGGAAATCAATTGCCATGTACTTAGCGGCACTGTCTTGCTGCGCAAACTAAGTAGTAACATTATGCCTTATAGACATGTTTGCCAATACACGTCACAATGAATCTACAGACTACGAGAGTATTCTGTTGTACGCCTGACCGCCGATATACTGCAGAAACACTTGTGCAGAACTACACATTGTTCAAGATGGCTGTCTTCTGGGTTGTTGCGATGTGCTATCGTCCTGATTATGGAGGCAGTAAGCACAGCTTAAACGTCAGAAAACTTCTACGAGACTACACGGCGCAACAACCCAGAAGACAATTAACATTTTAACATCATTTCTCGACTACAGACAAAACCAACGAGCACTTTACATGAAGACCTACAGATTTTGTACCTGCGGGAGTGTCTGGACAGGGAATCCCAGAGCGGAAAATTCTCTGGCCATTAAATATTTCAAAGATAGGGAAATCCCCAGGAGGTAAATTTACACCGATTTATAAAGGTCAAATTCTGACAAACGTTCCAGAGTTGTCGCGCTATGCTTACATTTCTAAACTTATTTTTGCTAAATTCAGGTTAGAAGGTCCTACAGCTAAAACTGCAAACAATGCGACAGATTCAGTTTTTACAGGAGGGATAATACACAGACAAGTAACGTACTTCCAATTCTTCATGTAACATCAAATATACCACTTCAGTTTGACGATAAGATTACAGCTGCCTGTTTCAAAACGTGTTTGCGAGCTGGCCGAGCTGTAACGGGTCCGACGACAAGAGTTATCCCACCGCGAGCAACAAACTCTTCTAAGTGTTGGACAGTCCATAGCTGCAATGTAAAGGCCAGAACAGACACAGCGTGACGACGCCGGTAGTCAGAAGGTTAACATGCTCAGTTTCCGTTGCTTTTCACGCACGTTACAGAAGCAATGATAATATCGTATAATGTTTCATTTGTGCCAGGCAATTGTGAATACAATCACGACCCTTCTAGTTCCTTTTAAATGTGAGATTTTCTTTAATCTATTAGCTTTAGAACAGTTCTGCAGAATAGAGTTAGTCACTGCAGACTCGTACAATGTCTGCATAGCAAATTATGAACTGGTGTAAATGTAAAAAAAGCTTTCAGGTTTAGTAAAAGTCATTTGAGTGAAATGAAATAAATTAATGCACGAAGAAAAATCTTGTATGTCTGATCATTTCATCTCTGAAAGCACTAAAATAATTTCTACGAAATTTGGTATTGAGTGGCAAAAAAATAAAAGTGATATAATTTCAGTTCACATCGTCGAGTAATGTTACGTTCGGTACGAAATTTCAAACATTTTCCTGAAAATAACTCATCTTTAAAAAAAATTCTAGGAGGAAAAATATAGACATAATCCGCAAATTTAATTTAAATCGTTTTTCGATGTAGTGTATTGTAAATTACGTAATTAATGCAGTGTGATACGAATGGAGTAATTAGCATTTCTACTTGGGATTAATATAAAGGTAAATAAAGCCTGAAAAATCTCAAGGGCATTATGAAAATAAGCTTAATTCAATGGAGTACGCTTTTTCGCTGTTGTTTATGACAACCATGACTGAATCTTTTAAACACACAATGTGGTACATTTACATATAGTTTTCATAAGCGGATATTCAACAGAGACAATGTGGCGTTCCCATGATTCATGAAAATTCAAACGCAGAGCGAAACGCTGCAGCATCTCCACATCGATCGCTGCCATGAAGTCACCCCTCGGACCCCTCCGCCTCTCCCCAAGGTGCTCTATTGTCATTCCCTTCCCGTACAACCCAAACAAACGACGGAGAGAGAGAAACGTCCGGCCTCTTCAGAACTTGGCCGGTACAGACGATTCCGCCGCGATCCAGCAAAGGAAGAATGTTGATATTGCAGCTCCCTGGTTACCACAACGAGAATTACGACGCCATTCTTATACAGCAGGATCGCCAACCTTTTTCTTTGATGGCGGGAAATTAGGAACTTTAAATTTACAGCGGGCACAAAAAAAAAATCGATTGCATGAAAATATGGAAACTGAAATAATTCGATTATGGTTGTGTTCTCGCATCTTCTACTCCAAGTGGTCCAAGAGTAAATAACGCGAACACACCCTCTCACTTCAAAATCCTTATTCAGCATCACTTAATTATCCTCGTATATCATAAAATACTATTACCTCTGGAAACAGCTTGATTAAATAACCTAATAATTAACCATTCATTCATGCGAAGTGTTTCTGTGTACGTCTGTCTCCTCTTAAGCACGCATGGAGCTGTTTACGGACAGTGGCCTACGGAAGGGAAGATCACGTAGTTTTTATTATAGTTTTCGTGTAGGATTTGAGGTTTTCACTGCGGTGGGTCTGAAGATGACTGTCTTCAGGGTTGCGCAACAACCCAGAAGACAGCCATCTTCATAGGTTTCGTGTTCTGTAAACCAGTAATCGTCAACATTATATACAAAACATGAGTTAGTTAGTATATCCAGTATACCATCCTCGTATCCTAAGCGTAATTTTATTCGTAATCCTTCCCGATATTTACGAGCATTTTGATTAATAATGCCGATGTGCAACATAGCTAGCTGTTTGCAGTTAGCGCCTGCAGCACAGTTCGTACCACCCGCCATGCGGCGACGTCGGAGAAGTTGCCGCATGAGCACGGCGATTCAATGTCAGACGTAGAACAACAAGTGGCTATGCTTTATAACTCATGGAATCGCCAGAAAGAGTAATAGAAATAAGAAAAAAGACAGCAATTATGACGCTCATAGAAATTCCACGACGTCATACTTTTGGGTCTACCAAATATCGAACGAATGCAGACTCTGGTATTAGGCTTTGAAAACAATTCTTTATTAATGATGAACCTGCATTTGGCCGGTGGCACCATACAGAAGTTGGTTTGTTGCCGACGTTTCAGAGGGCTATACTGCCTCTATCATCAGGACTAAAGTAAGAAAAGCCTTTTCCATGGGTCCAGACTACATTACTAGTTCTAATAGGTCAATACTCGTGACATCATCCAGATATAAACCAGCTACTTCCCGACCTTCCACGATTAGTGTCTGACACTATTCGGCTTCACGGAGGTTCTCCTTAGTTGAAAGGCAAGTGACAGGGTCTATTTTAAAAGGGACACGGCCCACTTCCCCCAGTCATGGAGATCTTCAGCCAATGAACTTCTGTCCCTAGTCATAGACGCTTTAAAATACGAATATTGGCACAAGATAAATAGTATCGTACATCAGAGTACTATTAACCCTCTGCGCACTCACGAGCCTAATAATATCTGAAAAACATCGCATCCAGTTTTCTGTTGAATGCTCAAGATATTCAGCTTGCCATTAATATTTCTAATAATGTGAAATCTCATGGACGATTAAACGTACATTACGAAAAAATATGAAGCCGAAGAGATCAAGTGAATATATACTCATTGTTTCAAAACTCGGCCAGATTTTTGTGGAGTTTCTAAGTCTCTCCAGGAAAATGTCGGGATAGAACATTAAAATACGTCACAACATTCTCCTTCAAAATCCTTGCCCACTCACAATTAGTGATCATTCGACTCTACAGTTGACACAGCGACGAAAAATTCCCTTAGTTTCACATGTCTTCATGTTGTTCCCGTTCTGTTTGTGGAAACTATATGTACCGCCTGCTGTAACAATCAGTAGATGTGCGTTTTGCATTTATGGGGTTCGTATGACTGTCAGTGTAAACAGAGCTTATTTCCTCAAACGGCATTAAGAAATTAATCTCTGTAATGGTGAAATGTTGCGTTTACTTTGAGGTACGGCCAGAATTCATAAAGAACAATTAGACAAGCATCGGCTTCAAAGAATTAAATTAAAATCACACCTTGTTCAAATCGGGCAATAGTAAATAAACATGCAATTTCCAACAGGAACATCTCATGTACTGTAAAGAGACAGAAACGAGCGAGGACGTTGCAGACGAAGCCATCCTAAAGTAGAGTAGACCAAGAGTGTTAGTGTCATCATCCGGCGAACTGTATGTATCTGAATGACCATTAACATGTCACGTTGAAGTCACGGAGGGGTGCAGGTAGTTCATGCACCATCACAAGAACGCAGGACAAAATTGTGACAAAACACAGCTAATAAATATTTAGAAAATGTAGGAAAGTGTACATATTCGAAAATGACTGCAGCTAATAACAATCACGTTCAGGAAAAAATTGTGAGCAGATTGAATTATGGGAATGCTTGCTATCATGCAGTTCGAAATACTTCTATTTGAAAACGTAAAGATTAAAACATGAAAACTATAATTTTACGTATTGTTTTCTGTGAGCTTCAAACTTGGCCTATTACACAAGTACAAAGTTTCAAAATTGTTTCCAGGACGGAGATTATTGTATAATTGAAAGCATCTCGATTTATAAACTTCGCTAAATATTATGGATCTAGGTGGGTTATGGAATATGCATGCTGCACAAAATTTTATCCCGTAAGCGTTAAAAGAAGGGATAACTAGAAAGATCTGGAAGTATTTGGGGGTATCGTGTTACATAGGATCTTATAGAAATACGACATGGACTGAATTCAACTGGCTGAGGATACGAACCAGTGGCGGGCTATTGTGAACACAGTAATGGTCATTCGGGTTCCACATACTCATAAGGTGGAGGAATATCTTGACAAATAAAGTGGCCATTAGTTTTCCGAGGACCCTGTTTCGTGGAGAGATTGTACTAAAACTGCAGACTCCAGTGGTAGCTTTACTAGAGTAGTGCACTACACTCGATTTATTCGGGTTCCATGTCGCGTCTATAAATAGGACCGACCGGTCAGACGTGTGCAGAAACCATTCGATTCTGCGAAAATCTTATTATTTATTCCCGACTAGACGATCATTGCTACAACAGTGTTTGTGTGACGTCATCAGCGGCGTACTACATTATTTGTACTAGGGAATTTTCCATCACTATCAGTACCAGCATCACTCGACTGCCCCTCATTCTATTACGTCACACGACCCCCCCCCTGTCCTTTTTTATAGCCGAAACATGATTCTTGAGCTTTAAGCCTAATATGAGGAAGTTCATTAACAAAACCTCAATTTCTGTATCACTGGTTCATGAATCAACCCAGTCACCAACCTGCGATATAAATGCTACTTTCAATGTACACAACTTCATTTTCCATACCGGTTTGTTCAAATACAACACGATGTTTTCGTTCAATAGTTGGTAGTCGCACTGCTGGGATTTTAAGATAAAAATGTGTTTGCATTTGTCATTTCCACATCTATGCTACATGTACCACACATCACCATTTTCTATTTAATGACATTAATTTTACATGAAGTATGGGTATTACAGAGCTCTTTAACATGTATTTTAGCTTCATTGATAAAATTTCCATACAGAAAGTTCATGTGGTACTTAATTTTTATAATTTGTAACAGAAATACACATTCCTAACCTCCAAAAAGCACAGCATGGAAAAATAAATTATATGAACCAATAAGAGTCCAAGCAAACTATTTCCATTATTTTTTCACATATTTGCTTCCAATTATCATCAGATGTCTTCCCATAGGACCAGGACTGGAATGTTTTCAACAAAGGTTATGTTTATTAAACTTAAGCAATTGGTTCAAACATCAAAAAGAAACACGCACAGAGCACAGTGATATCATAGGCCTACACATTTTCATTAAGAAGGTAGACTAAAATGTATTAGAAAACTAAGGCAGGACAATATTTGACTGGAACTGTAAGAACAAAAGTAAAATCTTTTTAAAATGTAACATCTGCACTATGAAACAAAAACTTCAGTGCTACTAATCAGAATTTATGCACTTGACCATCTGCCTCACACAGGCATGAAGATTCCTCCAGGATGTCTGAGCATTAGTCATGCCTGTTGACTGGAATACGTTTTTAATGCAAAGGTGTGATTACACACACACAAAAAAACAGAAGTGGGAAGTTTTGAAACTGCTGCCTGGAAACAAGCTTATCATAATGGATATATTTCTTAATTTCAAATAGACATATTAGAACACATTAAAGACATCAGTAGAAATATCAATAATCAGTAAAATTAGAATCATTAAACATACATATAATATTTGTTTTAAAAAACAATTGCTGTTCTGAACAATATTTGTCGCAAGGTACGCGGATTCGCACGTTGCACCACGCACATCGCAATCGGCTGGCTGCGACGCAAGCTAGCTCATGCGGAGATGTCTGGTTCGGTCTCATGAGAAATGCACCCAGAATCACCAGACTCATACAGGATATTGTCTAGCTGTTGCACCATCAACACATCACCTTTCTTGTTTCCATCAACTGTAGTTTTATCCAGTGTAATGTTCTGAAAACTGTAAATCACAGGACATCGCATATAATGCACATCGCGGACAGACACAGAAGTAAAGAAAACATAAAGCAGCATAAATGTTGGTTTTAAACGTTGGTATCACTGATTGGTTTAACTGCACTAATACAAAACACGTGCATCACTGAGGTCACTACGCAATTTATCAATTACATTAATATGAAAATGCATTCTGTAGATCAGTGGTCCCCAACGCGGTGCCCGCGTTGTTACAGAAAGAGGTTACACTGAATAATGAAGGCTGTTGAACCATGAACATTATAAAATCAAAGCGCAGATCTCGACTTACTGGCACCCATCTTGACGATTGTTTGCGAGCAGCAACATCATCCTACACTCCCAAATTTGAAAAACTGGCCGATGAAATGCAGCGCCAAACATCACACTAACTTCCCACTTGAGTAATAATAATTGTACTTATAAAAGTACGTATTTTTGATTGCACGGTTTCTTGTATCATTAAACGTTGTGTTGTTTTGCGCATTATTTGGTGTCCATATCTTATTCGTCCAGAGAAAAGAAAATTTGGCTTTGTTAATTGGTTGGTGCCCGCCACGATCTCATAAACTCTCAAATGTGCCTATAGGCACAAAAGGTTGGAAACCACTGCTGTAGAACAACGTTAAACAAATTTTTAGGTTGATGTGTTATCATTCTTAAAATGTTGCTCACATATGATTATTTTATATACAATAGCTAGTTTACCTGGCTGTATGAATCCAATAAGAACTGTTCCGCAATTAAAATCTTACCTTTCTAACATAACAACTGACCCCACACGTCGACTGTCCGCTCCTTCACCAAATTGCTGGATAATCTCAATTTTGACACCGTACTCAGAGCAATCTGACACATGACACTTCTCCAGCATAATGGTCGAATCTTCACACATCTGGAACACATAAAATTATAATTGTTCTGTGTTATGCTGTTCAACATATGTGTGGTTACAAAGGCACTTCTCCATGTGTTGTTCCATGCAGTCTGACAGATGAATGATCACCCTAATGATGGAGGCAGCGAGAAGACAGCCATCTTCAGACTCACCGCTGTGAAAACCTCAAATCCTACTAATGTAGTAATAAATCTAATATTAATATAAATCAAGTTAATTTTTTACTTCTTGCTTTAACATACTCACCTTTATTCCTGTACTACAAGACGTGATCTTGCAGTCTGTTAATGTGACTTTTGCATCATGATCAAGCACAATGCCATTTCCAAAATTCAGAAATTCACAAGTTTGTGCTTCTAAGTGGCCACCTTTGAGTACAAGAATCCCAGTGCTACTTGTGTTACCTCCTCCCACAACACAACAATTTCGCATTCGTACCGTCCCATTTCGGACAGATAATGCCATCTGTACGAAATGAGCATCGATTGCTATGTTTTCTAGTGTAACATTTGCTGACCAGTCCAGTAATACATTTCCTGGTTCATGGGCCGCTATAGTTGTGGCAGATGGTTCAAGGAATCCTAAGGGGAAAAATCAGAAATACATGTTTATACTCCTTTCATAATGCAAAATAACAAGAAAAAATTAATCTTAAATTTATTTGCATTACTGAGAACAAAAATGTACTCACCAAAACAATCTTTGCCCAGAAAAAGTGTCAAGTTCATGCTAAGCAGTTCCTTTATGACATACTCAAATAGGAAAATTAACTGCTGACAGTTGTCTATTCGTAATGCCTATTACAATTTACTAAAACACCAATTTAGACAAATTCTAACATGAAAACTCTAACAATATGAAGTTCATTTTCTACCAAATGCCTTATGAAAGCATTCTCCCACGACAAGAACTGCTTAATTCTTTAACCATAACTTATTTTATCAAACTTATTAAATGATTACAAAACATGATCTGAAGTTCATGGATCAAAGTGCTTACTGAGAAGCAGTCCCTCCCTACCATTCACAAAACCCAAATCATCATTTCTGAGTACATAAAAGCCAGCTATTGGAAACTATCCAAGTCTGATTTAATGTAGTGAACAAGTGGTTAGCACTCCTGCTTAGTATGCAGGAGGTAACAGGTTCAAATCTCAACTTGAAGACAGGTTGAGATTTGACCAGACTGAGGACTTCAATAATTTTCTTCAGTCTCTCCAGACAAATGCCAGAATTGTACCATAAATTAAGCCACGACCACTCCCTTCCTCTTTATTCCCAATTCATTAGTTGTTAATCATCCTAATATTTTACATTATATAGTCTAAGCTACTGAAAACATTAAATAAACCACAATTAAATAAATATTTAAGTCCAAGGCAATGTAACATTATATAACATGTTAGTTGTGTAACTCCATTTTAAAAATGAATAATATATGAGTTAGCTTGACAGAAACAAATCACACCTTTCCAGAAATAGGTGGATTGGTTGTCCGCATCATGTCAGTATGTAAGAGCACTAGGGTGCAGGTGTCCAGATAAAACAATTCTAGTTTCTGACCCTGTATCTCCTGCTCTTATTCTTCTGAAAATTCCTGAAGCTTCAATGCCACGAACACCATGGCTTGTTTCTGGACAGAATTGTGAACTTACCAGCTACTATCCCCTTTCAGAAAGAATCCTTAGTATCCAATAAGAGACTTGGTTCTGATGTGGCAAAGACAAAAAGTCTACCCTCCAGATCAGTTAAATTTGCACTATAGCTATTGATATTCACCCATAATGTTGCCACCCTCCTCAAGTCCGCCAGTACTGGAGGCATGATGGATCCCTGGACAAAGTATTATTGTATCTCCAGCAATTGCTTTATCCAAAGCTTCCTGCAGCAGTGGGCATGACCTAGAATTGCATGTCCATTTTTAAACAGTGAGGGCATGACAGAAGTGCCTAACATCTTACAAAAAACAGTTTCTTTGTCCAATTTATTTATGTTATGTGTGTATGGCACAATATCCAATTGAATCCAGTGTAAATCTGTTTAATCTTGCAATAGATATGTTGATTTAACATGCATAAATTTTGATAAATTATGCAATAAGCTGACCCCGCGTCTAAGAACTGTGAAGGTATGCACGGATATGGAACTAAACAGTCATTTACTCAAAAACTTTGGAGACGGTACGCAGTAATTCAGCTTCAACTTTACATTTCACAGCATGTCAACCATAATATTATGACGTTGTTAAGTGCACTGTTAATATAATCTTGCAGTTCATCTACTTACCACCAGATGCCAGTATTTCACAGCATAATCACAGAATATCAAACATAATCCCATAGAAATATGCCAATTTTAAATATTGTGGGCTAGTAAACTTGATGCACTGCCAGCAAAAACTCCTCCGCCAGCAGATTGGGACCTGTGATTTCAATTCCCTCATGCAGAAGAGCTAACATACGTCCAAATGAAATTTGACAGACTTCGTACTTACTTGATATATGTTTCAGGTTGAACAAAATTTCTCACTTGTGTCAGTGTGTTAATGAAAGCATCTACTGTACCACCCAGCCACACAAAACACACTTCATGCGAGTGTTCTCGATGCTGTCTCCTTGCTTGCACGACTTCATATTTTCTCTTTACCACAAGATTCCTGAAAAAAGTTTATTTTGTTCTGTAAATAAGCCAAATGCCACATGAGTAAACTTCAATTTACAATGTACTTACCTTCCTGTAAATTTCTGTGCATTGTACAAATATGTAAATCAAGGCATTTTTCCCATAGACTAAAGATACAATAAGAATTATGTATGGGCAAATATTTTCAATGGTACTTCTTTAGTTCGGTAATCAAGATTCAAAGCTTTCTCTGAATCAAGATTAGCAACTGTAATTTCAAAGCTGAGAAATTTTAACTTTGTTCTTGAATTTAGCACCATCTGCCTTTCTCTGGACCTTTTTTAACATGCAAACCATGCAAATGCATAAATATGGAATGTTCCAACAAATTAAAACTGCATACTTATGAAAATGAGCAATATAAGATAATTAAATTGAAATACACCTGCAGCCATGTCTGTGTAAACTCTATCTTATGTTCAGAAAGTTCTACTATAATAAACAGAGAGAAAATTAAGTATATTATTCCTATACAGAAACCCAGCAATCCACCTGCCTCATTAATGGATTTTCTAGAATTTCAATTTTTCTTTTGATTTCTTCCCGTCGGATCTGTAGCTCCATCATTGCCAAAGCACCAGTCTCATCTATTTCATCTGAGTCAGCTTGTTCTTGTGCAGCTTGAATCTTCTGTTCAATTTCTCTCGCTTCTTGAAGTAACAAACGAATATGTTGCCCAGTCTCATGCAGCACTACTCCCGATTGCATGTCATAGTACCTGCAGAATTAACGAATTCTAATGTACAGAACAGTCCGTTATTTTGTTACACAAAACATGTTGAGAAAGCATTTATGAGAACGAAGTAATATATGTCTCATGTCATACCGCAGAAACTCTATTCAGTATTACCTCTTCATTGTTTCTCTGGCATATGCCAGAGTAGTTGTCAAAGTTAGCTTTGAAGAACTGTAAAATGTCCAATGCTTTAATTAGATACTGCAAGCATATAGTAGACCTATACAAAATTTTGCCACACTAAAGTACACATTCTTGTATGCATAAAACAAAATGTCCTTGTGCACTAACATCTATTAACATTTATAAACAGACTTGTAATTCTGAACCCATACATAACCATATGACTTGTTATGAAATTTTAAAATATGAACACGTTTGAAAAATGTCTCTATAGCACATGCAGAAACGAGTCTAAATTGGGTGACATATTTTTACTCTGAAGATTTATAACATAACAAAAATTGCAAAAACATGCTTTAAAGAAACTCCAATATGCTTTTCAGATATTACTTTTAACCATAAGTAAAACATTCTTCAAAATGTTTTGATAAACATGGTGGTAAGGAAGTGAAGGCCCCTCTCACCATCTGTTTGTAAATGTGTACAATGCAATTAAAATAAATTAGCAAACATTTTATCAGCATGCATTCAGCTTGCTCCCTCTATTTTTATTTCTAGCTTTACTGGAAAACCTACAATTGAAGTCGAGCTTCAAGATGGATAAACAGCCAGTCCTGGTTTTCATCATCACAGTCCCATGGCCGCCAGAGATGATTGTAAAAGAACCTGCCACAGAATATACATCGTTAACCATAAAGCAATATTACACAAAAACACAGAAGAAATCTGACTGACATAGAACAGTTTTGAAGTTAAAAACTCGTTAATAAAACATAAATAACTTCTTAAAACATGAAAATGTCATGTAGAGTCCTAGTAACTAAATACCATACAAGACTAGAATGACTGAAAATCATTTATGTTCCTCTGAAACCAAATTAAAATCATTCTCTTTTATTTCTCTGTCAGTACTTATCCCACTCTACCCACATAATCAAAAATTAGTGCATTCTGAATCTAACTATTTGAACTTTTATCAGGCAAACTGTACCCACCTGAGCTGGTCTAAGCAATTTGCTGTGCAGTTAATATCAAGCACTTCATTTTCCTGTTGCTTTGTGGGATACAGGCTTGTCAAGGGAACCTCATGTTGTTCTGGCAGACTAATGTCATCTTGCACTGCCACAATATCAACAACAGCCTCCAGCTCTTGGAAAATCACATCCCTCACCTAAATTTCAATGTGTTTCAACCACATAACAGGACAAGTCTGTAAAAACTCATCAGTCATTTTCATAATAACAAGAATACTGTGATACCACAAGATTGTTTCTGAAAAAGTCAAGAGTACAAACAAACAACATGAAGATAATAAGTGGTACATAATACTTCATTAAAAACAAAAAATGTGATAAAATGAAACCCATGTAAAAAAAAATATGACTGATTTACAGTTCATAGTAGTTCAAAACATTGCAATACTCCATATCGAACATTCTCAACTGAAAGTAAAAATACAATGAGGACCATGCAAGAAAAGGAGGGAATGACAATGACTGGAATAAACTTTGGTATAAAAATAAATTTAATTAATGTGAAAACTTTCATACCATTACAACAACAAGTGTAGGAAACTGAATCTCAAACTCTTCACACTTCCGCCGTGAAATTTTCCAAATTGCCTGCCAACCTGCAGGTTCCAGTAAACTTTCAATATAGTAATACCATTCATTTTGTATACCAGATGATGGCAGATGACCTCTTGCACCCAAGATATCCATATACTCACTGAGCCTTTGTTGAAATGATTTTTCAAATGTAATAATATCTGGAGACATGTCTGGAACAAATACAGAACATTAGGTTACTTCAAGAGAGGTTTCATAGTTTATATGCTACTCTTAACACTGACAAACAACACCTATGTAAGTTGGCTGTGGATTACACAATGCCACCATTACCAAGTCATTCTTTTGCTCAAACATCATAGCAATAATTAAATAAACCTATTGGAAGCAAACAATTTATAACTGCATTTTTCTTTGAGACTTGCAAGTAATGGTAAATTTACCATGAAAAATTACTGGCCTACTGATCAGAAACCTGATGATAGGACTGATATCTTTAAGCCTCAGATAGATTCCAGGTTCATTACCATGTGATTCATACACAAAAAACCTACTGAAGCAACTGAGGCATTCTAAACAAATAAAATACTGTATCATCATTGACCAAATTCTTGGATTACAGAAAGAAATCGATCTACTACATTGACAGAAAGCAGAGAGTCAGACTCTCCAAATTAATTATAAAGTACAGACCAATTAAAACAAGAAACCAAAGATATATACCATGAAATGTTGACCTAAAGTCAACAGATAAACACTTTGGCAGTCTGTCACTGCATATAAAAATTCCAAAAATTACGGAAAAGAGTTTTCTTTTTCCGAATTAAAAACATCTTGGTGTTTTGTGCAATTAAACACGATTTTTATAATATTTATGGGCAGGTTATGGCCTGCAACAGAATCAAACCCATTGTCCTGACAACAAAATAGATCCGTAAGTTGTGGTTCAATAACAGCGTGAAACCAACAGTAAAAATACTTACTGCACAACAGATATTACTCAAACAAAATGTAACGGCTGAACTTGAGTGAATATACAACAAATCTACAATCGAATATTTGCCGCCCCACCTTAGTCGTCCGTTACCGCTTAAATTATATATACACAGATAATAAACTTATAGCACAGAAAAAGGACACGTTACAACATACGTTAACATGTTTGAACGTCAATAATAAACTGATTATTCACAGACCACGAAAGATGGCGCAAGTTATCAAGTCATGTACTCATTGAACCAGTTGGATTATCTATGCCTCATACCATCATTCCGACCCAGACTTAAAATCACTGGGTGGCACTAAAATCGCCATTCTTCATTGCCTACAATCGATAATACCAACGTACCGGCCACAAAATCTCGATGCCACTCAAGAAACTAAAAAATGATGTATGCCAAATCCGTGAAAAACAACTTTTTCTGTTATTCTTAGTGCGATTGAAACAATAAAAATTTGTGATCTTATTCGAGTTACATCCCACAACCTGCACAAGAAACTAAAGCCTTGTCAAAAATTACACTACTTAAAACAATATTACAAATTTTGTCAATAATGTTGTAACAAATGTAACAAACATGAACGTCCACAACGGAATTTAAGGTTAAAACAGTTTATTGATTTATGTAACAGAAACATATGTTTCATAGTCACTTGCTTGAAGGTGAAGTAGCTCATTAATTCCAATTCAACATTCTTTAGTGTTTGTAAGTCTTATAAAAGTATGAGCCTTTGCATTATCTGAGTGTGTTTGACAACTATGTTGGTGAATGAGGTTTGATTTTCAGAGAGGTGATTTTTTTTAATCACCTGCCATGTCAATAAAGACTATTAAATTTCACCAATTTTTAAAAATATTTGCAATTATTTCATGTTCCATTGTTGTCCTGACAATGGAGCACAACTAATATGATGAAAGTGTGGATGATAATACTGGTGATTACTTTTTACTTGTTTACAAAAGGTTACTTTTGAAGGTCTCTTTTGAATATCAGAATACACGTCTTGGTATCCATTTTCAGTTACACTTGGTATGAGTGCCAAACAAAATTTCTGAAACATGTAGTTGAATAATACATAACTGCAGAGTTTAAATTAGTATTTGTGAAGATACAACATATGAGTTTAATAATAATAATAAAAAACACAGAGACTTGAGCTATCATACTATCTTCTTAACAATGCTATTCTGCCACGCTATGGCCTCATCTACCACCGGATGTAGAGCCAAGCAAAGTAGTGTTCACCTTGGTTTTGTTGTTATGTCTCTCCTAGTGACATGGTTTAAACATTTTATTATCATTAATTTACATCCTCTTCAAATTAGGTACACATACTGGTGTCTTTGATTAACACACATCTGGCATAAATAATTTTAATTAAAGGAAAGTAGAGAAAATCCACATATGGACAAATACAAGATTACAAATGAGTGGACTTATGACACCAGCTGCATGCTTACATTACCTCTGGTCTGGGATTTAGGAAATTTCAAGCGCTTGATTTTTGTTACATGCTGTCTTAAAGGGAAAACAAACTTTGCATATTTGTTTTTCTAATGTCTTTAAAATGTGTTATATTGTAGGTAGTACATGAAATTATAACAGTTTTCAACCAAATTGGCGGCTGAAGCATGCACCAATCACATAAACTGTGCCATGGTAGGAAGTAGTGGTGGGAGGTGGATGGGCGAGAAAGTGAGGAAACAACATACAGTGGTGCCGGATGTAGCATCGTGGATCATTGGTTTCCAGTGAATGTTTACAACACTATGCAAAGAAGATGTGAGAACTGGCAACAATGCATGCGGCAGCTGATGCTTCCATCACACAGTTCCTGAACAGACTGAGGTCTAGCTGCTTACCAACAGACCTTCTTTGCACTGATTGGTCACTCACAAAGAGCAGAACTCGACTCAGCCGCCAATTCCGCTGAAAAATACTATAGCTGGCAAGATCTGTGGTAGTTAATTTTTAGTTTGGCAAGTACACCTGACACAAGTTTCTAAGCCTTGTCAATATGTGACACAAGGCAAACAGGAGGTTCTGCGGGATTACATAGTCATTTTTCAAGGAGAAGAAAAAGGAGGGATAAGACAGGAATCAGCCCTGCTAAATCCAACTTCTACTGGGATGAGACACAAAACTAGCAACAATTTGGCAATTTTCACATACAGTACCAAATTCAAACCTTCTATAAAAATTTGTATTCTGCTGATCTTCATCATTATAAATGCTGTCCTAAATCATATAAACTTGAAAATATACTTCATCTATGAAAGCTGCTCCCCTGGTAGCATTCTCTGCTGGTCTTAAATTATTTTCACTGACATGTGGCAACTTTATGAAACTTGTCCTCCAAGTATCTTCAAATTATTGTCTGCTTCATCAGTGCAATAAAAAAGGTGTTGGCAGGTACAGTTATTCAACTCATTAAGTAATATCTTGTCCTTGTACTTTCTGTGAGGTAAAATCTTCAATGTGCATTCCAGACGTGTCTGTAAAGAAAAACAAACAGTAATCAATAAATAATACAAACACAATTTAGCTACAAACTCAAATATGCTCTTGTAAATGAAATAGATCATTATCAGATACACATTACCATAAGTTTACAGAATTGCTGAAACAATAACACCAGTCAGCATTGCTTACATATAAACAACATTAAATTGCCATTTTAAAGTAGTATTAAAATACTTTAAAAGAATGTATTTTTCTTGTAGTCTGTTAAATGTGTTACATTTTATGTCGCTTGCATAACATGTTAACATGAAACAGTGTTGACACGAACATGAGCTAGGCACACAATCCATGTCAAGATGATATGCATTTTGTTACAACTCTCAATACACATTATGATCTACAAAATTTCAAACACTGCACACTGAAAACTTCTTCCACCTGTTGTAACTAACCACAACTACTTCCAGTTCACATACTGAGGGATCAAGTCATTTTTCAAGATCCATGCAGAAAGCTAAAGATGTCTTATGGATTGTTGTGTCATGTAGTCTTGTAGTGATTTACCAACTTTTCAAAGGTTCTTACTGCCTCCATCATCAGGATGATGTACTCTATACCTCTACCAGACTACATGGCGTAACAACTCAGATAACATCCATCTTCACACTAGCTGCCGTGAAAACCTGAAATCTCAGTAGGAAGCTGGTTTCCTGCAGTATGTGTACAAAGAAAAATATTTTAATTCATATTATTTCTGTGCTGAAATGTGACTTTGAAATAACAAAAACAAGTTTCACTGTAGTATTCACTCAAACAAACTTACAGTATAAATACCTTATGACTAATTCTTCCCTATTTCCAACCACCAAATTCTATTACATAATTTAGTTCTTTGGTCACATTAACTGGGTTAATATAAGGGGTGGCCCAGCTATGCCATAAGCCTGATATATATATAATCTGTGGCATAACAGCCCTATGAGAGCCAAAGCCGACTAGCTGGCTGCTGGCCTCACGTTCACATGCCTAAGCAGAGGTGAACGATCATCCAACCAGATATAGAATGACGTGTGGTCAACACGACGAATCCCCCAGCCATTGCTAGTTTTCATAACCGGATTATGCTACTGATTGTAGCTCCCCAATTTCCTCACGATGCTGGGTTGGCACCAGTCCCATACACTGGTCAAAAATCTCACGAGAAATTTCTTTCCCAGAGACTCAAACCAGCGTGCATTCTGTATCACTGGTCCGAAGCATGATGCCTCAGACCGTGCGGCTACGGCGCAGGACGCCTTAAGCCTGATGCCAACAGAAAACATTTATACACCTCACTACTCACCAAACTGCACAAGGATGTATTCATGTTTACAGTTTCTTTGTTTAGTCTTGTTGTAAATAGTGTTTACAGATAATTAAATTCATATTCAAAAGCCAGTATTTAAATGAACTCAGTGTACATTACTCTAGTGAATACATTTTCTCTTTCTACAACCAGACTTGATTTGCAAATAGAAAATTTTATGGTACAACTCATAACACTGATGCACACAATTATACAGAACTAAATAAATAAAATCTGAAGAGAGGGCTGACTTATTGGTTCTTGGTTTATTTAATGACAGTACTTCAAGCGCATGATCAACATGATGAAAAATGTCCGTCACCTGACAAAGATTTGAACCTGGAGCCTCCCAAACAATTCAGAAAATAATGAGTGGGAGTTCTGCCTGTAGAGGGCAGTTCTTTTTTAGGTGGTCAGTTATGAGTATCCGATGCTAAAGACATCAAGAATCTTGAATTATTCTTTGTTATTTTCACAACTCCACAACCGCTTTAAAATACATTCTGTCTTAACCACATTAACTTGATCAATTAATTTACATTAATTTTTTTAAGACCCACATTATTTAAAGGTCTAAATACATATATAGAAGTAGTATGAACACGATAAAAAAATGTTTTCAATAGAAGTTGCAGGAAACCACAACATACATTCAATATTTTCAAAGGACATATCAACTTTGACAAAATCACTAATACAATAACAATACCTATTATGGGTGCACCATCAAAAGTGATGTCCAACCTCCTGCTATCGCCCTGCCTTGTAGCTCTTGCCCGCTCGATTTACAATGCATTGCACATACCTAGACAGCAGACAGATGTCATGCGTAAATGAACAGTACCTCTTTAATGCCACCCCTAGGGTGCATTTCTTCATTCTTCTCATCGCGCAGTGTTTCCTATCTTCGCATCTTGCCCAACATCTTGGTTGTGTGTTACATTCCTTGCTGTTCATTTCTGTAGCAGTATCATCTCTAATGTTCATAATCTATTTGCCAACTTCAGGTACCCGATATTGGGAATTAGGCTGTACAAGGGAAATTAAAAATGTTTTGGCAATACTGGAAGAAATCACCGTATGATTGGCAACGCTGCTGAGGCCTGGTCATACTGTAGCTAAAGGTCAGACAATAACATGCTGTGAGTGTGCCTCAGATGTCCATTTACACTGAGTGCGTATGGCATAAAGATGGTTGCAACAACAGAGGTCTGCACAAATTTGAGCAAGGTCTTGCAACAGTTTTAATAGTTACTCTTCAGTTTCCAAGAATAATTTATTGAGAACACTCCATGTTTAATTTGTTTCTGGATGCTGAAGAGCGTCCTTACATGTCTGCATCAACACCACTGGTTTGACTGCTTTTAAATATTTTGATCCACTGACACACACTTCACTGATGCAACATTTCTATCCATGTCCATACTTGGCGATGGATGTCTTCAAACACAACAAAATGCACTACTGCATCTTGCTTGTCCTTGGTGAAAACCTCTAATAGAGCAGTCACATTTACAACATGCTCACTTGGCAAAAATAAACAACTCAGCTATACTTGCAGTATGCCATTATCTGACCTCTAACAACAGAATGACCTGGCATCAGTAGCATTGCCAACCATACAACAAAAATATTCCAATAATGCTCTTGCTTTCTGAATCTCCTTCAAATAATTATGAATTCTGGTCACTCTTTATGAGTGGAAGCACTGAAACCAAAGCAGGTGTCACAACTTCTTTCAGTTTCACAGATTAAGAACTCTGGACCTGCAATTAACTTTACTTAGTGACCCATTTCGACACATGGCAGGTCTCCTTGGACTGACGATCAGTCCATGAAGACATGTTCCAATCAGTATTTGAACCTACAATCTGATGTGAGCTACCTTAAATCCATGAATGCCTGAAAATGTGGCTGTCTGCGGAGACTTCATTCATGAAAAATGTAAGACTTTAGTTGTTGCACACAATACCTTCAGCTAATAATGCTGGTGTCACTGCAGGATTTATAAAATATAATTCATAACAAACTCATCATTATGAAACATTACCCATGTTGCTGGGCTCCACCGTAACTGCAGTGCTGTCCCCTGTCCCTGGCTGCAGGAAGCTGCTGAAGTGGTCAGCAATACCAGATTCAAGAACTTGCTCATTCAGTTGGTTTGACTGAATAACATAAAGCATATCCGTATGATCTGAAGCTTTCACAGCAATTAAGTATAATAAATTCTTCTCAGGCTACCAGCTGTGTAAGGCAGTTTATGTTTTCTCCATTAAACCACCTTACATGGTTGGTGGCCCAAGAAGAATTCATTATAAAGCACATATTGTGAAACAACACTGTAGCAACTGTTATGAAGGTTAATTTCATCTTTGTACTAAAGATATTTGCTGTACTGGTGACTTGAGACCATGCAGTAAGAGATGTGTGTGTGAAGTAATTCTGTGGCCTTGAAACATCCAATTTAGTGATGGCTGCTACAATCCCAAAATAGCTTATTCAGTTTCTTCCAGGGAAACACTTCACTTTTCCATATCAGTTAGGTACAAAGTGCTATTTTCAATAATAAACCCTTTTCATAAATCCAAACACAAACCTTGCACCCAAATACAAACCTTTTGGAAAAGATGTATGTGAATCATGCAATGAAATACAGCACAGCACTAAGTGACACCAGTTTATGAATGATGAATAGCAGGAGGATGCAGAAGAATATTTGAAATACTTTTGCCTGATGGAATGAGGAAAACCATAAGAATCCTTATTCAGGATAACTGATCTTAGACCTGGTTCACAGATTCACCTGAATATGAAGTGAAAATGTTAATCACCAATCTATGAATTCAGTTGCTAAATTCAGGCATTCTTATCCAACACACATTGTCAGTACAGAAGATGACTCACTTGCTTATTTAGAGATTCCACAACCATGGAAGATTGTGTATAGTGCAACACCTGTTTGCTCTGGTGACTGCAATCTGATATTCCACCATTACTGCCATGGTCTGTTGTTTCTGATGGCTCTGTAAGATGCAGTCAGGCAAATATGAATGAAAGCTCTTCAGACAAAACCATTATGACACAAAAATCACTATTAACAAAATTCAAGGCACATTTTTGGGCCTTCTTATATGAATTTTCTTAATATTCATGTTAAAAAAGTATTTAAAAATACATTATAACCAACACCCATGACTCTTTAGATGCAAACAGTCATAACACATATGTTTTACTATATTTAGTTTGTTATGTGTTGAAAACAAATTTAACCAACACACAAGTGTTCATACATACCAATTAATGAAGTAATATCTTAGAATAAAGTCTCATAGCAAGTATGCTAATTGCTCATCCACTTTTAACATTAAGACCTCTGTGGTTTGTATATTAATCATAAGTCCTGAATATCCCCCTAGACTATGAAGTCAGTAAGTGTCTATAGAAAGTTAAATTAATCTTAAAGTCAATAAATATGTTAATTCCACTGTGATTTTACATTAATAAGAAGAAAAAGTAATTTCCTTAAAAGAAAAACTAAACACAATACAAGATAATGACAAGACACGTGGGCATTTGGTAAAACAACTTGGCCATCAAAAATATTTATATAATTTGCTTGGGAACTTAATTGTAGATAATTGGAATGGAACTACAAATATTGAATGTTAAATGAGCAGGAACCCTTAAGCAACATAAGAGTAAACAATGATGCTATTGTAATTACATATGTGATGAGCTGCAAACACATACCCATTCCATCTTCTATGTACTGAAAAGAATCAAGATTGATGTCAGCTGAAGCTAAAGCTGTGCTGAATATATCCATCGTGCTGGATGCAGAGGAAGTAGGCACAATCCTGACTGCAGAACTAGAAGTGTCTCTACCAGAATCAATCGCTTCCCCTGAACAGAAGTAAGAAAAATCTCTAATACAGGAAAAGAGAGAGATAAATATAAAAGAAAGACATTCTTTGAAATTTTGTTGCAACATTGGCTTTGATGGCCATTTATTTCAGATACAAACCCATTGTTGCAAAGCTAAACACAATACAGACACAACACTGCATTAGGACAATTATTTTTACTTGTATTTTATTAAATAATGACCAGATTAAAAACATTTCAAATAACAGCTGTACATTTTTATAAGGTCTATACTTTGTCATTTACCAATTTTTGAGAAAATCAAGATCTTTGTAAAGAGGAAGTCATACTGGCTTATTTAAATAAAAATTAAATTAATCAAACATTCACTACACATCTCCAATGCCAAATTTCATTAAAATTAATTCAGTAGTCTTAGAGATGAAACAAGTGGATGGACAGACATGGTTTCCCCATTCTGCATTTACTGCATGCAGTTTCTGTAAAAACATCAAGCATGCTCCTGTTTTGCCCATGCAACAAGGAGCATAACAGTGGATTATATCGGGGCTCTCCAGACAGCTGTTTACACAGCTAGTGGTCAGCATATCATTCAAGGAAGAAGACTGGACTCTAGATCTAGGAGGAAGAGAATCAAAGCGGGCCAGCTCTCTTCAAAAGACTGACATACATATATGATATACCACATACTACCTGCTGCAGCTCCTGGTTGATGAATAGAGTAGATTCCAGTCTGAGGGTCAAGTTCACCAATCACCTCCATCACTTCATGACTTCCAGAATCACCAATATCCTGTTGGACCACCCGGTGCAGGTTAGTATTGCAAGCATTCTGAGAACACGTTCACAAGGAAATAAACTTAAAAAACTCAAGTAACTTGGGACATCTGGCAGGAATGGCTGTAAAAATTCTGTGCACAACTTTAAATAACACAGCAGCAAAAACAGTTCCACTTTCCTTTTAAAAATACTAACGGCTCTAAGTTATGTCTTTTTAACAAAGTGTTGCATGTTAGGAACAGATGCAAGTGCTCTGAGTCCCAAGTTTCTTTTCCACCCACAAAATATTTTATTTTCTGGATTTTTCATGTAAACATTACTCACTTGTACTGTGGGAGTGCCTGTACTGGAAGTTGGCACAGTGTCTGCAACTTGAATTCCAGCCTGACTAAGCAGCACTCTAGTCTCTGCAGTACCCGATTGACCAAGCAGTTCCACCGCTTCCTCTGTATCAATCACAGATATAATTTCCAATTACACTAGGCTACAAAATCCATCCAACCACTGAAAGGTGACAAAGTGTGATGGTCTCTATTCTTTTCCAACAAAATGTCACTACTAAATTCAGTAACAAACTGTAGGCAGGTAAAAGAAACAGTTCTATGAAAGAAAGAAGCTGAAATGAATAAGGAAGTTCTGGACATGTGTATACTATGCTATTTCATTTAGCACCTCAACAAAAATGTCAGCAAATCCATTTCCTCTAGGGGGAAAAAAAAGTTACTTTTAACTTCTGTGTGATGCATTTTTAGGTACCCCAATTCTATTATTTTTATGGAACAAGCTTGTAAAAATAAACATTTCACTCCATTCTATTATTTTTCCAACTCACAGAGCATCTTCTAAAAAAGAAAACAGAGTTCAGTTACCGGACATATAAATCAGTATTAATGCATCATAGTACCTAGAGTGACAACTCTTCCTCCAGCCATGTCCACAGGTAATGACATTTCTCCAACAGGTGCTTTTGAAATGGCTTCCAATGGCGGTGCTGAGTTCTGAGCTGTTTCCTCCTTGGGTGGTTCATTTATTTCTACCTCAATGGGAGCATGTTTCTCTTCAGTGTCTATTTGGATCCATTCTGATGATGCAGCTGTTGGGAAGGGAATGCACAGTTAAAATAATGCACAACATAAGTTTGAAATTATTATCTAGAACTGACAAGCACGAGCCAGAAAACAGAGGAAAATAACCAACAGTGCTGCACTGTTAACTCTCATGTGCAGTAGCAGTACAGTGTATTTGATTCTAATTAAAAATACATTTATAAATGTATCTGAAAGAAGAAGAAACCAGAAACTATCAGCTTCTCAAGAAGGAATACACTGCATGGAGTTTACTACTACCCAAAAAATATAAAACACATTCCTGCAAAATATGCTGTGACAAATTTCAGTGAAGAAAATATATTTATCCTTTATTTTAAATGTTATCTTAGCAAACACTTGCATTGGTAAATCAAATCTAATCATATTTCCACAACATTTCCTAAAATTAAATGATAGAGAATTCCCCCAAGTAATTTAATTTGAAACAAAACCTGCAACAGTGAACAACATTCCATATTATATGCAAAACCACTGAAAATTAGCCATATGTAAGCAGAATACTAGTAACTTACCATTTCATGTTTTTTTTTAAATTACAATTATAATTCTGATTTAAAATTTACAGATATCTGGATAATTTGTGACAAGAGATTTGTGTGTGTATTTGTTTTTGTGAAAAAGAAGATACATGTGGACAGAAACAGCAATTCCTATGAATATAAAAACATGATGTAATGTTATTTCATTACAATGCAGAAGTAAAGGTACCTTTTGCTGGTGTTTCACTCATTGAGATTGTTGCACTTTCAGATGAGCTTCCACTGTCAGAGAGAATACCTGAGGCCTGAAGGATTTCTGCTAACACAGAGTTCTTGGCGAACTGTTCTTGACTTAAATCAAGAACAATCACATTTCCCTGCAACAAAAATTGACATAAACAAGAAGTGAGTAACTGTAAAAATGTGTCTGTATAACCTGCACATAACTTAACTCTCGCAAGAATATTTTCAACACACATATTATAAGACAAAGTTAAGTACCCATAAGGTGTTCTCTGTTCATATCACAGCATGATTAATGCCTAATAAACTTTTAAATATCTGAGGAAACAAAACACAGTTCAATGAACTCCCACTGTCTACTGATAAAATGACAGACCTGTGTAGACGAGACTGGCAGGTTGAGTGCCTGCTGGCCATTTCCACTGCTGCCACTGGACTGTATAACTGTGGCTGGCTTCTGCATAGTCACTGTAGTAAGAGGAGATGAGGGCAGATTTGCTGAGGTAAGCGACTTACTCATGATTACCTTGCCCACAACTTCCTACATGGAACAAAATAACCGTAAACAATTTACCAGTTCTAATCTACTTAGACACACCTACAAGGTTTTAAAGGTATTCACTATTCAGAATATGCAATGTAGGGTACCAGAAGATCAGGCCTTACAGGTTCTAATATCACTTATTCTATGTGTTTAAAACATGTCAGCACTCAACTGCAAATTTACAATAATTTCTCAGTTTTCATCACATAAAAATATTTATTGTACTTGCCATATTCCTATTTTTCTTATTAAAATTATTTTTAAATTTGCACATATATTAACAATGTCACCATGTACTGATTAATGGTAGGTGTTGTTCCCACCTCTTAAATCCGAATGGCTACCATATTTGTATTACTACTGATAGGAGTTAAAAAGTAGAATAACGGTAAATTTCCAATGGTATGATGCTCATAATGAGTTTCACAAAGTCAGTAATACTGTATGTGAATATGATAAATGAGCAACTGTGGACTGCTGCCTTGGGGTGGTACTTCAGGTAGGAGGTTGGTCACATATATTATGAACCACCACAAAAATATTGGATTTAAACAGGATAATAATCAAAGGATCTTAGGGTATGGATTTTATTGAGCTCCTTCAGGAAAAGGTCCAGTGGAAGACTTTTGTGAACACAGTGATGAACCTTTGGCTCCCCACCCAAACAGCAGGACATTTCTTGACCAACTACCAGTGGTTAAAGTATGAACTGCACTAGAACAGTCTGTACCATAGAATTAGTGACACCATACTCACTTTTCCTCCATGAGACAGAGTTACACCTCTACTAAACCCAGTGGCTGAACCCTTCTGCACCACAATAACATTAGGCTTCCCTCCAGCCGGTCGTGCAATGCCAGAGTTTTGAGCTGAGATATGCATTGCCTGAATAGGTTTTGGGTTGTTTTTGGTAATGAAGGTGGTAGAAACTGCTGGGCGAATATGGGATGATGGAGGAGAAGGCCCTGAAGATGATGTGGTGTTTACTGTCATTATTCTAGGAGCAGTACCTGTGGATAAGAAAGCTTTCATATTCAGGTGTCATTATCTTCTTCCTTAATGCAGATACAAAACAGTTTGCCAAGCATCTCACGATGTTACTGCTAAGTACTATGGGAGTAAAGAAAGTCAGGATAAAAACTGAAAAGAAATGGCAAGGTGACATTTAACAATTTTTAAAAAAAAATTAAGCATATGAAATGAAGATGTTGAACATGTGAACACTGGTGAGACAAAGTGAAGCCCACTATATCCCAGATGAAGCAATGTGTTATGATCTGTGAACTGATGCACTACAATCAGCACTAGTTCAGATATCCTGGATAAATTCAAGCACTACAATCTGCCCTATCCTCTGATAACCAAGGCAAAAGGGTGCACTACAATCTGCATTAGCCTCCGACATCCTGTGCAAAGCAATGCACTATGACCTACACTAGAGGGGGTAAAAATTGGGGGGGGGGGAAGGAAAAAAAACTGTGATAGCCAAGGACATCTAAGGTGTAGTGATCAAAGGGTTAAATAGACACAATATTCTGTTTTGTCCCCATTTAAATATCCTTGTGTAATCTTTCTTTTTGTAGGTCTTCAAAAATTCCTTTTTGTTAATAGACAATGACTTTCAATATATGATTTTGTTTAATTTTACAACTCAATTACGAATTTCTTTATGAAAATTTATAATCCCAAAAATAGTTTTCTCAGCTAATTTAAGAGGAAATAAAGATCAGGTTAAATTAACAGAAGAGTATGAAGGCTTCAATTACACTTACTTGCTGGCACAGTCCTTGTTACCATAGAAACACTGGCAGTTGTTGCGCTCATTACATAAACAGGTGCTTGGCCACTTGAGCTAAAACTTGGTTTTGGCAGTATTTTTGTAGCACTGCCTACACTTGACATAGGCATTATCTTCATTCCAGCTACAATAAAACAACATTAAGATTAGTATATTAACATGTATTTATTACTTTTGTACTGAAATGCAATTTCCTACAAAAAATGTGAAAGGCAGATTTCACTATACAAACATACCACTACATAAAAAGTTTACATTTTGACATCTGAATGTCAGACAGAATTATGTTATTAATAAAGACGTCTTAACTCACTGGAATCCTGCTTGATGTGTAAACTTGATTTTGAAGAATGCAGAGCTGTCTTCAGCTGCACACCCTGCACACTGGGGAGGTTTGTCAGTGTTTGTGTGACTCCACCAGGTCCTCCTGTCAACTGATTAGGTGTCATAGGGATAACAATGGAACCAGAGCGAGGCCGAGGTTTCGCAGGTAACTGAACAGATTTGGGTCGGATCTTCGGAACACCACCCTGAGATGTGATATATGCAGTTGTTGGAATTCCACCAATAGAAACTGAAACCAAATAAAAGAATGTAACACCAATCTTTCCAAGATACAACTTCACTTCTAATGCATCCAACATCCTACAGAAAACTACAAACACTCCAATGTATTGCAGATACAAATGTGTTACTGTAAAAAGAAACCTACCATTACAAATTTAAATTATTACATATCAAATGCAGAATCAGTCATTAGTTTTCCTTAAATATTCACTAAATCAAAAACTGTTTCAAGTAAACGATATGTCTTAATTAGGTCTACAGCATATCTATCTGATAGCAGAACATAGAGGTTCAACACTACTGATACCAGACCTTCCATCAATAATAATTCCGAGCCAGTTCCACCCACCTCCAAACCTCACATTTCATTTCCCCAATATCTTTCTCAGTATTACCCTAACATCTCCTCAGTCTTCGAAAGTACCTAAAACAAAATAGGTCAATAGGAAAATAAAAAAAATTACAAAATTTCTGATAAAATTACTTTTGGAAAGAATGTTCAGTATTTTTACATTTGTTTTGAAATATGAATATGGCTGTTTCAATATACATGTAAGTTTAAGTTCCTTATTTCGCTTACACAGATGATGATAATTACAAAAAAAATATAATTTGCATTAACCATGTTTTCAATTACCTGGGCCCCTGCTTCCCCCATTTACCACAAATAATTGACACTACTCTACCTTCAAATCCCCTTTCACTTCACCCCTGAATATTCAAGTATTTTACTGAACACTTTGTTTTCAACACTTAGAATTTATGTTCATACCTCAAAGGGATCATGTTTCACAGCCATGCCCACCAAAATACCTTACAAACTAATAACACTGGTTATTGCAAAGTTGGTTTTATTAATTTCTTAACAGTTATTTCTCATCGCATATACCTATACACTTATATACATTTCATTGATCCAGAAGTTAATTAGACTGACTATGGGATATAGAATAAGTCATATAGTACAGAATATATGGATGAATAAATATTGAATATGTTTCACAAACATGAAGGTTTAGCATGTTTCAGAGGTCCTTGCTGCCTCCATCATTGGGGATTATCACACTGATGATTGATGCAGCAGAGACCTCTGAAATGTTGGTAATCTTCTACCAGACTACATAGCAATACATGCCAGCCATAAAAACCTCAAATCCTACCAACTGGAAGTCAGATTAAAACAAATCAACATCAGTATACTTATCAGCTACCTCCCTACTCACAGTAATTGTTGTCTCACATGTAAATGTAGGCCTCTTCCAGGAGACTCAAGTGTTTGTTATCATATGCACTGGGCACCAACATAATTAAGAATAAGTACTTAATACAACTTTGTTCTCACAAGGACATCTATCTAACACCCAAAAATCTGTCTGCATCTACAAAGAGACGAATGACAACTTACCTGTAGTTGCTGTGAGGTTACCACCACTATCTGGATTCGTGGATATAGTCACAATGTTTCCCATTCCACCAGGACCTGGGTGCAAAGGGGCTCCCATAGTAGATGATGTCTGGTTATTTATGATAAGAGACGCACCCCGAGGCTGTTGGCTTACTGTGTTGGATGAGCAAGTTGCTGACACTGTTTTCACAATAGGGACACTCAGCGACCTCTGCAGAATGCTAGGTGATCCAGCCGCTGTTGAACTTGACACTATAATGACCTATATAACAAAAGAAACAGAAGCATATAATATGGTCACTTCATTATTCAATTATTTTATACCAAGTGCAGATTAATTAGCATTTATTGAGCTGTACAACCGTGAACAATGAATCTTAGGTAGTTTTATGCTTATTCAAAATACTATCATGTGGCACTTGTCTGGAAAACTGAAGGAAACTATAAAGAAAACCTCTGGATAGTTGGTGCCCCAACTAAATTTTGAACTGAGAACCTCTCAACAACATTACTGCTCAGTAAACATATTTTCCAGTACATACTAAGGTAGCAATGAGCAAATATTTTTTCCCTGGGGTCCAAAAAGGTCTATTCTGAAGTGACTGTCAAAAACAAATTAGATATTACTCAATTATTTGCACTGGCTGAAAACACCTTACAGATACACCAAAATATATAGGACTAGTAAGTAATTTGGACACAGTATCCAAGTGGCAAATGTTCTAGTTTGGTTATCAGTGTGCTGCTAAACCATTAAAATTTGAGATAATAAAAAATAAAGGTCATATATATCACATGATTAAAAATCATATAAGGCTACAGACACAAAAATGCAGTCAAATCCCAATACAGCACACCGTCGCATTGCTCCCTCAAAAACATCAGAACACACATCAGTATTGTTAAGCATTATAATCAAGTCTGATACAGTTACAAGGTACTTCTTTTTATTTGGTACACACACACTTCTTTGTTTCCATCAGCTACAAAGACAACTCCTTGAAATAATCAGCTTTAAAAATATATATATATATATGCCAACAATTCTGCATTAATAAATAAAAGCAACTCAGGTAAGAAAGGACCTATATTGATTTGGGGACAGAGTTGGGTTGTTACTTGGGGTCAGTGGTGTAAATGGCAACATTCCAAATCCATGCAGTTACAGCAGATGAACCTTCCACAGAAAACTGAATAATAGTATAGGATAAAAAAGAATGGTGAAAGTTCTGTCATAAGATAGTGGATGATGATGATACACAAATAAACACAAGCAAATCCCAAATTTCAGTCCAAGAATTATCCTGTCAAACATTACATTAATGCAAGTAAATAAAATTTGATCACTTTTTATATTGATGTGCTACATCTTTGGCACATATTGGTAATACAGGCAAGCCTAACAGGATTTTTATGTTTTTAAATATAAATTCCTACAGCTCATACTTTTTGTGTTGTGGATGATGATGTGGTAGTGGTAACAGCTGATCTTCCACTTGTGGTAGTGAGAGTTATCTTCACCGGAGTCACTCCCATAGGAAATGCAACTGTTCTTGCGGGGGGTGGCTGCTGCTGTATAGAAATATTAGGCACCTGTAAAGATAAAGCCACAATCAATCTCAAAATGACTGTGAGGAGAAATGAGTTTTATTAGTCCTTTAAGTCTGAATGATTAGTTTAGTGACAGTTGATATAATCTTCAGAATGCTGAAAGATCACAAATCTGGCACACAATATTGTGAAACTTCTGCCTGTTGAAGACTACAGCACTCATATAGGTTATGTGGGCAAAGTAACCAGATATCGACCAGTTATGTTGTGAGCAGAAGGACCTGAAAATGGACAAGAAGCTCTTCAGCCAGACTCAAGGTTCTCACAACTACAAGCATGAAAATCTTATACTGTGTAGTTTGGTAGATACTGATCAAGATTTCAGAGAAAATCTCCTTCATCATTGATCAATGATCCACATCAAACATCTTCAAGAAGCTCTTCTTCCACATCGCACACCCAGTCACTACCAATGGTCTCGTCATCTACAGGTCATGTGGGTGAGACCTCATCCTTTCTAGCATATGACTGCTTTCAAATACTACACAATACTTTTAAAACTCTATAAATATATTTTTCTTTCATTCGAGTAAATTTCACTCACCTAAACAGTTACAGAGTCACCATCACATTGCAAAAATATAATTTACAATCTATGGATGATGAAAGAAGCCTGAACTGAAGTCAAATATTTTTGAAGAAAATATTCAGAATTCTACAAGGAAAATTTTAAATGTTTAGCCTAGCTACCATTTAAATAAATCTATTGAAACAAGTTTAGTAAATCTGCAATTATGGAACCCACAAAAAGAGTACCATACTAAAAGTATATGTATTAGAAATTGTCAGATTTTAACAGAAAAATAAATTATTTAATTACTTTAGGAGGTGGAAGAGTGGGGGATGGAGGCTGTACAATTCCTGATCCTTCGACAGATGATGACCGACGTCTCTTCCTAGATTTCTCGTCTTCTTCATCCTTCTTTTGTTGAATGGATGACATATTGGAAGCTATGGGACTTATGGACTGCTGAGGAATTTTGGCTCCCTCAGACATACTGACTTCACAAGTCTCATCAATGGGCACTACAGACCAAAAATACAAAACACACCACAAAATTTGTTCATGTGACAGCAATTCTTGTATAATGGGCTCAGTCCAAATAATAAACTACCTGTGAGATTCTTGTAATGGTGTACAATCACAAAGTATATCTAAGAATTTATTTTAAGAGGTTGTTTTAAATGTAGTCAGAGTACATAAACTAGATGAATAATGTCTAAAAAACAAAAACATACCTTCCCACAAGTTACATTATTTTTATCTCATGCCCCCCCCCCAAAAAAAAAATGAGGAATATTTTACTGCATACAAATACATTTATTCTTCCAAATCACATTATCTTATCATTAGAAGCTTTTTTGGCATTCTTCCTTTTTGCAAACATTCTTAATGTAGAAATACACACAAATAGCAAGCAAAAATATGATCTTGAAACAGATACATAATCATGTCTAGGTAAGAAGAACAGATAAACTTACAATTCTTCTTTATTGTATTTGCTGGTGGTGGGAGCTTAGCATTTTCAGCTGCAGCAATATTGGCAACATTGTTGGCTAATGCTGTAAAAGCTGTCTGAGGAACTAATCTTGGCATCAATGGAATTAACCTTCGTCCCTCAATTGCCCATTCTGTTGATGTATTTGGACCAGCTATGCTATAAAAAAACAAAATAAAAACATGCACACAAAAAGAATAACCAATGTTAATTACTGTAACAATAAAAGTGCTGGCATCTGTACCAGGTAAAGGTTGGTACTTCCTTCTCTAACTGTAAGCAGAAGGTTACTGGAACATAACAACTAGGTAACTGTCAGATGGCTAATGAAAAATGACCAGCAACTGTACACTATCCTTACCCCTCAGATCACAGGAACCTCAAAATTGAAAATTTTCAATTTCTTTTACAGGCTGAATGATACAAACTAATGTATTTATAACACTCGGTACCACAGACCCACTTGAGTCAGCAAAACCCTTTGCCATTCCAAGTTGTAGCTGTAACTCCTGATACTTCAAAAGAAAGACAGTTAAATCCCAAAAGGAATATTACTAAGTTCATGACTGACACATGCAGTTATCAGCTTTGTTTAGTCTAATACCTCATCAAAATGACTTATACAAAGACTTATTCTTTATGGTATTTAAAATAATAAATGTACTGTGTATGTGTTCTGTTCTGGTAAAAGCCCAATCCACTGACCAATCATATTGTTTACCTCATCTCCCAAAACATTGAGAAATCAGGTATAAATAAACAGAATTCATTCAGTTACAATAAAATAAAAGTAGGTAATATGATGAATTTACTTACTGTTCAGCAATGGTGGCTAATTTTTCATCATTTACAGCTCTTCGTATTTCAGCCCTATGCCTCTCCATTGAAATATTGAGAGTAAAGGCAAGGTCTTGCAGAAGTTTACGCTTATCCTTGCCGAGTTCTCCTTGAGCTCGCAAAGCTGAAACCAAACTGCCGTACGCTTCTAACTCTGTAAAAATGCAAAATGATGTTACCGAATGCATGTACACTTTGGTGATTTCATTGTTGTTTCCTTGTTGAACAATGAATTATCAACTACATATACCATATAATGCTGGATGACAGAATAATTATGAATGACAAATAGGAAAGATGCTAAGAGTAGCACTGACATATTTATAGGTACTGCTTAGATAAACTGGGTGGGGAAGACAATGGAAAAAACAGTCAGAATATGAAATATACAAAGCTACAATCTTACCTTTTGATCCCGCATGCTAAGGATAAAACAAAGATTGATACTGTTTGAGAACAGGGTAATACTCACTCACCTCCAATGTCATACTTACCCAAGCGTCGGAGAATGCGTTTGCATTCATCTCTTGACATATCAAGTAACATTGGCCACATTGTCATTGCTGAAAATAAAATATTTACATAAATTCTTAATAACACGGAAATAAATTATAATACAAAACATCCAGTTCATTATGAATCCAAGCCCCGCATGATGTTTGAGCAAGCTTATTGCATAGAGGAGAAGCTTATTATTCACTGATGCAGCATGGAATGAAAACCACTATAGAACATAATGTGACAGAAACAAAGGAAAGAACAAATAAGTGAAGGAAGAAAAGAATGTGCAGTTACATAATGTTTCATTAATCTCTGAATTCTGTATTAAATACTCTGTTTTCAGAAGCCATGACCATTTTATTTTTGAATATTTCTGAATTAAATTATTTATACCACTTGTGCTGGGTTTTAATTCAGAGTTCTTTATGTGCAATCTGGTGGGTGAAGAGAAGTCTAATATGTATAATGTAACAAAAGATGGTTACAAGATAGAAATCAATATGCTTGCTGGTTAGATACTTGCCTTGCCTGTTGTAACACCCCTCTGACACTTGTTTCTTATATGTAGACTTTCTTAGCAAAGACTTTCCACTTTAAAGTGTTTGCTTAGAATCTGCTACAGTAAGGACTGCAATATTGTCTAGAATAATTTCACGTAATAAGAGATGCAAATAGGTTTTATTAAAGAACTTTTGTGTTCATGACATCCAAACATTGAGCAAAAGCCACAACACTTTCATAATTTCAGCATACGCATTGCCACAACTCCTTACACAATGCCCCAAAATCGCAGAACACAAATTAATGTAATGCATACTGCAGGTATTTATGTAACATAAACTTCAATAAACATTCTACGCATAATGGCAAACATTACCTATACAAGTGTTGTGTTGTCAATTTATCAAGATTCCATAAACATCTGACACTATTATCATTGCTTGCATACTGCTCTTCGATATTGGTTATGTACAGTGGATGATATATGTAGAAGGTATTTGTGAAATACCATTTCAATAAAATTAAAAAATTCTCTTAAGTTTTGGGAACAATGTTTCTGATGAGCCCTGATGATGGAGGTAGGAAGGACCTCCGAAACGCTGGCAAGCTTCGAACAGACTACATGGAGTTATAAATCAGAAGGCAATAATCTTCGTACTCACCGCCGTGAGAACCTCAAATCCTACTGAACAGTAATATTACTTCATGAACTGCAAATAGAAATCGATCAAGTCATTACTTTAAAAAGAAATCCAACCACGCTTCAAACAGATATCTCGCCCACCTTCAATAGTCATATACATCGTGACAAACAGGCATTCATATACAACGTAAACCACATATTATCATATAGTGCATATCACCATCCCACATGCAAGCCATCATTTCGCATGCGAACACGTAAAAATAAAACCTATACACGAATTTAAACAAACGCGACCTAGTGTACATTCACTAAGTTCAAATATCTAGCAGTAAGATAAATCACACTAATGCCATCTTTGTACGATCTGCAGAACACATAATACATACAGGGATCATCGAAACAGCCCGAAAGTGTCAACTGGAAAACGAACGGATTTTGATTACATTTGGCATAGATGTCAATTCAAGCCATCGCGAACAAGTACTCTGCGTACGATAGGTTCTCTATGGTATTTCAATTAACCTCAATAACACGACGAAGTATGGTCGGTATTAGCCTGTTGCATCTGATTAAAGGGCTATCAGCATCAAACTCACAACACCTATCCGCAGCTGTTAGGAGTTACAATGCTGAACACGAACGATGTCACTAGTCACAAAGAACATCGCTCGCTAATCTGTGTTCGGAACGTAACAAATCAGCTGCAAATTTTGTTCTCTCCGGTAATCGCGAAACTAGCACCAAATAGCTCAACTTCCTACGAATTTAAAGGTTATGTTGACTGTAGAGGTTATTTTTTTTCTAGAATGTAAACTCCAATGGCTACATGAATTGTAAATTTATCTTCCGTTTTTGTATTGAAAACTATACAATACTGGAGCTAGGTATATGAAATGTATGGGGATAGATCTTAAAAAGATATACCCCAACAAATATACATATAAATTCTGTTTGCGATAATTGTCAGGTACTGACCCCACATAATCTGAGAAGCAATTGAAAACATCTCAAGAACTTTGGCCGTGAAGTTGGCTACAGTATTATGGAAAGTGTGGGTTCACCTGTTTAGCCCAATGCCACTGACCCCAGCTGTTACCCCTAAACACTAATTTTCCTCTCTATACACATAAAATTTCTCTTCCTCTCACCAGGAACCTGGCAGACTTTCCCCCACTTTTTATGGTCCCAATTAACACAGTCACCAGAACTGTTTTTATCGCCTTTCCTCACCGCACAGTCATTATAAAATTTGTCACATCTTTTTCTCAACATCTTCTCCAATTGGACAGCTTGCTGGAGGTAGTAAGGCCTTGAAAGTCAGTAGATATGTGCCAGACTACAAAGCAACATCCCAAAAGGCAGTGATCTTCAATCTGGCAATTATTGGTCCAGTACTCAAATGAACACAGAAATTTATCCTTGTGCTTCCCTCTTCATTAATTCATAAATGAAGTTTATGATTTCCCATCTCTATTTCCACTGAAACAGTACCATGTTAAATGGTAATGGATCATGTAATAATCAGTCAGTCAAAATTCTGCATTATACCAAGATTTTAGCAATAATTGTCATTTAAAATCTGCACTGGAAATGCCTTGTTCATGAAATCAATTTTGATTTTGTAAGACAAAAGCAGTTATTAAATGACGCCACTATTATAAAATAAATTGACTGAGGACATTTATGTTATAAAACGTACTTTATTCACTCTATTCACAATAAAATACTTCACACATATCAGAGAAGGCCATATCATAATTGGTTGTGGAAATTGCAAGCACTTTCTAATTAATGATGTTACAGCTAATATTTACATACCTGTAAAAAATATTATGCTTACATACCACATGAAAAAGCACAATGAAAAACATATATTATTATAAATTCTATTTCTAGTGTTCTTTAAAGCAAGTATGTTTCACTCCTAGCTCCCAAAAGATCACACATACAGTAATTTCATTACAAACTTTCAGAGAAAACAACATGGAAACTTACATCTTCTTCACTGTACTGGTATATGACATATCTGTCCTACTAGTTCTTACATCGAACAGAATGAAATTGGTAAAGTCAATGACAGATAAGACATCCTGCAGATTAGGGAGTTAAAGTCATGTCCTGTTTGGTTAGAATGATATAAGGAAAATGTACAACTAGAGGCCACATGAACATAAGAATTTATGCCAAGTGACACCAAAATGCTTGCAGAATTCCTGCTGAAGCGAGGTATAAAAAGGTAAATATATTGGGAGGGTAAACGCTACACAATTTTCAATACTGAATCAGACACACAACAATGAGAATATACTGTGTAACTATAATCCATTAACACTCACTTAATGAAATTTTGTATTTTCTCAGGGGTAAAGGGATGGTATTTACAAAATTATATGAAATGGTAAGAATGTAACACTTATGGCAATAATCACAATTCAAACCATTTGCATCCCAAGTTAAAATGATAAGAGAATTTCCAGAATTATTTTATTACAATTCAAATCAATGGCTAAAATAACTGCAAAATAAATTTTTTTAGCAAAATACAGTTATACTAAAACTGGTTCCAGGGTTACAGTTAATTTAAACTTATATCTGAGGGAGATGCTGAAGTTCTCTGATGCTCATGAAAAATAATTTGTATATGCACTACCCTTAAATAATGAAGATATTTCCTCTAATATGGAACATATATTCAGAATGCTAAATCTGCAACATATCTTTTTCATGCTGTAAATTTCTTAAGTGTTTTGTACCAGTACAGAATTAAACTGTAGTTATAAGAATCATTAAAACAGACCATTAGTATTATAAATATCTTCAGTAATAGCTGCATTTAAAATATGGGCTCTAACTAAATATCAAGTTCAATTTCTAAATGACAAATGTACAACTCTTCATGTGTTTACATTTATTTAGGTCCTTGAATATTAAAAGTTCTTTTGATTTATCTCATCCCTTTCTATCCTGCTATGTCAGATTACTTCTGGAAGGTAATACAAATTAAGTCATCAAATTGCATATACTAAAGGACACCATGTCTAGAACAAGTCATTGTGTTCTACATAGTAATCTATAAATAGTACTGAATGTCTTGACTAACAATTTTCAAGGTATGTTAGTTCTCTTTCAAAATAACCTTCATTTTACCTGGATCTGAATATGTTTTAATGTAAAATAGAAACATGAAGTAAAGGCCCCCTAAACTATGCTAGCCTCAACACAGTTTTTAATAAACAAATGAAGCATTAGAGCTGTAAATTAGACTGTAATGTGCTTCAGAATTCTTTTGTGAATCAGATGATAAAAGTTCAAGAATAAATCTTCTCTCACATTTAGAACACATGCTTTTGTTTAGAATCATCTGAAGCCTATTCTTATTACTTCCATGTCATCAGCAATATCATTAATTAGGCAAATTCTAGTCAAAGGATGACTATATAAACAGTTTCAGTTTTAAAATGATATCAATGAATTAAAAGCATCCTAAGATTAATCAAAGGGAGCTCTATAAACATTACAACCAAAGTTAGATTTAATATTGTTAACACTTTCATGAAAGCTGTGTGGAGCATGTAGGAACTTTCAGAATGCCAAGCTGCAAAGAATGCACTAAGAAACTCTTTATGTTCTGGCATGAATTGCACATTTCCAACTTTGTTACATTAAGGAAAGCTAATGCTCTGTCTCTGAATGTTGATGATCAATGATACATCAGCATTCTCAGAATGACAACTTTCTGTTTCTATCCATAACAAACTTTTTATATAAATGCTAGTCTGTACAAGAAATCCATTTCCTTTCTCCACTTTTTAACATAATTAAAAATCTGATTACCTCCTAGGGCAATTCTTTCCACATTCTTTCATTATACTTTTCCACTTCTCTGGGTTATTTAAAGGAAATGTGCTGGAAAACATAAAATATTTACATGCATGAAACAGAGTTTTGAATGAGAATCTTTAGCTGTCACAACACATTTGGTAAGTTATACTGCAAAACACAATTTCTTCAGTTCTCCAGCTACTGTTACCATGCAAGTTGGAGTAGAAGTACCACCCAAGGCCCATATTTGGGATGCACACAATTTAAATCTCAGCTGGGCTCTTTGACAGGGTTTTCAAGGTTTTACTCACTACCTCCAAGTCAATGATGGGATACTGCTTTCAAACAGACCATGACCACCTCCTTCCTTACTCACCTACACAATCATATTTCCATTTCATTTACCACTATAAACCCATGCACTCAAAACATCATAAAACAACTTAAGAATTGATCAACCAACATAGAAGTTAATTATTAAAAGTATTCCACTAAATCCTTGTACAGATAGAAGATAGGTATGATAACAACTGTTGGAAGCTTAAAGCAGCTAATTTCATCTATCAAAATCATATGTATACTGCTGCTTTTAAAGCTGCAAATTAATGTATTCATATATCTGTCAAAGTAAACTATTTTATCATAACTTTGAAAGTAAACAAGCATGCACTATATTCAAGGTTTTCATAGGTGAAAACTAAATGGTGTTTTATTAAGCCAATGACAAATGTGGTAAAAACCACACAAACATGAAAGTTACTTGTAATTTAAAAAATCTGTGCTGTGATCTCCTTCATGCAACACACCCTGCATTGATAAAATATTAATAAAAACACAAAATTAAGATACAGAAGGATCCTGAAGAAATGAGAATACACACAAGTGAACCTTTATACCTGGTGCCTAAACCACAAATCCAATATATATTATGCATTATGAATTATATCCCAAGAAAGCTGCAGAATGAAGTAAACAATGGAACACTTTTAAGCTTCCAACAATATGACAGAAAGTAATTATGAATCTGTATCCATAAAAGGGGTTACTTACATTTCCAACAATATGTAAGAGGGCTGGATGATTGAGCTGTCACAACACTGAATACAAATATCAATCATAACATTGTGCAGTCATAATTACATTATAAAACAAATAAAAATAACAATATGAAACAAATAAAAACAACCATTAGAAACCGCTTTTCATTTATGTTAAACATTATTACCATTATCAAACAATTAATGATTTGCACTGGGACTAGACCTAAGTCATTAAACTACTGCACACAAGATCTAAGCAAGTTCCTGCGATGATTGTGACCGAAAAATGTCCTATTTGTTCTAATTTAATGTAAACTTTACTGATAATACATTGTAACACTGAAAGTTATAAAGCAGTCAGTAATGACAAATCAAATTAATGAACAATGATACTATAAACAGTGGAGCGGCAGAAAGCAGCAAAGATGTGCGAAAAATATATTTGTACTAAAGACCAATGTTCTCCACTCAGAAATAGGGGATTTAGGCATATGTACATCAACTGCCTACCAGGCCACCTATATCACAAGTATTTATGTAAGTCGCGTACAGTAGCACTGATTCATCTCCACAAATATCTAGGAAAGATGCAGAGTATTGGCAGAGAGTAGAAAAGAAAGAAAGAACACAAGCAGTAGAATTATCTCTGCAGTGTTGAAAAACACATACAAATGAGACCTGGACACACACACACACATCAACTTCAAGAAAACGGTGACTATCAGTTCAATATATTTGCAGTGATATGTACCACACAACAGAGGAACAAGTCTGAACGGTGCAAAATAAAACATGTATCACAACTAAGATGGCTGTCTTCTGGGTTCTAGTGCAATGTAGTCTGATAAACTCCACCAACATTTCAGAGGTCCTTGCTTCCTCCATCATCAGGGCAATAAGTAAACTTCTACCACACTACAACCCAGAAGAAAACATCTTCATACTCACTGCCCCAAGAACCTCAAATCATGTACCACAATTATATACACTTTTTGACACAATTCATGTTTTAAATGATTCACCTTTCTTCTGTTAAGCTTATAACAATGTGTACCTCAGAATGTTTGTGCAGGATAATCAGCTATGGTCTCTGAGCGAGAGATTCTTGGCTCCCATATCTACAAATGTAAAAGTGATATTATGTGTTACTGGTTATGAGGGCATGTCATCTATCAAGACTTTACGAAAACTTTCTCACTGAACATATACTTAGGTTTATAATGTATTTTTTCTTTATGCAGGTTTCATTTTGCACCATGTATGTGATATGTAATATGTGACATTACTGCATATGTAAGACTGACATCAATAAAAATGTGGCAACATCAAACACATCCAATTTACCCTGTTTTCAACCTCCTAACAACTATATTGTCCTTCCCATACATATGGAAGTACTATGAGCTTTTTAAATTAGAAATCCACTTTATAACTTGAACATGAAGAGACTTGCAAATTATTACTGCAGGTGAACTTTTATTCACCAACTAAATCTATACCAGACAGCCAGATCTACCAGAGGACAATATTAATTCCCATCATCAAATTCACATGAAAGAAATAATGCAAGTGTCATGGACATACACAGAATAAATATTTTCAGAATCTCACTAAACTCATTTCTAAACTACTTATGACATCATAGAACTACTTTATGGGCATCTTACAATAAAAATAATGCATAAAAAGGGGGGAGCTGCATTGTGTCATTCAGTGTTGATAACAGACCCTTCAAGAGTAATGAATTCAGATTTTTTTTCCACAGAAAAAGATATGGATCTTCATGTAATGTGCCTAGCATTGCTTTCCAATTTTAACCAAACTGAAATGTGTAGACACATTTGATAAAAATCTTTTCAGCAGTTCTCGAGTTATTACACATGGAAAGACACAGCCATGGTGAAATAGGTACATTTCTTCACCTAAAATAGCATGGAAATTCCTTTTCCTTTATACTCCAAACTGAGTAGAAACTGTAAGATTTGGGCGTACTATTGAAACATTTCTGAATTTCTGCCCTCTTTATCAAATATTATAAAAATATCCAGTTGTTTTAGTAATGATATAGAGGAAAACTGTGTAAAAAATAACTGAAATTAAAGGATTAAATTTTACCTCTAGAATTAAATGTAACTTATTTTAAAAATAAGTTAATTTAACAGGACTGTCAACAGATTAATGATCTGTTGAAGTACCGTTCCCTTGTAGGAGGTATTAACATACATTTAAGGAATGCATAAATAATATTACTTAAAATAAAAGTTTGATAACACTAATTCCATTGAGCAGAGTCCTTCTTTATAAACTGATAGTGACTCAACTGTTCAACAAATTCCCTGCTTTTTGTGGAACCTGAAGGTCCATTACTATGTTCACAACTCACCATTGGAACTTATCCTGAGACAGCTGAATCCAGTTCAGATCCTCAAACCTATTTCTGTAAGATATATTTTAATACTACCTCCCATCTATGCCTGTGCCACAACAGATGATGAATTCAATGTCACTGCAATTTCTTATGCAGACTGCAACAGGTTGTAGACATTTATGGGCAAGTACTAGTGATGTTAATTACTAATCAATATCAGATATAATTATTTGGTCTCTGTATTCCAATGAAGGCGAAGCTAACCATCTGCAATTGAACATATTAATCACAAGTGCAACTGCAGACAGCCAACAAAGGCTGGTCCTCCAACTTAGGGCTTATGCAGGAGCCTAACAACCTCACCCACGACAACTTCGCATGTTATGTAATGTTACACAGGTTCTTCCATCTATGCCTATAACTCCTACGTGGTCTCTCCCTTTCAGGTTTTCCAAATAAAACATTGTACACATTCTGTACTTCAGATTTCAGGAATAAGCCACAATGAATGTTTTCAGCAAATATTGCAGCTGCTAATTAAATTCTGCACTATTAAATAATATATGATCCCTCTCATTTCCTCAATCATTTAATGCCATAGGACATCATGCACTTGAGAATGTATCATTAAATGAAATAAGAACAAGAAAGATATCCATTAATAATTTTCATTGTAATATCATTCATTCTTTCCAAGTACCAAACAGCAAAAGTGTCCCACATACAGTTACTACAGCACTCACTCCAAAACCTCTTTAGGAAAGGAAAATAGGAATTACACAACCTAGAAACACTACATGTAAGAGACAGGTGGAACAGCCAGTGTCAACCCATAACAAAACCTACAACACATCTATGTACAGTGTGATGATGATGAATACAAAAGTAAAAGTAGGAAGATATTAGCTATGTAACTACAGTACAGCACCTGAACCAAACAAGACCTAAGCACAGGCTGATAATTGAACATGTTAGATAATACAGAAGACTAATGAAAAACATGAGGGTAAATATCAATTCAAATTTATAACTATTTGATATTATTTCACTACAAAAAATAAATAAATAAAGGAATCAAATGAAAAAAATTCACAAACAAAAGTATTTAATATAATGTAAATTTGTAAATGAAATGTTTATTTTTTTAATAAATTAGCAATGGGTATTTCATTCTGAGCCTCCTTCTTTCTCTCATGGCAAGCTCATGCCAGCAGCTGAACAGCATTACATCTGTAGCAACTTAGTACATAAAACGCAGAAGGCGCACGGTGGGGAAGTGTGATCAATTCTGCTATATGCAGAGTTAACTTGATAAAATAAAGCATTCTGACACACAGCTGGTCAGATAAAATGGAATGTCAGATAACCAAAGTTTGGGTAATTGGGACTCTACTGTACAGCAAAATAGTTGTGCTAATATTGTCCCACACTCTGGTTTGTAATGTCTGACAAGCAATTTTAGCTAAGTGAAACAATGAGACAAAAATTATTTATTAAAGGTGGGCATGAAATTATTCTGAAGTGCTGGTACCCAAGGGAAATCACCACCAAAGAAAACCTGCAGGCATTATGGGCTACAATAAAGATGCTGGGATATTATGCTGCAACACCTACAAAATCAAACCAACATTGTCTGCACAGATGAAGGCATCTGAAAAATTATGGAGAAAATAAGAGTGTTTTTATATCATGAACAAGTAAATATACTGCAGAAATTCTTTCACATATTCTTCAATAAAGCACGTATTTTACACAATAATTTTTGTTAGCATGTTCCCCAGTTAATATAAAATTTATTTTTGACTGCATCAGTATAGTTAAAACAAGACATATGTAAATATTTGATGGTATACTAATTCATCTCCCTATACAAAGAGTCCTAAAGCATGTATTCAGGCATACAGTTTTTATAATATATGAGAAGCTATAAATAGTTTTAAAACAGCAACAGCAACAATTAGTAAAAATACAGGTGTAACAAATACACCGAGGATATTAAACATGTTATTTTTCAGCTGGAAATTTATTCCTTGTACTGTCATGTGCTTAATCCTATTTCACATTTTTCTACAAATACATATGTAGTATATTCTACTAAGACTATAATATAAAAATCATTGTGCTAAGTTTTCACATTAAAGAAATGTAAAACTGGCTGTACTAAAATTGTACTAAAAACAAACTATACTGTAGTTTGTGTTCATAATTTGTGGTACAGATTTGTATATCTGGCTGTCCGGTGCAGAACCAATCAACAATTTCTGTTTTTACATACCATTTCTTGAAATTCCGAGCCTGCTAAAAAGGACTTATCACAATTACTGTCCTAAATAAAGATATTTATTTTCTTTCAACAACATTCTCAGGCTCAAAAATAATTGTATATGTACAATTTAACTGCTGGCCTGACCCTCATAGATAAAATAATAGCAGTGGAAAGTGAAAACTATGACTTGTCACGCTTCTTGAGTGAACGTTTGTTTGCACAACGACTGATAATGTCTGTCACGTGACTCTTATGATCGAAGATCTTCATAACTTGGCTCTTGGCCTCCTGCATCTGATCCTTGATTACTTTGCTCCTCTGTATATTTCCCTAGAATGAATCAAGGGTTAACTATGATTGGCAAAAGGAACATGGACTTTCTCTTTAACAGATTATAAATGTAAACACAATAATGCACAAGTGTCCATACAATAACAGAACATTACATGCACTGTTTAACAAGTAAAACACCAAGACTTCAATACAGAAAATATAAGGTGACCCTTTAATATGTTATAACAAGAAGAGAGACAAAAGCAAGTAAGACATCCAAGAAATTGGGGGACAGTGAATGTCAGCAAATTCAAGTGCACAATAAACTACAACAAATACAAACACATGTAGCAGAACAAACATACATAATGTTCAAAGAACAGTCTATTAGGTACAAATACCTTACTAACTATATTAAAAACTATGTTCAAAACAACATAACAGTTTCAAAAGCGAGACAGACCCAAAGATTCCAAGCCAACAGAAAATATCTGGTAGCCAAATGAATATTCTATAATAAATTTACAATTAATAAGTTTACAGCAACAATTAAGAAGACATAAATGCACAAGACCCCTTGTCCAGAAACATATAAGTAGAATTCCTAAAGCACATAATAGATCCTGCCCTTAATGTAGTAGGCCACAGTCCATGGAAAGCTATAATTATTCCCATGATTATCCACTATAAACAAAATCATCAACAGGTACTGGAAAATAAATGGTTGACAAGATTAGTGGTACTTGAAGCTACTTTCCACAACCAGACAGAAAATTAAAGATGTAAAAGAAAAGAAACAGTATCTGTAGTCCAGGAATATCACAAGTCACTATTGAAAGCCATGTAACTGAACAACATTGCAAAATATGGAGCAATCAGATGACTGTCTTCTGCACACTCACCACTGTGAGAGCCCAAATATCACAAAATGGAGCGTGCAGATTTATTTCTCAATGGTTTTATGAAAAAGACCTCAACATTCAAATAGACACATGCAGATGCCAGTACCAAACCCCTTTAACACCCAAATCAATACTATACTATTAATGTTGCAGTGTCTAAAATGAATTACATGTGAACTGTAAGCAGACACTCCAGTAATATGTACATCATTATAAAAGAATATTCAATGCACCTATAAACAATTTTTAGCAATAACATGATGAACAAGCGTGTGAAATTGTTTAAGGAAAATGTATATGGATAAACTTCTTTTCAGTTGTTCAAAAATTAAAGTATATAAAGATCAGTTAACTAACTCATTCAGATCCATGGTTGTAAACTTCTGATGTAACATTTCCTCTAGGTTCTCACAGCCATAAATTCTGGATTTTTCCAGTTTTCTGATAAGAATACATTCTGATGGTTTTCCCTGAAACAGGGACTGTTTATTCTGGACACATTTCCCTTCTTTAGTTGGCATACATAAATTCAGAAATTTACTAACTTTTTCCTGTTAGTGATATGCATATCAGTTAAACAGTGAGAAACAATTCACTTTGAAAACATCACATGGGATAATATTAAGACAGATCATAAAGAAACAAGCTCATTACAGGGTCCAGTGAGGTGTCTTGTGAACCAGTAATAAACCTTCAGGTTCTGCAATGGGCATATAAATTTCTTAGCTAGCTGCATGACAATCAGTTTTTCAAGAAGAACTCATGTTTCATATAGTTGGTTTCTACTATTCTCAGTGCCAACCTCACCTTGCTTCGACCTTCAAAGCATCAACAGAAGCAGCTGCAATTTTGAAATCACATTTTCATCACAAATTTTAATCCCAAAGCACTTCTTCATTGCAGACAGTAGAATGCCAACATTGTGGTCTAATGTACAGTGGGGATCAATTCACCCCACCCATCTCTACTGGCAGTTCCTAGAAGCACCAGGCTAGCCTGGCTGACAAAGAGCAACAGTACTCGAAGATAAGGTCTGAACTACCATGCTGAAGCCTGACGCTGTGATGTGATTGGTACCCTCTGGATACCAGGTGACTTCACATTGTATTCTGCCTTCACCCCACATGCAGGGCTCTGCAGAGGATGACAGTATTTCCCTAGATGCTCACAGAATATCTATGAAGGATGTTAAACAACTGTTAGAATGGGACACAGCAGTGGTCCATGAAGACTTACAACAACTGTATGGCTCCACTGGACGGAAGCCTCTCCTAAAGGAAGATGAGGGCTTGGCTAGAACATGTACAGCTAGGGCCACTGGTGGTGTCCCTGCTGTCCCCATCAGTAAATGGCAGGGTGGCTGGAGACATCCCACCACTGATGATGGTATGGTGCACAGCATTCACAGATCATGTCATACTAACCTCCCTCCCCCACTGTCACCCTTCTGTAAGATGCTAAGTTTAATACTATGAATACATTCATGAGAAACTGAAGGTTTTATGACAAGTAGTATGAACAGGGAATCATGCCATGGTCCAAAACTCTGAAGTGAGTGAAAGTTGCACCAGCTACAAGATAGACATGACCAGCACCAATGAGGTTTTCGTGGGCAAAGAGCACAAAATTTCCAGTGAGAGAAGAAAGTTTTCTTCATATGTAAATGAGAGGTGTCATGTGGCATGTATAAATTGAAGGCATCTGATATCATGAATGAATCCACAGCTTCAAAATGAGCAGAGCTTCACTACAGATATATTTTAAATGAAACAGTTTCCATGTAAGACTGCAAATAAGTACTGCCACAAGATTATATAATGCATATGAAGAAAAAATTGTTGGCATTTGAAAAGTAAAGCCCTGTACTTTGGGACACTGATGATATGAGATCAAATCAGACAGTAGCGATATTAACAGTGACGCACAGTAGTAATTGTAAATACAGTATTGTATGTTTTATTAATTTGTCACACTATTGCAGTTTCACGGGTGTTTGTGCATGCTCGTGTAGATTTGTGTAGTGGGGCAAGCCTCATTACTCTAATGTTATTTTATGATCTTTAGTAGCATTTTTATTAAAAGAAAAATAAACACTATGACAAACTGGGGGTGCACCTCTTATTAAGGATGCAAACCATTTGCATAATAATGACATTCATAAACAAAAGTCACAATTCCTAAACTACCTATACACTTGGTGAAAGAAATAGCAGAACACACAGGAATGTTCAGGGAACATTTAATAATAATTATATTTTCACCATCAACAGTTTGTTGTCACTGTTACTGAAACATAACCCAAAAAGATATATATAAGATTTGAGGTTTTAACAGCAGTGAGTATGAAGATTTCTGTCACCCTGATGACGGAGGCAGTATGACCTCTGAAACGTTGGTTAACATCGACCAGTCTACACAGCGCAACAACCCAGAAGACAGAAATCTTCAAAAAGATATAATCACTTCCTGGGAGTAATTCAATAATGTCTTCACAATCTCATTTTATCTATACAACAACTTAGAATAAAGTGGTTTGGCTGCAGCTCGACTACATTATTTCATTCTTACATGCCAGCAAGAATGGAAATATCAGATCTATATAAAGAGTTACCACAATCTACAAGTGGTCAGTACATGAAAAAAAGACTAACCATTCACGACAAACTTTAATGCTTGTCACAACACAATACTGTAATGACATACACATTACTGAAACTTGTGTGTAAAACAAAAGTGTGATCTATGTCCTCAATGTGTCGGGTGTTGTTATGCTTCTCTTTCTGATCAATGTAAAAAATAACATAAAATTTTCAGATCATTTTAAAGAGTCAAAATTTCAACATAAAAACTAAATTGATAAACATGCTTTTATTCAGGTATGTTTTCCCTTAAATTTAGTAGCTTACTTTAATCAGTTCATTAACTCTGTTTACATCCATATCCAGCTCCTTCCCTGTTTTCTTCTCCATTACTTTCAGCATCGCTGTAAGTTTTTCAAACACCTGCATCTCCAAATCAGACTAAAATGAAACAAATAGCATTTTCATTTTACACATAATGCTTGCTTATTCACATATAACACTGCTTGAAAACTCAGTGATTACTTCACAGTAAATATAGAATTAAATAATATGATGTAGTTTGATAATATAGGGCAAATCTTTCTTCAACACAGACCACAAATCACAATTAATATTAAACAACAACAAAGCAGATCACATAATACTTGTACTTGGTAAAATATAACATATTTTATATTAACACAATATCCTTTTCCCTGAAAATATTGTTCATTCCCTACCAAAGCACTTCACGGTCACAAACATTCACATAATACAATTTCAGTGTAACACAGTGTGTACTGTGTACTCCTTTCATCTTAAATAATAACAGATATGCATTAGTGTTTGAGTTATATAGTATACAGAAATGTTAATATGGTACCTCATATATGTTTTATGCTGTTGCTCATCATTTAGTAAATAAATGGTACTTCACTGTATTTGTAGCAGATTTATACTTACAAGATCTTCCATTTGTGTACTCAGGTGATAAATCTTCCAACCATTCAGCTTCTGGAGAACCTGTTTCTGGTTTGCAAGGTCCGTCACAGTGGGTCTCCTCTCATCCTTGGGTTTTACATCACTGTAGCGAAGATAGTGATTCTGTCTAGACTTCCAAGTATGTCTGTAACTGTTGATAAGGGAAATGTTGGGACGTTTTGGTATGTAGATTTTCTCCTCATACTCCTCGGATACTGAAATTTGAAGTAATAATGGTAACTCGGGTAAGAAAAAACTGTAATAAATAAATGTAGTAAGTCACGGAATACACAGAAAATTACCTTGGAGCATTATAAAGCAGTGTCCTAACTCTTGGGGAACTTAGGAAAATAATGACAAAATATTTCAACAGACTACATATGTTCAATGAAATCTGCACCCACACCCAAAAAGTAAGACACAATGAAGAAATGTTGCCACTAGAAAAATTAAACTAAACAAAATTATTCCTGTCTGATGAAAGTTATTTTTGCACATCATGTAGAACACATAAAATGTCTTACTGCTATTTTCATAGGACTGTCCCAAAATGTATTTATGGATCCAAATACATGACAGAAAGATTATTTTCAGTTACCAGCTGACTGTCTTCCAAGCTTTTTTTATGAAGCTACTTTAATAATTTAAAGCCCAGTGGAAACTATATGCCCCACTTGCTTAAACAATCAATAACTCTTCATTTTATGCATTTTGTATGATTTTCACTGTAAACAGTGATAATTTCCTTATTTAAACAGCATTTTGCATATTAGATTTGTAATGATAAAGTGTGATTTCTTTGTGGTACAGACTGAATTCTTAAACATTATTCAGGTGAGCTTCAGCCTCAAAGCATTAACAGAATGAACTTGTATATTTTACGTACAACCAATTAATTATGCGCAGTTCAAACAATAACAGATGTTATCCTAGGAAGTAGTGATGTAAGAAGTATGATAAATAGTTTTAGGTACTGAATTATTCATGTTTCTACCTAACTTATATACTCTGTAATAATGCATGTAACATATATACTAGTTGTTCAAACACTTCATTGTTGAGACCCTAAAGTAGCTGCAAAAATAGTGGAGCCTGCCAATGGACCCTATGTACTGACAGATCAACAGGATATTCCTGTCCACCACCATATTGTGATCTGTATCAAGAATAAATTCTGAATGGAAAAAAATCATCATCTACTTCGATGTGAAACTGTGCCCAGAAACAATGTTGATTTCCATTCATGGAATCTGGCATCTGAGGAAGCAAACTGCAGGCAACTGAACAGTTTGAGCATTAGGAACAATAAACTTATTGTATTTACATTTGGAGCACACATGAAGGATAATGTTCATAATACATTAAAGAACAGTATGATCACTTATTCCCCCACATAACAAATACATATTAAGATGATAGTTTTGGTGCAGGGTTTTGTAGATACTGTTATACCATTACAAAGAAGTGCAAGCAAGACATCACCAACAGCAGATCTTGTTCCATGTTATAACAGTTTCAGAATAATAAATGCTTGAAAATTCATTCTAGAAATGGTAACTGGTACTGACCTTTCACTTCTTTCTTGATATTTTTTTCTTCCACAATAAATTCCATATCATCTTCACTAAATTTTGGTTCGTGGAGCTCATTACCGGTCCTACAATTTGACAAGAAATGTTTATTTAACACAATGTAACTGGGTGAGGGAAAGATTGGAAACATCTTCAGAGTTCTTTACAACACACACTATTTAATGTTATCTCCCAATAGTACGTAACAAACGGTAATTATTGATAATCACAGCAACTTTCCATTTGCTGTTACAGTGAAACCTCGATGCATCGTTTTTGGCGGGGGTGGGAAATAAAAACGATGAATACGGGAAAACGATAGTTGCGGGAAAGCATTAAAAATGTTAAAAAACTGAATGTTTCTCTTTCAAAGTTACTTCTTTTTACCAAAAAAGTCTTTAATGGACAACTGGTTTGTCGAAACTTTACGTTTTAGGCCAAACAGAGCCCTTTCCACTTGCAAAATGTTTTCCTCGTCACGTTCACTAATATTATGCGCATAAAAGAACGACTTCACTTTTACCAATGCTTCGGCAAAACTCGGCACAGCTTCGGGCTCTCACTCGTCTTCCTCTTCATCACCACTCCAACCCCCTTCGCAAACAATAACAGGAAGAATGGAAATACTATTACATTAACATTATGCGTCTTTCGGTATTAATTTATCTCAAAACCCAGCATTTTAAATTCTAAAAACATCGCGTAAATTTCGTTATAATTTCTCAGAAACGATCATTGCGGGAAAATTGTGGGCTGGGACTAAGATTTCTGAACGATCGATGCGATAAAACGATAGTTTGAGGAACGATAGAAGCGGGAAAATGTAACATTATTTTATATGGGATGTATCCGGGACCGAACAAAACGGACGATGCATGCGGGAAAACGATAGTTCGGGGAACGATGGATAGAGGTTTCGCTGTATTACTCTTTTCATGTACTCATAGATATCGTGTCTTAATTTGCAGAAGAGATACATTAACAGACTAATTCACATGCATCACTAGAAATGCAACAGTTGATTTATTAAAGAGCTCAATAATTCACTTCTGTTAAAATAGGATTTTCTCTGATGTAACTATTATGGCAACATGACTCAATACATAACACTTAGTTGCCAACACACTGATGGACACAGCAATAATAATTCCTGTGATGTGTATGTCCTGTAGGTGCCATAGCCCTCCTAGTGTCCGAGCCCTTTTAGGCAGGGGTTGTTAAATAAACTACAAATAAATATATACACTTACAGCTGTTGTTTACGTGGTTTTTTACGAGGGCTCATCTCAACTGGAGGTCTCTCTCCTTCTTCTACTGGTTCTTGTTTTATTGGTGGCAATGAATCATCTCCGGCTTCACCCAGCCCTGGAGATGAAGTAGCTGAAATGGTAGTAGAGCCACCAGAAGAATTGCCTCCATTGCCACGGGAATCAGGACGTCGTGGTGATGGAGGAGAGACTGGGGCACCACTGCTTAGAGCTGCTAAAACTGGAGCCAGATTCTTCTGTGCCTTCAAAGGTGAGCTAAGAAACAAGTCTATGTCTTACAATGCAATGCAACATATATCATTATACTATATACAGAGTAAGATTCAATCAGAATACAAGCACAGTATGTCTCATAAACTGCACAGTAACATTAGTAAAACATTACTAGAATTACATGAAGGATAACAACACCAGTGTAAGGGGCAGGACAAGTAAAACAAAAGGAACTGGTGCCTGAAGCTCATTCCACTTCCACAGACTCCTGGTGAATGAACAGCTCTCTTAGAAACCCCCACAGCAATATGTATTCTGAATACCTTCAGATTTCCTAACATTATGTCTATGGCATTTTCAAATAAATAAATACATTAAATTGTATAAGAAAAACCAAATATAAATGCAGAAAAACAGCCAACTAATAAATATAAAGACTCTGGGAAAAGTTTTAGAATATGAAGATGATGATGAGAGAAAAAAAGTAAATCTTACAGCAGTTTTTCCAATAAAATAGCTCAAAGAAAACTAAGCAAAGAATGTGATATCATGTAACACAAAATTAGAAACAGTTAAAGAAGATGAAGTTAAGGGTAAGTAAAATGATAAATAACCTTTAAAATGGATCTTTACAAAATTAGTACAACTTACAATGTCAAATCAGATAAATGAAAAATCAAAGGAGCGCACATTAAATGATTTGCAAAATGTACATGAATATGTGAACAAGGTATGTGTATCTATATTGCATTAGGATCCTCTGAAGATGGCATTTCAACCAAATAAAAGCCTACAAAAACCTGCTGACTCCAAAAGACAACAGCCATTTATCAGAAATAGAAAAGCAAAGAATTCTTATCACCGTTTCCCAACATTTAACATTCAACTACTGATAACAAGACATGCAGCTAAACTCACTCACCCATCATTGTCCCTCTTACGTAATATGCTGGGTCTAGGTGAGGCATTGGGCTTTGAAGTAGGCTGCATCTGGTTACTTTGCCCCAGGACCGATCCTTCTGTCTGAACCAAAGTTCCTACAAACCCATATGCATATAAACAGTTTACAAATACTATAGGAAAGGCATAAATAGTCAAAGAAATGAAATGGTGCTAAGCAGTCTGGGTAAATTATGAATTTCTGTTGGTACTCAAGCCTATATTAAATTTCATACACTGTTAATTAACTGAAAACTTGAAAGCAATGAGATGTATTTGTATACAATCAGTACAGACAAACTACAGCATAATGAATTATTAAGTACAAATATTACTGTCAACCGTGCAAGACAACATGGGTCCCTTGTGATCACAGAATTGCACTTCCTCAGATTGTGCATGTTGGTGATGGTCTAGAGATATGGAGTGTGGTTGTGAATATGTTGCACAAGCAGTAGTAGGCAGCTATAAAACTCCAACTTAGAGGCTGGGAGAGGAACTCAACATGAGAAACTAGCATTTACAAAATATCACATTGGGCCTTGTCCTTTGACAGATTCTTCGGTGCAACCTAGACAATAGAAAAATAGATCTTAAAGAAATAGGGCGTGATGTAGATTAGATTCAGCTGGGTCCAGTGATAGACTGTTGAGAGCCCCTGTGTTAAAAAAAATTAACATCTATGAGAATGACTATCAACTTCTAAAAATAACTCTGCTCCACGGATTAGTTAGTGGAGATACGTCAGTTGTGATTCTCTCCTGCTTGAGTAGAAAAATATTCAAATTCCATGACACTATAAATATTTATTATTTGAGTGATCATAAATATTTTCTAAAGGAAAACATTTTGTAGATGTTTATCAAAATCTCCATAAAACTGAACTTTGTAATAGAATAACAAAATATTTATGTGGACAGCCAGAGAATAAATTGAGAAAAATCCATAAAATTGAAAATGTTGTTCCTGACTTTATTGTACTTATACTTCTGTCCACAGCACTGTTTTAATTTGCTTACCTTCAGTTACAAAGGATGAGTGAACAGGCACAGATGTTCTGGCTGAATCAACAACCATAACAGGGTTGAACCTTACTGGTTGGGTTCCAGTCACAATACCTGCAGCAACAAAATATATTGCAAATTTATTGCAGGGAAGGGGGGAAACACAAACAAACAATCATTCGACTAAAACTATACTCTACAACCCACTCGATATATGGACATTACTTTTAAAGCAATTTTAAGGATTTCAACAAAGCCAAAACATAAACTGAAAATAAAACTTTGCTGACTGAATCCACACCCAATTCACACAAATTGTTACAGATATTAATGTCCTCAATATTTTCCTCTACATTTCATCAATTGTAGGTAAAAATATCTTTCAGATATTTTTAATTCACGATCTCAGAGACTGTGTTTCATAATCACACAAAACAAGTGATAAAACTATCAGGGATTATATGGAATTATAATGGTTTTAAACTGAATAATTACAAGCATTTCCTGAAAGTATTCTCCTCTTACTTTAATCTGAAACCACATTTTTGCCATGCTGATCCCAGATATTTAAGTTCTGAAACATTTTCAAATAATTTTTATTACTTTTACTGTTATTCATTTACAGATCAACATTCTGCTGTCTATAAAAGAATTTCTGTCATTCTCAATGACATTTACATTCCCACCTTAGAAATTAATGATATCAGATTAATTAGTAGAGATCTGGTGCAATAAATTTTACTTATTTTTAATTCTACTAATATTTCCTTGTGTCAGCAAAATCAGTGGAGATAAAACATTACCAAGCGAGCAAATTGTTGTATTATGTATTTCTGCAGTGTTTATGTGTAACATGAATATGAGAAGCATGTATACACACCACAGGGGATTTAGTATGGACAAAAGGCCCTGAAGAGATGCAGAACCTAATCTTCTGTAACACTTATAGTGGGTACATCTCTTTTATGTGATAATACAGGTTTAATCTATGTATATTTACAGAGCTCAACAAACAAGTTCATCAGGTTGGACATAAAATACAGGAAAATATTTCATACTCATGTTATATACAGGTATACTTTCCTGGAAAGATGGAGAAGTATATTCTGGGAGATAGTTTTGATTGTGAATTAAGATAACATTATGTAACCCCTATCTATTTACAGAATGACATAAAATATGTGATTACACGACTAGTTTCAAAACTAAAAATTGATAATTGTCTTACTTTGTTTTACAATAGTCTTCCACAAGATTTAGCTTTATATTTGGCTAGTTTTATACATCCTTATCAAAGACATGGACACATCCAATCTATGTTTCTGTTCTTTCTACTACTGTTTAAAAGAGTACATCAAACCAGATGGAAATATTCTAAAACCATATTACTAAAGGTTGAAGAAGAAATTACTAACATGTAGCAAAATTTCATGTAAGATTTAAAATAATCTCACCATGTACTTGGTGGGTGGCGACTCCTGGTCGCAAAGCTTGTGTAGTGGTGGTCTGCACAGTGTAAGGACTTCCAGGATTGTATGGTCGAGCCACAAGCGAGCTACCTACCCCCGCTACCTGGTAGCCACTGGGAGTTTCATAGTAGTAAGTAGTTGGGAGTGTATATGTTGGAATTGTTGAGCCTGCTCTGTCTATAGATGCCTGAGTGGAGCTCGGCGCTTTAACACAAAAAAGTGAACATCAACAAAACTAAACAAGATTCACAAACAATCTCTTCTGATATAATGTAGATATTTTATTGTACATTACCAGGGGAAGTTCTGTGTGAAGTCTGGATATACACACTGGTAGCTTGAGAAATAGCTTGCTGAGTTGCCACAATGGTTTGCTGCTGCTGTGTTGGTTGAGGAGTCTGGATTGCATGTACTGGTAATGTCACTTCAGACACAGAATTTGTCCCCATCTGTTCTCGGCTAGCACCAACAGCCTGTGGGAATACTTTAGCCACAGGTATAGATGATGTAGTGGCCACTGTGACTGGGCGGATACTGGACACATTACTCGTGGTAACTGTTGTGGCTGTGTATGCTACTGCAAATTAAAATTATTTGTTAGTAAACTGTTACACACATACAGCAAAAAAAGGGGGAGTCAGAGGTTAGAGTTTTAGCCTCAAATACTTTTCTTTTATCAAAGCTACGCTTACAATTTTCTGGGGTGTGATGCTGACCACTCACCCCTATCTACTGCCAAAGTTAAGAATGAGTAAGAGTTATAACTGTGCTTACCAGTCCTGGTGGTTCCTGTAGTGATTGCTATAGCTGTCTGCAAGGGAGTCACACTGTGCAGTGACTGGGGTAGTTTACCAGCTACAGAGCTCACTGGCACCTGTGTTATCTGGATCGGTGGACCATGGGCTGGTTGTGTTATCACCTGCCACCCATCACAAATTATATAAAAGGAAGCAATAAAAGATCACGAAATTAATAACTGTGAGTATATATTTAAGCCCATAGCAAATGTCTAAATAATATAATGAATCATGATGAACATCTGTCTTTCTAGCATATTTCATGTAAATAACACTAGAGAGAAACTAAATATATACAAGAATGAATAAATTTAGCAGAAAATATACCAGTCAATCAGGTTTGTTATAAACAGCATAGGTTTAGGTTACTCTGAGCAGTAGCTCTGATCACATCAGCATCATTAACACTGATGGCTAAAACTATAATATTTTCCTGTATCCCTGTGGCATGCCAATAACACAACAATGTTCATGGTTTACTCCATATATTTTCCTTCTTCCATAAAACCACTTCACTTACTACTGACATGCCTCAGAAATGTTGAGAAAACTGCAGCCAACTGCCTACTTTAGTGATGTGCGAAACTAAATAATTCTCACACAAATTGTATTACTTCTCTAAATGAAAATATGAAAAATAAATTAAATATTGTATCTCCATGGAATACTGTAAACATACCTTTGGTCCCAAATTCTGATGTGTGGTAATATTTCTGTTCCCTGATGTTCCCAGCTGGCTGTGTGTAGAAGGTTTAAGGGCCAGGCCTGAGTTTGTGTTTGAGACAACTACTGGATGAAGCGACACAACACCTGTTGGTGGAAGGGCTGAACTGGGGACACCAGATGTTACAGTCAGACGTGCAGGGGTTGCTAGAACAGTTGTGCCTTGGTGACCTGGACTGGGTGTCATAGGTGAGTTTGATGACACAGTGAGACGTGTGGGAGCTGTAATGAGTGCATTCTGTCCTGGGTTTGGTGCAATTGCAGAATTAGCAGACACAGTAAGACGAGCACCTTGCTGAACAGAAGGGCCAACCGAACTGGTAATACGAGCTGGTGCAGTTAGCACAGTTCCCTGGGAGGAAGAGGCTGCAATTGCTGTGGGAACAGTTGAAGAGATGGCCTGTAAACGTGTCTGCCCTGACAATACTGCGTTCTGGCTTGGGACAGGGATGCTAGAGGTCATAGTGAGTCGTGCTGGACCAGTCAACAGAGCAGCAGTTCCCTGACCTGAGGTAAGAACTGAGCTGGGTAGTGTGGTGATGCGAGCAGAACTTGCTATGATGGTCCCTTGTCCTGCACTTGATGCAGATGCTGTGAGACTCACATTCTGGCTTGAGCCAGCAGCAGCTACAGTGAGACGAGTGGTTCCTTGAGCAGAGCCAGGACCCTGATTAGCTGTGGAGACAGCCAAGCGAGCAGGAGCTGTGAGAATTGCAGCATTGGACACTTGTCCTGGCCGCTGAGTGGTGGCAGTGGCAAGTACAGTTCCCTGGGCGGGAAGACTTGTTCCAGGAATACTGGACACTGTGAGTCTGGCTGGGGCTGTCAACACTGCAGTTGAGCCTTGGCCACTGCTTGTAGTACTGGCCATACCCTGTGATAGGGTCAATGGATGGGGTTGGGTTGGAATAAGTGTAGTGGTTCCTTGACCTGCACCAGATGTGGCTTGAAAGTGTGCTGCTGTCGAAGTGAGTGGGTTGCTGTACGTGAGTGGAGATACCTGTGTGCGCGCAGGTAATACTTGAGCTATTGACACTCCTCCAAGAGAGGACTGCACTGACACACTGGGTTTGAAGTAGCTCTTCTCAGCAATGTGCAACTGAAATAAAAGATTTTTCAAAATGTCTAAAATAATGAAGCATTTATCTTTAAATTGTCACACACAAAAATGGCGTGGTATCTTCTTGTAACCTGCATATCTAAAGGGCATTATTATCCTATGCACATGTCTTCACCCACCCAGTAAGTGCCTCTTAAGGCACCCTGAGACAAAGCATAATCACTTGCTGACAGAAGCTAGTAGCCTTGAAACATCCCACTACATTGCCACATTGTGAATGATAGGTCATTGACGAGTTATTTTATTATTCTATCTGTAATGAAAGAGAACATAAGTGAAGCCAATAAAATCAACCTACATCAAAACCTCAATAGTAAATAACGTTATCAGCAGAGTCCAGCTTAGAAGACCATCAACTTGACTTGGTCCAACCCTTTGTAGGTAAAACAAAAAGCAAAATTCCCCAACTCACTACACTAACTCTCAACTTTATCTCATTACTTTTATCCTCACCTTCTTCTCTTCCTCACTCCTGTTTCACATAAGCCTGCACCTTCCATGTGGGTTTCCCATCATTCCAGACACCCAACCCATTCAGCCCCACAATTAGAAAGAGACTGACTTTTTAAAGATATATTTTTCTGACCTGCTACTTGACAAATCAAATGCAGCAGTTCACAGAGACCTGTACTGTTTGGTTTTGTTGATGGAGACAATAAGGATTGAAATAAATGTCAGCAATACAGCTTACATTTATACAGTGCCAACACCCACAAAAAAAATTCACATAAAAGTGAACACACAATTATTAATATAAAATAAAGCAGACAATAATCTAATACACACCTGGACATATGGTTTCCATACATACATAAATTTCCGTACAAAAGACTAGGAACAATCTGTATCAGTTCAACAATTATGAATACAGTCCTACTTCAGAAGCTCAAAGCATGTTCAGCCACTCAGGAAATTACCTTTTTTTATGAACCCCTAAGGTTCAATACCATATTCACAAGACCAGTCCCTATTGTTAGCCAGATAAATCCACTCTGCATCCTCTAACTCTATTCACTAAGAGTCATTCTAATATTATTCTCCCATATATACCCAGGTCTCCTGAGTGATCTCTTTTATTCATGCTTTCCAACCAAACTTCTGTCAAAGTTTTAAGGTTTCTGATGATGGTTAATTACAATGTGTAAAGTAGTTCTCTTGGACTTGTCCATTGTCAAAATTATCTTTCTTTCTTTCTCTTTATCCTCTTCTACCCGTAGGTGTCAAGGTTTATTTATTCATTTTATTGATCTGTTTGGACAGTGGTAGAACTCCTTGGATGAGTGATCAGCCCAATGCAAGGCCTCTACCTATACAAACACAGAAAGACGCGGACAAACATCCATGCCTTCAGTGGGACTTGAACCCACGGTCCCAGCGGCCAGGCACACGAGGTCCATGCCTCAGACCACGTGGCTACTGCGGCAGGTGTCAAAATTATAAAATCATAAAACCACAACATTTCATAACCTGGATCTGCTTTCACCACCTAGTAAAAAAGGATTACATGAGAGAAAACCTATCTGCTGGGGCTATCCTCAGAACTGGACCAGGTCTAAGGCTAGTCCACCATACCATTTGACAGAAATTAGTCACACAGTTTTGGTCCTGTAAAATGAACGGGCATGAAAGTAAGAACATTTTCTTAACCAAGGTTTAATTTTTCAAAATACATCTGAAATTTGGGGGTGGGGATATTAACATCACACATAAATAGCATTAAATATGGGCGCAAAAGATTATATATCTTAAGAGTTACATCTGTTCCTAAAACAAATATGATACTTGAGATTAACATGCTTACAATATTACAATACACCTGTTCGTGGCTTACCTGTGTACCAGTTTGTGTCGCAGCTATAGGTTTCTGTGTAGAGGCATGAATCAGCTGAGGTCGTGGTGATTCAGAATGCATTCTATTTCCTTGTGGAGTCAACGGTCTTGCTGTTACTACCCAAACACACAGAAACAACAAATACATTATCAGTCCACATAACTGATAACAAGTTTGATAAATGTTATCTTCAGTATATCAGGGTGTGTTACTTATCAACAGTGCACAGTAATACATATTCTTAAGGCTAAATTTAAAAAAACTCCATCAAGCATAGTACATCTTGAGAAGCTGACAGTAACTTACCCAGACAAGGAATTCTCTGCCTCTTATAGAACCTTAGTAATTGTTGTGTCCAAAGGAGCCTGTCACTTGTTTGTATCCTAAGCCAGATGAGTTCAGTTCACATCCTTACACCCTATTTCTTTACAATTCATTTTAATATTAACCTAACTCCAGTATAGGTCTCGCCAGTGGTCTCTTCAGGTTTTCCAACAAAAATTTTGCAATGCATTTCTAAGCTATCTCATTCATGTTACATGTTTGACCAATCTCATCTTCCATGACTTGATAACCCTAAAAATATTTTTGTAAAGTATAAATTATGAAACTCATGAACTCATCCAAGTCTGACTAGATCCCCAGAAAAATTTTCAAGCTGTAGAACCTGCCCTTGTACGCTACCATCCATATCTATCTAGAGGTCACTTCCTGAATAATTCTGAATGTAGAACAAACATGCTCAAAATGACTTTATTTTTTAAGCAACTGTGTTTTGCATATTAATTTCAATATGTTACACCAATCTCTGTAAATGGTTTATTTCTTATGTTATTTTAACACTTATCTAAATGCATATGTTATAAATCAGAAATGATTTGGATCATGAAGTAAGCCCACTAGGCAAGTGGGAAGTGGAATCTATGTTCTACTTCAATCCTGTCATATGTCTGGAAGCAATGAGGAAGACTACAAGAAACTTCAGTCAGGACAGCTAATCCCTGGTTTGATTAGTGTTCTTACAACTGAGCCAAACTGCTCAACATTTTATACAAAAATTAATCACAATACAAGAGACAAGCTTAAGTGACACAAAGCACAACACTACATACTTACTGAAATATAGTGAGTTCCTATCAAAACATAAAATGTACACCTACACAACATGACAAATCAACAAATCAGACATAACCTACATATTTTTGAACTGTCTGTCTAAACTGAAAGTTATTTTCTCAATTTAGTAGTTTCATCAGATGCAATTCTGTCTCAGATAGTGTTTTCCAGCATTTTATCCTCCATGTTCATCAAAGAAATAATGATGAACATTTCTGAAAGACAAAGTTCCTTAAAAACTGTTGCATATATTTCAGGGAACTAAGAATCACACAGAATTATTAAAACAGGTTTTCATCCTTGCACCTGTCATGGATGTTGAGCGTCCCTGCGTATACTGTTGTAGAGTAGTAATGGATGGAGCTCTTGGCGATGGTAATATGGGTCCTGGAGATACACATTTTGGCACTGATGATGATGCTGCAGGGACAGTACTTCCACTTAACCATGTTGTCCCCTGAGATGCAGGGCTGGGTGCACGAGGTAACAGAGTACTTGGACCCAATCCACGGGTAAAACTGAAATAAAAAATTATGCAAAGTTCTGCATAAAGAGTTAAAAAGGTTTGTTCTTTAAGATTTGTCCCAAATAAACGGTTGTCCTAATTAACCAGAATCTACTGTATAAAATTTCTTATAAAAATTCACGGCACACTGGTTGCGGACCACTGGATTATGTATAGGGAACAATGAGTATAAGAGATTTCTGGTTGGATTAAGCAATTTAAATATGGAATGGAAGCCATTACAACCAGCTAAACATCCATTTTGGCAACAGAAATGAACAAAAACTGAGAAACTGCCAAGACTGATCCTGATTAAATATCTGAACATAAAGGCTATGCCAAATATTTGTCAGACCTAATAACCAGCACATGAACATAATCATCAGACCTTGTAAACAATAAGTGAATAAGGCAATAGTCCTCAAACATAATGCAACCTTCCAGAATGGGATCCATTTTTACTATAAGGAATAAGTATGGTATTCACTTAAAATGATTACAAATTATTCATGACATATGCTTTTGAAAATAATCCAAGAATGAGGAAAAAAGTATATGAATTCTTAATGACTTGCCTAGTTGTGTGCTGTGTGCCTGCTGTAGACTGAAGGTTTGCTGTGGATCTTACTATGGGAGTGGCTACAGCTGATCGTGGAGCAGCTATATTTGCAACCGCTGCTGCACCTGTGCATAGATTATTATCTTTAAGTAGCACATAAAAGCAAAATGTCATCAGAAACCATATTACCATAAGCTTTTCTTTCTCCACATCCTAAAAACTGCAAATTCCCACACATACACACACAATTCAACATACCATTAACTTTTCACAATGTCCTAGAATTTCCAAAAAATAAAACCTATTTCTTTAGCTTCTTTTAATTTCCTTAACTTTGACAACTTTACTGTAGAACACGTGGATGGAAGTTTGGTGCTTGGCACATCAGTCGTTGATTCACAAAAAATAATGTATAGTGTTTTTACATAATGTGCCCCAAATAGTACATACTGTTTCCTTCCACCTGAGATCTGATACAGAGCCAAAACATTATATTTCTTGTTTATCTAGGAATAGGACAATGTTCAAAGACAATACTCCTGTAAGAGTAACAAAGATTAATTTTAATATTTTTTGTGCTTCCAACAACTATAATAACAGCAATAACAAGAACACTGCACTAGTGCAACAGAAAATAATCAATTCAAGATATAAATATGAGAATCTTACATAAGAAAGCAAGTAAAAGAGAAGACATAAGCTTACAGAAATGTCTGTCTATCTCTGTGGTACAGGCTACGTTTATATGTCTATGAAAGCCTGCATGTGTATCCTCTCCTCGCAACTTCTGAACACTAATAGACACTAGAATAAAGCTTCATACAAGTATCATACCATTTGAGACCACCCCATCTTTGAACTTCCTTCTTACTAGCTAGAACAACTTCTTCTTCTTCTTCTTCTGTGGCTCTCCGGCCCATATTCGGTCCATGGCCTCCTCAATTCTCCTCTTCCATTCGGTCCTCTGTTAGGTCCGTCTGTCCGAGGCTTTGATTGAGGTTTCAAAACATCTTCCTTTTTACGGTGCAAGGTTGTTAGCCTTGCGACCAACCCCCAACCTGGAGGACCAGGGTACCTGTCTTAGTCTGACCTCTCCCCCTCAACCAATCTGGCTAGGGAGGCCCTACCAGTAGCTATGCTACCGCCAGCATAGCTCTTGGGGTCACTGAGGTACTCAAGCCCCACCACCACAAGGTGCAGGTACCATTAAACAACACTGCACCATTTAAACACATTACATCTGTCTTAATGACCTGATTAATAAAGATCACTGAATCAGTGTGACTGGAGCTATGAAAAACAGTGTAGAAACATTAATAACATACATATAAATTCTGTATGAAAGATAGACTAACACAATACAAAATTTGAATCTGCGAGGTTATAATGTCTCTGATTTAGTGGAAATTATACCCAGCAATTAACTGTAATATCTGACAGCCTTTCATGAAAGCCTTAGAAGGAAAACAGAATTTGCAAGTTATTCCCAGAATTTCTTGCTCACATCTACAAACTCACCTCTTGGCACATGATAAGTTGTGGAGACATGAGTACCAGACACTGTGGCATTTGATTGCATGGGTAGTGGAGATGTTGCAGGTACTACAGAAGGCCGAGTGCTTGCTGCCATTACACTTTGTACCAGTGTAGCTGTGCTAGAAGTTGTGCATGCCGGCATAGCACTACGAGGAACCCCCACTACAAATTCAACAAAAATATCATGAATGTATGCCAAAACTGAAGCATCTGAATGAATAAGTTATGTGTGATTTGAGGTTCTCATGACAGCAAGTATGAAGATGACATATCTTCTGGGTAATTGCACTGTGTAGTCTGACATAAGTTTATCAGTGTCAGAAGTGTTTGCTGCCTCCATCATCAGAACAACACATCAAGTAACTTATGGTCCCAAAGTAATAATTTCCATCATACACCAAATAGGCGGATGTAGCAGTGACGCTCATCAAATCTTGACCCATATGGTTTTTCCTAGTGCTGTCAGTCTCTCCAGACAAATGACAGGACAGCACTTGCTTCCAAATACAAACTCACTATTCATGAATATCTTCCCATATCATTTAACCTCTATATCCATTGCAGCTGGAAATGAATTGTTGTGTAACTAAACAATCCATCTCTAGAGCTACTCATCAAACAATTCCATATAAAGGTAAAAGAAAAGTTGTCCCTGTGCCAATGCACCAAGCCATGAAGGCATATAGATAAAGTATTCTTAACCTCAATACTACATGGAGGTGAATGGTCAGCCTCATGCTCCATCCACTTTATACCCAAAGAAAGTGCCCCCTAACCCAAACAGGTACTGAATAGATTCAATTGTTAACAAGTCATGACTCACAGGCAATAAAAAACAATAATAAATTAACACTCAGTATTCCCAGGGCAAAATGAACAGACTAACAAAAACAAACATTACATAACCTATAAAATATTCTTTATACCAGTGCACATATATTTGTTCCAATCTCCACCAAAGAATTTTGAAGAATGGATGTTTACAATGACTAACAAAATCTTGTACGCACCTTGCTTCAGAGGCATCTGTGGGCCAGTAGTGCTGCTCATGACAACAGTCTGCATACCAGAACTTTGAACTCGTCCTACAGAATGGCCTGTGGTTGTAACAATGCCACGAAGTTGGCCTGAAGATTGTATCTGAAGTACAAGACAACATTTAATTCTATCAAATTAATCACTATATTCACCATATACCCTTTTATCTCCTGCATGGAGCAGAGGGTATCTGATCTATTTTTTGGGAAGTCTGGTAGGGACTTCTTGGATGAATTATCAGACCATTGCAAGGCCTCTACCAAAGACATGGGTGAGAAATGGCTGCTCAATTTTGCTTATAAAACATCTCGTTCATGCTCATAAGGTTCTTTTACATGCTAATCACTGTATTACGAACACAAAATTATAATTGCTAGTTAGCTAAAAGAGGTAAAACTGGTTTTTGTACAATATAACATAATCAATCTTTCATTTCATCACAGATCTGAGATTTTCATGGCAGTGAATCGTTAGACATTTCTGGGTTGGGACATCATGTGGTCATGTAAACAATCAACATTATTTCAGAGGAAACTGCTGCTACATCTGCTAAAAATATAGAGATTGCAGATTCCTTCAAAACGTTGGCAACAATCTTTATGAGAACACAGTGCTGAAACCCTTGAACTCACAATTTAAAACCTAATGTTTGTTTAATCAAACTTCTACCACATTACATAACAAATATCAATAAAACTCAAATGATGTTTTTAAGCTTTGTTTGTAGAATGTTGACAGCGACAACACAGAAGTCAATCAGTGCAATATAGTAAATCTCAAACTGAGTTTAAAGAAAATTAAAACTACTTGATTTATTGAAATAATTCAAGCAATATTAAAGCTTGCATTTATAACAAGCTGGTCTACAATTTAAAAATGTTACCTGTTCAACTTAACCAGGATAAATCTACTGGTTGGTAGATATACTGTCTGTCACTGAAGTACTGCTGCATTGGAAGCCTGCACCTGCCAGGAATTTAAGAGTCTGTTTCTCCCCTGCATTTTAACTTACCTTATCTTAAAGAAGAGTGCTGAAGTGCTAACCTCCTCCTTCTGAAAGTGTTTCTCAGCACACAACAGAGCTAATCTCAAAACTTTAGCAATTTCTCTTGGAATATAGTCTTTCAGTTCTTTTGACAAATAAAAATCTCACGTATTCAAATCTAGAAATCTCTCAAAGATTTGCCAAATAATTCAGTCACAGAGAAATATGCTGTGTGGGATGTGGCAATGTCCTGCATGAAGTAAACATGCATTTTCTCTTCTTCTGTTAATTCCCTGAAGCATGATGTCAGAATTAATCAAACATAAGCCACAATTTATTGTTCCTTAAAAGAGACAAAGGCCCTGTGATTTTGTATGCAATCCCTGCATCTTACACTCCAAATTCAAGGTCACACAAAATAACTTCATAAACTGGTTAGGGATTTTCAAAACACCAGTATCTGTTTATGTTGCCAACTAATGTAAAGCTTGCATTATCCGATATAAACAGAAGTTCTGGATCAAGAAATCTGTTGGCTACCGATTCTGAAAATCCTCCGATACCACTTTCGCTGAAGCTTCGGGGACACAATAAATCTACCACTCCGTAGTACAAGTACAACTCAGAATGGATAAAATCACATGACTTCACATATAGAAGATACATCACTATTACCATACTCCAAATTATTTCTACATGATCTTTAGCCTACAAGAGACACACTCAACATCCCAAAACAACAAGCCTGGCTATCTACGGAGCCGCCTTATGCATATCTGGCCAACACAAAATAAAACTGTTCAACAAACTAACCCGACATACAAAATTCAACACAGCAAAGGCTTAATACAAACAGAAAAACAAGGTGCACCCACAATTTTCATACATTCTGTTAATTTCAAGTAAGTCTACATTTTGACTTTCCTTTAACTTGAGGAAATGAATAACTGCCAATGCATTATTTTTGGCCTTACCAAATTTCATGGTCAGGCAGTCAGCATTCCTACTTCATATTCTGGAGGTCCTGGGTCCAAATCTCAGCCTGGAGACCAACTATCCTGACTGAGGATTTTAATGGTTTTCCTCAGCCCCTTCAGGCAAATGCCAGGATAGTACCTTAAATTAGGTCATTACCACTTCCTTCAACATAATTTCCAATACATTATTGACTAATCATACCAACATTTGACACTTTCATCATCTGAGCTATCAACATATAAATGTATTGGCCTTAATTTAAACTGTCTTTTCACAAATAATTTCAACAGACTTTGCACTTTTTTACAAGGATATTAAGATGCCAAGCGCAGGCTTGTTTTCCAAATATCCCCTTCGAATGACTGAATGCATCACTATTGATTTCAAAAAGCATTTGCTAAGTGTTGTTAAACTTAAAAATGTCCCAGTTTAATGTTTAATTTCTTATCAAAACATAAATCTTTCTTCAACAGATATTAATGAAAGCAGACAAAGGTGGGTTATTTCTCACCATATTTCAAAATAAAATTAGATACTAACTGAAGTTGGTCTAGTACAATCCACAGAAGTTTTCAGCGTTGTCTTAGCTGCCAGGTCAACTGGATGTCTCTCTTGGCTAGTCTCTCGACTGTCTCCTCCAGAATTCCCAACAGAACTCATTCTACCTCTCCCTTATCTATCAGAAAAAGAAAGAAAACAATCTTCATCTATACATGTCTCATCAGCTGCCATACATCTCTGCACATGAGGGAAGAAATAATTTATGTTACATACACAGTAGGTAGGCTGTCATTTTGACTGCGAAAAAATCATAGCGCATTTGACATGGAAATGAAGCAGCAAAACTCTCTGCACTTGCAGGAAGTGGGGAAACTTTATCACACTTATCCTGATTAAACAAAGGGAAGAAACCTGCAAAACTAAATACACCCATCACTAGTGGTAGAAGTATTTTTTTAATAAAAAAATTAAGTACTTGATAGCCATCATTCAATACAATGACATAAAACTATAACATTCACTCAACACCAAACTCAGATTGTTTCATATCCTTATCCAACAGACAGAAATATTTCCAAACACTAAACTAGTATTCTCACATCTATAAAAAGATCACATTCCCCTTCCCACATTACTAAACTCTGTTCTGCAGACTCAGAGGACTATTATTATCAATAATAGAAATAGTAGTATTGTAAACGCTTCAAGAATATACGGAGCACATAAGAAATTAAAATGTAAAAACATGAAATTAATTTTAAATTATTCGGTTCCTCAACAATGTTTCGTTGTCTTGCAAACAAAAATTAATACTTTATCATTATGCTGGAAGATGCAATTCTTGTAATTCAATGCAACTGACGTGACGACTCCAAAGTAAAACCTAATATTAATGACACATTAACAATGACTTACGCGTTAACCAAACAGACATCCTTTTACAATGCGGAATTTACTTTTCTGTTCCGCCTAATTCGAAAACAAGAACTGTTCAACCTACTTCGAAATCAAGATATCCTCTTCTCCGCCGTCGGACTAACGCCAGACTGCATAACAACAAATAACAGCTGTACTTTAGAAAAACACCAATGAAATGATACACTTGTGATTGGAGTATACGATATTGGCGTAACTTCCTTCCCTTCTATGATTGGATAAATGTCACGTGTCACACTGTGCTGGCGCACAAGTAAACCCGCTTCACACAAATATTATACCAAAAAATATTTCCTCACATATAAACTTCCATGTTATACCTTCAGTTGCCAGTAGAGGAAATAAAATAAATACTGTAATACATATCCATATAAACCTATACTTTTCTCTGTTTTAGAAAAAAAGTTTCATTTACATAAAAACACATTACTTGATATTCCATGGAAAGTCCAGGAACACAGTACTGCCAAGTCACTGCAGAGAAATAAATCTAATTTTTTTCTCAGAAATCAAAGATGCACCACTCAGTAACCTTAAAACTTTGCATACCGTGTAGTGTATTGAAATGTAAAATGTTCATACAAACAACTGCTTACTCTGTGTAGGATATCAATGCCAAACACGTTTCGACCTCAAGAGGTCATCATCAGTTACACAAAAAAGTTAATTCATATAATATAAATCAAAAGATCATGTTTTAGCAGAGCATAAGGTAAGTTATTATCAAATCATATATAGAAACACTCCACTGGCTGTTGGTTGCACAGGAGTTGGTGTATTGGGCAATTAGTTTTTAGTCCACTGATCTCAAGGCCGTTGCTGGTCTACGGTGAGCCGTGGTTGTGTTGTTTGTATCTGTGAACTTCATTTCCATCAAGGAATATTATTTGTAGTTGTTCTTTATCACTGCTTATAGGTTTCACATCATGTCCCTTTCAGGACCACAGTGTTTAAAAGTGATGTAAAAATATTCTACATTACGAAAATATGTTGTATCTTTCAAAGGGATAGCAGAAACTGAATAATCAAGCTACTACGGAAATTTCAGAAACTCAAGCGCTGATGAGTTCATGTTCGCGACCGTTATTTGAAATTGTTTTTGTTGGGTAACTGTTTATTATAAAATCGCATTAGATCTAAATTGTGCGAGTTTAGTACGGTGTAGTAATAGGAGTCAGGATATTGGAGAAAATGACGCTAGGAGTATAATGTTTGGTCATATTATCAAAAACCAATCTCGTGGCCGTTTAGTTTTATTTTTGTGATTCGCATTATTGTCATCACTGTGTACCACTTACACTCATTGAGTATGCTGATTATCTTAGTGTATTCCTGTCTTCTGTGATATATACCGGCAGTGTATTGTGAGATTTTCACATCATATTTCGGTTTTCTATTGTTTATTAAATGAAACATACGGGAGAATTGTGAGTGCTGGGAGTACCAACTTATATTATCGTTCATAATTTTTTTTGCTGATGATCGTTTGCTTAATGTAACTTGTTATTCTCGAATAAGTGACTAATTGATTTCAAATTTACTCCCAATTTGTATTTTTTATTAACCAAGAAGCGTCGCACAAAATATGTAATTTGTCACAAAACTGTGAATTAATCGTGATCAGTTTGCAGTGGGAAGAACGACGACAGTGATTATATTGGTGGACATAAGTACATGTTTTACTAGGTAGTACATCAACAGATAATGAAATTAGGACAGAAATAGTGGGGTAAAAACATATGACAGTACATAATTCTGGATTTATTGTAAAAGAGATTGATAATTTTGTTTACTTTCAGAAGTTAAAATAAGCTAAAAGGAATATGCATCGTGATGTATTTTTGATAGGGGACTCTGTACTGCTCGTAGGAGAAGGCAACTTTTCCTTTGCTGTTGGTTTAGTGGATTTAAATCTTCCAATAACAATAACAGCATCATGCCTAGGCTCTAATATTCTGCTTAAATCAACAGCAGAGAATATTACATATTTAAAACAGAAAGGTAAGTGCTGTATGAGATGGCCACATTCCAACAATAGGCCAATCCAATATTGTTTTCATTCATTGTCATATATACTCTTGTTATCTGCTATATATCAGTAGCAACTGTTAAATACTTCCCAGGCTTTCATTTTATGCAATTTATAACAAGACAGACCTGTACATGATTCCTATTTGTGCAGTTAACTTTTATGACAATAAGGATGACTTTCATTGTCACACATGAGAAAAATATGCAACTGAGACATGCTTATACAGTATACATTTTATTTTGTTGAGTTTACTGACTATGTATAGATCAGGTAGGGCTGACAGGGTGAAGCATTGGCATTAAGCAGATAGTCTAACTAAAGGTAGCCATTATTTCGTATAAAAACTCCATCAAGAGTACAGTAGTAATGGCTGTGCATTTTATTTGAGTTGACTGTATGAATGATACACAAAATTTCTTGCAGGAGTTCGAGTGCTATTGGATGTAGATGCAACAAAATTGGATAATCATCCTGTTCTTAAAAATGAAAGGTTTTCAAAGATCATATTCAATTTCCCTCATATTAAAGGGAAAATGAAAATACACCTAAACAGAGCACTCCTAAAGGGATATTTTCAAAGCGCTAAAGAAATGGTTACATTGGATGGAAGAATATTGGTATCACTGTGTAAGGGGCAAGGAGGCACCAGAGTTGATAAACTGGTACGTCGGTGGGATGATACATGGAAAGTTGTTGAGATGGCTGCACAAGGAGATTTTGTTCTGGTATCTGTGGAGCAATTTAGAAGTGACATATTTCCAAAGTATACAAGTGTTGGGTACAGAGGAGGAGACTCAGCATTTCACACAGATGGTGCTCTAGTGCACATTTTCAGCAAACGAGAATCTCTCTATCCCAGTACAGAAGTGGAGATACTATTACATCATCTGGAAGATCAGACATTGCAAACAAAATTTGGAAATATAATATGTAGAAGTGTTTATGGTATGAAATACAGGAAGAATCCTTTTGTGATGGAAGGATCTGCCATGTATTATCTGAATAAGGAGTTTAAGACTTTTGTTGAGACTATTTGTGCTAAAGTGAGACATGTTTCAGATACTGATATGCCACTGCACACTAAACTACCAACTGGTGGTCCAGTGTGTTACTTTGAGGAACAAGAATCTAAGTGTTCATTGCGACACTCTCTCCTTGATGTTCTGGATGATGTACTAAAGTTGTGGAATCAGGCTACTGATGAAATTATTATCTTCCCAGGATTAGTTTTCAATGATGTAGGGACTGATTTTTCTTGCCCACCATTGTCGTGCCATGTTTTATTGTTGGGATATGGATCTGGTGTATGTGAACAATATATAAGGAGAATGCTTCAGACATTTAAGAAAGATGTTAGGCATTTGTCAGTATCTCATTTTGAAAATGTATCAGAGTTTGGTCACAGATTTATTTCTGGCAAGAACATACTTATAAAAAATTGTACTTCATCAGATATAACTCTAAAGGTGGCACAAGAATTTTCCCTGACTGTAACAAGTAGGGGGAAATCAAATTGTGTGTCAGTGAGTGTGGTACATCTCGATCACCTTTCAGAATTATTGTTTGACATTAAAAATTGGAGACAGTTATGGGCTCAAGAGTCTTGTGTTGTGTTTGATGGGAATATTCCATTTTTAAGACTTGCTTGTTTTGAATCATTGGCCTATACATTAGATATATGTTTTACTGAAAGTCCTGCCTTTTCATTAGTAAAGTTCTACAGCATATTATGGCAAATAGCTGCTGATATAATAACTAATGTAGAATTTTTGAACCTGTATGAATCTCCTGATGGCTGGAGAAGTCATTGCTATAGGATTACTTACCAGTCTTTTGACAAAGCTTTGTCTAAACAGAAAGCTATTGACATTCAAGAATCTGTTATAGGAAAAATACTATGTGTAAAATTAGGGGTTTCTATAAGGTGATAAATTTGGGAATAATTCATATGCAGTGATTCATTTAATGTTCACATATTTCTAGAGTTGTAAATTATGGTCCTGTGATACTGTAAATTATGTTTTAAGCTGCTAGTTTCAAAGCTTTCAAAATAAAATGTACATTTGGTTGCAATGAGTTTAGAAAGTCAATAGATTATATGTTTCAGTGCAGTGTTTAATGGACTTTGCTGTTGTTGGTTTGGTATTTCACCATGGAGAAACATATTTCTGATTGTCATAATTTTAGTCTGTCATAGTTACAGTGCTGACATCATTGCAATTAAGCTATCACTTCAGAAAGATCAGTAGAAATCCCCATTTGTCATTTTGAAATTGAAAGTCTATCTAATACTTGCTACACAATTATTTTTCTAGAATTTGACAGATTTGCTGTATTGGGGAAGGTGATTTGTTTTCTTGAATACTTTTGTAAATTACAAAAAATGGAAGCCTGGTAGCATCTTTTGTCACATTTACATCTTAACTTTTGACTCTTACTAATTTGAATGATGTTAAAAGTCATAACATTTATACTTCTAATATGTAATTTTATTTCAGTGACAGTGTGTTGATGTTTTGTTTTAAGTGAGCGAATATTTTCATGTTCAATAAACATTGTAAGTCACAAATACTGCTCGTCATTTATGCTTAAATGAGAGCAAACACTGCCCTGTTAAATCCTCAGGATTAATGCTGTGTGAGTTGTGCTAATGAGCAGTTTAAAGAGTGACATGCCAAAACTATAAAATTCCCTGTCATAACAGTGGCTTCCATATGAAAAAATTATGGATCTTGATGAAATACATATTCACACATGAGTTCTGGAAAAATACTGAACTGATTCTTTAAAAACAGTTACTTACCTTCTGTTTTTATGTACACATTACAATATTTCTGCCTACAACTCAGCTGGAAATAAATTCCAAATATCTTTTTTTGTAAAATCACCATTCTGCTCTGAATGTTGTCAAGTTGTTCAAATTAGACCATTTCAAACAGTATTTTAGTTTTGGAAACAAAAAGTCATACAGGATCAAGTCAGGTGAGTATTGGATGTTTCAACATTCCTTTTTTGGTCTAAAATTCACATTGTTATATCTCAACAAAGGTTTGATGTTTTCAATGAATATGCTGTCTCAGACATTTTAGAACTTGGTGGTAGAATGTTTGTTTCACTGTTTTGGAGGAACATATTCATAATGGATAATTCCTATGATGTACAGGAAAGCAGATGAGCATGGTTTTGATATTTGCACATTTTTATACGAGGGTGTTTCAAAAAGTAACAGCAAATTAAATATTTTGAGATATATAATTTAATTAGAGATACAAATGATATGTCATTTTTCTACATAATCACCCTCCTTTTCAATACACTTCTCACACCGTTGCACCAACTTCTTTATTCCATCAGAAAAAAATGTTTTTGGTTGTGCCTTCAGCCAGGAATGCACTGCTTCTTTGACCTCGTCATCATTCCCAAATCAAAGCGTCCTTAAGGGGTCCAAACATATGATAATCAGAGGGAGCAAGGTCAGGGCTGAAAGATCTGAAATCTCAATCTCTGAATGGTGTGAGGGCGTGCGTTATCATGGACGACCGGAGCGTTGGTCATCACAGATTGACGTTCGCCCATTTTTAAACGCATCTACCCATTCGTACACTCTTCTCTCGCCAATGCAGCATTCTTTTATGAATTTCACGAGGTTTCAAACCCTCCAACCACAAAAATCTGATGATTGCTCGCTGCACCTCTACGGTGCAAACAGCTAAGTGCGCCGCCATTTCGTATATGCATCCCTTCCAATTAAGTACGCCACACCATTTATTGGGCAGTGTCAAAACCTTCTCTAAGAATGTATCTTCCCTGTGCGGGAGTTTGAAATGCCTGGTGTATTCGTTTCTTGAAATATTGTCAATTTGCTGTTACTTTTTGAAACACCCTCGTATTTTGGGGATTGGTCTTTTCCACTGAAGACTCAAGTAAAACCAAAGTCTCATCACAAGGTTCTACGTACCAGTTGCATACATACTTTATTCATCTTAAAATCTCTGGCCAGAACCAGTCTCATAATTTTGCTATTCATGCCCAGTTCTGCTGTCTTCTGAACAACTAACTGTTAATCATTTCTCATTATTTCAGTCATTTTCTACATCTAGAAAGGTTCTTGAAGTTTTTGGATGGTTGGATCTTTTGTCATACATAATGTCCTCCCATCTGTCTTAAACCATTTAACTCACATGAAAACCTGTATTCTACTGTCTTAAAATCACTTAAGCCACATAGGAATCTGTGTTATATATATTATCCCTCTTACATTTACTTTATCAGTTGTAATTTTGACTGTAAAGGAGATTTGAGTTTTTGATACTGAATGTGTGTTTTGGTCCTTTCAGGAGCTATCTGTTCTTAGAACTTAATGTTAAAAGTGGGGTAAATAATGTTTTCCATATTTGGTCGAAACTGCGTGACTTGGAGTATGGTCAGGTTTGCTTTAAGGGAGCAGAGTACTCGCATGTCAGATCATACAGCCACCGCTCTTCGCAGCAAGAAAGCAAAATCTGATAGAAAAATGGTAAGTTGCTTGTAATAGTGAGACAACAGAAAGTATAATCTTAAAGTTGTGTACTACTGTAAGGTAACTTACATTGGTTTGGTTTATTTTGTCTTTAATTCTTAATAACGAAAGGCACTTTGAAATAAGTCCACACTGTTTTCCAACAGGATCGAGACTTGGTATAGTTACAGTAATAATAAAATGGACATCACACACATTGTTAATTAGATAAATAGCATAATACCAAATTTGGGAAATTTAATTCTTTAAATTTTGCCTGAAACATTTCCCATGGCATGCTGCCTCATATGTAACACAAGTGAATTGCTATAAGTAGCACCATTCCTGTTGTCTGTACTCAGTTCTCAATGGGTATTAGTTCATGTGCACATTGGGGGGGGTGTATGATTAAAGGTGTCCTGCCTCTTTTCCCTGCTACAGTTCGAATCTGAAAAACATAAGGGCTGTCAATTTATATACATCCTAAGTGCTAAGAGAATGTTAAAATGGTACAGAAGGGAAAAAAGAAATTGTAAAGAGTGGTCAACATACACAAGTGTCAAAGTTAAACTAATATCCCTTTTATGGTTTTAAAAAGGCTGACTTAGGGAAATCGGCAACTTTATAGATTTCACTATGCACGCAATATATCGTGTCTGGTTTATATGCATTTCATGTGCCTTATCTAACACGGTGGTGAAGTCATCGCCAAGATCTCTGCAAGATACAGTGAAGTCCTTCTTGAGAAGCTAACAATCTTGCACCTTTTGTGGATTATAAAGGTTCATTACCATTTTCACTGAACCTGTCATGAGCCAGCCAAACCTTTTGAACATCAAAAATAACACATTTGTATAAGAAACGTGGCCAACAAAAGTCAGCATGATAAAGAATGAATGTATCATACCTTTGCAGCAGTTTCATACAAGATTCTAATTTATTAATTGTTTTATGTCTGTATGATCTGAGGTTTTCACAGCAGTGAGTATGAAGATTTCTGTCTTCTGGGTTGTTGCGCTGTGTCTGGTCGATGGTTGCAAACACCGACCAGACTACACAGCGCAACAACCCAGAAGACAGAAATCTTGCTTTATGTCTGTCTGCATTGTAGAACAAGTTGGGAAATATATGCTACAAAACATAATTTTGGTTATGTCTACAAGAACCTGATGTTTGTGATCAGCACCTGTGACATCAGAGTTGTCTGGAGTCAGTGACTTTTGTGTGGGCAGAGCATCTAACTGGCTGATGATCGTAATGGGGGATTTTCCAATGTGGTTGAGAAGCTGGCTGGGGATTCTCCATGCAACCAAAGTAAACATGAGATTCCCCAACCAGACACTTCTTTGCATAAAAGTGCATGAAGGTTTTCATGTAAAGTGTCCGTTATTGTTAACCAAAATTGGAATATGTTGACAAATTTTAGTAAAACTATCCATTACAAATTTCATGAAAATCTATTTAGCATTTCTCAAGTTATTATATGGGGACTTACAGGCAGACAGATATGGCAATGTTAATAGATGCAGTGTTTCATTATGAATGCACCTAAAAAGGTGTGTAAAACATATTTCTTCCAGCTGCAGTACTTTGTAGATATGCGCACAGTGCGTGCAATCGGAGGAAATGGAGGTGATGGTGCTATCTCATTCCTTCAGCTGTGGGCCAATGAGACGGCAGGACCAGATGGAGGGGATGGAGGGCATGGAGGACATGTATTGTTTCACGTCAGTGATATTCCAAGCTTGGCTTAAAATAAACTAAACAAACACTATCACATCAACACTGTAGATCAGTGTTTTGCAGCTGGTGTGGTGCGACACATGCTGTGCTGCCACGCAGTTTCATAAGTTTTTATAAGGAATTGTATATTCATATGTTATAGTTAGAAAAAGGCAATATCTCATCTTTGTGATTAGAATTTGTAATACACACACACACACTGGTTCATCATCGATAGTTTCAAGGTATTATGTTTTGTTTTCATACACCTGCACACTTACAGGGCAAGGATTTAAATATAGATAAATATTTAAGGCCATATATAGTTTCATACCCCCTTTTTATGATTGAATTTTTGTGCTGTGCCAACACGTGTCTTTGATAAATCAGGGTATGCTGTGGATGTAGAAAGTTTGTAGAACATTGGTGTAGTAAACCTATACATTTTCTCACATTTTTATGACACCACACTGCAACAGAAAGTGATATCATTATAAAGGTAAGAATGGGCCCATGTCCTGCTTCATGAATCACAGCATACAAAGGAGGTAGGATGGTTCATGTAGTTTTAGGCTGTCATAGCTTCCCACCACCTGTCTAGTCGCAGATGACTGTTATTGTATTATGAACTTTGAATAATAACTCTTTAATTTATATTGTGGCTTTGTATGGTATCAACAGTCCATTGTCTGAATGACAACAGTAGTTCATAGCTTAAAATTACTGTTAAGTAAATCAATATTAAATCTACTTAGGGACTTTGGATAGAATGTAGATGGAAATTTTTTTAATATGCTGAAAAAGAACTGGCATCACAAGCAATTAGTAACATGAACCGTGTCTACATGCATGAAAGGTGGGCAATAGTTTTGAATGAAACGAGTATGGGAAAGATATGGAATTGCAGTTTATATTTAAAAAAGGTACCTTTGTTGGTTATTTTACCTTCTGGCATTGTTTCTGCTACAAACTGGGCCAATGGATGGAAAATGTCCATTTATTTCTATACTTCCTTTCCCTTCTTTTCAGATTTTGGATGCAGTAAAATTCACATACTTCTGCTACTTCCCTAATATTGTTACTACATGAGTGAACAGATTCTTAACTATGTTACTCTGAAACCTTTCAGCTTTCTACTCCTAACTTTCCTCCCAACCCTGTGTACCATCTACCAGCTCAGGGTTGTTGAAGAAAGTGAGTAGAATACTGCCTACTGTTCTACAGGATGATATGTTAGGGAAAAGTAATATTTGCTTCAGATAAATCACAAAGTTTTTTTTAGGCAACTAAAGATGTACGGGACTTACGCCACTTGACATCAGTTCTCAGAGCTCCAGATGGAGAGAAAGGTTATAATAAGGACTGCCATGGGAAGAGTGCTTCTCACACTGTAATACAGGTATGAGATAGATGCGACATTATATTCTGTTTGTTTGCGAGGACAGTGTATGTTTGTCTCCCCTCAGATTCTGTTTACACTTTTTGAGTATAAAGTTCTTCTCAACTGAAGCAGTACAGAAATGGCTGAGAAAATTTAGAGAGCAGTTCTGTATGCTGCTTATGAGTGCCTGCTGTTCAGTGAATAATACAAGCCTGTGTGGTCTGCTGATCAGACGTGGCTAGTTGCAAGATCAGGCTTATATGAATGGGGTTCAGATCTGACCAGGACTTTTATTTTTCTGAATGTCTACAAGCTATATACTCAACTGAAACCATTTTCACTTTTCTGTATATTGTGCATGCTTTACAATACACTTGGTTCACCTTTTGGATAACTTGGGGGATTCCAACAGTGAAGAATTCTACTACTAAACAGATTTTGATTAAAATTGATATTGGGAGTCTATACTAAAAATTGCTGGGCAAACTTTATTTTGAACTATACTGGTTCACTATAATCTCTGCGTTTCACAAAAAATGTAAAATGGCAGACAGATTTAGAAGTTAGTATTATTCTTGCGGGTCCTTTTGCTGTAGCCAAAATATAATGCTGAGCAAAACAAAATCAATTTTGTGAAGTCAGTGTTTTACTGTAATAGAAATTCTCTATATTGCTATGTCCAGTGCCTATAAACTGTGACTTTTTCCTTTGTACAGGTTCCTATTGGCACTATAATTAAGTCAAGCAGCGGGAAAGTTGTAGGTGACCTTAAAGATGAAGGCACCACATTTGTGGCGGCACGTGGCGGGGCCGGAGGCCATGGGAACCATTTCTTTGTATCAGACACACATCAGGCTCCAAACATTGCAGAGTATGGGGCACAAGGAGAAGAATTACAGTATGTGCTGGAAGTGCGCACCATGGCACATATCGGACTGGTAATGAAGAGAGTGCATACAGTGAAAAGTCTTTTTAAGAGTCAAGAATTTGGGAATGTATCTGCAATGATCATTTGCTTGAATCTGTCATCTTAGAAGATAAATTCTGAATTAATTATACTGTCAGTAGCTCACATATATTGTTGAATACAGGATGATTAGCAAATAAAGAAATGGAATATTTACCTGGAGGGACTGACTAGCTAAGTGACTAAATTTCTCAAAGAGACTCTGTTGCATGGAGTTAGTTATATCACACTATAATGATACATGGAAAAACCTGCTTGGGACTGAGTGACTTATTTCTGTCCCATAAGCAGGAAAACAAAATAGAAGGAAAGAGAATTGTGGAAGTGCTGAAGATATCACAAAGACAATGCAAGAATCAGATGTCAGTCAGTGTCAGGAGGTGCTTTTACAGGTGGCAAAACTGCTCATCACAGTTGCACAGTGAGAAGAGTTATTGATGATTGTAGTATCAGCACTTCACACAGATATAACATGATTTATTTCTGTTGTATGTGGACCTTATTTTATTCATTTTTTTAGACTCTGTATTTTGATTTTCAGATAGGGTTTCCAAACGCTGGAAAAAGCACTTTACTTCAGGCAGTTTCACGTGCACGACCTAAAATCGCCCCATATCCGTTCACTACATTGAAACCACACTTGGGCATAATACAGTATGATGACTATGACCAGATAGCAGGCAAGTGTTATCAGGAGATTAAGATAAATGAACTGATTTAAATAAAGCAGTGTTTTTATTCTCGCTTTCTTTTTGTGGTGCATATTTTGCCAATATATTTATGATTTTTTGTTTCAGAATTACACTAATTAATCTCTCAGTGTAATGTAATTGTGTTTCTGTATGCCACTTCATAACATCCCTTGTTTCAACAGTTGCAGACTTGCCTGGTTTGATTCCTGGATCCCACAAGAACCGTGGTCTGGGAATCCAGTTCCTGAAACATGCAGAGCGCTGTGCAGTTCTGCTGTTCATGTTGGATTTGGCCACTCCTGAACCCTGGACTCATCTGGAAGTACTGCAGTTTGAACTCTCACAGTTCAGTCCTGAACTCTTACAACGTCCTCAGCTGGTTGTTGCAAACAAACTGGATCTACCAGAGGCCAAGGTGATACCTTGCACCTATAATAGTACAAAAGCATCCTCATTGAGAAGAGTAATCTTTCAAGATGGTAACACTATTTATTACAACAAACTCTCTGGACATTATCCATCATCTTGATTTTTGTTGAAAATACGCTTTGGAGACTGGACTCATGTCGCCGTCCTCCGATAAAACCTAGAGACAATCCCCATCTCCGAAGATAGGGACTAGCTTTATTGATTAGACCCAACAGAATAGGTTTTACCTGAGGATGCAGACAAGAGTCAGGTCTCTGAAAAGTCATATTTCTTAACTAAAATCAAGATGATGGAAGATGTCTAGAGAGTTTGTTGTTTTAAAAATACACCATTGTCACAAACCTTCAGATTTACTATTTATCAGAGTTCCATGGCTGATTTTATGCCAGTGCTGCATGGGAGTTACTTCATAAAAGTACAGTAAAATTGAGGTATAATGAACTTTTGTGGATTGACAGGTTGTATTCATTACAGTAAAATGTTTCTATAATAAAAGGAAATAAACTTGAGTTTCATTGTTTTTACAAAGATCATTGTATCTTTGTTGACTAACTGGCATATTCTCTGTTTGTAGCAATAGTCAAAAATTTAAACAAAAAAATGTTCATATGATCATGCTATTATAATATAAACTATAATGATTTTAACATTTGCAGGATTATGTCAATTATTGTGTGTTCTTTGTTCAGGGTCACATACATGAAGTATTTTGAGGAAGTTTGGTATGAACTACTAATAAATAAACCACATTTCAGGAAAAAAATACTTGAATTGCTGTAATGTACAGAATTGTTTTGAAGTTTGATTTTCTTGTGAGCAAGATCAGAACTGTTGATTTCAAATGTATAGAGCCAAACCTTTAATCATTATGTTGTGAATCAGTAATTCTTTGTGCTCAGTTGGTACCTCACACTGACATATATTTCTCCTTCATAGGTTAACCTCACTCATCTGCAGAGACAAGTTAAGCTTCCTGTAATTGCTATTTCTGCAAAAATGGGAATAAACCTTGAAAAGCTGTTAAAGGTCATTAAAGAAACATATGACAAAAATATTAAGACTGAAGATGAAGAGTGATCTTACTGACTGTGAAGTGACAAGAAGATGTGAATAATTTCTAACAAAGTAGTGTGGATTTTTGCATTGTGATGTTGGCCATTTATAGCTGAAATTCATCTTTATGAGCTGCTATTTAAATATGCTGTGTATTCTAGTGTTTAAAAACAGCCAGGTTTAAATTGTAGCATAGTAGTGAGGAAGTTTATCTGAATTCTTTTCCTTTTTGTTGAACTAGGATCTCAAAACAAAAAGTACTTTGTTAAGAATAAATCCATTTGCTTCTATTTTAATTTTTCCAGATTTAGAATAACTAGTCTTGTTATATGCAGTTTTACTTTACATAAATTTTTAGTTATCCCCATGTTTCTTTTGTATGTTCTAAGTAAAGGAAAATTAATGTTAAGGTGTAGCATGGAAGCTATTGAATAATTTCTGAAGACAACTGTACTGTATGTCAGAAGTGATTTCTGACTCTTGCAACAACCATTACAGTTTAAAATAACATACTACACATTTCAATGCATGCATCAGTCTTATTCTTGCACTACGCAGATAACCTAACTGCTACAAACTAAAAAATTAAACTGACAAACGAAATTGATTATGACATCCGCAAATAGAAATATCAAAATAAACTGAAAAAAAGATGATTATTTAATCAGTTCTAGACATCTAATCTGATGCTTAAGAAAATTCAGATGAAACAGACAGAGAGTTATAGATGGAACAATGCCCCTTCAAACAGCCAACACATGGAGTGTCCAAGCAGGAGCAGCTGACAAGCCAGATGAATAGGGGTGTCCATAACCACAACTGATATTGAAGTTCTGATGATATACCACCACCACTTCCATCCCAAGGTGTGTCCAGATGGGGACAACCAACAAACTAGTGTGTTTAAGAATTGAACCACAAAATGTCTGGAGATATCAGTTCTCTGACAAATGTAGAATTGTCAATATATTCTTCATTCATATATGATGGTAATAATAGGAGGCAAACTGCATGATGATGCACAGTGGCAGAATGCTACTTGTCTATGTTCTAGCATCATATTAGTTTTATTATCGATTGCTGGAAATTAAACACTCAAATCTTGTGCTTGAGGCAGTACCATAGCTCTATACTTCAAAGATTTTACATTGGTTACCTACTTGTATACTTTGTAAGAAAATTGGTTCACGTCACTTATGCATGTTTTTACGCAATTGTAGTTGTTGAATTGCATTTGTGGTCTGATTACGGTTTAGAATTATTAGTACACGTCAAAATTTTATTTTAAAATGTATCGAGATATTACAAAGATCCGGCTTGTCAGAAATATATATGTATACATATGCACACACACGTCAAATTTAGACACGTCCAACTGCAGTAAATCAGGTACATTTGGAATTTATTTGGCTGTCACCATAAGAAAAACACGCCTCTTTTGTGCACACGTGTAGTGTCGAAAGTTAATTCACGGAGTTTAATGATACATCTCGGCTATTCACAAGTACACGTACATCAGACCGTAAATTTAATGTTCTACTTGTCTCCTTCTTGCACACGTCACTAAAAGGACAACGTCCTCTCGTCTTCACTGTACGAAGCACACAGTAGATTAATATGTGATATTAATATATATAGGAAATAAATGTTGCTAATTATCCCGATGAACATATTTGTTTGAATACCGACGTCCGAAAGCTTCAACTTAACAAGGTGAATATCTCTTAGATATATTCCAAGGCAAACCTTAAATCACGAAGACAGCACCGCCTTTCGATAAAATCTATAACGACTGACCTTCACTTCCGGGACTGACATCTATTTCACGTATTTAAAAGCTGATGTATAGGTCTTTGCACCACGTAAGGTTCGGTTTAGTGTTTTCTCCGTTAGAATTCGTGAGCTCTGCTGTCGGCCAATAGCTACTTAGATGAGTTAATGAATGAAAAAGCACGCCATCACAAGTCTACCTAGTAAATTCTTGGTGCACATGCTGCCATCTGTACGTTACATTCAAGCGTACGAACAGTTGCATATTTTTCGAAAAAGTTTTTGACCTTGCAGTTCATATTGCATATTTAATGGATGTTTTTCTTCATTTCCGTCACTTGAATGTGTTTGGATTTAACTGTAACAGCTTTATTTACGAATGATAAATTGCGTGCGCGAATCCTTACGTATGAAGCTACAACGCGCTTACATAACCATGGTCACTATCTGTTTCTTCGCCATAAAAGTCTTTCTGCGTTCATTTTGTGAATTTGAAAGTCTTATGATATACCTATACTCGTATAGGCACCAGTTAGAAAATATAAACAAACGTCTTTGTGCATAATTCCTTCTTATAAAGTTTGATGGTGTCGTGGCCGATTTCGAGTTTGTTCCACCTCGCGACTTTGATGCCGGCGTGTGAATTTATCACAAGTGTTGTAACACAAAAGAGTATTCATTGTTATTACTTACCTGTGGCAGGACATCCACACAAAATTTCAACTATTTCCGACCATCCATGGCATATTTCGAAAATTCGTGTTCACATCGCCATGTTCAGCTGACGCAGAATACCACTGTTGTGACGAGTTGGGCATCTGCACAAGTGATGTGCAGTGATGGCATGCTACTTGTCTAGGTTATGGCATCGTATTAGTTCTGTTATCGTTTACTGTAAATTAAACACTCAAATATTTCAATTTTCTTACATTGTAGAAAAATCTTGTGTTTGAGGCACTACCATAGCTTTATACTTCAAAGATTTTACATTGGTTACCTACTTGTAGACCTCGCAAGAAAATTGGCTCATGTCACTCATGCATGTTTTTACACAATTGTAGTTGTTGAATTGCATATGTGGTCTTCTTACGCTTAAGTATTATTAATACACATGTAAAAGTTTTATTTTGAAATATATCGATTGCATAATTCCTTGTTAATATAGTCGGATATTTGTGATACAGGTGCAAATACCTAAAGTACATTTTGCAATAATGTTTAAATCCATGCCAGCTCTGCTGTATCTGCATATTTATTCCACAAATAGAAACTCTGCTCTGGACTACCAGGTTTTGAAAACAAAATTTCACTTCTAAAGGTTACTGACAAAAATGAATTCCCACCGAGCTTGGACAGTACAAACATCACTTCATAAGAATGCCTGCTACATTCTGACATATACTTCAAGATATGAAGTATGTGTTTTTTACACAATAAGACAAACGTTGTAGCTACTAATGATAAAAGGGTATTATGTTGTGTACACATTTAAGTATTTTATGTTGTGTTAACACATTTCAACACAGTAATATGCAGTTTCAGAGTTGAAACAGAGATAATTCTAAGCAATAAAGTTAACTGGACTGGATTGTTTCTTCTTTTATTCAATGATTCATCATATTCTTGCTGTGTGAATATTTTGGATATAGATTAATGGACTAAATTTGCTACCTCTGGCTTTAAGTTAGAAAAATTACAATTTTCCTTACATTCGTAAGACACAAATTATGTTGGAATTTCTTATTAAATAACAGTCTCCATTACCTGGGGTAATGTCAGGTAATGGAACCATGACCAACACAGGAAAATAAAGTTCAAAAATATGCCAAATACATGTATCAAAGTGAGTCAGCACTCTCACACAAAATTGATTCATGAATGTGTACTTCAGCTTTAAGTGTGTATGTACTTTTATATTAAAAGAAATTATACTTGAATGAAAACCATATAAAATAATTGTAAACCTGGTTCTTGTGCTAGTGTGTCGGCCATTAAAGAAATTTAGTACATCCACATCAGCTAGACAGCCTGTGCTACACTGGACCATCTATTTCAGCCCCTCTACTGCCAGTATCTAACTTCACATTCGCAAATTGTGTGGCAATGCTGAGAACCTCTTGCAGACAGGAAATATTTGACCCTGAAGCTTGAGCTGACTCAGGTTTACCTCCACTCTTCCCTTGCATAAGACCACAGACTTGTTGAACCCACTCATTGGCCTTCAGTCCTTTGTTCACAGCATTCTGAAACACATAACAAAAATTACTACAATCTCTGAAAACAATTAATGCCATTGAAAATGATGCATTTTCCAGCTTCCTTTGCCAAAGTTAATTAATCCTTGGGTTATTTAATCACACTGTTTCAACAGCATACATTATATAGTGTAAAATGAGAAGTGAAGACAATGGATGGTAACAAGGTAAGGATTTAATAAGAGGCAGTCATGGCTTATATGAAGGTACTATCCCAGTATGTCTGAAGAAAACCACAAAAATCCGTAGTGGGTAAAATACCTGGTACCCTGGCTGAGATTCAAACTCTGCCCCAGGGTCCAAATTAAATGTTTTCTCCTTTCTGAAATTCCCTATGTGGCATCACAGTACGTTGATTCCTCTGCTCTCAGAGTGGAAATTTCATACTAAATAATCAAAAAGTCCTCTGTGAGCTTCTAGAATTGCTCATCTTGGACAAGGAACAATCAGAACACCAAAATCTTTGTTTAGTGGCTATTTTTGATCACGTGTTACAGTGAATGATTGGTGAATGTTCTGTTTGCAATGCTGTTAGGTCGTGCAAAGTCGTCTAACCAATCTGTATCTAAGTTAGATGACCACCAATGAACCAAGAATCTTCCCTCTAATTTCACAAATGCAAGCCACCTCTGTAAATCACTGTCTTGAGGTTTTTAAAATTAAGGAAAAGAGTAGTAAGGTTCTACACACAGTTGCTGATAAATATAACATACTCACTTTAGGCACTGCAGAGAGACAAACGATCTTTTTCGATTCTGAATCTACACTGAAGAACATTGCAGATGTTTCTGGAGACAATGCTTTTACTTGCTTCAGAGCCCCATCAAGTGCCTGCAAATGAAAAATCTAAATTACTATACAAATAACTAAAAAATGAGAATACCAATTTGTTATACCCTGTCTCTTCTGCAATAGAAAAGTGCTCCAGAACATGATTCTTTCACTTCCACCCCTCACATAAATTATCTCAATAAAGAAATGAAACAAAATCAATGTAACATAAAATTTGAAGTTTATTAAATCTTCAATGGCAGAAATTCAAACACTATAAAGCAGTAAACGTTCTTCTAGGAGAACCTAGAAAGAAGTCACTAACTCCTTCCAAGTTCATAACATATAATCATTTTAAGAGCCAGCATATTTTGTTCCTTTTTTTACATAAAAATTCTGTCAACTACTGCGATAATATACTACTGATACAAGCAGTGAGCTGGGAAGAAGCAGAATAAATGGAGCTACTGCCTGTACAGAGACCTTATTCTTACATTTGTGGGAGGGTGTGTGTATGTGTAAAACTAAGAAACATTCAGTTATGAACATTGGTTTACTGATTAAAATCTGAAATAGCAGCCATCTGAAGTGAAAGAGAAATTGCCAAACTGTACTATGACATTCAATAAACTGTCACCAGTTTTCATAAATCACACATCAAGACGCATGTTACACAGTAACGCAAACTCTTACTTAAGTAGTTCAAACTGTACATAAGACATTTGCTTTGAGTGAATGAGGAAAACCACACAGGACTTCAGCAAGAACAGTTGGTAACTTGTTTCAAATCTGAACCAAGTACCTCCACCATATAACCACTGTTACTACTACACCATTCTGCTTAGTACAAGAAACAATCATCCTCGGCATAATAAGACAAAACAACTTCAAAACTATAAATATTATTAAAAGACTTGCCTTTGTATTTGAATAAGCTTTCAGTTCTTGTACAATGATCGGTGTCTTTGGGTTAGCAGCAAACAAGGCTTTAACTTCTTCTACAACATCAGCACAAACTGCAGCTTTGCTGGCCCGATCCTTGTCATCCAACTGTTTCTTCAGGTGCCTCAAACATGATCTCATGTCCTCCTACACATATTAAAAAAATTAAGTATCCTTCTTTGATGTGAAGACAAATTAAATTTGCATTTTGGTTATGCTTCATAACATTACAAAATAATATTCAAATATCTACATTATTACTAAATCTGGTACACCCAGAAAACTTATTAGCCAAATTAAACACACTTTACTGTGGTCTTACTTCAGATACAGCCTCAATGCAAGTTTTTCTCACCAACACAACCACACTCTGCAATTTGCAGTAGAACAACTGTTTAGCATCAACCAGACTAAAAGTGGTTTACGTGACTAAACAAACTAGTACCAGACCTTTTTCCAATATGGTATAGTAGCATGGGAGACATCATCATTGAGTTCCACAATTTTCTTCACAAGGTCCTTGTTGCTGATCTTAACATCATCACTTTTCAGCAAAGATATCAAGTTGTTCAACTCATTTTCAAGCAACTCTGTCTTCTTCAAAGCCTAGCAGAAAAATAAATTATTTAATGAGAACTTCATGTGTCCGTACTGCAAGGACTTTCAGAAAATATGCACATACCTATCCCACAATTTATGAATTTCTGCTACAACAAACCACATATATTTATATTTTTTTCAATTTACAAACATTATTTATTTATCATTTCAGCAGTGCTTTGCAGGGTTAAGCAGGTAAAACTATCATAAAAATTAATACTGGTCTAATTTTTATGATTACATTGCCCTGATGATGGAGGCAGCAAGGATTTCTGAAATTTCAGTAATCTTCAACCCAGAAGACAGCCATTTTTGCAACTTGTGACAGCCGCTACATTATACTCAACACAGCAGAGTCCTTCTTTAGAAGCCAATAGTACACTCAGCTCGTCAAGAAATTCCTTGCATTTTATGGAACCTACTGGCTCATTACAGTGTTCTGTAAAAGGCCAATCCTGATTCCAAAGAATTCTATCCACATTCCCAAACCTTATTTCTTTAAGATCCTTCTTTTAACTACTCTCCCACCTGTTCCTATGTATGCCAGTGGTCTTCGGGCTCTGAAACCAAAATTCTGTATGTACTTCTCGTATATTTATGCTAAACACCCCACCTATCTCATCCTCCTTGATCTGATCACCTTAAAAATATCTGGTCAAGAGGTAAAGGTAAAATTACAGTTCTGAATATTTCAATCATTACATTTTCAGATAGCACATGGGAAAACAAAAGATTTTGAATTGCATGGTAACAAGCATTCACCAAATTTACTTTGCTCTCAATTTTATAGCCAGTACAGCCACCATTAATTATTTTGTTCTCCCACCATCCCATTATTAAGTAAAATCAATCTTAATGATTATCATTACACTGAATTTCATCACAAGTAAAATTTGACAACCCCTGCATCTTTATTGTGATAGCACTTTGCCACATTAATTCCACTGTGTATATACAATTCAGAACAGTCTGGAAAAATTAACCGTTGTATCATTCACCTTCAATGCTTCAGGTCCTGTAAGGGCCACAATTCTTCTAATTCCCTTGGCAATTGCTTCTTCACTTGTGATAACAAATCTTCCAATATGTCCAGCTCGATGTAAATGTCTAAATAAAGAAAATTCTACATTAGTAATTTTATAAGAATCTCCACACAACTCCATGTTGGAAATGTTAGCATGATGGTTGTCAAATGCCCTATGTGCACTGCTTCTCCCTGCTTGATCAAATGATGTATTTAACCCATACAGATTTCATACACAACCATTAAAATGAGACACAGAGTAAAGGAAAGAGACACAGTTTGTACCGATTTTTGTGACAAACCACTGGTCTCCTGCTAATGTCTGACCAAGGGTATTTTTTTTAGAAAACAGAATATGTGCAATTGTGATGAATTACTTTGCAGTCATTAGGTGAAAACAGTCACAATTTTACCATGAGTAGATTTATACAGGAACCAGTCACTGCTAGTGTCACAAGTTAATTTTCTCATGGGATTCTGAACCTGCTGGCATTCTTGCAGTCACAAATGTAAGCAGTGAATTAACAGTTGCCTAACTGCAGGTCAACCACTCACAGCTATGCACCTTATCATAGCTCTGCTGCAGCTGCACCACACATTTTGGAAGAAAGTTCTGGACATGTCAGTCTCTTGGCTTTCAGTGCGGAACACAGAAGCGTGCACCAACACTGCCCACCGACATACAACAACAACTGCACTTCTGGATTTCAAATACAATCCATTGATCAGAGAAGTAAAACTACGCAACTACATAAAGTGATGATCTTTACTCCTTGCTCCAGCAAAGCCACAGTCTTCCTGCGCAAATTACTTCGTGCACCTGCTCCGAACAGCTACTGCCAAAGTTAAGTTATTTGTAAGTTTTCATCCCTGCACCCCCTCTACCAGTTCTTGCTCGAGGGCAACAACTTGCCCTACTGCTGAAACATTGATGCTGATGTAATCTTCCACACAAAGCCATTTTACCTCTCATTACTTCATGCAGCTTCATTCATCAACTCTTAAGTGAAATAAATGATTATATATTTTATATTACTGAAATATTTGCATAGTTTGTGTGTGTTAAAAACCATAACACAACAGTTCCTAATCAACTGTGAAGCAGAACGTTACCTCGGCAGGTAAATATGTAAGAAAGAAAACTGTGATTTATATTCATCAAATTCAAACCATTAAGACAACTCACTCACGTTCCACCACAAAATTCAATTGAAGTATTGCTGCCTGCTGGTCCATATGGGTCATCCTCCAGTTTCTCAACAGGGATTCCTATAGACACCACTCTAACGGGATCTGGATATGTCTCCTCAAATACTGCACGGAGGCCTTGGATTGTCTTTGCAACAGCCAAGCTTGCTTCTTTAGCATAAACAGGCTCATTTCGATCAATCAGATCATTGGACTGAATTTCTGTAGCTTTTACTTGCTCAACAGACATGGCACCCTACCAGTGATAAACATACAAAGAAGTTTATAAATACTACATTATGATAAAGAGGTATCATTACTCAAACCATTCTCTTACAATAAATATTTACATTTTCTGAATATATACATATCTGTGTACACATATAAGAAATAAAATAACATAAATGAACAAACATGTCATTATCTGCAAAATTATGTATAAACAGTAACACTGACTTTACATTTCCAAAAAATAATACACCAGAAATGTGAGAAACCACATACAAGTTACAGCATTAATAAAAAAAAGTAAAATGTGTGAAATCAACACTTTACAACAAAACATACACATATAAAGAATATAAAAGAAGAAACATATTATCAGTCATTCATTGTCCAGAACTGGGTCACCCCTGAAGGTGTACAAAAATGACTGCATGAAGTGCATTTTATCAGTATGGTGTTAAAACTGCAGGGGACAACTGGGATGTCAAAGGCTGCACTAAAATGATCATGTCAAATCAGACAAAATCCGAGGAACACACTTTCTAGTAACATCCCACATTTCAATCTTAGACAATGAAAGAAAAGCTATTTAAAAGCCAACATTAAACAAGTAAGGTGCATACCTTGTTTGTAAAGTCAAAACGTAGCCTGTCAGGTGCTACAAGAGAACCCTTCTGATCTGCCTCTGTCCCCAGCACAGACCGCAAAGCAAAATTCAACACATGGGTCCCTGTATGGTTGTTCATAACCAGGCGTCTCCGAGATGTGTCAATATGTAATGACACCTCATCTCCAACACGGAGCGTTCCTTCTACGGTGCCAATATGCAGTATGTATCCACCTCGAATCTGCACATTCTTTACAGAGAATTCTACACTCTGCAGAAGAAAAAACAGCATTAATACAGCAGTATGACTACTTGAAATGTTTGATTTGCAAATAATTCAAAACTCAAATTTCTACTAACTTTCCGCCTGGCAACACCGGCAGGAAATGTCTCTAAAATGCAGAAAAATTTGAAGTCCAATTTCATATGGTTGCACTTCAGGCACTAGCCAAGTTACACACTGTATTGTGGCCTAAAGATGTGATTAAAAATTTCATATCACACATTTTAATTCCTTATAAAGCCAGAAGCCAAGCTGGTTTGGCTTTCCAGTAAAGCAGTTGCCTTAGAAGTAACAGATTTTGGTCTCAGGGTGGAGACTGGCTATCCTAACTGGGATATTTCATGGTTTCTTCAATCCATCCAAGCAAATGTCACGCTACATAGTTATGAGATGTTTTTTGATAAATATAGAAGATATTATCGCAATGGTTGTTATTTTATAAAAAGCAAAATTATCTTCATGTCATTATTCCTCAAAGAAACAAAATGGCAATTTCACTGTGTGTAATTTCCATTTATATTCTAACCTCATCTCCAACTTTGACTAAGAAGCCTTCATCATAAATTTGTCCTCCTTGTTCTGCATAGAAAGAAGTCCTGTCCAGCAGAACACCACACTCATTCCCTGAGGTCACACAATCCATAAACTTCTTGGAATGCCGCAGTCTTATCACAATGGCAGAACAAGCCTCAAACACTGGAAGGATTAAAGAGTAACATTATAAATTCTTAACAGTACTGCATAGAGTTTCTAATCTTTACAAATGAGACATAAACAACAGTGATGCCTCCTTCCCGTTATCACGCCTTCACCAAAAGGATTAGCAGACTCATATCCTCTATTTCACCATCCAGTTTAATCTTTTTCATATGAAATTAATCAAATAAGTGTTCTTTACACACCATAGTGGAATATGGCACAATGTTTTTAATAAGGCTGTCTCTGTCCATATATGAGTACCAGTGGAATGGCACTACAATTTACAATGAGAATGTGTGCTGTAACTGAAAGCTACAATAATACTTCAGACCGTTCACACCAATGTGAGCTACTACTTTCTTTAATGTCTACCTACTAGTGGAATGAACCAACCAAATGAATAACCAACTGACTCTCAGTACTGACATACTGTAAACAGAACCAAAGTTTAATCCAGCTAGAACCAAAGTCCACAACCAAACATGATCTTCAGTGAATTCAATAAAGTTTCCACCCTCAAAACCTATTTTCCATGGACATTTTAATACTACCCCCATCCAACCTGGAGGTCCAGACAAACTTTTATGTTTATTGAAATATATAACTGACCAAACACTCACTTACCATATTCTGCATCTTTATCTTCAGACGTAGCATGATAGTTGTACTTTGCTAAATCATTAGTTCGAGGAACACCTTGTTCTTGGAGCTCATTAATGGCATGGATATCTAAGTTAAGTTTATCATCATACCATCCTCCTTTACCTTGTGACAAAATCTGCAATTGCAGAAAAACATCAATCACACATACATGAAACCACCAGCAGAACTATTATTACTAATTTCATAGTGCATATGTAATTTAACATTGTGAAGATCAATATATAGTGTCAGACCATGCAGCCAGCTTTCCAAAATCCATAAGGCCTTAAAATCCGTATTTTTTCCCAGTGATTTCAAGGGCAGCATTTTCATATGCTTGTCATGTTTAAAACTGGTGCTTCATGGTTCTTTGATTCACCACCTTGTGCATTTTTTACATCATGGTGATACAACCCCAGCTTTTAGAGGTTCTTTTATTTCTCACAAAAACAAAATTGTGAATAATTTGACAAAATATATTAAAACATACCTCAACATACAATTTTTATTATTTATTTTGTCTGTATTAAAATTCCTCTGCATAAAGACCTAAAATCCAGAAAATCATAAAATCAAAAAAAGTCCTAGTTCCCAGGCTTTCCAGATAAGGGATCATGTACTATACCCATAATATTTTATTTCTATTTCCCACAACTCTTTCTTCCTGGGGTGTGTGGGATAGGATGTTCAATATAAAACCTCTCCTACTTACATGACAAACTTATCCTTACACAGTGCATTCTGCTTTTCACAAATGAGGCTCTGGTCACTACCACAAGGCAGCATAACCACTACATCTGGTGTACAAAGAAATGCCATTAACCTACTTAAAGAAACTGGGTCCCAACAGTAAACAATTACATCTAATGTGCAAGAAATACTACTAGCAAAGGTTAGATTACATTTAAGTATTATTCACCTGGTATGAACTGATTCACTGACAAACTGCAGGTAGTATATATATAGCCAAGCTTATTTCTTGTTTGTGAACTGTCAGATAATTGCACAAAATTGTGCAATTTTCATAAGGTTACAAGATAAACAGCTGATGTATTCTACTGCCTATTCACTGTGATTAGGCACTGATTGTAACTGTAGAAGAATGCATAATCATTATGTGATACCATGTTATGCAGGTTCCTATAGGAGCCTTAACCCTCAAGCACATTACTGATGATAGTGCCTGTAAGAACCTATACAAGAGCTCACATGATCACAAACTCTTCTATACTTATATCCACGGTCTATCTTGGTAAATGGATAATAGTAATGTGCCTTTTTAGAATAAAGAAATTTTAGTCTTAAAACAGGAAACCATTTCATGAAGCAGTATTTATTGACACAGAGGTTTCCATTTCTGTTTTCAAAGTAGTAAATATATTCATGCTTCTCAACTTCCTTACAGCTTACACTAGACTATGCATTCAATGTGAATGTCTGAATAACAAACTCCTACTTCATTATGTTAGCTACCCTTCAAAAATACCACATCAACATCAACTAAAACTTCCATTCCTTCCTACTTTCCACCTTCTGGAACATCTAAACAGCACAAAAGTTGTGTAAAATTCTTTTGAACTTTGTCCATCTAATTTATAAAATCATATGGAAAATATGATTGACAAAGTTCAAAAAAACAAAACAATTTTACATAATATAATCCAACATCATCAGAAACCTTCAAACTTCAAGCATGAAAGTCATACATTACCTGAGCCTGTTTCTTTGCATCCTCATACGCATCCATGTCAACAGCAAGGCCCTTCTCCTCAGACATCAGCTGTGTTAAATCAACTGGGAACCCGTAGGTATCGTACAGTCTCCATGCCACATCACCTTTGAATTAGACATAATATACATCCCTTCCGATCATAACTATACAAAATGATGGCTACATGCAACAGGCAGCCTCTGAACCCCATCAGGAGTCAGTTAATTTCTATAAGTATCTCCAAAATTTATTTCCCTGTGAATGTTTGTTTTCAACAAACAATCTTGAGTATTTTTTTTTGTTTCTTCCACAATTGCCACATGTGTCAATAACAATAAATATGTAATTCTTTTACTGTCCTGTTAATTCTCCTCTCTTGTCTGCATATTCCTCTATAATTTGTTCTTGAACATCTTCAAACTATGTTGTTTCTCATGAGTAACAGACCAAGTTTTATATCAATGCTAAATAATGTATCAAATTACAGTCATATATACTTTAATCTTGAAAGATGATAGGTATATACAATATTCTAAATAGACTGTTCTATGGATTTCCAAGATTTAATCTATTCTCTATTTTGTCATGAATGCAATTTCCATTTGTTGCTGCTGTTCCCAATTGACTCTACTTTGCCATGATATTCAAGGATTTGTAAATAATTCTTGTATCACATATCTGTCCTGTATTATGAACATAATATTGCATTTAGTAATTTTCTGTATTTATTCCTAAACTGAGTTTCTGTGTTATTTTCTTAAGGTGTTCACATATTTACGATTGTTAAAGGAAAAACAAAAGAGTGAAGCTATACCTGGAACAGTTTTGGAATTACCCAGCTTCACAATGGTCCGGTTGAGCAGGTTACGTCCTCTAGTCAAAGTCTTAAGGAACTGTGCTTCTTCATCATTTATCATATCTATAATACTCTGTGGATCCTTCCTAACCTGTGGAAGAAAACTAGTCAACTTAAGAATGAAATATAAAAGAATTTACTTGTTCTTAATTTTACAGTACGTGAATAACAGAGTGACATGTACTGAAATGAAATTAATACAGCAATTATGTGCATCACAATGTGTAATACTGACCTCTGGAAATGTATCCCCAAGTATCTCTACAACTGTGTTAACAAGAGTTGCAAAAAATCCAGGTTTGGCATTCAGCTTTTCTGTAGCATACCTGACAGCTCGCCGCAGAATGCGCCTCAAAACATAACTGAGGGGGGAAAAAGAGGGATAAAACTTCCAATATAGTGAAACATAAATAAAATAACTTATTACTGCTAGAATCTCTCAATACAAGCAAGATGTTTTCCAGCAAGCCTTACATTTAAGTAAAAAAGTCCCTGTTCTTAATTAAGTAACCATGCAATGAGGACTTCAAGCGGAGTGGATAGTTAGATCAATACACTTTTACGCTCAAGATGAGTCAGCTTCACAATGCAGCTGCTTAGGCCACAGGGGAGAGGTGCCAAGTACCCACAGGATAGGAGGCTGGATGGTATCCACAGCTGGTTTGAAAATAATTCCTTCCCCAGCTGGGAATTGAACCCTGGTCATCCAGTCCATAGCCAGTCAGTATACTGACTATGGTATACATATTTTTTGTTAAGCCTTCAGTACACAAAAGAATGAAAGCAATGAATCTCACTTCCACTCCTCAGCTGTCAAAGTACTCGGTGACCAAATGCATTAACTGCATTGTCATATATTATAAATACAAGGTAGTATGAGCATTTTTCTGATTTTTATAAATTCTACTTTTCTAAGGTTGCATTGTATTTTGTATTCTGCAAACAATGTCTAAGTTTGAGAATGGATGATTTCCAAACAAAACTCAAACTGAGTATTTTCCAAATAAAAGTCAGAGAAGTTATGCTCAGTATAATGAAACTGATAACACAAAAAAGTAAAGTCCTAAATTAAGAACTAACCCTCGACCAGTATTGTCAGGATGTCCTCCATCTGCCAAAGCTATGGTCAAAGTCCGAGCATGGTCTGCCAAAACACGATAAGCCATGTCCACACCATCATCATCATCACTGCCAACACGACCTCTGTATGGTGGTACCCCAGTGCCCTAGAAGCAAACATGACAGGGTAAAAATTCAACATCAAAAAAGCTGTTCACACTCTTTCACCTTTATAGTACAGGAATAAGGCATTTAAATCCCCACACTACAGGACTGGTGACTGGATTTGAACTTGGGGGGTTTAACCAGTAACAGTACTAAGTACTGAAGAAATCTTTTACATCTATAAGACTATTCTGCTAAATTAGTTTAAAAAAGAGGTTTTTAAAAATAAAATATAGGCTTATTGCCAAATTCTATATTGCTATTTTTATTTTCATAAAAATTTGTTAAAAATTTATAGATTCATGAAATAAAAGACATAAATCCAAATGTACAGAGCCTAAATTTCTGCAAATGTTTTCCATCACTTTACATATGTATGGAACCTATAATACATGAGTACATGCTTTGCACTTAAGAGCACCAACATTTTGTAGCCACTTGTGTCTTCCTGACTCAACACACACAACACTGCAATTGTGATCCTGCCATATGGCCAATGCTCAGTGCACCAAGCTTCAAAATGACTCATTTGACTAATGTGTTGGTGTGAATTGCAATAATTTAAAACTAGTTCTGAACCACTGCCAGATAAAACTCTTTGTGATATATTCTGCTGGTACTAAACCTTTATCAGACTGCATAAATTTATTTATATTAGCATGCTCTTTGAAATTCTGTTTATTCAACTTTTCATACTATGAATGTTTTAAAATTTCAAGAGCTGAACTGTCTAGGAACGTAATATACATCCAATTAAATAAAAAATATTATTATTACCCAATCAAGACACAAGGGCACTCCAGCCTTCATGGAAGAAAAATTGTGGTAATTCCAAAGGTATTATCACAACAAACAATTAAGGAAATCAACATAACATACCCTTGGACCATATGATGTTAAACAACATGAGATATTTAACATTATCTGAGTTTTCCCACACATTCTTATATAAGTACATAAAAACATTAATGTACTTACTTTCTGAATTGCATGAAACAGAGGCAGAAACAGATCTGTATCGTAGTTAGAACGTTTCTCCTGGATGACAGAAACCAGTCGCTCCAGTCCCAATCCACAGTCTATATGCCTCTTGGGAAGCGACTTCAAACTACAGTCTGATTCTCTGAGGGGGGAAAGAAAAAAAACTATGTTTACATTTACTGCAACACAAAACAAAAAATTTAGAGCTGGCATAAGTACATATGGTCACAAATTCAAAATTAGTTTTTCTGGACTTGATCCATCATTCAGTATTTTACAACAAGACAACTATGCTCTGGGAGCTGGCTCTGCTCCCATCTTCACGTGAAAATGCCTATCCTGTGTGATATAGGGATTGGGATTAGCCCCATCTATCGGACTCAACAGAACAGGTTTTTTAAGTGAAGATGGTAGCAAAGCCAGCTCCTGAAACATGGTGTAATCATTTTGGGTCATTTATTCATATGTGCTATTACTTTAGTCTTTCGACCTGTGACGCACAGAGTAACTCTGCAATCACTCACTTCCCACTCTCTAGTACATAAGCATGACAATATCACTTGCTAAGTATGAATCATATTCACAGTCTATGTTACACAGCATTACCTGTTGAACTGGATGAACACAAGATTCCAAATTTCCAGTACATCAGGGTCATCTTGATTCACCAGGTAAGCTGCATCACGATCACCAATCCGATCAAAATGCAGCTCTGAACAAGGACCACAAGGGCCAGTCTCTCCCATCTCCCAGAAATTATCTTTCATGTTGCCAGGTAATACATGAGAAGGTGGGAGGCTGAAAAACATTAAAAGATTATATACCCTGAAAATAAAGAAAGTACATAAACGCCTAATGAGGAACTCTGCAATGTGTTGACAGTAAAATTGGAAGGCTGTGTTTGTGAACCCATTCTGAACTTCCATGTATGAATTGCAGTACTGGTTTTGGATTATTTCAAGAAATAACATATCTGCTACGTACATATATATGCATGCTTCCTTTTTCTTGTTATAGTTGTACCTTACTTTATTTATTCTAAAATACAATTATATCCTGCAAATCTTATAGTTTTGCAAGTGTTTTTATAACCAAAGAAGTAATTTTCTCTATCATTCTGACGTAACTCCCATTTAAGGTTTTTCTCAATTTTCTCAATGCATGTTCCCCAGGAAAACCTTAAACAGAGTTTCACTGTTTGGTGAAATCCTCATTTAAGAAGGAAATCAATTTAAAACAAATTTTGGTAATTTTAACAATGAGACAACAGAGATGAAAGCAACAATTTAATACCAAACACAGAGAAACATTAAAAGAATATTTTAACATGGTGCAATTATATTACTGTATGTCACAGCATAGTGATTAGCATGCTGCTTTGTGCACAAAAGAGCCACGGTTTAAATTGCTCAGCAACACTGCCCACGATTCTCCACTGTTTTCCGTAATATAGCCAGATAAATTATGAGACAATTCCATAAAACATGCCAAATCCTCCACACATCAAGACCCTGCCATTTCTCAACTGATATTACAAATGCTGTAAAGCTGACATTTATTACTTAATTACAAGAGAACCATTTCCTTTTATCACTCTCCAGCATTTATTTCATTTTTGTAACAAAAAAAGAATACTGAAAGCTGCATGTTCATTCAGCAAGAGTTGAAAATATCTGTTTGGAGCAATAACAAAAATTAAACAATATCCTTAACTACAATTGAACATTCAGGGTCTTAAAGCATTATAATAAAGTCATTCTGTATATGTATCTAGGTTTTAATAAACAGTAATGTCACTGAGCAAACTATACTGATTGTTTACTAATTTCCAGGTTATTTTATTATCTATAAATTGCAGTTTATGTAGCACTGAATCTTTATTACAACTGTTACATATCTTAAATTCATTCTATACCCACATGCAATGAATTATAGGAGTTAATACCCCAACACATTATAATCAATAAACATACCCTAAACTGATCCATATTTGTTTACATTCTTCATCAGGTTCTAGACCAGCAGATTCATCCCCTCCAAAATAAGTTACATAAAGACGGTCAGCGGGGAGTTTAAACACTTGAGTGAGAAGTTCCCAAGCCCATGTACAAATCTCTTTCTGCAAAGAATAAGAGAAACTACATTAGTAACATCACAGGTTGTACTGACAGGCTGAGAGAAAGAGTAATATCTCTCAATGCTGATGAAAACAACTGTAGACATCTGGCAAGAGTTACATGTACTATAAATATGAGCTCAGGCACAGAGCCACCCTACTGCTGCAGTGATAAGCGAGTCAGTCTTGAGTTTACTGTGAAGTAAAAGCAAAAGTCACGGATTGTGAAGTGCTGAATGAGTGGCTACATTATCTACTGGCATACGGAAACCAAAACTTTGTTAGTGTACAAAAAGGCATTTATACCCAGATAATCAGGACTGTGATTTGTGAAATGTCATGTATTATCCAGAAAATAATCAATTGTACCTGTAATAGTGTGAAATAAATCCATATTTTGCTAAGAACCCACTGTGTAATCACGAGGTCAATCCATGTCCTGATGGAAGGATGAACAGAAAGCTTTCTATTACCATACTTTTTATCATTTTCATGTGTCATGTACCACATACCACATCTCTGTACTTATCTCTTTCATCTTCTTTACTGGTCCCTTTGCATACTGAACACCTACATAATCTCCATATTCACCATAAAATTCTCACCCTTGGGTTTGCTACGTCTTTGTAGAGAACAAGACAAAAAATATGAAGATGTCTTTCTTATGGGTTCTAGTGCTGTGTGGTCTGATAAACTTCACCACTACAAGAACCTTAAATCCTACTTAACAAAACATACCTTTATAATGCAAGTTACCAGGCATGTAAAATCAACATCTACACACACACACATGAAATATCTTTACTGACCTATCAAATTTGTCAAAAGGTAAAATCTGGCATATAAATTTCATAATGGCCACAGTTCACAAATCTCTGACTGAAAAGGAAATTATATCGCAGCACACAGCACAGAATTAGCAAAGCCAAACTCAGAAGGAACATTAGCAGTAATAATTATCATCCTTGTTATGAACTCACATGGCTGTTTGCCTGAAAAGATCTTGTCACTTTGGATTCTATGAAAGATTCAAGATAATATTTGACCTAATTTTCTGAACTAATGAGGAATATAAGAGAATTTCACAACCTTAAAATAGTCTCCAAAGGACCAGTTTCCCAACATTTCAAAGAACGTATGATGGTACACATCCTTTCCAACATCATCCAGGTCATTGTGCTTGCCACCAGCTCGAATGCATTTCTGGGTGTTAACAATTCTTAGCCATTTTGCCATATCACTGTTGGGGTCAACAGTACCCAGGAAAATTGGCTTGAACTGCAACAGTAAAATTACAAAAATTAAAACATGGTCTTGGGATACAACTAATATTCTGCTACCAATACAATTAATTTCTCTCATTAGAATCTCAAAAAAACTGAAATTCTTTACATACTTGAGCATATTCTGATTCATGTTATGGGAGAACTTCTTAACATCTGTTTATTCTTGTAAACATTATTGCAGACTCACACTTATCACAAACTGTACCTGATTCATGCCAGCATTGGCAAAAAGCAGAGTTGGATCATCCAGTGGAATCGTTGATGATGAATGAACATATTCATGTTGCTTCTTTTGAATAAAGAAATCAATGAATGCTTTGCGAATTTCCTTTGCAGTCAGTGATGTGTTCATGATTTCAGCTTCACAAAACTGGAACAATCCTAAGAATGAAATATACAAACATATATTTTAAGCCATAAAGTCATAAAACAGGAGTGGGAAGATTTATTCAAATGAAGTACACATTTTTAATTGTGGTTTGTAAATTTTAATTTCTCCATGACCTTGAAATATGCATTTATAATGAGTCATTATTTTCTGATTTTAATATTAGGTTGTACTGTCATGACAGAAGCAAGCAATAAAAATTCACATAAACTGGAAAATCTATCATTGAAGTGTCATTATATTTTCTTAAATATACAGAATTTAAGAAAGTTAAAATATAAGCTGTGCTGCGGTTAAGAACCACCCAAAACTGAATACTTTTCTTTGAATATATGACAGATAATTTTGCAGAAGAGCTTTTTCTTTTTGAACAACTCTGTAATACAATGACAACATACAGAGTCTCTTCAGCATGCATCCAAAACATCATCTTCTGCCAAACTTCACACAGTTTGTACTTACAGACTAGACTACTGGTTGGACAACTAGGGTTTGAATCCTGGCAGGGTAAAATTTTTCTGTTTGCCAACTCATCATATTCACATTACGACAAATTCCACATCCTTGGCTTGTACTATGAAGGAACTATGGAATGTAATTAATTCGAATTCAGATTAGCAATGAGGAACACCCAGCCTCCTGTCCAATAAGTACTGGAGATTATTTTGGGGAGAATAAAGTGGCCAGGGTTTGAAGCTAACAACTCACTTTCACCTAGTGCCAAGATTAAGAATGCATGGCACTATACATATGACACAGACTTAAGTAAATTACAAAACAAGAAATTGTATTACTCCTGCCATAGAATTGCATGCTGCAATAGTGATCTAAGTTGTCTGAAAAGTTAGCTGCCAGTATCAAATTAAATTATGAGAACATCTTCCTACATTTCCTACTTCAACTTTTCTGTTACTCCACTGACTATTACTGTGCATCATAATAAAGAACAGGTAAAGCTGCAAAGTGTGAACTTAATCCTTAGTTCGTATTCTATTAAAAATTTAATTATTAGTTCATATTCAATTAAAAATTTAATTACAATTACCAAACGTTTCCTTACATTTTCACCCATTAGCAGCTTCTCCTCTGCAACGACTAGAATCGTAAACCTCCAAAGTCGAATTTTTAATGCGAGAATGACAATATCGGTTTCTTACTTTTTCCATATGGATCAGTACCACATGGCATTTTGGCTAATTACTTTAAACATTTAATCAAATAAAACTCATAAGATGCCGTGATGTTTAAAAATTTCAAGCAATATTCATAATTACGAACGCTAAATAACAGTATATTACTAAAAATTCACACAAAATACAAAATCTACGTACCAATAAGATTTACTGAACTTTCAACTCTCTTCTTACATCACCTCACCTACAGATTGCCAACATCACTCGGCTATTACGCTATACTATACCAACATCGTTCTACCTGGAGTAAATGTGAAGATAGCTAAAAAGAAGAAAGCATTCAGCTAATAGAGAATATGTGTAGGCAGGTGACATGCTTGGAGAACTATTATCCAATAACTAGAGCAGAGCGCTCCTTTCGGAGCTCCTAGGGGGGTTGGTCAAGTTTGTAAAACGCAACCAACCTTTGTTAGTCCCGAAGAGTTGTTAGTTTAGTGTCTCATTCAAGTGTTTTAACCACAGAGTAAGAAACTAAATTAACCACAACGAATGGGGTGTTTAAACACTTGACCAACCTCCCGAAGGGGTTTGGTTGTGTTTTAAAATCTTAAGTAAGACAATAAACTAACCCCCGTGTATAAACAAATATAAGGTGATATTGTTGATGACGTCATTTTTTGACGACAACGATGGCTAATCTTTTCGGAGCGCTTCCTGTAATCTGATATTTTACTTCTTTACGTCGCTGATCAGAGGCCAACAGTTCTTGGTTAGTCAACTTTCTACGTCCAACCCCACCCTTGCAAGTCTTCTTCTTTTTTCTCTTCTGTTTTTTGTTGAATAGTTCTGATATTTTATTTTATTACGTCGGTGTTCAGAGGCCATCTGTTCTTGATCAGTCAACGTTCTACGTCCAGCAACACCTTTGCTAATCTTCGTCTGTTTTTTCTTTTCTTTTTTTCCCTTCTGTTCATGTTGTATACGTTTTTCTATGTTTATCAATGTAACTCTCCCGTCGCTTTTCTTTATTTGTTAAATCGGTCTGATGGATTAGTTCTTTACGTCGCTTTTCAGATGCCAACAGTTCTTGGTTAGTCAAATATCTACGTCCAACCCAACCCTTGCAAGTCTTCTTTTTTTCTCTTCTGTTTTTTGTTCAATAGTTCTGATGTTTTAGTTCTTTACGTCGCTTTTCAGAGGCTAACTGTTCTTGGTTAGTCAACTTTCTACGTCCAGCAACACCATTGCTGATCTTCGTCTGTTTTTTCTTTTCTTTTTTTCCCTTCTGTTCATGTTGTATACGTTTTCTATGTTTATCAATGTAACTCTCTCTTCGCTTTTCTTTATTTGTTAAATAGATCTGATGGATTAGTTCTTTACGTCGCTTTTCAGATGCCAACAGTTCTTGGTTAGTCAACTATCTACGTCCAACCCCACCCTTGCAAGTCTTCTTTTTTTCCTCTTCTGTTTTTTGTTGAATAGTTCTGATGTTTTAGTTCTTCACGTCGCTTTTCAAAGGCTAACTGTTCTTGGTTAGTCAACTATCTACGTCCAATCCAACCCTTGCCAATCTTCGTCTGTTTCTCTACATGTGTCGTTAATATGGACTCGTTTATCAATGTAAGTCTTCTTTTTTATCTCTTCTGTTTTTGTTGAATAGTTCTGATGTTTTAGTTCTTTACGTCGCTGTTCAGATGCCAAGTGTTCTTGGTTAGTCAACTATCTACGGGCAACCCAACCCTTGCAATTCTTCCTTTGCTTTTTTCCCTTCTGTTCTTGTTGAATTAGTTTTTCTAGGTTTATCAATGTAAGTCTTCCTTCGCTTTTTTTATTTGTTAGATAGTTCATATTTTTAAGATTTTACGTCGCTATTCAGAGGCCAATTATTCTTGGTCAGTCAAATTTCTACGTCCAACCCCACCCTTGCAAATCTTCGTTTTCTTTTTTCCCCTTCTGTTTTTGTTGAATAAGTTTTTCTGCGTTTATGAATGTAAGACTTCTTTCTCTTTTCTTCATTTGTTAGTTCAGATTCTTAAGATTTTTCATTGCTACTGAGAGGCCAATTGTTTTGGTTAGTGAACTATCTACGCCCAAACCCACCCTTGCAAGTTTTCGTTTGTTTTCTTCTGCTCTTCTTTTCTTGTTGAATAAGTTTTTCTATCTTTATTAATGTTAGTCTCCCTTCGCTTTTCTTTATTTGTTAAATAGGTCTGATGTTTAAGTTTTTACATCGCTGTTCAGAGACCAACTGTTCTTGGTCAGTCAACTTTCTACGTCCAACCCCACCTTTGCAAATCTTCGTCTGTTTCTTTCCCTTCTGTTCTTATTGAATAAGTTGTTCTATGTTTATCAATATAAGTCTTCCTTCGCTTCTCTTTATTTCTTAAATAGGTCTGATATTGTAGTTTTTACGTCGTAGTACAGAGGACAACTTTTCTAGGTCAGTCAATTTTCTACATTATTCAATATAAGTCTTCTTTCGCTTTCCTTTATTTCTTAAATAGGTCTCATGTTGTAGTTTTTTACGTCGCTGTTCAGAGGCCAACAGTTCTTGTTCAGTCAACCTTTTACGTCCAGCCCCACCCTTGCAAATCTTCGTCTCAAAATCGATCATAAAGTCAGTTTTCATAATCGTAATATATCGAATGAGTATCACTTTACCTTGTTGGAGTTGGTACTTCAAATACTTGATAACGTCTTCTTTCACTTTCCTGATGTTTTAGGACAACTGTTAGGCAATTCTTAAGAATGCGACGTGCTGTTTCTGGAGCAGTGATAATGCGACTGACTTGATATTCTTTGATTTCTTTTGTTGTGAAGCGTTATTTGTTTACTCGGCATTGTTGTGTCAACTTCAACAATGCCAATATATATTTGTTTACACGGCATTGTTGTGTTCCACAACAATGTCGAGTAAACAAATATCTGTTGGCATTGTTGATGACGTCATTTTTTGAAGACAAATTGGTTGAAGACAACGAGGAATCACAAATTTTTATAGTAAGATAATATATAATATAAGATATGCGTCGATGACCATTTTGCATTAAACAAGTTATTTATTATTGTTTTTATTACAGTGAGAGACATTATTATAACACTGATAGGCAAGCACGTATAAGAGGCTGAGAAGTGTTTTAATAGGCGCCAGTAAATGTTGAAGTGGCCATATCTTTATGTACATAGTGTAACAGTAATTCCAAATAATATTTACTTGGTTTTCTAAATGTAATTTTTGCCAATGTAATTGCTGCATTGCCTGCACTCTTGTGGCGATACTGTAAATATGAATTAATTGTTCGTGCCACGCATTGAGTATCCTTGGTGGAAACAGTTGTGTTCAATCTCTGCTCGAGGTTATGCAGCATTATTTCGTAGCAGTGACAGCAGAGAAATTGAGAGAATATTTGTATGGACGTGTTTAACGATCGATTGTGGTATACTGTGATCGAGAGGTCTGTGTTAACATTGAGTGGATGCTCGTGGATGCTAATTGACGGTTTAAGGAGGGGGAGCTGGAACTGGTACAAATAGTCATAAATTTTGTGCTCCTTCCAAATTGTATGTCTTACAGGAAAAACTATATGTTTAAACATTGTACTTAGTAATGTACGCAAATATAGTACCGGAGAGAAGTACGGAATGCTCCTGCCTTTTGTGAACGGTGCTGTTAGTTGATCGGCGTTTGTTCTTTGTTTCACGGAGTCTGCATTGCTGAGAAGAGATTTGACTAAATACCAGTTCTTTTACAATAGGAAACCTTAAGAAAATAATCCTAACCCCAAAAATGAAGTTGGTTGATCACGTTGTTCGAAGTTTTAAAGTTGCTAAGGTGTTTCGGGAGAACACCGATAAAATAAACAGCATTGACTTTTCCCCAAGCGGAGACACATTGATTTCTTGCAGCGAAGATGATCAAATTGTAATTTATGACTGTGAGAAGGGAACCCAGATGAGAACTGTCAACAGTAAAAAGTATGGAGTGGACCTTATCCACTTCACACATGCAAAAAATACTGCTGTTCACAGTTCAACAAAAGTAGATGATACAATAAGATACTTATCCCTCCATGATAACAAATACATCAGGTACTTCCCTGGGCATACAAAGAAGGTTGTATCACTTTGTATTTCTCCTGTGGAAGATACTTTTCTTTCTGGGTCACTGGATAAGACCCTCAGATTATGGGACTTGAGATCTCCAAACTGCCAAGGACTTATGCATCTTTCAGGTCGGCCTGTTGCAGCATATGACCCAGAAGGGCTTATATTTGCAGCCGGTGTTAATTCAGAGAGTATTAAGCTGTATGATCTGAGGTCATTTGACAAAGGTCCATTTATAACATTCAAGTTGAGTCAAGAAAAGGAGTGTGATTGGACAGGTCTGAAGTTCAGTCGGGATGGGAAGACGATCTTAATTTCAACAAATGGCTCCATTATTCGGCTTATTGATGCTTTTCATGGAACTCCAATGCAGACATTCACTGGTCACCTCAACAACAAGGGGATCCCTATTGAGGCTTCCTTCAGTCCTGATTCACAGTTTGTTTTTAGTGGCTCTACAGATGGACGAGTTCATGTATGGAATGCAGACACAGGCTACAAAGTGTGTGTCCTTAATGCTGACCATCCTGCACCAGTGCAGTGTGTTCAGTTTAATCCAAAGTACATGATGCTTGCATCAGCATGTACCAATATGGCATTTTGGCTTCCAACAGCAGATGAAAATGCTTAAAATTAATTTAATGAAAATGCATTTGGAAATAATTATACTGTGCTCAAATTCGGGTAGCTGTGAGTTAAATATGAACAAGGAAATTTCCTTTTAATATGAAAAGAGCACCAAAATTGTTTTTTTTGACAAAACTTGCATTTATCAGTTTTGAAGTTACTTGTCACAGACTAGACTTTTCATTAAATGTTCTGAAATTTTGTTGATATCTTTAAACCAGGGTTATTCTGTAATTTGAATTAGTGACAGCCTGCTTGGTTGTTCAGTTAATGGATTTGTGGAACACTGCATTGTGAATAACATGGGTTATATAAGCAACTTCCTCTACTGAAACAACTCATTTCGGTGCAATCCAACAAATATGTACCTGTTAATTATATACAAGTGAGTATGCTATGTACATATCGGAATGAGTGGGTGTTTGAATGTTTTGTGTTTGTTATCATGCACAAAAGTGAAATTATTTCTCAGTGATCAAGTACTGTTCACAAAGCAAATAATTATTCTGCTCAACTTGTAAAATTTTTCACAGCAATTAATAATTGTAGAATTTGATGTTTTCATGGTGATGTGAGTTTAGATAGTGATAATAATTGTATTTGATAATGGAAATTGTGATGTACTATGTGATAATAATTTGCATATTCAAAACTGAGTCAGCTGCTGTTGATCATTTCATAACTAACATCCTATCTCGTAAACTGAAAGCTATGTTCATTATCGCACGGTACCTAGTCCCAATTACATAAAAAGCCTATCTTTTTTGTGTATGTGGGGGGGGGGGGGTTGATTTTTGTGTACCTTTGATAGCAATTGGTCTGAAATGTGGACATCACACTGTTTTCGTTGTTTTAAAAGTGTTTTCCAAATGAGGAAATTATTTAAGAAGATGCTTGAACTTTGAAGTAATTTGTTGATAAACTGGCAAGTACCTGCATCAGCCATCTATCAGACTTTAATGACATTTATTTACATTTTCATTAAAATTTGTGTGCAATGTTGATTTTTACTCCTGAAAATGTACCACAGCAGTGCTTTCAACTGTTGTATCCTATAATACTCACAATTTCTTAATTCCAAGAATAACTGCTAGTAAAAATTTAGCACAGAATCTTGTCAATATTAAGAATTTTGTTTTCAAGCATCTATCTACATCATGAAAATAATGTTTGATAAACTGTTCCAAATAAGAAACCTCATATGTGACACATAAAGGACTTAAGGATTGAATCCAGATTCTTACAGCTTTTCTGTATACCTTAGTATGGCTAAAATGGTACTGTGATCACTTGTAGCCCAGTCCTAAATAATCAGTTATGGGTGAATCTCTCATTATTGTAGCCCAGTAGCCCATCCACTGAAAATATCTGCTTTTTCTTTGGTGATATGCTAAAATTGGAATATGCTAGTTGAACAGAAATCCCATAAATGTCATTGATCTGAAGTCTGGTATTCATTAAGTTGGGAATGTAAGTTGTATCATTTGCCATCATAACATAGTGCACAGTACCATCAGTAGCTAATATTATTGTCTGAAATGAAAACTATTCTTGTGGTGTCCACTAGAATGTGCCAGTTTACATTCATTTGATTTTTAATTTTCATTTAAATCTAAATAATCATTCAATATTTATGTAATTATTTAGATTTGTTGAAGTGATGCATTTTATCAGTGAAGGGAACACGTATGTTAAGCATGCTGATTTGTGGATGATGTATACCTGTGTGAATAGTGTTTTTTGTGAATCTTAATTGCTGTGTAGTTGCATTTACATTATGCCATGAGTTGGGTCATTTCATGAACCTCAGCAGAAATAAGTTGGTTTGTTTGTGTACATTTGGTGCTTCGGGCAAATGTTATTGAGTGCGTGAGAACAGTGTGTGTGTTTTTTCTGAAATATAGATTTATGACACTGAAGCACAAATCCATCCGTTGTAATGTTTTTAATATAGGTTCACTTGTTAAATATAACTCACATTGTGCAGTGAAATTAGTATCTACACAGAATCACCCTGGTTTATATCTTGACTGGCCTCACAATGTATGTTATTTAGGACTGCTAAAGTGTAATGTTGGCTAACGTTTAAGATTTAAGTTAAAACACCTGTAGCTTGCGTAGAGTTGTGTATGATGTAATTGTGTGTCTATGTGTGTGTGAGTGGGAAAGAAACAGATTAATGACTTTTCATGTTTCATTTCCAACATCTTTACACTAGCACTTAGATCCCTACTTTTGATAACATTTCTTGACAGCTTTCCTATAGTTAGCACCATATGTATTTTAAGAGAATAGTAAAAAGAACTTATATCTTAATTGCGTCATGCTTGTGTTCTTCAATACAATAATTTTATTCACCGTCTTTACACAAGCTTATAGATTGTTAAAATCACATAAAATTATAACATTTCAACATATGATATTGTTACATTGCAACTGCAGTCTACAGCTCCGTAATATCGGACACGCACCTCACACACAACCCGATTTAAGACATCCAGGCGCAGTCTTCAAAAATTAAATGGAAGAAGCCTGGAGGTTAAACAAATAAAATCTAACGGGTAGAACAAATCAGTATACGCAGGGCAGCAAGTGCAACAGTTTTTAATTTTAATTGATAGACCTGACGATGATGGAATGAACATCGAAACATGTCGTCATTTTAAAATGTAACAATATCATATGTTGAAATGTTATAATTTTATGTGATTTTAACAATCTATAAGCCTGTGTAAAGACGGTGAATAAAATTATTGTAGTAAAAAGAACTGTATACAGATACTCTTCCATGTCAAATTTTCTAGTACTTTGCTGTCACTCTGGCCACAGTATTCTCTGAAGAGTCATCTTTAGTAGTTTGAAAAATTGCACTGTGTATGAACACAAACTTTGCACACAGTATTTTGAAATGTTGAATTATATTTGAATGTCTTGTTAATGTAAGTTGAGCACCCATTTGATGATGAGTGCTACTGGTTATTCACTTTTAAGCTAGTGACACATGCATTGTCAGTATTTTATTGTGATATGTAACCTGTGAAATGTAAACTGTATGAAACTGCCTTCTTGCAAGTAGTTTCATGATACAAATAGTAATAGACAAGCAACATATGTGTTAGTTGTACAGAATAGTAAAGTTCATTTTATACCCATGTATGTGTTCAGAATGTTTTTAAGTACAGTAACAGTTTTATTATGAATAAAAACATGAACATCTACCAAGTGTTGTTTTTTTATGTAATGCCTGATATAGTATTTAAATTGAAAGGTTTCACATGAGGCAGTATACTGATTCTTTTAAGTTAATTTGAAGGTGAAGCAGTATTCCTTGTCACAACTGTATATTTGCTTACATGGTATATATCTTGGTGCACACTGTCATTTTATTTTGGTGAACAGTGAAATGGGTGCCTAAGGTGTTGGTCCTACATCACAGTCAAAACCAGTGATGCTCTACATCATTCCTCATTACTCAATGTGTCTAAAAAACAGTATTATGGCATATGAACATACATATCAATGAAACTTAGGCCTTTCATTTAAACAGAAAGTTTGAAGCAGTTTTTGTTCAAAATTTTAAAAAAAAATCATATTCACTTTACTATAAGTACTAGATGCTGTATGCCATAAAGCTGTCATAAACATAATTTCTCTATTTGATTCAACAGAATATAGACAGTGGGTGCAGAGACTGTTAGTACCTTCTGACAGGCACAACTGATATATGGAGATAAAATTTGAACTTCTAAATTTTTTGGTAAAGAGCTGGTGTTAATTTTGCTAACAAAAGCATGGATTACATTTATCCTTTTTCACATTTAATTTTCACTATGTTATATATAGTGTTGCAAACATATTATGCCCAGCACTTGTTTAGACTTTGAAAGCACATTAATATAAACATCTAGATTTGTATCAGTTTCCTTTTACACCTCAGTGTCATTTATTTTAATTATGACCTATGTATAATGCAATGTATAAAAGATAACTGACTGACTCTGGTGTACTTGTAATATTTATTCCTGTTCCAATTATTGTATGTCAGTCACTTGTTGCTGATGCCTCCCCAATGCCTAGTCACTGGAATTGGCCCACCACTTGATAGGTCAATTATGTTAAATGGAAATTACTTTTAAAGTTAACAAGTAAAATTCTGTCAGAAATATTGTTTTAAATAGCACTGTTTACACTTTTATAATAATTAGATGGATAATAAAAGATTTAACATCAAAACATTCTCTATTCCTTGATAGCCTTGCCTTATTCATGATGTAACTAAAAGTAAAATCCAAATTGTTCTGAATTATTGACTGAATGTGACATGTACTCTGACTAGAGGAATGCATCATCATATGAAGCTGATTCTTTACTGAGGAAAAATAAACTATAGATTTACTTCAGCACCAAACTGTGATTCATGTGGCTTAAGAGGAAGAGAAAAAAGTTTCTTCCTTTTTCCTGCATTTTCCATTTTCCTGAACACATCCCCACCCCCCATTTTTGCAGTCATTTCAGGTTATTCTGAGTGTTTTTCAGCTAATATGCAATGTCAAAATCATATCCAAGAAGTGAACCATGTATTTACCTGTTCTTCTGTGTGTAGGTATGAAACTTGCTGTAACCATAATGAAAGAATACTAAGATAAAGTACTGAGAATATGCACACCTAAGACAGACAGAAAGAAATGATAGGCTGGAGAAAATTGCATAATGAGGAGCTTCATAATTTTTACTCTGCCACTTATTTTGTTTGTTTGTCATCAGTCTTTCTACTGGTTTGATGTGGTCCTCCATTAGGGTGAAAAAATGAAGGAGGATAAGGCAGCCCAATGCCTGATGTACACAAGAGGCATATGAGAAATGGTTATAAAACTACAGCCAGAAAACCTGAGGGGAAGATACCATTTGTGAGACCTAGGCACAGGTGGGATGACTGTTCCATTACAGTAGACTTTCATTATCTGTAATAATGAAGAATAAAATCAGTGAGGATTGCTCAAAATAGCAGCTAATTCAAAAAACTTTATTAAACATTTTTTTATAGTTAAGAGTTTACAAACACAGTTCATCAGAAAGTGGTGTATTCTCTTATTCCAAATAAGCTGGTAACCTTCCAGTATCCTCAGGAATAGACAGATACCTAACTTTATTTTTAATTACTACTTTCATCTCTTCAGTATATTTTAATCGTCTGGCTTTATTATTCATTATCACAACCTGGGCCTGTACAATTATTTTGTACATGGCTGTCAGAGTGTAAAGTTCTTTTAACAGAAGGTTGTTTCCCTCATTAACATAATATCTCTATGTTGTTTGCCATTCAACAGAATGACTGCAAGAAAAGTAGGCAGTAATGAAGCATTGCAAAAGCTAAAATGTTTCAATACAATTTTGCTGAACTTCACCATACCTCAAATAGTTTAGTTGCTCTATTTGGCAAATCTGCTGTTAACGTTGCAAAAAAGGATCAGGAATGAGGGATATGTCTCACATGTGGTGTATGACACAGACTACAAATCAAATTAACACACTTTGGCATTAATACACCAACGTAAAAAGGTGCTGCAGTAATAAAGAGGTGATGCCAAAAGGATTTATGTATTTTTATTACTAATTAATTTTCAGTACCAATAATTGAAGTCATATATGAATCAGGTATGAAAATGTCACAATAGTAAAGAAACAATGTAACATACAAGAACAATTACTTTTATCCTCTAAGGTTTGGTATACGTGTCACAAGATATCTCTCAGCTTCTCTGACTGTTACAAATATACATGGAGGCAAATAAACCAGCTGAGGTACAGGGAGGGGTAGTGATAGCACAGAGGATTCTTGCTCCCCCCTTGCCTTTTACATCTTCCCTTCCCCTCTTACTATGATGTACCTCAGGCTCACAGATATTTTGCATCCATTATAATTGTGTACCATCTGCTCTTTAACTAAGCATCTGCCCACACTGCATGTTTTTCTTTTGGATAATGATGGATCTTTGTAATAGAAAGGCCTTTCTTTTTCAAATGAAGGAGGAGCTATATACAGTAACAAAACATGATACTTACACCTTTTATAGGCCTTCTAATGTGGAATGGGCAGTTATTTTTATTCTGGTGGTAGGTGAGGCTATTTCAAAGAAAAAATTTAAGTAGTTATTAGTTATTCATACTGACAGGACTTTCTTTACAGATATACTGAAATATATAAAACACTATTATTCAGCATTACTACAAAGTACACATGTAAACAAACTGCTGTAGTCAAGAGCTAAGATTTAATTTGGTACATATGTAAAACATTTAATTTTATAAGGTTCCTTTTCAACAGATATATAAAATACAAATTAAACTAACCTCTGTAAAATATTTCAAGGACCTGAGAAGAACCCTGATATGATTTCATTTAAATGTGAACAGTCACTAGCTTAAATATTCAGAGTGTATATTTGACTTTCTCATATGCAGTTTATTTTTATTTATATTTTTGCAATTACAATACTTTACACAGTGCATGACAAAGTAAAACCCAATAACGGGCTGTACTATTAGTGTTTTATGCACACTGCATTAGGCTAGACTAGATTTTTCATTGGCAGTATTTTTCTTGCCTCTGCTTAATACTTATATAATTTAATCAGTAATTAAATCAGAACTTCAAGTGTACTGTGCTGGTCCAGTTGCTAATTTAAAATGAGTTTCCTAGACAGCACAGCCATGAAGCAAACGTGTTACATGTTAGCCTGATTTGACAAGAGGAGTGTCAATTCTGTCACAAAAGTGCACATCCACAAAAATACTGTATTATCCTCCTTCATAATAAATGATTCTGGTACACATTACAGTCTGCTATCCTTCACCACACATTTAGGATACAAATAAAATGAGCAATACTGTATCTTAAATTTAACTTAAAAATTGTACCTGCTGAGTATCAGCAATTAAAATGTGCATAACACACAACATCATAATTTTAGGGTTCTTCCATCAAGTCAGGAATTAATATTGCTTATCTATCATATAAAAACACAAGATTTGTCTCTTTCCAAGAAAATACCTGCCTTATATCGTTTCCATGATTCATATCATATTCCTTCACGGTGTAGAGACTTCTGAGACATTATGTGTGTCCTGTTCCATTGGTGCTGAATCTACAGTCTGGATGTGATAGAGGGCCTTCTCTTCTTCTGAGATTGGAATGGGAGCACCTGACATGAGGTCTCTACCCTCCAAAGTTTTTGGGAAAGCAATTACATCACGTATGCTATTAGAATGACATAACAAGGCTATAAGCCTGTCAATACCTGAAAAAAAGGAAACACTTTGATGTATAAAATTATTCCTGACGAAGCAAATGGGAGTGCACTCCTAAATGTGAACTTAATTTCTTATACAAGGACAAACCTATTAAGATGAAAATATATAAACAGATTACTGAGGAAAGAGGTAGCACTTATTATAACCTGACTTTTGACATAGTGACAAAAGATTGTAGACAACTAACTCCAAGAGCTAATACTTGTTCAGCTGATCAAAAAATTCCTTGCCTTTTATGAAACCAAATGGTTCATTACCAATTGCCCAAGGTGAATGAGATAGGGAGAGATGAGATTTTAATTTAAAACTGTAGTCTGTAAACCCACAGGAAAGAATCCTTGTAGCTGTGAAGATACTACAAATTATGAAATTTATACACAATGTGACAATTCTACTGCATTCACCAGGATTTGACTTTGTTGAATTACTGGAAGAATATTGCTCACAACTTAGTAAAAGTAAAGTAAAGTTTGTCCCACTATACACCATGTAGGCGTTTGGGGTGAGTGGAAGTATAGCTCCTCTCTTCCTTGACCTCGGCACTAGATGGGGGTGAGTGGTCAGCATCACGCCCCGGCCGGCTTTACCCCCGGGAAAGGACCCCGGTACCCATTGTAGAGGAGGCTGGGTGGGCCCCAGAGACGGTCTGGACGCAGAGGCTAGAGGAAAAACCCTCTGCCCCCGTCGGGGATCGAACCCCGGCCGTCCAGCCCGTAGCTAGTCACTATACTGACTGAGCTATCCCGGTTCATGCTCACAACTTAGTAACCATGGAAAACAAAAACAATGTATGTAAAGATTCAGTCATACAACTTATTTTTCATCTTTATCGAAGTAAGCTGGAAAAAAATTCATTTATGCAACATTTTTTTCAAAGGTGTATGAGATAAAATGAAAATAGTATTAATTAAACTTATGCAAAGTGGTCATTAAAACTGTCTAACCTAAATTAAAACTGAAAATGGCTTGAGAACTTTTCATGACAATATCCAATACCAAATTTAATTAAAATTGGTTTATCTAATCATTCTCAAGTTATTTCATGCATGTGATAGAGCATGACAATGCTCTATGTCATATCAGCTGGACATGAACACATCTTACCTTCCTCACTAAGCAGTAAGATGTCAACTACTTACCTAGAGCAATACCTGCATGTGGTGGACAGCCACTATGAAGTGCATCTAGCAGATGCTGCAGAGAACTAGGATCTATCTGAAGTATGTCCTTTAGCACTTGCAGTTGCAGAACTGGGTCATGTATACGAACAGAGCCTCCACCAACTTCACATCCATTCAGCACCAAGTCATAATGTAAACTCCGTACCTTGAGTAACATGAAAAAATGAAACAGCCAGATTTTTCAACAATGTTATTTTTATTACAGTCTGAAGTCACTGAAGTTAGATACAATCTGCAGATTTATAAACTTCCACAGTTATTTTACCATATTCAGTTACTGTTCTTACTTTATTAATACTTATGGATGAATAACATAAAGCTAACCCACACATTCCTTTTCTTTGAGCAACAACAATAAACTTCCATATCTTACCTAAAAGTTTATAACAAAACTTTTTCTCTTAAGAAGATTTCCTCATTAATATTATTAACAACTGTATGCTTCTAAATATCTCATATCATAATAATGTTAATACATTACTGTAAAAAATAACAATGACATTACAAGTATACCATCTTCCAGTAGCAAAGGGTGGAAAAGATGTATATAAAAATGTTCCAGGTGGGAAATAATGTAGAGGTACATAACAACTTGCAAGCACGCAGGAAAAATGGACATAAACATTCATGCAATCTTGATCTTGGATTTATGAAGTTTGTGAATCACTGCCCACAATTCTCAAGTCAAGTTTCATTTGCATTGGGGATGGAGGGTTTGCATATACAACATAACCTCAAACTTGTCGGATTCTTGTTATCAGTACAACAATACACAATGACTAAAAGAGACACACAAATAACCATGTCCTGAAGATGTTCACTTGGCCTATGACTAGCAAGCATACTATTAATGTATTAAGCAGAACTTTCAGACTGATCAAGGAGAAACAAAAGCTGGATGATGAAAATGGGAAGAGAAGGAGAAAACTAGTAAAAGTACTCACAGTGAGAGTTCCCTTAGTATACATGTTGTATATAAATCTGAATAACACTGCACAAAATCGAAATAATCACATGAATAAGGAGACATACCTGAAGAGGATCTTCCTGAAGGATGTGGACATCATCTGGATGTGGATGTGTGAAAGGGTGATGTGCTGTTTCATAAGTTCCTGGCTTTTCTCCTGGGAAGAACAACGGGAAATCCAAAACCCACAGGAAATTGTAATGTGAAGTTCGGTGATGATTCACACCTTTGCTTTCCAAATAGTTTACGTAATCCAGCCTTAACCTACCTAGAAGTTTCAGCTACAAAAGTAACAAAATAATTATCAATTAAAATAATAAATTCTTGAAGAAATCCAACAAATTCAAAGGTACAAGGATTTCACTGAAGAACTGTTAGTCAAAAAATTTCATGCTTTAACAAAATCTGAAAGTTCATTACCATTTCCACACAAAAGCATTCACTTTGGCCCAGTCCACATCTGCATAACCACTTCTCTAAGACCAATTTCAATATTATACTCTTATCTATGCATATGTCTCCCAAGTGGTCTCTTTCCCACCCCAATAGAGTCTGGAATTTATTGTTTTATAAAGATCACAACTGTTTACATATATGCTAACACTTTATATTTGGAACCAAACCACCTACTCACTGGCTAAAACACAAAACAAAACTCTTCATAACTATGTTAACTTACAACTTGCTCTTTGCTCCCAAAAGCCAGCATAATTACATCAAAAGGTTCTGGATTTAGCTTCTCTTTCAGAGCTGTAACTACATCAGAACTGAATTCTTTCTGTAGGTTCTCCTCCCAGTGCTCAATAGATGTCACTTTACTCAGTATTAGCCGAGTTGAAGGAAACTGCTTCTTGGTCAGGTCTTCATACTTATTTTCAACTGTTGGTGTTAGCTGAACCTAATAGAATCAAGAGAAAACAAAGTTGAAATATAAATCTTATAATGCTCACCACCTTGCAAGATGTAACAAGCAATTTTTCTCAAAAATTTCATTTCAGTCATTTGAATTCTTTTGATTACTGCACTGAGTGCCCAGTTCTTACATTAATATAACAAGCAGCCATTATTTTGTGAAATTTTAGTTGTGTATCCTTCCAGGTTTTGTTTGTGAGATTTTACTTTATGGTTCTGCACATACTGAAATTTACATAATTTGTTTTGCAAATCTTCAACATAATTAAATTTATTGTTATAAACAATTGTTTATAAACAATAAATTGCACTTGCTCTATGGTCTGATTGTTTATCACAACTTTAGATCTTATTGGGTAGTGTCTTTAGAAGGGCTTGACTACATTTTTAATGGATATTTCTAAATTATATTTTAATGTTATACAGAATGTTCAAAATGTCACTGTGCAGTGTTATGCCTTGCTTATGATCTGCCAGTATTGCCAATGCTGCATCATCACAGTGACAGTGTTGCTGGGTCATACATTACTACATAAACTGTGTGAATAATTGCATGAACACCTTGGAGAAATGAATCCATGCTGAGCACCCTGACAAGACATGACTTGTGGAATGTAGAGATATTGAGTGCTCAAGAACATGGAAAACCTATGAAGATTCCTATACAACTGGAACAGGCCTTTGGATCTACCTTGATGATGATGATGATAAGACTCACCAGTGTGAATTACTACCAAACTCTGGAAAAGGGACTAAACTGAAAATTTTCTAAGGATATAATCCCTCATTAGTCAAAACCATAGGTGGTTTGTTACAATAGAAACTACTATTTCTTAGCAAGAAACAATATATAGAATATGAAAATTATGATAGTACTCTGAGATCTTAAAGACAGTGCATTATCTCTCTGTTTTTTCTGCTCAACACATTTCAATCGTATCACCTTTGATTATTCATATATCAGTTTAGTTTTTAAAGTAGAAACCAGAGTAAGAAAAACATAGGCACATTTAATTAGACTTAAAGTAACAGATGCTGGAGAAAGCAATCCACAGTATAATATAATACATTCACACACAATGTCCACATTAGGTTTTCCTGCACTGAAATTATATAAATAAGAATAATTAATATATCACTTCAATAAATATTGGGTTTATATTGTTTGATCAGCATGCTTCATATTGTACATTCAAGACTCATTTATCACAGTCACTGAAGCAAGACAGTCTCACCCAGGCAGCACATTATGACAAACTTAGTCTCAGAAGCTTCATGTCTGACCAAAAGACTTCGCTTCATTCAGAGTAAAGAAATTAATTCATTTAACTAATGTGAAATCAGGACTCACACTTCCTTTTGGTACAACAACCACTCGAGCTGTGAAGTCTGGCATGACCATTTCAGGCAAGTCACTCAACTTTACTGCGTCTGTCACATCTTTGAGCTAAACAGAAACATTATGCAATATGTCAAATTCTTTCATACTTTCTAAAGCAACAGACAAACAAACATCACAGAGAAAAGTCTTTCTTGATAAGCTGACAGTAATTCAGTCATGATATTTACAATATTCCTCACCCAAAAGCAGCTCAACATCATGTTTATAAGCGCCTGCCACTGGTCCTTATAACCATGATTAACATTTACCTATGACACAAGTTCTGCATGAAAACTGTACCTTCATTTCAAAGCGTGTATCAGGCTTATCAGTTCCATACTGATCCATTGCTTCAGCGTAAGTCATTCTGGGAAAAGGAGCACAGACTTTATTTTCATTCTCTTCTGGCCAGCAGTGCTCTAGCAGACTTTCAACCAGAGAGATTATTCCCTCACGATCTGAAAATGACAGCTCAATGTCTAGCTGAAATCACAAATTATTCACAAACAAGGATTAGTAAAGATACAAATAATGTTATTTCCACTTTCTCTCATACAATATTTGCAAGGATTTACCTTGTCTCTGTTTCATTCATGATCCGAATGAATTAATCTTTTAATATCTTATGTATTTCCAATGGTGGCTATATTAAAATGCAACTTATTATGGTATGTTGGGATGATTCAGGACAAGCTATTTAAAGATCAAAGAATGTGTAACTGCCTGATTCAATTTGAAGTTCATCTAAAAGAATACAAGGATTAATTCATGTCAATAGGGATATTTTATAAATGTGATATTTACAGCTTACACGCAAAGAGGAAACACAATAGAAATCTCTTTCAGCCTTCTGGTTTGCAAGTTCCATTTGGTACACTTCAAGTGGCAATTACTGCAAGCATATCTACATTTTCCACTGTCCTCACTCCAGTTTACTCAGTCTTTAGTCTCTGAATGATTTAATGAAACAAACAACTGAAATTTAATATAATAAATATTATGAAAATGAGACAGAGTAGCTCAGTCAATATAGTGTCTGACTATGGGCTGGATGACCAGGGTTCATGCTCGGCAAAGGCAAATGATTTCTTTTTCTTAGTCTCTGCATCCAGACTAACTCTGGAGCCCACCCTGCCCCTATCCAACGGATACCTTGAGTAAAGCATGGATGGATGTGATGCTGACCACTCACCCCATCTAGTGCCAAGGCCAAGAATGAGTAGGAGCTATACCTCCTCTCACCTTAAGCACCTCCATGGCATGTAGTGGGACAACTTTAACCTTTATCTTACTAGCGTTCCCTGTCTGGGACGTAAGTTGTGTACTCAGCCCTACAAACGTTCCCGGTGCGGAACTCAAAACTTGCAACATTGTAAGTAGACTTGGCTACATCTTTTGGCCTCTTTTAGGGGCTGCAAATATTGAATCACTTTCTCTAGGGTTCTGACAAGTTCAACCTGACCTGGGAAATATAACCATAAACAGCAATAAACTTTGTTATTGTCAAGTGGGTTTCGGCTTCCTTTCAGACCCCCTAATCAAAGCTCTGATCTGTGAAAAGAATGTGTATCCACTGAAGTAGGGGAAACAAATTTTTCTGTGTGGTCATTAGTTCATAACCAAGGCTTCTATCACGTTGAATGAGCTTCCAAAGAAGAAAGTAATGTTACTAAGGCCTATACAGGCAATTATGATATTAACTGCATTTTTAAAAAAACTCTATGTATTCTCTGTTCTATTTGAATAAATATGGCTTTTATTTCGTCAATTTAACATGTTTACTTTAGATAATATTAAAGTTTTCCGTAGAGCGTGCACAAAAGTTTAAAAACCTGCAAAAAAAACTCTGTAAGACTGCTACCACTTTGCCATTTAAATCCCCGTCGTTTAAAGGTTAATTTGATATGCAGTATGAAAAGATTTAATTTTTGTACATTTATTCCTTTGACAACGTACATTTAAAAAATGGAAAAATATATTGTTCAGATACATGAAGCAGGTAATAAAACATATTTTGTGTAAGCATGTCTAAACACTAGACCTGGTTCCTGTGATTTTACCATTTCTTTCCACTGTCCATTTAACCAGAATCACAGAAACTGCATTACCATAACAAGTCATTGTTGTACACTAATAATTCTCTATGAAACACATATAAAAATATTATACAAGTAATAATTAGGAAAATGATGCATCACATAGTACCTGAGTAAATTCAGGCTGCCTATCTGATTGAGCTCCTTCATCTCGATAACAGCGGGCGACTTGAAAATATCTGTCAATTGCACCAATCATCAACAGCTGCTTGAACTGTTGTGGGCTCTGAACCAATGAGTAGAAGTGAGAAGGCAGTCTTGTTGGAACCACAAATTCTTGTGCACCCTAGACACAATAAAACAAAAATTAAGAATGGCCTATCTTTGTATTTTTCTCTTACATTTGATAATTTAGCACAATTTAACCCAAAGTGGGTATTTTACTGCAATGAAAAGCAACAAAAATTATAGATGAAAGGGAGTCAAAAAGTAAAAAGTAGGAAAGAAGAACAAGGAATGGTAGAGACCTTTTAATGTTACCCCATTAAAACCCAGTGGTAAATATGTGTACAACTTGCTTTAATAATCAACAACTCCGCATTTTGCTCAAAGAGTGTTGATTGAGAGTGTCTAGAACAGGATACTGAAAAGACTATAGTATTTAGATCTTGAGATAAAATAACAAGAGAGAAATAACAACATAATTATTTGAAGATTTCCGTCTTCTGGGTTGTTGCGCTGTGTAGTCTGGTCGATGTTAACCAACGTTTCAGAGGTCATACTGCCTCCGTCATCAGGGCCCTGATGACAGAGGCAGTATGACCTCTGAAACGTTGGTTAACATCGACCAGACTACACAGCGCAACAACCCAGAAGACGGAAATCTTCATACTCACCGCTGTGAGAACCTCAAGTCTTACACATAATTATTTCTTATTTTCTACTAATCAAGGATTGTATGGGCAGGACATGCAGCACACATAGGCTAGAAGATAAATTTGTACATTATAGCCAGAAACTTTGAAGGGAAGAAACCAGCTGAAAGGTCTTTTTGTGGATGGGAAAATACTATTAAAATTGATTTTAAAGAAATACAATGTAAGGGTATATACTGGATTCATCTGACTCTCGAAGGAGTCCAGTGGTTGGCTTCTGTGAACATATTAATGAATCTTTGGGGTCTATAGAATGCAGGAACGTTCCTGTTAACTGATAAGACCAACAGCTACACAAGGACACTATACAGTATGGCCCCGCTTTTCGGCGCTCCGCTTTATGGCGATCCGCTAATACGGCGCTCAACAGCTGAGTCAGAGAAGTGCGTCCGGCGCCATTTTCTCATCGCTGATTCAGTCTGTTTACAGCTTTTGTGCGCTCCGCGTCTCTCTGTATTTCTGGCAATTTTTCAGTTATTACAAACTGTATATTTATATAATATTTTTGTGTTACTACAGTGTAATTACAATGGCGTCTAACGGGAAGTAGCGATAAAAAGAGGAGTCGTAAGCCTCTTACTTTAAATGCCAAGTTAGAGATGATTAAACTTCGTGAACAAGGCATGTCTATGGCTTCCGAACCATCACCAAAACGAATAAGATTCGTTGAAGAGTCAGATGATGAAGATGCGCCATCTCCTTCATCCTTCCTACTATAAGCATATCAATTTTCAAATTTATATTCACCAATCACTATAAGCTGAGGACAATGTGTGTATTTCTGATATTCATTTTAATTTCATATCGTTTTCTTAGGCCTAGCGCTATTGTGCACTTACTATATGATAGTGTAACATCTTATTAGGCTTTGATATGCATTTGCAAGTGAAATAAGGCAAAGATCCGCTTTTCGGCGATTTTCGCTTTACGGCGGGGGTCTGGTCCCTAACCTGCCGTATAAGCGGTGCCCTACTGTACAACAAGGATGGAACATTTTGGGACTTATACAGGTATAGGATATTATAAGGAAATCTATCAGTTTAGCAAAAAGAATAAAAATTTAAAGACTCAGTGTACTACATTTGCATTATCTTTTATAAAAATATTCATTTTACTTTCCAAAAGTTTAGTAAAGAAATACCTAGTCTGAAATGGCTCATTAACGCAATTTCTCTTAATTTTGAACAAATGAACACCACTGCTGCTGTCTTTCATCTGCTCAAGATATTAGCACATAAATACTTATCTGAAATAAACATGGATATTAATTTAGCCATTCAATTATGGTTATAATATTACTAAACTTCTACAACAAAAATAATACAAAAAAATCTAAACAGGACTCTGGAGTTGAAAGAAGCAAAGATACAAAAACATGGCTTTCAATGATGAGTACTTATAAATGCTATTGGGCAGAAAGAACAACAACAGTACACATATCTAAAAACACACTGTTTACCCCAGGAGTTCTTCTGAAGAGTGTTGGTGTTTCCACTTCCACAAAGTCACAGTGATTGCACAGGTATTCTCTCATACTCATCAGGACTTTGGAACGAAGACGAAGATTATGTTGCATCTCTGGGAAACGAAGGTCTAGGTAGCGATACTTTAGCCTCAATGGCTCTTTAGCCTGTAAAGATGATTTTAATTATCTGGAAGTCTGATCTCACCATAAGCAACATGTAGAGACACCTAATTGTTTTCTTGCTTTGCTTAATAAAGTTGTCAGATACTCACTGATGAGTGCACTAACCTTGTTAAAGTCCCGAATAGTAAATGGCAGTTGCTTTTTTGCAGTGCTGATGATCATAAAGTCATTTAAGACAACTTCTATACTTCCAGTAGGCATGTTCTGGAAAAAGAAAAGCATATTTATACATACTGCAATGTAATTTGGAATGGATAACCTACTTCATTTACCAAGACTGGACCAGTTAGAAGCATACTAGGTATTGAAAGGCTTCCAAACAACTCTCAGAAAAATGTATAAGTTTATTTTAAGCAAGGAATAAGTCCAGTGTTTGGTGTGCTTCATGTAATTAAATTAGGGAAAATGTGAACATACTGAATCAAATAGCAACAATCCAAAAACTTTCTGGTGGTCAAGGATATATATGTGATTTATAAGCAGAACTTTAGAAATAGAAATTAAACCTACTAGGCCCATAACAAAAGAATCAAGACAGTGCACACTCCACTTAATTTTGGATATTAGTCTGTACTACAAGTGGCAAATACTTCATATGTGTAATGTAATAATGTACTTTGGTTAAGCAATATTATGTGTTAAATCCATTGATGAGATGGGAGGAACTTAAAAGACATCACTAAAAATTCACTCTGGAATTTCTTTTCACTTTGATCTCCTATTTAAATTAATTTTATTTTTAAAATATAATCATGCCCTTAAGTTCCTGTCGCATCTGCTATGAAAAGCATTACTCTTTTTCATACAACATAATTTCAACATACCACATTCTCTTGTGCTGGTGGTCTACCACACACAATGCCACTCACAGTAACTACTGATTCAAAAGGAATACCATCCAGCAGCTGAACAATGTCTTTTCTCTGAAATACAGAATGATAAGTAATTAGTTTCATGACATGCACTAGCAGCAAACCCTTTAAATCTTAAGGTTTCTTAGCAGTCTCACATTTTTATATTAAAAAAACTATTCAAATTCATTACTAAAACTCATAACATTTAAATGATATACATGCTCTAATTGGAGACAAATAAATAAATAAATCATTATCTACATCACTATACTGGCATACAAATAACTTGAAGAGTAACCTTGGATGTGTAGTGGAAGTAGCAAAGAATTCTAACAAGCTTACTCTAAATCAGCAAGAGTCAGCAAAAATAAGGAACAGCTCCTGAAACTTTCTTTCTGGCAATGTGGAATTTTATTCATTAAATTATAGTGTTTCTTTGAAGCAGTTTGTGGAATGTTGGTTTTAATTACATTTTATTGTAATTTTTAAAATGGAAGCCCAGCCAAGCAACTACCTGGTCTCACATAAAGAAGTCAAGGATGCAGTTTTTAAGGCGTTCAGCTATTTCCAGCAGGAAACAGACAGATGGTGTTGCCAAGATTCAAGAATGCCAGCTGATGCTTGCAGTGTTGGATTGAGGACTGTTAAAACACATTGCTCACAAAGGAAAATTTTAAATAAAAACATGAGAGTGTATCAATTTACAGCAAAAATAAAAAATGTGATGCCAGTTGATTTTGACAAAAAAAATATTATGCAACATAAATTTCTTGCTTTTTACAAAAGGTAAGAATTTCCCTCTGCTAAGAAAATGATCTTTAAAATGAATGAAGCTATAGGATTCAAAAGTAGTGAGGAGTTATGTTAAGAATTTTTAAATCCATGGAATTTAAATATACAAAATGCAAATACAGCAAGAAGTTGCTAATGGACCTGTGTGTTCATACATGCATATAAGAATGGATAACAACTTTAATAAGATGTGTGCATAGATTTACACAAATGCAATGATTTGTTTCACCATGATTTATCATTTAGCAAGAAAACACAAATAGCATCCCAACTTACTTCAACAGGTGCAACAAGTTGTGTGGAGCCATAAGCATCACGCAAGGTGACAAACTTTGCCATGCGCTGATATTCTATCCACCCACATAATCTTACTTTCAGTCCAATGTGACAGTCTCGTAGCTCTCCACAAGTATGGGTGCGGTGTGTGAATTTACTGGTGTCAGGAGCCACTTCTTGAAAAGAGAACAAACTCAGGCAGCAAAAGCACAATCAGATATAAGGCACATGCTGAAAGTTTGTGAAAATGATAATGAGGGACTGGTACACTCTACATTAACAGTACACCAAGCCAATATGACTGACTCAAAGTGTTGCCCTTCCACTGTCACAAATATACATGTATTTGTCACTGAATTGATTTAAAATGTCAAATATACTGCATGTTTCTAGTCCTTGTGATGTACTAGGGAGTACCATATTGAATTCCATCAACCAGTTAGTTTGAAAATAATAAAAGATCCTTTATAGCTCCTGTGTGAGCATTCATGAATGTACAAACATTTCCAATAAAAACTATAACATTTCAACGTCTCATGCTACAGTTACTTTGATTTTACGAGAACAAATGCAGAACAATGATAATTTTTATATAAGTCTGGTTTAAAGGGTTGACAATGATTATATTAGATATCAAGCACTTCACTGCTGATACAGATCTGTTTCTAGATGATGGCATCATGTGGATGTAGGCTGTATCACAAACATTTCAGAGGTCCTTATTGTGTGCATATTAAAAGAGTATCAAGCAGAGCAATTACCAGTGACATATAGACCTACGTTATAAGTACTGTCAGAGGCAACTGGATAGCCACTTCACCTTGCCAATGGTGGCAGTAAGTATCTTGGACACAATGGAATACAACCTAAACCTTTCACCTTTTCAGTACCATCACCAAGAAACAGAGTCCACATTAGCATTGATTAAAAACTGAGGGTGGAGATATTATTACTTTTTAGTGCAACATACTTGTTGGTTTCGTTTCCTCAGAAAAAATATTACTGGATGTAGAAAAGCTGCGTATCTGCATAGATATATTGGTGGTTGGTTCAGGCAGTGCAGGTTCGATCTTCTCATTGGGATCCACAACTTCCAATTCTGTTACTGATACCTCAATAGCTCCAGTCGGCATTCTCTGTAAGCACATGTTAACTGTCCTATACTTGAAGATTTCTGTCTTCTGGGTTGTTGTGCTGTGTAGTCTGGTCGATGTTTACCAACGTGATGAATATTCATCGCCCTCTTGACGGAGGCAGTATGACGTCTGAAACGTTGGTAAACATCGACCAGACTACACAGCGCAACAACCCAGAAGACAGAAATCTTCATACTCACCGCTGTGAAAACCTCGAATCTTACATGTCCTATACTTGTCTAAACCCTACATTGCTAGGCCAGTGCTGATTGGCTTGAATTATTGTATACACTTACATAAAATATTTTTAAAAATTAACAAACCCAATTTCAATTCACAAACAAGAACTCGTCCTACAGTACTGATTTATCCATACTTTTCACTCTCATGAAAGTATCTGTTCTTTAAAACTCCCATGTTTCTCTGTTCCCTTGTTCAAGAGTCTGTGTTCAGACATACACACACTGCTTTTTGAAGAACATATATCATGTATTTTTTTAAATCCTAAAGTTTACAAAACTAATGGTTTCATGAAATAGGGGATCATCCCATTCTGAATAATAAGATTCATTACATGTTGCTGGATCAACATACCACGTTCTTTTGTCCTGGTGGTCGAGCACACACCAACCCTTTTACTGTGACAATTGTATCCAATCGAATGCTACTTATCTGTTGGCTAATATCAGGACGCTGGAAAATAAAGGAACAACATGTAACATCAGTTGTGAAAAACAATAAAAAGGAGATTAATAATTTAACTGCTAAATGAACTAAGGCCAGCGATTCACAAAAAACAGAAGAATGTTGTCACAAGGTGCTCTTACACTATTGCTGCAAACAGGATTTTTGATGTACAAGGGAGGTGTAACCCAATGAGAAGAACCCCTGCAGCAACAATCACTGGGGGATAGGCACAAACATCAACACCTTTACCCTCTGCCAGTCTATTTAATGGCAATACATTTTCTACCAGTAACATAAATTTACAGTTTCTTCTGCCTCTAATTAAAATGATATAAATGCATGCCTTAGCACTCAGCAGAATATGTGTAGCTCACAGATTAACAATCACTCATACACAGCAGCAGCACACAGCATGAAGTGTAAATACATGAAAGGAAGAGGAAACTATAAAAGTTAAGGTGGTGCAAGGAATAAATACTGTTGCCAAACTTGACATGAATGAGAAAATGATGAAATTCATGTAGCTGTCGTTAATTTAAATTTTAAAATATCTACCAAAATTAAATATCACTGTTACACAAATCTTACAAAGTAGGTGTTCACTCCTAACCCATAAATGTGAAGTACTGTCTGGTATAAACTTTGTTCACAACAGCTTATCCTCCACAAGGTCTTTAAGACAAAACTCAAAACATAAAGGAACATAATACTCAGATATGTTTCCTTACGTTATTAGGTGCAACAAGTTGAGCTACACCATAACCATCACGTAGAGTGAGAAACCGTCCAAGTCTCTTAAGTTCCACCCAACCACACAGATGAACATCTTGCCCTATTGTGTTCTCATTCAAATCACCACAGGTATGTGTTCGACGTGCAAATCTACTTGTTACACTTGGTGACTCTAGAAAAGAAATAGTACAAGAAAAAAAGTAAAAATCATATTCTGATTAAATGTTCTTCAAAAAACAGCTAACAATATCAAAAATGTATATACTGCTAATGATATTCAGGTACCGCTACTGACACTGATAGAAATACTCTTGACTTAAAAAATATCACAGAAAATACTTTCTCAAGGTTAAATACTAAAACATGTAGTAGTTCTCAGACACAAACAAAATTTGAGTTATAAGATTCTGAAATAGTGTATCATTAATTTAAGGCAATTTTCTGTATTTTGCACTTACCACACTTTGCAAATTCTTCACTTGTAAGCCTGTTATGAGTAGGCAAAGACTTACTTGCATCTGCATTTTTCTTGAATTTTGACTTTGAAACCTGTAAGAAAGTCACAGAAAATAGACATAGGTTAACATATTTACTTCTAACAAAAAATGAATTGTTCACCTAAATATGCCTATTAACATATTAAATACAATGGGACCCATTAGTGACAGCTGCAGACCCCTTACCTTACACCAAAAGTCACAGGTATTGGCTCTGTAATGCTTCAATGTACTTCCCTTGTACTGCTAGCACCATGTATCTGTTGGTTATGGCAAACGTTAAGGGAATGTGCAGACAATGGCTCGTAGATACTATGTCACAGTTCAGCCTGATTGATAATTCACAGCAGCGTAAAAAGAACGCATGTCTCATCATTTCCACATGTAGACTGCACTGGAAACAGTGTGTTCTATGAAGCTGCCCCATGTCCTTTCTTGCCACCCTTATAATATGATTGAGTGTCTTTAGGAATGGAATGCTTTGTTGAAGTCATAGGTGACTATTTTGTTTCCTTTAAGACTGTAGTGAAAAACAACTCAGTCCTGGCAAGTCACTGATAGTTCTTTACAATACAATAACCCCATAGGAATAAATCTGGAATTTCTTGACAGATACAGCTGCATATTCATTAGGGCAAATAATTTGTATTTATATATTTTTGCAGAAAGTGATGGTGGTATGATAACATCAGAATACAACTTCTGCCCTGAAGATGGAGACAGTATCTCTAAAATGTTGACATTGACTGGTGAGTCTACACAATGCCACAACCTAGAACACCATCATTATTTTCCATCAAATTCCTGCTTTTCTTTTCCATATACATGTTTCCATATACTCAAAGCAATTTTAAACCACTTATTACTCTACATTCACATTCACAGAATCAGATACATGTTCTTTATAAAAAGGCAAGTTTGTTATATATTTTTACCTAAAAAATGGACTCTTTAGTTTCATATAAAGCAGCTGGTATTGCACAAATTGGGCTGAATTGGATGTAAAAATAAAAAAGTCTTACACTTCAGCTGTCTATCCATACATTCATCTGTTGCTTGCAACACTAGAACAGAGGTTCTCAACCCACATCCTGTAGGCCACATGCTACCCTCCAATGTGTTTTGAGCGGCCAGTGTACTTTTTTATAATATACCTACTGTGTTGATCAGTATGATGAAAAATAGTTTCAATTATTAGAAAACACATATTGTTAATGTCATCAGTATTTGGCAGGAACTATTGGTGTGACCAACTCTACACTACAGACCAGGAAGCATCTTACTGATGAACATATGGAGAGATGCAACAACAGAAACTAAACACAACACTGATATATTAGTCAAGTAAAAGTAATGTCAAATATCACACTAATGATTGCTTTTGTTAAAAATATTACTGTAAACAAATTCATAGTAGTATGTTGTAACATCCTTAATATACAACCACGAAGTTTCAATAAATTGTCTTCATTTATAATCATGAAGCCTGTGAGCTGATATGCAAGTATGACACCAACTGGAAAAACTGAATGAAGGAAATTTAATCAATAAATGCAATGTATAGCATGTCTACTATCTTTTGCATGTTTTCTTGTAGAAATTGTTTTAAATTAACACAAAATCACATTTTCTATGCAGACATGCTTCTTAGTAAGGGGTCAACGTCATCTTCCTTTCAGGGAAATACAGTAAACAAACAAGAATTTTAAGTTGTGTCATAATTCAAAATGTGAGAACCATCAGACCGATTCTGATCTTTTTACACTGGAAGTCACTATTCACATGTTCCATCTGTTTTATATTACTTATAAGACAGAACAAAAAATTAATTTTAATACTCTAGAACAGGACAAATGCAACAAAATTGTTGTGTCACGCATACATTTTTTAACTTATAACTGTGGATTGTCAATTCTTGCAGTAATGAAGTTTCACAACATTGCAGTGTTACATACATTATCAAAAGCTGACTTCTTTCCTGGCCGAACCATTCTGAACTCCTTGATAATTACTTCAACACTGCCTGTAGGCATCCTCTGTAATACAACAGAAGACTAATTTAACTCCAATTTTCAATACAGCTATGAAATTAGAATAAATACACAGGATTTTCAAAAAAAGTAAATACAAAGCAAGATACTGTCAGAAAATAAAATGGAAATAGCCATATATTATTTTCTACACATTTGAAACTGTATAAAGTTGCTCAACTAAAATAATTTTAACATTTCAAGAGTGATGAAAACCAGGTTGAAAAGGTGTACTCTTTGAAGAACACTGGAATTCTAAAGGTGCTCATGGGCAATGACATCAGAAGGACAAGCAAGAGAATAACAGTTGCAATAATGGCATCTAAGGTCATTTCTGCTCTGTGATCTATTCCAAAAATAACCTCAGTTAACACTATTGAAAATACAGCCCAGGGGTGCCCAGGACAGGTGGGGAAGGTAAGGGAGAGGTGGTCCAAGGAAAAAAGTCCCTGGAGCAACAAGTGTTCAAGGTTTTCCCATGGTTTTCCGTTCTAGGAGGCGGCCCAGCCCCTAGTCTGCCAAGCTTCTGGGTAGCAGGCTGTGGGTGACCAGTACTAAATGTTCTAACACATAATGGTGTCCTGTACGAGCCAAGGCATGCATTTTGGAAGCCTGGGGACCCTATGATAATAAACTAGTAAAAGCCTAGGATAAAGAGCCCTGCTGGGTAAAAATCTGGGCTGGAAGTCCAGGGGGGAGGAACCCTCAGAGTGCAGAGATTTATTTGCCTTGAACCTTGTGGAAGCCCTGAGGGTTGCCTACTTCCTAGAAGGCTGATGAAAAACGTGACTGACAGACATGGAGAGGCCCATAAGGTGTTCTTTGCTCATGCTAGTTCATGAAGAATACTTAATATCCATGCTCTTTAGTCAATAAAGTTCAGTGTAAACAATGGAACATAATTATCTTATTGTATTTATGCTTAAGTACATGACGGAATCAAACGTGAATTACAATCCAGGTATAAAGTAGTCACATAAATAATCAAAAGCTGCAATTATAATCCACCACCTTCAAATGAAAATAAGATTAGAAAGGCCAGTTAAAATTATGCTTGTGCATTGACCATGCTAACTTGTAATATGCAATAACTTCAGCAGCCTTCATTATCTTAATACATATTGCAACAGTGCTGCTGTAAGAGCAATAGTCCTTTCTAAACCTCAGACAAGTGGCATTCACAACAATCTGAGACACAAAAAGAAAGGAGAACTATCTTATGGATATATATAAAATAGGAAACAGAACAGAACTGTTAACAAAAATGCACACATTACAAACTCTGCTAATTTGTGAACTTCACATGCAGGGATAATTGCACATTTATTTACCACATTATGTTGTCCAGGAGGACGAGGATACACCCACCCTCTTACAGCAACAAATGAGTCAAGAGGCATGTTGGCTAGCCGACGTCCAATATCAGGACGCTGGAAAGAAATAACAAGATTGAAAAGGTGTACAATTCAGAGTACTTTAAAATTTCATAGGTGTTCTTCATGCCACATCAAGGGTGATGATGTAAGCAAGGAAATCAAGAGAATAACAAATGCAACATTGGTATTGACTGTCACTGGTACAACAATATTAACCACAGTACCTACTGCAGAAATATGCTCCATCACTGTTGTAACAATATGATGAAAAACACAACAAACATGGAAGGACCCATAGGGTGTTCTTTGTTAAAATGTAAAGAACACCTAAAATGAGCATTTGTACTAGAAAAGCAAAAGAAATTGATAATGACTATGATTCAATGTAACAGCATTAAATTTTACACATGTACAGTTCCATGTAATGTAAAACAACATCCAAAACAATTTCTAGGAATCATGTAAGCAAGGCAGTAACTTTTCACCTACCTTATCTTCTGCATATAAATGAAGTATTCCATTTTAATTCCACAGAACATATTACATCAATCACTATATGAAATGTTGAATGTTAAGGAAGAATACTATATAAAGATATCAAACAAGAAAATAAAAAGCTTATGGCTCAACTGTAATGCAAAGTAAAATTCTGTCTCTCAGTAATTAACTTACATCGTCTGGTGCAATAACCTGGGTCATTCCATACTGGTCACGCAAAGTAAGGAATCGCCCAACACGTTGATATTGTACACGACCACACAATTCCACCTCCAATCCAATATGACACTCCCTCAAGTCTCCACATGACACTCGATTTACCACATTACTTTGACCTTCAAACAACAATGAATATTAATGTCCCACTTAAATATAAAGTTGTAGTAGTAAGCTGTGTCTGCAATTAATGTTATTTACTCTTTTGTACTGTTTGAGGCACTCAATGTTATAAAATAATGTATAAATTAAAAACTGTATATAACACATGTACCAAATTTATATTCAAATTTTTACATACATATATCTACACCGTCAAACTGCAATACAATTCCCCTCTAAATACTGCCACCCTTCCAGATTCAATATTTTAACATAAAATTGCTTTCAGGTTCAGCAATATTTATTTTAGTTAAAGAAACAGGATTTCTACAATCAATATTTATGACAATTACTGTCTTCAGACAGCAAGTCATACTACATTCTATCATCAACCATACTTATTTTATATAATAACAACATACATGCTTAAAGTCAAAACCATTTTGTAACAAATTTCCACTGTTCTTTTGCTTTACTTAATGCAAATATACAAGTACTGGCATAATTCAAATCAGTTAAAAATGTGCTTACAAAATTACAGAAGAATATCATAGCTCATGTCCCCCACAAATGGTCTTAAATCATCCTCTTCTACACATGCATAGAAATTATACAAGCAGGAATTTATACTTTCAGATCCAAGCACCAACAGGACAGGGTCTTCTTATGATAAAAATATAAAGACATGGCAAGCACAGAGACCTATAACTTTAAGTGGAATCTGAAGCAGTGGGGTTACATAGTTTTGGATGTTTCTGAAATCATTGAACAGGCATGTAGAAAAATACACAGTGAATATGATTAGTCACAAACCTAAAAGCCCCATGGCAGCTTATACCTAAACTACATGGGCACTCAGTGTTACAATAATTAAAATGTCTTACAAACCTGATTCTCTACCAGGAAACCTGTTGGGGGCACTATACAATCGGCCTGGATGAGGCAATGGTGGAGCAAACATGTCTGATATGGTTACCTGTAACAAAGTGAGTTACATGTTTAACAAGCACATAACTATTACACGCACATAACTATTGTTCTAATGGTTTGTGCATATGCTGATAAAAGACACCTTAAAATTGGTCTCAGAACTTACATTTCTAGTTATGTATATAAAGGGGTTACATCACTAAAAGAATTTCTACGAGTATAATAAACTATGCATGCTGTAAATATAGGGAAAACACTAATGATTCTTTCTAGCATATATATACATTTATTTCAATTGACAAAATAAATAATGGCAATTGGCAACACCAATATGAAGCACTCCAATGGCAAGAATAGGCAATGCATTGAAAAGAAGCATGTAAGCTCTGGGCCTGAAGATCATCCTGCCTCATTCTGAGCAACAACAAAAAACTTATCAGTAAGATACAAGAATAGTACAAAATCTGGCAACCTAAAGAATACCAAGAACTAGAAAAAGACAGTGTGCTGTCCTAGGAGACAAGTTCTGTAGTTAAATACAGTGGCCCAGGTTAATGCTGTTCTGTACAAGACTACACAGTGCGACAAACCAGAAGATAAAGATAAGTCTTCTGGATTGTTGGGCCCAGTAGCCTGGTATTTGTCTACCAACATTTGAGAGATGTTTGTTGTCTCTAACACCAGGACGAACTATCTCTTAAACGTCGGTAAATTTCTACCAGACTACACGGCGCAACAATATAGAAAAAACCATCTTCAAACTCGCAGCCATGAGAACCTGAAATCTCACAACTGTGAAGACAGTAATCTTCATACTTGCCACCGTGAGAATCTGAAATCTCACAAACGATTCAAGAAAATAGGTAAAAATGTACTCAAACAACCATTATTTAGCAAGTTCACATGTGTTGTATGAAATACGAAATTCAAGTATAACCTAACCACTGAATACGCTTTCAGACATGCAACCTAATAATTACTCTTAATTTACCTACAATATTAAATCCTGTATTGTATTCTATACGCTACCTTTGTCAACAAAAGTTTTTGTCTACGCAAATAAAACGATTTTCCAAATAAGTAGTATTTGTCCACACACACTGTTTTACAAAATGCTCCTAGGCGCCCATACATTTCTCAGCGGTTATCGCCCATTCATGAAACACAGAATTTCCCACTATGAATTAGAATATACCTTGCCTTGTCATACTGGAAAAACATGGATTTCGGGAATTGTGTTAGGTGTAATATATATTGTCGGTCTTATGAATGAGCTTGAAGCACGGGAGCTGTTTGTCTCAATAACATAAATATAAGGAAGTAATTATGGCCGAAAGTTTGGGAAACGTATTCGATACTGTCGTTGATCACATGCAATTTGCACTGCAGCAATTAGAAGGTGACATATGTTCTAATTCTCTTTATGTATTATTTGCCAACGTTCTGAAAGAGAAGCTAACTCCCATTGAATTCGGTGTTGCAATGGGACTAGTTAGGCTAATTAAAATGTGTTTAAATAAGTCATGTAACAAGGTCTGTAAAGATACATTTATCTGGTGCATTTGTTGTTCAAAATGGTCGGAAACAAGATGCTCTATGGCCATTGCTTTTCAACTTCGATTTTAGAATGCAACATTAGGCATGCATGAGGCCCATGAAAAATCTGTAACAAATTGTTATGTAAAGCCTGAAGGGAAAAGACCACTCTGAAGTCATAAGTATGGATGGGAGGATAGTATTAAAATTGATCTTAGGGGAAAAGGGTTGGAGGTATGGATTGGATTTATCTGACTCAGGATAGAGATTGTTGGTAAAAGTAAGTAAAAAGGGTGCCCCACTATACACTATGTAGGTGTGTGGGGGATAGGAGGTATAGCACCTCAATCTTAACCTTGGCAGTAGATGGGGCAAAGTGGTCAGTGTCATATCTTGGCTGTTGGTGTACATGGTAAAAAACTAAGATGCCTGTTTTCTGGGTTTTAGCACTGTATAGTGTGGTAGAAGTTTACCAGTGTTTCAGAGGTACTTTGTTGCTTCTGTCATCAGGGTGCTCTGATGGAGGCAACAAGTACCTCAGAAACTTTAGTTAATTCCTACCAGACTACATGACACTTTATCACACAAGACAGAGCCATCTTCAAACTCAATGCCATAGGAACCTGAAATCCTACATGGTAATTAACCTTCTGTTTTTGTAAACAGCAAATTTATTGAATAGCTGACTGTATCATCAGCTTCTCAAGAAGGACTATGCTTCATGGAGTTTGATACTGTGCAAAAGAGTCACAGTATTACACCTATTATGTTTTAGGTAAAAGAGTGAAGTATAACTCAAGTTTTTCTTAACCTTGGCACTAGATGTTGGTGAGTGGTTAGCTTCATGCTTCAGCTGCTTACCTCTGCATTACCAATTGCATAAGAGGCTGGAGAGGCCCCAGCATCAGTCTGGATAAGAGAAGACTCTTGCCTCTATTTAAAATCAAACCCATTATCCAAGACATAGCTTAGCCCCTATACTGACTGAGCTATCCCAGATCTCTGCTGTATATGGTGTGGAGGAAATGTCACTATTAAATTTAGATTAATTTTGTATAAGTTTATTGTTTACATTACTGTCCGTGGATTTTAAATTTGTTAATATTGTCATATGATTAGTGCAAGTATATGTAGAAGGCTGTTTGTGTGTCTAAATATTGTTGACCTTTGTAGTGAGTAGTGTCAATTACCTGTGCATGGGCAGTGTGCCTGGTGCCTGTCTGGCTCAATTATGACATCATCTCACAGGGGTTCCAAACCCAGTCACGTTCACTTGCATAAACACATTTAGGTTGTCATATAAAGTGCCTATTATTATATCTGATTTCAATGTGTAAAATAATTGTAGTAAAATTCACCAGTACCAATGCATTGAAAATTTAATTGTTGATGAGTATTTACATAGACAGATTAACATGACAGAGCATATTTTTGCAACTTTTGGTTGAAAACATGACAGAAAAGTGCTCTATAATGTTGTTTTGTAGGATTAAATACTGACAATGTAAGGAAAACAGAATTCATTCAATTACTTTGTGTAGTACTTAAAGTTACTGCCTTGTTTGTTTATAGGTGGAGAAGGAGTGGATAAGTCTAACTGTGAATTCAGCCTTGATGATTTTTGGCTCAAATTGCGTATGTATTGTAAGGCTATGGACCATTGCGCATGTACTTTCATACATTTTCTGATACCTTATCTGTAAATGATAGTGACCTGGCTATTTAAGAAACAAACTCAGTTTGATGATTTTTGGGAAAAAAACATCTGGTAACTGTGATTTATATTGAAGGCTGTCTTCTGGGATGTTGTGCCATGTAGTCTGATAGAAGTTTACTGATGTGCAGAAGTCATCTCCCTGAAGATGGATGCAGTAAGCACCTCTGAAACATTGTTAATCATCTACCAGACTACACAGTGCAACATCCCAGAAGATAGTCATTTTCAACATAAACCACATACTTGCTGCGATGAGACCGATATCACATGTGGTTTATGTTGAAATTCACATATTTGTAGAGTATTGTACTGATACAAAAATGTCTTAGAAGCAGTGACTATTAGATTTTCATTAGTGTTACCATCATATTCAAGTGAACGTTATAAAAAAATTCTGTTCCACTTATTATTTTAAAGGTGTTTCATCTAAGTATATATCAAATGAAGTGACAAAACTGTGCTTGGCTTTCTCCAAGTCTCCGTTACCTGGTGTGACACAGACACATGAAATGTTGAGGACATTGGAGACTGCATACCTTGAAGTGTTATCAACATTCTATACTCTGCCAAAGAGCTGTGGATTGGTGTTACGGAAAGAAGTAAATATGGCAGTGCTGCAAATCGTGGAGTCATTGATCACTGTAGTAATGTCATTACAAGAAGAAGGAGATAAGGCGTAAGTAGCTGGCAATTATAACATGCAAATTTCAAGTTTGCAAAAAATAGAACAAAGATGGATTTTGGTATTTGCTATAGATACTGTGGCAGAAAAGAAAAATAGGAAATTGAAAAGGTGTGTGAATTAGAATTGTGTATTGATATCAGTAATTGTGATGAATTAAATTATGTGCTTATATAATTCTGTTTCTTGACCAGTGCATAATTTGTCTCTTTGTAGGCAAAAGGACAGATTGATGCTAACAGGCCGTGTGTGGGATGCTTGTGAAGCCATAGAAGGTTTGCCTCAGAATAATTTGCAAGTAACTTGCAAGATTATACAGAGAGAAGATGGTCTTGTACTAGATGCCTTGCAGGAAATAGAAGAGGTAAAACATTATTTTTTTTTGTAAAACTTGGTACAATTTATAATAGACTGTGGCTTTCCTTTTGTTCATCAGAGTTAATGTGGGGCCTGGTTTGAAAAATCTTTAAATAATACATTATATTACATAAGTTATGCATCATCTTATACTCCTAAAATATATTTGATATCTTTTGTATGTATAAACAACCTGATCTGTTTCTCTGGAGGTATTTTACATAACCAGGATATCCAATCAGATTAAATATTAGTATATAATTTGAATATAAATGATGTCACATTTATTCTACCACATAAATTAGCTTAATTATGATTATAGTGAATAATTAGATCAGCAAATATTATCTTAATTCAAGGAGGTTGCTGCTGAGCAAAGTGGCAATGGACTGAGAACAGAGGAGGAAGAAGAAGAAGACAACTCTATGACATGGAGTAACCAAGATCGGGAATTGCTGTTTCCTTGCATGGGTTTGGTGAAAACTGCACGCTCATCCTTTAAGAGAATAGGTGCTGTGTTGCAAATAAAAGGGAAGTTTGAGACAGAAGAACAGATTTCACAGTTGGATGACTTGGTGTCTAAATCTGTGGAAATTAGCCCTGCAGTAGATGATATGGTATCCTGTATGTATCCTCCCATGAATAAAGACGCAGTTAGAAGTGCTGTAAGTGTACACTGTTTAATTAGCAGATCTCATTCTGTATTTATAACATGCAAGGTGGCGATTCAAGATGGGTAGGGTTTCATCCTTACAGTTGTATTGAAACTGCTAAAAAAATTTCCCCCTTAACCTGACATTTAAAGCAATTCCTTTATTTTAAAATTTTCATAAAAGGGACATATAGTAAATAAATATACAAATGTGTAGTTGGACAGTATTATTCATTGCATATAAGTGAAATTACATTTTTTTCAACATAATATTGGGTTTGAAATGTCCTTGTCTCCTGAATCCTTAGAGGAGGCACAGATTGTTACTGTTTATTTGGTAAGCCATTTACTTATTGTAGTATTGTAAGGGGAAAGTATTTATTTGAAAATAATTACTGTTATATTTAAATTGATGGGAGATTTATTTTCAAGTCACGATTTTTTCATCATGCAACTTTCAAGACATACACGATGTTGTAAAATGAGGACTTAGTACACTTACAGTGTACTCCTGGTACATCTCAACTTACCAGCGATAACACTAGGAAGAAATCTTTGGGTTGAAACAGACCTGCAGATAATATGAATACACATACTTACATGGACCTTTTACTTATTCTATTTCCTTTGTGTTTTTATATCCACTTGATGTAATATTTACTTATCGTTGATTTTATTCACACATTTATGTGCTCAAATCTTGAACATTATATCTTTTCAGGCTGCTGTGCTCAAGACTCGAGTAGAAGCACTTCTCCATATGGTGAAACAAAGTCACTATGCTACTGAAGAAGATATAGGCTGGATTGAATTCCTACTAAAAGCTGTTGCTCATAATAATAATAAGCTGCTACCATTACTGAATTCTTAAAATACAAGAATCAGCCCCTTGATCAGTGTGAAGTGAAAAGTGCATTAGACCATATGTTTGATGTTTAATTGTAACTCAATTCCATGAACATCATATCATGTACTTCCAGATTCATTCTTTTATTTATTTTTCCAAAATATAGTTTTAGTTTAGTTAAACAGTTATCTTATGTTAAGAAATAAACAGTTGAGTTTAATATTGTATTATACTCTTCCTTCCTATGGTTTCAGGATGCTATCTACAAGAATTCAGAATGCACATAATTGAATCGGTATATAATCATTCACAAGTGCCTGATACTGTGTAACATACATCATAAGCAGTTTAGAATACATCCTTATATAAACTTTAAACAAAGTGTCGGTCTGTCCATCAAGCCTTCTTAAATGCATTTCCAGTGGGAATTAAGCTCCCAAGTCAGTACATACATAAAAGTTCCCAGATAAAATTTTAAATCCTGGAAGTGTTACGGGTTTGAAACTTGGGGTGACTTATTGGTCATTTTTTAGGTGTTTGTGTTTCCTACATGGAAAGAAAGACAAATGAGACAGTATTCATTCAACCACTTTGGGGATTTAGGCATAAATTGGAAAGTAATATTAAAATGGACCTCTGAGAAACAGTTGCTTATTGTTGAAATACATGGTATGACACTCAGGTGAACCATGTAAGGATTAATATTATAATGACTATTTTAAGTGCATCATGACTAATCCCAGATAAATGTAATAAAAGGAATTGGAAATCCCTGCCTCCATGGAAATACACAGCAAAGTTAGAAATTAGGAGACTATCTTTCTTTTGTGAACATAATAACACAGAGGATTTGTATGAAAAATATATTCAGGAACTTTTCATAAATTCAATGTTAAATAATTTCTTTTAAATTAAAAGTTTTATCAGTATTATTCTGAATCCATACAGGTACCAGTTATCATCAAATCAACACCCTTATTATACGTCCAAACACAAACTGAGATAAAAGAGTGACTACAACATCTATATAATACTCAGATTTAAATATTTACATTTCCCACCACTGCTGGCAGAGATTCTGCCTCTACTACCAGATAACATAGCTGCATGTAGCAAACTGAAATGATGAATGAGAGATATGGAGGATCAAGCTAATTAACATTGAAGATGCACGATTATTTTTTACCACCAACTTAATCAGTCTTGGTACTGTAACGTTAATTCAGCTTAGATATATCAGCATTGCTGAAGGTGTTCAACACAAAAATCATAATGGTGATATAATAAGAAAATCTTTCAGAATGTTGTTTACTGACAGATTTTTAAATGGCAACATCCAACAGATAATGAAGAGAACAAATGAGAACTGTAATAACTGTCATTGCCTATTTTCTTATTTTAATCTGGATTTACTGGCTGCCTGACATAACTATACCTATCAGGCTCACTTCAAGGTGATTTGTTGCAAACTGCTACCTCCTTTTGTTTATCTCTTGAAATACTACTAAAATATACTGGCAATATCCCACAATTTCTGAAGTCACTATCAAGTCATAAAATATGCATAATTCCTTACTTTTATAACACAGCAAATCACTGCTCAGTGTTAGGTTCCTCCAAAAGGTGATCCCTCAGCTTTCCTTACTCTGCCAGACATCATACACAAGTCATAATGCAGTGTTCACTTTTCTAGCCTATGTGAAAAACACATATGCATATAAATGCTCACTACTTTTAATATGCTTAAACCAAATGATGTCATTCATGACTGAATGTTGCTCATTGTTTTATAAAACATAGTGACCTCTCTTGGTTTAATGTTTTTTAAATACTTTTACTTATATTATTGAGTGTAAAAAAAGTACAAAAATCCCACAACTTTATAACCTCCCCAGTGAACAAAACGAACACATTCACTGCCAATGAAGACGGATGTTCTTCAACCAAAGATGGCTTACAACAACTTCACTTAGTTGATAAAACATTTCACCATTCAAATACCACTAATATTTCAAAGACAATAACAAAAGCTTTGAGAAACCAAAATACTCATTTTCAATGGAATTGTTTATTTTTACAGCTGGAAACAATCAGTTTGTTTAGGATGGTTGTTCAGCCAACACACACAAAAAAAAAGCCTGGCAATGAATGTGTTAGAAATGAGTTTATGGCACAATACCTTACCACTGTCCATACTCTACACATTGGTAAGTACAAGACTGGCCTTAACTGAAACAGTATTTTTTTTACTGTCATGGTATAAAATCATGTTACAATGGACTATGGATCATATAATAAATTTTTCTGACAGCTCATATAATAAACTACACAATATATTACATACAGAAGTTTACAATTTGAAAGGGCTACAACAAGGTTTCCATTAGTTCTGACTGCCTCATCATCCAACTGGTCAAAATGTAAAGAGATCCCACCTAATTTAAAATTTAAATTGCAGAAATTATCTAACAGAAGTCTCACAAAGAGGAACTGATAAATGTAATATTAATAACTGCAAACAAATGGTGCATGTTAAACCATTTGTTGACTGAGAAAGTAAGGTAGGACTAAATATATTACCATGATGTCTCACCATTTCTTAAGTCACGGTACTGCAGTAATTATTTGATTATGTTTATGATGGAACTTGTTTATAATCTGATTTTACAAGGAAATCATCTTGATATACCTGCCTATAATCATGTTTGCTGTATACCAATATTTTCAGATCTTGAAAGAAATCAAACTATTGAAGCAACTTCCCCATTCCTGTCGGGCTCAAGATTTCAATCCAATAGCCATCAGGATCTTTAATAAAGGCAATTCCTTTCATTTTACCTAGAAAATATAAAAATAATGAAACAAAATATCTAGTAAAAGTATGCTTTATTCCAAATGGCAGTACAGCCAGGCTTGAGGCTAAATCTTTTCTACAGTACAAATTTTCTGAACCTTTGCTGAAACATGATCAAACTCTTAGGATGCAAGATTAGACCATCAAAATGTTTGCACATAACGAAACAATACAGAAGAAAGCAAATATACATGTCTTTCTCAAGATAATATGGCCAGTGTTATCAGTATTAATAGTGAATATTCTTTTATTTTCTGCTAGTAAGAGTGTGATAGAAATCTTGCTTTCTGGCACTCATAATGTAATGCACAATGCTACACAGCCATTTTGTCATTGAATTACTGTGCAGAAGTAATAAATCTAAAAATCCATACATCAGCTAATAAAAAGCTAGTTCAGTCATAGCATAATAAACAAATTTAATCTCATACAGTAATCTTCATGACATTCACTGATATGCTTACCATTACTGAGCATACAATTTTACAAAAATAGGGGAAGGAAGATAAGAAAATATATATTTGAGTCAACCTAATGTTTGAAACTCACATATTTTTATTTGAAGAAATAGTGACAAAGTCCGACATTAAAACCTCTATTGTTAATTTTCATTAAGTTCTTTTCATATGAGGCCTTTATAGTTATTTGTTATAGGTGCATACCAGTAACACTCAATATCCTGAATGATCATCAGAAAGAAAATGTGTTTCTATGAATAGTGTAAACACTAATGCAGAAGAGTACAATTTCCAGGAACTATTTTTTGTACTAAATTCACAGAAAGTATCAGGCACATGAAGTTAGCAAACCTGCATAACTGTTATGAACAATTTGAAGTTACAGAAGTAAATTCAGAAGATATATGTTCCTTTTTTCAAGCCAGTGTACCAGAGACATTCGAATATGGACAGTTATGTTTCATAACAATTATCACAGTCACTATGACAAGGTGATTAAATAAGGGGCACTTGCGCATCCAGACTGCCTGCCAACAGTATTTAAGAAACCATATTTTAGATTAAAAGATGGATATATCTTACCATCATTAGGCTTCTTTACAAATTCCACATTAAGTTTCTCAAATCTTTCACACGCTTTGTCAACATCAGGAACAGCAACTCCTATATGGCCTGGAAGAGTAAGTAAGAAATACCATGTGATTACTTTTATTATAAATGACACCATGCAGCAATGTCCTTCTTAAGATGCCAGAAGCCACTCCGCTAGTCAAGAAACACCCTTCCTTTTATTATGGGCCCATGTTTGTCAATTTTCCTATGACCTGATATATCTCCTATCCCAATATAAACCAACTACTTTACAACCTTCCTCACTTCTGCCCTGATGACAGAGACATTATGATCATCTAAAGTACTGGTGATAAGAAAACTTCTGCATCATGCCAGTACCCAAAAGCAGAATCAAAATGAAAGCTTGAAATGAAAGATGGACTTGCCCCATGTCAAAACACCATGCTATGAGAGAGCATTCTATAATTTTACACTAGATGGTGCTTCACGCTTTTGCTTCTTCACCCACAGAAAAGCATTTGGCTAAGAGCCTGAGAAAGTCCAGAGCCAGTCTCAGACACTTAGGGGAAAAAGAAAAATCTCTCCTCTTCCAGGAATCAAAGCCCAATACTCTAGCTCATAGCCAGTCACTACTGAGATAGCTATCTTATGTCATACATCTCTCCCTGGTAACATTACTAAAAGAAGACTTGTTTCATTTATTAAACCTTCCCCTGTAAGAAAAAGAACTCATTAAAGTATGGTGTAGCCAATCACTGTCATTTTTAGAAGCTCAAGTCAACTGAATGATAAGCTGAAAAATCACAGGCATGTCTCCAAAAGGACTAACTTGTAAAAACAAAAAAATAAATACTTACCAAACCCTCGTGGTTCTGAGTTCCCATTGTGATATTCTGAATCAGGATCACTTTCAGTTCCCCAATTACTACAAAAAGAAAAGCATGTTCTGTTTCATTCTGTTCATAACAGATCAGTCAAAAACTCAAAATATTCCAAGAGACACTACACTGTCTAAAATCTGTAACCACAAAGATGCTGGAACAGCATATTATGACAGATGGGATCTCCTACAACTTCAGTACTCTAAGAACAAGTATAAAGATGGTTCTCGAAACATTGGCGTTTTCTCCATTAAACCACCTTACACGGCTGGTAGCACAGGAAGAATTCATTATAAAGGTGTATAGTTCAACACACACTTCAGAAGTCAAAAATGATATTAATGGGAGGATCTAAGAAAACTTACAAGTCCTTCCTTTAGCTTTGTAACTAAATGTAAGTTGATTACTTGTTCAATTGTTCACAGATATTTTATTAAGAACAATATTTACTAACTCAGTTATCTTCCACAATCCATGTCATCACAAGTATCTTTAAGAGTCCTTCTGAAAGCACCTGTTAAAATCATGTATGTTATGCTGGTTATGATGTACAGAATAACATACTACCATGACAGACGCAAAGCAACTTCTTCAGTCTCCAAAAGGAACATGAGGACTTCACTCACAAATGAAAGCATACATCTAATGAAATTATTATATAACATATCTTTAGCAATATACTCACTGAGTGAGTTCAAGAGTTGCCTTCCTTGAGAATGTCCACTCACTGTGTGCTATAGGATCTGATGGAATGTCTTCAGCTTTTTCATATCCCATAAAATATAAAGAAAATTTCATCTCTGGAAAATCCAACTTCTGTAATAGTGTCATTCCCAAAACCTTTGTATAAAACTCTAATGATCGCCGTGGATCCTTAATGCGATACATAGTTTGTTGGAATATAAATTCCTGCAAAGAAGATACATTACTCTAATAAATGCATAAAAGATGTTGAGTACTAAAGTTCAGATCCAAGCTCTTTAGCCCTGTTGGACAAAATACAGAAGGAGATGTGAAATAAGGAAACGCAACAGAATAAATCATGAGGCCACTGCTTAAATGATCTACACAACTATTATCCACCTTGAAAATACTGGACACTAGCCACTTCCACAGTAAGAAGCTGGCAACTAACAGCCTTTGCTGAATGATACAGAAAGAATCTGCCCATAGTGAATTATATTCCTGGTCAGTAATACTAGCTTGTTAATAGTAAACCATTTACTCATGAAAGAGAACTGTTGCATAGAAATCATAAAAATTGTTACTAGAAATTATAACACTTGTGTTATCAGCAAATAATATGGGTTCTGATAAGTTATTTAATGTTGGAGAAAGGGCATATAAGTATATTACAAATAGCATGGGCCCTAAAATTTGATGTTTTACCTTATTTACCCTACAGCAAATACCTTTGACAATGAATAATGTCCAACAGGTACAAATCATCAAATATCACAAACCTAATAAATTCAAGAAATTCCTTGTTATATGAAATTACATAAATCACTGTCCTAGCATTGTGAACCCTCTTAATATAACCATCTTAACAGGAAACCTCCGAATAAACTAATGACTATTTCACCATTTAATTTAAATAAAATCAGTAGCAAGAAGTTTCATCATACACTGTTCATATCATGTAAGATCTTAGGTTTTCACAGCGGTGAGTATGAAGATTTCTGTCTTCTGGGTTGTTGCGCTGTGTACACTGGTCGATGTTAACCAACGTTTCAGAGGTCATACTGCCTCCATCATCAGGGCGATGAATACAGAAATATTCATGTTCATATCATGCATGCAATGTGGTTACTTGTAGTCTTTAGCTTTAATAAAAGTTCAAAAACATCTCCACAGTGGAAAAAAAACTCACTTTTGTTTCTGGATCTGGTGGGTTGCAAATCTCTTTTGCCTCAGTATTGGATAAACCTGTTGTATCTCCCATGTCCTTCTCTGAATAAAAAAATTAGAAAATAAATATATTGTGCAAAACAGCAAACACTATAATTCTTGCAACAAACATGGATAAATGGTTAACTGAAGACCAAGAAAGATATTCTCTAATTTTAAATGTAAACTCTTTACTCATATGACACAATTCAAGAAACAGGGCCTTGTAGGATTTGAGGTTTTTACAAAGGTGAGTCAGAAGAAGGCTGTCTTCTGGGTTGTTGCACCGTGTAGTCTGGTAGACGTTTCCCGACGATTCCCCTGATAATGGAGGCGGCACAGGACCTCTGAAACGTCGGTAAACTTCTACGACTACACGCCCTGATGATGAAAGCAACAAGGACCTCTGAAACGTCGGTAAAATTTTATCACACTACACGGCGCAACAGCCCAGACGACAGCCATATTCAAACAGGGTTTTATTTAACATTAAGTAAAACAGATTAGGTAATATGTGTCCCAAAATTTTGTATGCTAATACTCAGAGCAAACTGTGCCTGACCAAATTACTTCAGAACAGTATCGTACAAAATTCACTTCGCATCCTCCATAACACCTCTGATAAAACACCAAAGAACTTCACGCCACAAACATATCACCTCATCATCACAGCGCACCACCCATATTAGACAACAAAGCACCCACGACCGGCAATGACTAATTGACATTCCCAATAACCGATTCTGAATGGCCAATACCAACAATGGTCACTCACTGTAAATAATTAAATGATTAAAACTGTAAACATTAAAGGGCATTCTGACGTAAACTAATTGTCCACCAATAGGACCAGTTCTGGTGAACAAACCTTTCTATTTTGGTCAACTTCTGAACCTGTCGCAAAACAGAAACTAAGTAAACACTAACCAGCAGCTGGTGGTAACTCATCTTATGAGAACCCGATGTTCATGTGGGATTTGATGTTCAGTGGTTTCCCCAAAGCGTATAGTTTCCCAAAAACTAACTTCCACAACGTACAAATTAGAGATTATCTACATACCTTACGTATTCCAGGATCCAATAAACAAACAGTATTACCTCGACCGGCACCTAAGGCCCACCTTCAAAAAAATTTCAGCACTTATCATAAACACTTATACATACTTACAACTGATAAGCTTGTTATCCACTTTATATAGATGGCTGCATTATCTGTGCCTTTCGCAGCATTGATACAGGTAGTCCATGGATATATTAACGTACTTCTTCCGTGGTGCTATAATTCAGTAAACTGTGGTCTGAATTAGAACTGTGAACAATCTTTGGAATTATTACATTGCGTATTTCATCAAGTTTCCATTTTAAAAATAAATATTTATAATTGTAACTGATTGTGAGTATCATGAAATCATAATACTTTTGTATAATTCTGGTACGAATTACTTACAGTATGTAGTATCAATCGTACAGTAGTTGTTTGAGTGTTATATTTGTCAGAAGATTTTAGGTTAAAAGGCCCAAATTTGCGGTTGTATATAATTTCATATGATTTCTACACAATTTTGCTAACACAGATAGACTGCAACATGTAAGGCTGCAGCAAAAAGAGTTTGTTTGTGTGTAATGCAGGTTCTCTGGAAAAGATTGTAGTAAAACCATTGTAGTAATTTTTATCTTTTCATGAGGTCCATCCACATTTAACCTCATATTAATTAGACTGCGGCAAAATTTCACTGTTCTCCTATATTTGTGGCATGGTTATGGACCCATAGGGTGATGATATGCGTGATATCAGAAGTCAGTACATTTGCAACAACCCATTCCAGTTTAACACATTTTTTTGCGTAGTAGAGTTCTTTAATGGAGTACATTGAGCAATTTTTTTGTCTATAAAGGATGAGCAATTTATACAATGTTTTTCAAACAAAAAAATAGCACTGGACATTGGCAATGAAGAAATCTGAAACAGAGAAGTGCTGCATTGTAGGAAAAATTGAATGAAAGATAATTTTTCAATGCTGGCTCAATTTTGTCTTTAATGATTTAAACTTTTAATGCTCTCCTTTCCTTTCTGGTAGCTAATGAGGTCAGAATTTGGCATATGGAGGTGTCATATTTTTGTTTGTAATATATTTGTCAGTATTTAAATTAATACATACTTTGTTAGTAGAAGAAGTTTATGCAATTTTTTTGTTTTAAGCATTTGTTCAGACTAGCAGAGACATCATTAATGGAATTTTGAAAGTAGTCACAATCAGGATGATACATAATAATACTAGTATTATCAGTGAATAGTATAGGCTTGCATTGAGAATCAATAATAGGAGGGTAAATACCAAGTGAAACCAAGCAGAATTCTGTGCTTTGACCTTCTGGATTATGATACTGTATAGTCTTATAGGTGGTTACAAGTATTTCAGAGGAATGTATTACTTCCATTTTCAAGTAAGAGGTTGTGAAAATAGTTGACATTATTACCCAGATCAGAATTGACAAGTGTCAGCATGTACAGGATTATGGGCACTAGGCCTCAATAATGCTATGTACACCTGTTTCAAATCCTTTTCGCCAATTTTAAGATATGCTACTCTCAGATCAGAAATTTGCACTCTGGGGATGATGGTGTAGATGAAAAAAACAAAGGTAAATGGCCGAACAGTTACATTATCATATTCTTGAGATCAGCCATTTGTTCAAGATTTGCTAGTGGGAAAACACAGAGGCATGATGCCATATCCATTACTAATTACAAATGCTATCAATATGCTGTAGTTTTTCTAACCTTTTAAGTTTACAAAGGAATAATTTTTTATAGGAGATTTATCAGCAATGGTGGCATTAGCAGAACAAACTGTTGATGTAGAAATGAAAAATGCTGACAGCCCTTCAGGTGATGGAGATACTGGTGACACTAAAAAGGACACAGATGCACTTACAATTCAGGACATCAGAGAGCATGCCCGCCAGATTGAAAAGGCAGTTCAAAGTAAAGAGCCAAGATTCATTTTAAGGGTCCTGAGAACATTGCCAAACACACGAAGGAAGTTAAATCCTCCTGTTCTAAGAGGAATTATCATTGGATTTTATACTCATTCAGCAACTGAAAGGGATGCACTGTTGGCATTTGTAGAAGAACCTATGGAAACTGAGAGCAGTAGCAGCCAACGAATGAGGAGCAGCAAGAGCTCAGTTACTCCTCTCCTTCCTGAGGTAGACACTTACATTCATCTCCTGGTGCTACTTAAGTTGATTGATGGCCAGAAATATGGTGATGCTGTCCAGTGTTCAGATCTGTTAATGCAAAAAGTAACAGCTCAAAATCGCCGCATCCTTGACCTGATGGCAGCGAAATGTTACTTCTACCACTCTCGCAGCTATGAGCTAACAGACCAACTAGAAAAAATACGCGGCTTTTTACATTCAAGATTACGAACAGCCACACTTAGGAATGACTATGAGGGACAAGGAGTGCTTATCAACTGTCTCTTACGTAACTACTTACACTATAGTCTGTATGATCAGGCTGATAAATTGGTATCCAAGTCAGTTTTCCCAGAAACAGCGAGTAATAATGAGTGGGCTCGCTTTTTCTACTATCTGGGCCGTATCAAGGCAGCTCGTCTCGAGTACTCTGCCGCACATAAGCATCTTGTCCAAGCCATGCGTAAAGCTCCACAAACTGCGGCTGTCGGTTTCCGTCAGACCGTGCAGAAGCTGGCAGTGACAGTGGAACTGCTGCTAGGTGACATACCAGAACGTCAGATATTCAGGCAAGCTGCTCTGAGACGATCTCTTGCGCCATACTTCCAGCTTACCCAGGCAGTACGAATGGGAAACCTTCACAGATTTGGTGAAGTGTTGGAAAATTTTGGGCCTCAGTTTCGTGCAGACCATACATTTACCCTCATATTGCGTCTTCGTCATAATGTAATCAAGACTGCTATTCGCTCTGTGGGGCTGTCTTATTCCCGTATTTCTCCCGATGACATTGCACATAAGTTGGGACTGGATTCACCAGAAGATGCAGAATTCATCGTTGCCAAGGCCATACGAGATGGGGTTATTGAGGCTACACTGGATCCAGAGCATGGGTACATGCGCAGCAAGGAGACCACAGACATATACTGTACAAGAGAACCACAATTGGCTTTCCATCAGCGGATCTCTTTCTGCCTGGATCTTCATAACCAGAGTGTGAAAGCCATGCGTTACCCACCAAAATCATATGGTAAAGATTTAGAATCTGCAGAAGAACGGCGAGAAAGAGAGCAGCAAGACATGGAGTTGGCCAAGGAAATGGCTGAGGATGATGATGATGGATTTCCATAATTTATCTAAACATCACTGGCATGTATGCTTTTTCCTTTGATTTTATGTTTTGTTTGGTGTAGAATTTATCTCTCACTAAGAAGAGATCTTTCAGGTGCTGCAAGTCAGAAATAAATAAAAATCTGAATGAAAAAGTGGACAGTTTTCATTTCATGTAGTTGCATGTTATGGTGTTGTTAAACACTATTATTTGCTAGTTAGTTACCCAATACCCAAAGAGAACATAAGTCATCTCAAGATTAGTTAAAACAGTTTATTGAAGATATATACATTAGTCCCATAATGAACTTAAGGGTATTTTTCAACACACACCCTTCCTCATGATGTCTGGCCCTAAATGGCAATAAAATAAATCTGTGAAATGAAAACAGGCAGTGATCTTTATAATTGCCCTTCTGTCATGATAAATATCCCATTTTCTTTTTCCTCGCTTGACCATGGTCTCGTTTTATGGCCTCTATCACAGCTAAGCTGATCATTTTAATTTCACTTTAATTGGTAGGATTGTCTTTCTCTGTGCATCAGAAAGTGGACCTTATTCTGTGCTTGGAAGCATTTAAATCATACTCCCATGTCTGATGTTTATTTAGTTGGGTTTACCTGAATCAAAGAGCATAAATTTACAGATCTGTGATGTGGGACAGGTAATGTGTTGTGATAACATGGTCTCTGCTTTGTTGTCCTAAGACAATGTGGGAATTCATATGTAAAGTATTTTAGATGAATCCTTGCAAGTGTACAGAATATACTGAGCATCTGGCCTGACCTGATAAACTGTTCATTACAGTATGCACAAGAAGCTAAAAATTGAATGTCTACAACTTTCAGATTATAACTTGTAAAGATTAATTAAGAACATTCGTGGACAATTTGCTCTTCTGATGGAGTAATGTTTTCTGTATGTGGGACAAACATAATTACTGTGTATGTTGCAATGAAAATCCTCAGAAATTTACTGAAAATGACAATGAATAATGCGTGTAAGTGTGGTGAGTCAGTAATGAAGTGCATATTGAGGTTTACTGGAAAGATAAACTTGATGTCTACATTTTAAAATAAATAATTTATTTGCTACTCAGCAATGAAAGATATGTGCTGCTCTAATTTATTGCCATTTAGGGCCAGGTGCCCTCTATAAGCCAACTTAACAGTAGTTTAAATTTCAATTCTATTTTAATGAAGATCTCTTTGTACAGTGTATATCACTTTCTTAGCTGCAAAAATTAAAAACTTATGAATAAACAAAACATCAACATTTCCATTTTGTACATTTACATATCTGTTTATGCTAGCCTATATAAAAATGAGGACATAATAAAGGCACTTATCTGTCAGTTTGCAGAAATCCCACTTCCCATCATAAACATGAAGTGCATTTCCTTCTCTCAAACCCTTCTAAGCCCATGGCCTCATTTTAAGGCACAATTCAAATTCCTCAATTTCCTGTTTGTCCCAAAAATTCAGTCATATGCGAATTTATGGGGAACCTGCCTTTGTGTTCGTCAGGCAATCCAAAAAGGTATCTTGGTATCTTTGACATTATGTTCATTAAGGCTGAGCACCCATTCTTTACCGAAATTCATAACCTGTTTGCATCTAATTGATAATTCAAACCCTGAAGGAGAAACTATTGAATTCACTTAGCCCCCCAAAAATGAGAGTCCTGGTTGAGGGAAGATGAATAAATGGTTCATCAGCTGAAATCATTAATAAAATGTTAAATGAAAAAAATATGAAAACACTGAAAAATAATCCACAGTGGCTAACATACCATCACCATTTGACATTCAGCTTCTGAGTTATGTACCTCTGTGCAAATTAATTCTGAAATTCACTAAACCATTTACTGTGAAATGAATGTCAGTTTTGTTGGAATGTTTACACTTAATAATGAATGTAATCAGAACTTCAGCTATAGTCAACATAACAATTAGTTACTCCTACCTTCCATTCTCCACTGCACATTTGTCAAATATGCCTGAGATACGTGTTCCTACCCAACTGAGTCAGACAATTACATTCTTTTCCTTCCATTATCAAACAAAGTCCTTTCTGAAATTGGTGCCCAATTCAAATCAATGGCAGGGAGACATTTGTGACTGTGTAGTACACTAAAAACCTATAATAAAAAGAACACTATAAATGGATATACTCCATGCACTATTAAACTTCCCACAAACCATGGTTAAGCAATAAATTGAATTTATTTTCACCCAAACCAGGCAGTCATAAAAATGTAACTAATACTATGTGTAGTCTTGCTTGAGCAGATGCTGTTCAACCAATCTAGAAATAAAATTCAAAGATTTATCAGCATATTCACCACAACCTATTATTGCATCATATCCTTGAGCTAGTGCAATTCAGATCACATTTTCACTTCTTATTTCTCTTAAGATTCATTTTAATATTACTATCGCATGTATGTCTAGGACTTTTCCAGGTATACCTCTGATTGCCTAAGGCACTAAAACTACATAAAAGGATATAAAATTAATAAAAGCCCCAATAAAATTGTACCTCTACACCTTAAAAACACAGTAAAACCTCCAACTATATACTCTAGTGATTACTTCAAAATGAAACAAATTTATGAGACATTATTATCAATGTATTATCTTCATAGAAAAGTACTAACTAGTTAACAGGATATGAGATTCTCATGGCAGTGAGTATGAAGATATTATGCACTTGTTAAAAATAATTTGTATTGTTATGACGTGGTAAGACAATGTCTCTGTGGAACTGAAACTACAAATGGCCTCACTGTATATCCCCCAGATGACAAAATGAGTTAATATGGAACAGGTGGAATGACAGTGACAGAGAAAAACCAAAGGACTCAGAGAAAAACCTGTACCAGTGCCGTTTTGTCCATCACAAATCCCACATGGACAGCCCTGGAAGAAAACCCAGGCCTCCGTAGTAAGAAGCCAGCAACTAACAACCTGTACTATGGCACAGCCTCATTAAAACTAATTATCGATGTCAACCAATGCCACTAACAACATAAAAAAGTCAGTATGACAATCAGTCACCTGAAGATGGGAGTACAGTAACATTAGCAAAAATCTAACATACCCCAGTCACATGGTACCTGGATTTGCAGATGCATGATTTAACAACTGTAGGTGCTGAACCAACTGCTATTATAAGAAAAATGATTAAATATGGTCACATGCATTCATTAGGAGTATCAATAGACAGTATTTGTTACATGGGGGCAAACAGCCTCTATAAATGTGTCTCAAAGCAACCTAGATCTTTCTTCATTACATAGAGGTTTTACTGTATAAGTAGTAACTCAAACTCAGATCTAAACTGAACTAAGACTGCAGTATTTTTTCTGCTGTACAAATAGAGCCATAACAACTGCTGTCAAAATAAAATTTAAAGGAAGATTGTCCCTTCCTTTAACTCCTGATTTTCCCCACTCCATCAACTCTTTAACCTTTAGTATAGTAACATTATCATTGGGATTGCCTTTCTCTCCATCAAACCATATCTTCATACATGGCTGATTATCTGGGGTGTACTTCCAGGAATCATCCCACACCTGTGAAAGAAAACCAAACCGTAGTATACAAGATAATTTTTGATTTGCCAGTTTCAGCAGTATGTAAATATTCATCGAATGAATGAGTGTATATACTAGTTTAGGAATTGTCAACCTTTTAAGACTTGGGGACACATTCATCATTCTCATAAACTTGTGGGCTCCCAGGTCAGGAAAATTTATTAAAAATGCTAGAAACTAAAATTGTTGTGAACAGATTCAGATATTGCTCAATAGTTTCATTACCAGAGTCAGTTATTTTGTGTTATTTCTATTAACACGCATCTCCCCTAAAGATTATCAGTATTTCTCATAGTGATCGCTATTGCCAAATGCTGATGACTTTGACATAGCAAGTTTCCAGATATCAGGTAGCTATTTTTCATCACACAGCCAGACATATTATAAGAAATGTATGTGGGTGACATAAAACAGCAGACTGTGGGGTTAGCACCTGGCTTAATTCCATATGAAAACTACACTTTACATAATTTGCATTCAGATCTACATTTTCAACATTAATACAACATCATCGATATTGTTTTGTTACTGCCAGCTTATCACTGATTAACTGTATTTTCTGTACAAAAACATCCAGTCCCTTAAAGATTTATATCCCCCCACCCCTACAAATAAATTTAAAATCTTGCAATGAAATATTATTTCATTCCCAACTAACCTTTTATCTATAAAAATTAAAACTGTACATGTTGATGTAACAGTAACACTCATAAGACCTGTATTCAGGTGGAATCCAGCATGAATCCTGGTTAGATTATTAACTATCCTGTACAAGGTATTTATGGTCTTCCACAGTTATTCCAGGCAAATGCTGGGATGATACTATAAAATATGCTAAGATCTCCTTTCAAACCCATATAATCACCATTCATGACCATCTTTGTTATCACATTAAGTAAACCAAGGATCAATCAGTGTAAATAAAATCCATGAGGGGTTAACAAATATTGAACCAGTTCACCATTTACACAAAAATTGTATTCACAAGGCATTTCATTCACTAGAGAAACTGTCAGCAAACACCTGACTGTAACCTGCACTGCAGAGGCTAGTCAATACTATCAACAGCTCTAGCATCTTACAGATGTTGAAACAGTCAAAATGAAACAAAGCTACAGATTGTTCACAGAGTGATGAATAAAAACAACAACAGAACTGATTTTCACTCTAATTTTATTCCCATATCCTGATGTTCAAACATAGCAGTATTTGATTAACAAAGGCCTCCACATCCATGCCAGTTAGAAATTTACCATTCAAATCAGGAGAGAATATTAACAAAAACATGAAGATTTTTCATTCATCAGCCTTGATTTTTCACTTGCTGTGGTTGGTCAGATGTGGTTTTGTTGGGTCCTGCATATCACATAAAGTGTTTAGCTGCTGATTTCAATGCAGTTCAAGACTTATGGTAAGGTATTCTATATTCCAAATTGTACATGTTTCTTTCAACCACACAAAAAATACTTACCTTCAAACAAAACAGGCACAGTACCTTTTCACAGAAGTTCTCAGCTGTACCAAAGATCTCTTTGAAGGTTTTGCACTCCAATCCTTTTTTGCAATGGTTGCCCTGCTTGTTCCATACCAAATTCCTGACCCAATTGTCTGTGCATGTGTAGTCATCAACACATGCAGAAAACCAAGCAATGCATTCACTTTCGCACAGTGGCACTTGGTAGAAACGTTCATTGCGGATTTTCATAGAAACCTGCATTCACAATAATGAAATCCATAATAATAATATGACTGTACTACAAATTCGCTTTAACATAACAACTGATTACCTGGGTTCCCACCCCACCTCATTCTCATATACTTTTATGAAAATCAGTATTAAAAATAACAAATTCCTTGCAGCAAAGTCCATCTTGAGAATTTGATGGTTGCTCAGAAATTCCAAACTTTTCATGGATCCTGAAGCTTCAATACCATGTTCACAAAAACCTATCATGAGCCAGATGGATCCAGTCCATATACCGGGTCTACACTTTATGAGGCTACGGTCGTGCTTGCATTGCGTGGTCGGCCGGCGCTCTGTTGATGTGGGCAGGAGTTGTGCACGTTCTTCCGGTGGGTGACCGGCGAATCAGTTTCAGTGCCCATAGTAACAGCGAACTACGAATATTTCTCTTCACTAATACATGTTATTACATTAATTGTTCTTACCTTAAATCACAAAGGATGTTCAAAGTGACTTACTTGTGCTTGCAGGCAACTTCACATCTCGTTAACATGTTTCGAAATACTCGACGAAGCTCTTCTTGGGAAATTGCTGAATATTTTCTTTAAGTGCTTCTGCAGTAAGCGGATAAATTGTGAACATTATGTAAATTTAATAGTTAGACCCTTTTTCCAAGAAATGACCGATGAAGAAAAGACTTACGGTTTATTCATGCAAGACAATGCTACAGCTCACACAGCTGATCGGTCGAAGTTAGCATTAAGAGAAGTGCTTGATGAACAAGTTATCGATCAGTGGCCTCCGCGTTCCCCAGACTTAAACCCATGCGATTTTTACCTGTGGGGCATGCTGAAGAACAAAGTTTATGTAAACAATCCGCACACTGCAGAAGCACTTAAATAAAATATTTGACAATTGATTTTGGAAATTTCCCAAGAAGAGCATTTCTCATTTACCCATGCATGTTACAGTCCTAACTTCCTCACCCTCCTTGATTTACTGTCCCAACATTTGGTGAAGAGTGAAAATCTTGTAATTTTCTCCAGCTTCCTGTTGTTTCTCCCATCTTAGATTCAAATACTATCCTCAGCACTTTGTTCTTAAACACCTTCAATATGTGTTCTTCTCTTATGATGAGAGAACATATTTCACAAAGATGACTGTCTTCTGGGTTGTTGAACTGTATAGTCTGGTAGACATTTACTGGCATTTCAGAGGTGATTGCTGCCTCCATCATCAGGGCAATCTGATGATGGAGGCAGCAATGACCTCTGACTCACTGATAAACTTCTACCAAAATACAAAATACAACAACCCAGAAGACAGTCATCTTCATACCTGCCACAGTGAGAACCTCAAATCTTAACATATTTCATGCCCATATAAAACAACAGGTGAAATTAGAGTTTTGTACACTTCAAGTCTTAAGGTTTTTAGACAAAACACAATGAAACAAAATAATTCTGAATGATAGCAAGCATTTTTCTAATTAAACCTACTCTTAATTTTACCATGATTATAATCTATACTTGTTAATGTCATTCCCAAGCAGAAAACTAGATACAAAAGGAAGGAATACCTGAAAGATGAAATGAATGCCCTTAAACAGACAGCAAGAGCAAAATTATTAAAGGTTTGTATACAGGTATAAATAAATTTAATAAGGGCTACTGATGTACATAATACACAGCATACACTGTATTTCTTGGAGTATAAGATGTATTTATTTCCTTAAAAATACTGCCTAAAATTTGTGTCTAGTAGTCAAAAGGTAATATATAGCATATATTTTACAAAAATGTATATAGCAATTCTAGGTTTGTCTTTTCTGCAGCACATCTTAGAGTCCAGAAAATGCAGCAAATATTACCTACTTGTACAGTCCACGGTCCAATGTTCGGCGAACATTCATAAAAACACAAATCCTGTCTGAAATGTCTTCTACAATTTTCAGACATGTTCTTTTTGTGGCTGCAATGGTCATAGCTGAAGTTATACAAGTTAGAGAGATGAGCATTTCTAGTTGTATTGTGTGTGCAGCAAGAGCGATTCTTCCATGGTGTGCACTAGAAGATGACCACAAAAATGGGCTACATTTATTGCAAAAAGAAGTTTTATTGCAATTCAAACAAACCAAAGTTTGTATTAACCAATCTCAGATGAAAATGTTCAGTGATTTTCAAACAACTGACATCTGGTAATGCTAATGATGCTAAGCCACAATATGACCAGCATTTTATGTTCACTGACCCTAGTAATCTGACACCAACCTGTTCAAAGAGTTCATCCTCAGGTCCTGGTCTGCTCTTATGATGCATTCCATCCAAACACCAATTCAAGAGCTGATCTGGATCATTAGATAACTGACTCAGTATCAACGGAAAGACAGAAAAAAGGCAGAGAATACTGATACAGTTCATTATCTGAAATTAAACACATTCCTCAAAGAAAAAACACACAACTTCAACAAACTTACAAGACAAGAAATCATAAGAAGAATTAATACGTACTGTACTCCAAATCCCAAGTAAATCCCGAAGCTTATGTTATTCCGTACCAACACAAACAAGCTTTAGTAAACTCACCAAGTCACTCCAATAAGACATAAGTACAAAGTAAACAACTGAATCGTACGAAATGTATAAATAAAAGATTAACAAACACGACCGACAATAAAGATCTAAATAACACGATTCTCCTTGAACACAGACTTTGAACTCATACGGTTTGAATTGGAGCGTGCAAATCCGGATTCGAAAGTCGAATGATTTCTCGAATTAATTCATAAATTGACGATAATCAAACTTGGTGTTGACTGCCAATTTATAAACTGTGGTGACCACGGTTTTCAAAAACTAGTCCCGAAATTCATATGAATGATACATTTCATGGATCCAAAAGGTAGAAAGATTAAGGATATGTAAAAAGTAAATTGTCCAAAACTTACGGATGAGTACACCTGTAAATATTGATTAAGTTTAAAAACCAATTTAGTAGGTTCCATACTGTATCTGTATTTGTAAATGATAATTAATAAATAATACTAATAATATCAGAAAGGAGTGTACTATACAGGTATCAAGTTATTTAATAATCTTCCACCAACAATTAAAAGTCTAAATTATGATATAAAGGTATTCAAGCCTGCATTGAAAGATTACCTCTTTACTCACTCCTATCCTGTAGATGATTTCATCTCTGCTGAAAATGTTTAAGCTTTATATCCATAATCTACATATATGTAAAGCAAGTTTTGTATTCATATTTAAAATTCTCAGGTTTATGTATATTAATTCGTAAAATTATTTTTCATACTTGTATTGCAGAATCTGAAATTTATGTACATTGATATGTGAAACACGTTCTTGTACTTGTGTTGAAAGTTCTGAAGTGTATGTATATTGTATGAAATGACATGTTCTATATCCTTTGGTTGAGTCCTAAGAAGGATCTATGGAATGTAAATAAACTCTACTCTACTCTACTCTGCTCTAGGTGGCAGAACATAAAGTTACCAAATCTGTAGATCTCAGTATTATCTATGATTGTCATTGCTAGGAATTTTCTATCTGTGATCGCTAGTTTGGGAAAATGGACTTGGTAGCAACAGAAGATTGTACAAAGGAGACTTACGAACTGCAGTTTTTTGGATTCAGCTCACGGACAGTCTGCAATTACGGTATCTCTACCTCCAGAAAATGGGGGCTGTATAACCACTTTACTTTTGTTAATACTTTTAGGCGGTTTTTCGAATCCGCTTTGGCTGCATAATGTTAAGTTACTAACAAATCGTAATTTGACACTTCTGTTAAAAGTATCTTTCGTAAGATACTGTATGAGGAGTAAAGCTGTGAGGATCGGCATTTATTCCTGGAGTAACCGTAATGTTAATTTACAAAGGGAAAGTAGTTGAAGAAAGTAAATAACATTTTGACTAGATTTGCAATCTCCTTGAAGTGGAACATGAAGTTAGAGAGGTGACAAATTTTGTGTTACAGAACTGGCATGACTTTTCTGTCAAAGCCCACATTGACTACGTCATCTGGACTTAATACCGTTTACACTGTAAACGTTTACTGGTTTCAGGCAGTTGTTTCCATTAAGAATTCCTAATGTCATTTATCCTGTATTCAGGAGCATTAACTGGAAATTTGATCCCCTGTTTTCTTACATGTTGTATTTATGATGTTTTGACAAAGTGACCAAGAGACTTCTGTAGTTATTTGACTTGTCTGATGAAGTGAGGCATGGGGAAACTTCACATGCCATGTGATGTAAACAGACAGAATTTACAAAACATGTAGGTAGGAAAGTGATTTCATAGGACACATAATAGTGGTGAGACTTTCTTGACAAGACTGTACATACTGCTTCTCCTTGTCTTCTCTCAAGAGCGCAAGTACTGTATGCGAGAGTTAAGCGAAACCCTGTGGTGTATGTGGCTTGAGAAGTCACTTGCTGCACTACTAGCAGACCCAAAAACATTCAGCTTGTTCTAATTTGATGTTAACTCTTGTGTACAGTAAAAAGTAAAAGTAAAGTTTGTTTCACTATATGCCATGTAGGCGTTTGGGGTGAGTGGAGATATAGCTCCTCTCTTTCTTGACCTCGGCACTAGATGGGGGTGAGTGGTCAGCATCACTCCCTGGCCGGCTTTACCCCCAGGAAAGGACCCCGGTACCCATTGTAGAGGAGGCTGGGTGGGCCCCAGAGCCGGTCTGGACGCAGAGGCTAGAGGAAAAATCCTCTGCCCCCGTCGGGGATCAAATCCCGGTCGTCCAGCCCGTAGCTAGTCACTATAGTGACTGAGCTATCCCGGCTCAATCTTGTGTACAGTACCAATTATAAATACTAACCCAGTTAAGGAAATGTGCACTCACAGCTCAGGCAGGTTACCCTAACAAAGTTAAAACAAACATTTTTGCTCCACTTTGCCCCCTCCTCCCATATTTTTGTATTGAAATCCTAATGTGACAGGTTAGGTTTATTTAGTTTAATGTAACTTACCTTTATTTATTTTAATGTATTTTATGTAATGTTTGTGCTCATTCTAGTAAGCTTGAATTAAAGATACCCAAGTACATGGCCATTCTAACTAACTCCATGGTAGCAGAACCTGCAGGTCCAACACCAAAACCTGCCACCGGCCATGATCCTGAACAATTTACATCCATTCATCCTCACAGCCTACCTCCCTATGATCCAGTTTGATATTATTCTCCCATCTCCTTCTTGGTCATTTTCCTATCAAAACTCTGTATGAACCTCTTGCCCCTCCATGCCCATCAAAACCTCCTTGATTTCACTATTCTCACTATACTAGGTGACCTGTAGAATTCACGCAGCTCCTTGTTATGCAGTATTGTAAATTATCCACTTATTTCATCCTTCCTAGGTCCAGATATCTTCCTGAGCACCCTTTTTTCAAACACTTGTAATCTGCTTTCTTCCTTCTTCTTAATTAACCAAACAAGTTTCTTTGGCATGGTCATTCTATTCAAATATTATTCCTTTATTTTAATTTCCACTGTCTGTGCTATGATTCTTCATGATATTAGATGTATTATTTTACAGAGTTTCATTACTATCCTTTAATATCTTGATATAGGCCTGTGTTCTGATTTTTCAGTAAGCAGTATTGCTGTTGAGAAAATTCAAGAAGCAACAGAATTATTGCAAGAATGTCTCTTAGAAAAGTTACCAGGAAAAGAAGTGGCTGTACGGTCGGCAACAACACAGTTCTTAAAGGAAAGCATCAATGCAGCAGTTCAACAATTGAAACATTTACCAGTATGAAATGATTAGCCATCCATGTTTTACTTTAAACCAGCTGATATTATAAACCTTTTTTTCCCTTGGGTTTTAGTTCCATAAATATGAGGAATACTTAACATTATTAGATAACACAAAACAGAAAAGAGAGAAATATATATAAAAAGCCTATAAATTGTGTTAATTCAAATAAGGGATGGTCATTGTGGTTTGAGACCAGATTAGGAATGTATCACCAATATTGTTTAATGTTATGAATTAAATCTGTTATAAAATCAAATATAACAGTTTGAGCTACTGACAGTGTTGTTAAATAAACCACAAACAAACATGGAAAATGTGAAAATTTTGTTAAGGTAAACCTTTGGGTTCCATGAAAGTTGAGGAATTTCTTGAAGAAGTTAGTAACAAACACACTTCTCAAGAAGGATGTTTGCTCCATGAAGTTAATTAGAGATCTGATATACAAACATTAACATTTTACATGCTAGTTCAGCAGCCTTTCCTGAACTAAGGATGTTCTATCATACATTACAGCTGGCAGTAGACGAGTTCTTTGCTATACCATCGTTTGTTCTGCTACCAGAAGATTTACCACAGATTACACAGTATACCAAAGAAGATGAGCAGCAGATTGACAAAGAAATCAAACAGCTTGATACTAGAGCAAAGAGGGTATGTAGTAACACAGTCAAACTCAAAAAAACCTATATATTTTCTTTAATTTATGTCTTGACCATTATGAAGATCCTCCCAATACTCACCGAGACCTGTATGTACATGATTGCTAGGGTATTTCAAGAAAGATGATGTGAAGAATAATGAAAACATTACTTGCATAATTTGAGATTTCATACAAAGATATTTAAATTACAGTAATTATAGTTCATAAATAAATTCAGAGTTAATATTCATATCCAGTGAAATGGATATAACTGTATGAGAAAGACTAAAGCAGCTTCTGGCTGGCCTGAAGGCTAAGGTGGTAGTCCAATCACCACCACACTAGAGTGCTGGAGACTAGACTAATAACCCACACAATTTAAAATTTAAATATTAAAGAAACAAAACAAAGAGCTGAGCTGAACTGATCCTATGCCTACATAGAACCATTGCTTCAATATATTATCAGAATTACTTACTGCCAATCAAAATCTCATAATCTTCTGCCAACAAGCCATTACCTACCTTGGAAAACAATTTTGCACGCAAGTGTGTTCTTGAGGATGAACATCACCAAAATGCACAACACAAATCACTGTTAATGTAATAGAAAGTTCTAGCAGCTTTTGCAAGGCGGGGCCAGACTCCTGATTAAAAAATTTTCCTAAGCAGTCAGGGTTTTTTTATATAATAATAAGAGAATTTTAGGGTACATTTATAATTAAATCTGTTAGATACATTTATCTGCAGAAACATGGGCATTGCTTAGGATTCCATGCACTGTAATTATCAGACAAAGATGAGCTTTCAGTCAAAGAATTTCTGTGGTTCAAAATGTAACTAGCTGTAGTATTCCTTTTAAGAATACCAAGCAAAGGAGCTAAGGGTTAAGATTTTCTGTTAGGTGGACACTGGCTGTGCTATACCAAGTTGCTTTCCATGACACATGGTTTCTAAATTACCAGGAAGTTATATTAAACTTTCTTTTCCAGGCATGTTTCATGGTAGCATGTTTGAAGAAGGAAATTGAAGTTCAGCAGCAGGTGAACAGAATGGAATCAGAGCTAAAGGAATTGGAGGAACTTTATCGTGAAGATGAAAAAGATGAATTATTATCACATGATCTACATTCCAAAATTAGTAAAATCGTGGAATTCACAAAAACCATAAAAAGTTATGAGAAAACATGCTTTGAATTCCCACAGCAGACACATGATGAAGAGAGTGATATTGCAGATAGATTTCAGAAGTTATAACATGTATGGAAGTTACAGAAAATAGGTATTTTTTATATTCAGGTATTTATGATCTTTATTTGCCAATCTTCCTCTTTTCCCACACAAGTAAGAATGGTGGCCAGATAATGATTCAAGGCATTTGTATCATTAATACTGAAAACACAGTGGAGCTGTTTTTGGAAAATTGTGTGATGTTATCACACTGTTAAACAAACCTTAAATTTTTTTGTCTGCCTAGTAAGACTGCACATTTCTCATAGGATTTTACCTGCAGAATATGAAAATTAAACCAAAATTTTTCATTTCATCACCCACTATTTTTAGAAGTGTAATGATAATGATAATTTGTACCTTTCAATTAAAAACTGCAGAGACCTGGGACGAACGAAGCCTTGATGGAAGGACCAGGCCATACGGCCTAAACCCTAAATAGTTAATCATCATGATGACAATTAAAAACTGTATTGGATGCTTTAGGGCAAACAAGACTTGAAGTGATTAAATATGCAAATTTTGATTGTGATTTTAGCTGCTATATCGTCTACAAGTGTATTTTGCCACGAGATAAGTAATTTCCAACAGTCACAAAATCAGATTATCTAATTTTTCTATATCAATATTTGCATCATTTTAAAGAGTAATAGGTATCATTAGTAAGTAGGATTTGAGGTCTTCACAGCAGTGAGTCTGAAGATGGCTGGCTTCTGGGTTGTTCTGCCGTGTAGTCTGGTAGAAGTTTACCGAAGTTTCAGAGGTCTTTCCTGGGTGCATGAAGGAGCCAGCAGCAGTCTAAGTGCCTGGACAACTGAAGTTGTCCCTCTTAGTTTAATGCCAACACCAGTACTCAGCACTTTATGCAAGCCACTTCCAGTAAACATTCAATTTGTATAAATGTTTATTTCTTAAGTTTAAAGATACAGTAGCATACTGTCAGAATTTCAGCTGCTGCAGCATGAAAATAATTTTGTTCCTAAATTATATGTTTACAGTCTTTTATGTTACTTTCAAACACTTTGCTTTAGTAGTGTAACAGTGTCCTGTGCTGTATGTATGTATTAATCATCTGCATCTTCAAACTGGCCAGTATCCATTTCCATTGGTTCATCTTCGGCATCATTGCCATTTGCAGTTACTTCATAACTGTTGTCTGTTGGAAAACCAGAAACATTTTATAGCAGAAAGGTACACATGATTTAAGTAAAAGCAATCAAGAAACCATTCACAACAATGCATATTCATTACTTCACAAATTGTGAGTATATACAATGTTACTGAAATATGTGCCACTGTTTCACATAGTCAGAAAGTTTTGTGGTCAGAAAACAGTGGAGAAGCAAGTCAAGATGGTGACCATAGTTGGGCAAGAATAGTGACAGAGTACTGTGCACACCTGTCTTTAGAGAATACATTCATGCATATTATGGTACCTGGCACAGACTTTCGGTAAAAATAAGCTTGGTATTCATGTACAAGTCTTATCCAGCATCCAGACATCCAAGAGGATTAAAACCCTGGCTGTTTTTTTAAACAGGAACATAAAGCAGTAATGAACAAGTAGTTTGCTAGCTGGTCACTTTGAATAGTGCACAGCCCTCCTTAGTTCAAATATACACTTGTTTTCTCAGTGATAGTTATTTACCAATTTTTTTTAAAACAAAGACGTCTAAAAGGCCAGTAGGAGGAAGTCCACTAGCTAGTGGGAGAGCTAAAACAAATAATTTTGTTCAGGCAGGCCTGAAAACAGTGGAAGACTTTAACCAAGTACATAATCAAAACACCCAAAATAATTTCCTTACTGTGACTAACAACTGATGCATCTCCTTCGCCCAAATGGTATTCTCCTTCTTCATCATCAGCATCCTCAAAGATTTCCTCATCTGTAAAAAAAAGCATTAATATTATCTTATGTCATCATCTGGGTCATTCCATGTCAAAGACACAAAAATGTGGCTCAAATGAGATGCCACACACTGAGGTTCATTAGATCAGTGTCAGGGTCACCAAGGTTGATATTTAACCTTGAATTCCTAAAAATTTGTACCTTCATTTTAAAAAATTCATTTCATGCGTCATTTGATGTCCTAGCTATGCTCCAGATTTAAATCTGAGTCTGCCTTCTGATCAGGAGTTATAAACTAGATTGTGCAGACAAGTTTGAAGCGGCATGTACATGCCCTTCCTCATTTTTGAGAGCAATACTGCTTCAGCCTTTCTGCAAGTAGCATGTGCTAATATTTCTTTTAAACAAATGCCTGCACTTTTTAAAGTAATTATCAGTCCATGCCTCTTCTAACTGCTATTGACCAATGTAATCTGTAAAAGAAGTTGGGATGGATTTCAGACTGAAATTTTCCGTCCACTGCAATCCTCTGGAAGAGTGGGACAAAACACATACAGGAAAATCTGAGGAACATCTTACCACAGATGACTGGTGTTTTTCCTCTCTTAACAAGCAAGAACAAAGTAAACGTTGCTGTCCACTGTTGATGGAGTACAGCATGATAACCTCATTATCAAAAGAAGTTATGGATCATGAACTAGTAAATACAAACCCTCAGAAAAACTGTCTTGAGGATCTGGATGCAATGACTGACATTCACTCATGGCATGAAACATGGCATCCAGCATTCCCTTATCGTCTGGAACAAATCGCATTTCTGTCATATCTTGCACTCCCACTTCTGAATCCTCATCTCCAGAACTACTATGCAGCTGATTATCTGGTAAAGAAAAACCAAACCTTTCAAGATTATCTTTCTTTAAAGTATGCCTGTCAATAAACCAACACTTGATACAGCAATCATTAGATAACCTAAGAATCAACTGATTGTGTATTTTGGCTATTAGCCGTAGACAGTGAACAGCTATTTGAATAAAAATTTCCTTGCATATTTTCCATCTTCTACGAAATAGAATAGAAAAACGACGTTCGGAGATGGGGCTCCATCTTCATCTTCAGGTGCCTACTCAGTTGGGCCCAATAGATAGAGCTAATCCCTATCTCCGGACAAAGTAAAAAATTGAAAGTCATTTTTCTATTTTATTTCTTAGACAATGGAAAATATCCAAGAAAATTTTTATTCAGATGACTCACCATCGTCACAAACTTTTAGATTTAAGTGAACAGTTAGTTTCATGCTCTAAGCTGGTCATGTGACCAATAACTGCCTTTGCCAACTTGCCCTCTACAGCACTTTTCATTTAGTTATGCATATACATAGATTAGCTTGATACTTGATACTTTGAACATAATAAATCATCAAAATGGCTTAAATCTGAATGGCCTAAATCAAGTATTTGTACATTATCAGGAAGGAATACAAATGCTGAACCTCAATTCCATCTATGTCTATTATCACAGAGTTAATCACTTTAATTCCTACCTGGATCTATTTCTGAATCTACCAAGACATACAGACATTCAGAAGGATATGCTTGAAGATCACGAGAAACTGCATGAAGGGCAATATGCGGATATTCCAATGAGAATCCCTGTCCTGAAGAACTGTTGACCCAGGACAAACGGCTGTAACAAACACAAAAGTGTAAATAGATTTCATTTAAATCAGTTGCTAATGACCACACATGTCTGCAATTAAATTTTAGTATTATTTAGTTATTAAACCAAACATAAATCATTCTAACCTGCCAGTGAAGTATGCTTTTACTATTGGGGGGGGGGGGGGGGGGGGCTACACCTAACAAACTTCAGTGGAATTTGTACCTAATGCAACTGGACACCATACTGCAAACATTAACATAACAACTGTACTGTTGAATAACTACTGCAGAGAGGAATCTTAAAAGAGACAACTCAAGGCAGATTAATTCATACTTCCCAAGTTTTTATCATATTTTCTTACATCCTTTAATATGTCATTCTTTTGAAATGTTCAAACCATTTCTGTTGTATCATCTTAAGCTTTCACTAAGTATAGTGAATTATCCTTGGGCTACCAGCCATGTCTGATGGTATAATGGAGGAAACACCAACGTTTCGAGAACAATCTTCGTCCTAGTCCTAGGGGTACCGAATTACCATTAAACCACCTGACACGGCTGCTAGCTCTAGAAGAATACATTACATTTCTGTTTACTACATTTTCTTACGGTACATGAACGTATCATTGCTCTGATAAGTTAAGGACAGACACTAAGAGCGTGCTAAAAGAAAGTGTAATTACGGATCTTTCGTACAGGCAACAGGCAGTTCTCGTGGACTAGCATTACATTTTAAATTATACAACTAACCTGCTACCCGGAAGTTAGTTTATAGAGTAGAGTTTATTTACATTCCATAGATCCTTCTTAGGACTCAACCAAAGGATGTAGAACATGTCATTTCATACAATATACATACACTTCACAACTTTCAACACAAGTACAAGAACGTATTTCATATATCAATGTACATAAATTTCAGATTCTGCAATACAAGTATGAAAAATAATTTTACAAATTAATATACATAAACCTGAGAATTTTAAATATAAATACAAAACTTGCTTTACATATACGTAGATTATGGATATAAAGCTTAAACATTTTCAGCAGAGATGAAGTCATCTACAGAATAGAAGGAGTGAGTAAAGAGGTAATCTTTCAATGCAGGCTTGAATACCTTTATATCATAATTTAGACTTTTAATTGTTGGTGGAAGATTATTAAACAACTTGATACCTTTATAGTACACTCCTTTCTGATATTTAGTAAAGTTAGCATTTGGCACATATAGATCATGTTTACGTCTTGTATTTAAATTATGTACATCTGTATTTCTTTTAAATTTATCCATGTTTTCCACCACAAATGATAGCAAGCAGAGTATAAATTCACTTGCAAGTGGAAGTATATTAAATTTACGAAATAATTTTCTACAAGATACCCTGCTTTTGACACCAGCCATTATTCTAATTATTTTCTTTTGCATGTAAAAAACTTTATTACTGTCTGTTGAATTTCCCCAAAAGATTAATCCATATGACAATACAGAGTGAAAGTATGCAAAGTAAACTAGCTTTAAAGTATCTATTGTCATGAGTGGTACGACTGTTCTCATGGCAAAGCATGCAGAGCTTAATTTGGGAATAATATACTCAATACGACTAACCTTTCTGTAATAAACAGTGTGCCTATTCCAATCTCTCTGTCATTAATATGAACAGTTGTGGAGGGCTGTTCATGCTTGATACCGTCCGCTGGAGGTGGAAAATTACTGAGAACTACCATTTCACGAGAAGTTTATTTTTGAGTTACACTCAACTAAATAGTTTGGAACTACTTATATTAAATACACAACACAATGGATAAACACTTCAGCTGACAATTAAGTAATATAATCTCCGGTCATTAAAACACTACCAGTAAATTTCCGAACATTCTCATTAGTACACCACTCTACCGGACATCAACATCTAAGTTGTGACGCCATGTTTATCATGTGCACAGAGTACCCACATAAATTGATGTTTAGTAAATCAGATGCTAACATACACTGGTAGTCCTGCCCTGGGGACAGTTTGCAGAATATTCATTTTGAAGCCTTGGATTACTTTTGGTTCAGAATGTAAAATGTGCTTTCTACATTATAATGGTAACCACATGTTTTAAAACTATATTGTTCTGAACGGTGACACACGAAGCTTTCTGAATTCACAACATTCCTAGTTTTGAATATAGGCTTGGTTTAAATGATGCATTACACGTACCGTCTCAAATTTGTTAAATTTTTAAATTATCTTTTTGTATTTAATTTAGATCGTGAATTGTATATTTTTTATGGAATCTTGATGACAGTAGTTGTTTCTAATGCTCTGAGAATATAAGTGTATGCTTTTCTTTGGTTGTCTTCTGTTTCCCTTAGTTTAAACTTCTGCGCCATGTACGCATGCTCATATCGATATTAAAAAATACATGGATACTTCACGGACTACGTAGTTCATTGATCGCCGGTACCGCCGAACGCTGTTCCTGTGTTACATGCATGCCCACGTCAGCAATCACGCCACTACCCTCCCACTGACGTTCTCGTTTCTGATTGGCGAATTGTTGTTATACGAAAATACGACAGAAGCGCCAGGGTAACATGTTTTGTGGACATCTGTAGCGGTGTGTGCTCGGAATTGTTACTTGGGTAAGAAGTTTTTAAGTTGTAGTTAGTTTTTTTAATTGTAAGTGTGCGTTAAAGTAGTAACACTGTGTCTTGGTCTTTGTTGTTGTTTTTATTTGTTGTTACCATTGTGTGAGCCTACAATGCCATTGTTCCTGGAGCCATTTGACATTTGTTTTGAATGACAGTTTGCAATATACAATTATTCCATGATTTGTATGTAACATAACATGTTCTCGAAGGTATTTTTCATATTACTGGGAAGAATTTGTATGTCTCAGAATATCTGGGTCTGACAGAGTGGAATTATAGGACGATGGATAAAACCTTATAGTGAGGAAGGAGCTTCATAATTTATATTTGGCTTGGGCCTTTGAAGGATCTGTGGAAAGTAAATAAATTATATTCTATTTTGTTCTAGTCTTGGGAGGCTTGTGCCCATATAATATTAAGATAAAGTTAAAGGAATGGACTTTGAGGATGTGGACTGGATTTATCTTTGTTCAAGCATCATCTAATGGCTCGCCGTTGTAAACATACTAATATATGAAGATGGCTGTCTTCTGAGTTGTTGTGTTATGTATTCTGATTGAAGTTTACCAGGGTTTGAGAGTTCCTTGCTGCCTCTGTCATCAGAGTGATTAGTGAGCCACATGTGAGGAAGGACCACTGGAATGTTGGTAAACTTTAACCAGACTAAATAGCTCTAGAACCCAGAAGACAGTCATCTTCATACTTACTGCTTTCAGAACCTTAAATCCTACATAGTAATAAACCTTCAGTGCAGTTAAAGGTGAATTTCATGACTAGATGAGTGACTTATCTTTGCAAGGAGTGCTGTGCTCCATGGAATGAATTTGAATATTTTATCTTTGACCAGATTTCTCATTTATTGGAGTCATACTTCTTTAGCGCACTTTTAAGTAAAAAGAATAACAAGGTTAGTGGGTTGTTTTGTATCAGTCTTGCTAGATGGAGTGCATTTCCTGTTCACAGAATAGAATTTATTTACATCTCATTGGTCCTCCATAGTATAAAGCCAAGGATGTCATAATCTGAATACAGTACTTTATAAAACTATAATACTTAACCAGTGCAAACATAAATACATAATTGTTACAGCTGTTTACATAAGTATTTACAGCATTTAAAATTTTCAATTTAATTAAATTCTTCTATAGAGCAGAAGGAGTGAGATGGGTTATTTTTCAGGGCTGATTTAAAAACTTATATGGGATTATGATTTAAATTTCTAGTGTTAGATGGTAGAGCATTGAATAACTTTAATCCTACATGGTAAGCACTTTTATAATAACTGGTGAGGTTGGAATTTGGCATATGGAGGCCCTGTTTGTGCCATGTGTTCTTGTTTTGTATGTTTGAATCTGTTTGAACTTTGTGTAGTCTGAGGAAGTTGTGTTGGTTGACACTGAAGTTGGTATAATACTGGTTCCTAGGTTGATTTTAGTTAGCTGCTTAGGGATTTTCTTACAATAGTATGTTTGGAATATTATAAATCCTATTTTACTACCTTCAGCTGAAAAGTACTTGCTGCATTTTTTATTTTGGACACAAACTTCCAACTGTATTGTGAATAGTAATTCTATCTAACATGACTGAATGCCGAACATAATTTATTTTGTCTGAAAACCATAAAAGAGGGCTGTTTTATGGCAATAAATACCTGAAATGTGCCTGAAGGTTCTAGTTTATGGCACAGTGATAATTTTGAATTGACAAGGGCTCAGAACAGGATGGACTGAGAAAAGTATGTAATGGGTTTGAATGGTGTAGACCTGAGCTCTGAACTTGGAGGTTATGTTTTTGATTTCTCAGAATTGATTCATATGAACAGGAGATGATAATATTAACAATTTACAGGAATGGGGTGTGAGGATGTGAACTGGATTCATCAGGTTTAGGTAGTGGTCCAGTGGCAGGCTCATGTGAATACTAATGAACCTTTGGGATCTATAAAATGCAGAGAATTTGACTAGCTGAGTGACTGTTAGCTTTGCCCCCATGAAGTTCTTAAGCTGGTTTCCAAATATAATGATTGTTCTTCTTCTGAACCAGTGGCTAATTTTGTGAAGCAGTATGTATATGAAGGCTGTGTCACACTTGCAAGATCACCCACTCCAAATCATACTCACCCCTCTCTTGAACAGTACAATTTCTGACTGAACTAGAAGTTGTAGTTTAAACATCTCTATTGAGTACTTCAGAAACGTTTTTTGGTTTAAAGAATAGAAATACAAACAATCCTCCAGAATGATTAAATTTGTGGTTGCTTATTTTTAGGGGGTCCTACCCGACATTTGCATGGAGAGACCGAAGAAAATGACGTAAATCTGAATCAGGATAGTCTGCCTCCGGGCGAAGAATTTAAAATGGGCTCTTGAACAAAAACCAGAATGATGAAAACTCGTAAAGCCCAACCAGTCCAGCAGAAATACGGTCGATTCTAGTCACAAAGTTTTCTATTTTCAGGGCAGGGCCACAACTTGCTTCTTTATCTGGAACAGAAATAAATGTCACGGCCCTAGATTATACTGTTTCTGGGACGGAGTCGGCGTCTGTGTGGTCTGCTTTAGGACTTTTGTTGTTGTTGTAAAAAGTAATCGTTGAAACCGTCGTGAAACTAGCAAACGAACCATTTAACTATATAACGCCATTGTGTCGATTGGTCTAATCATCTTCAGAATGTGATGATCACTTAGCGTTGGTTCATCACGAAATAACCCTTTTGATGGAAGCCGATGGCGGTCCTTGTTCACAAGCGCCCATCACTGGACCCTCCTAGGACCTTTCATGTTTTCCGCCGTAAAATATTAACAGTGCTATGATTAGAAACGAGCACTTCGAACATAAATACAAGCGTCCCAAAAAGATGTGTACACATTATAATGCGGAATATTCGCCTTGTCTGTATACATCTTTTTGGGACACCTGCATGTGTAGGCCTGCATAATAAAATAGCTCTTAGGCTGTTAACTCTAGTAAGTGTATATTCAAACACAACACTGCTACATTTGGATTGAAGGTAACAGGAAAGATCTTTAATTTCTTTTCATGGTTTTGTTGAAAGTGGATTACACAGCAGAAAATGCTCCCTATTCTGACCCATTTGAATCCAGTCTCTACCTTTATATCCTGTTTCCTTGATGTTATCCTTTTTCCCATCTTCCTTTATGTTTCCGATTGAGTTAGGTGCGTTTCTCACCTTCCTAATCGTGCTACATGTTCTGCCCCTTTATTTTATCGCCCTTATATTTTGTAAAGAGCGTTATTAAGCGTCTCGCTACATAATTCTCTCTATCCTGTTACTTTCTGTGTCTTAGGTCCGGCGCATTGCCCTCAAACACTCGATTTGTGATCATCCCGTAATATGAGAAATTCACACACATGCAAAACAGGTAAAGTTCTGGTTTTGATATTTTCTATCTGTCTTTATTCGATCGGTACGCGCTGTTACGCTCAGCATTTCACGTCCAGAATCTCACGTATGGATTAGCGTCATTGTGAATGTTGTACTTTTTCGCAGAACATCGTTTTACATCGTAGTAAAATGCAACAGTATTTAACACACCGTGTGACTGGCAACGTTCACAAATAATCCCCACGATCGGTGTCAGAACCCAGTCGGTCTTAACTTGCTATATATAGCTGATCCATTTAAGCTTTCCTCGCCACCAGCATTAGTTGTATTTGTGACCTGATGATTCTGGCATTGCTTACAGGCCGTTTTGAGGCTGAAGTGATTTGTTTATATTCTCCTGTAGCATTGTTATTATTTCAGTGTAATATGTATCCAACTGTATCATATAGGAAGACTTATTTATTATGATTCCGTCTCCTGTGATCTTAATCAGGCTGGTGTAGCAGTCAGTAATGCTTGAGTCTTATTCATGCAGAAGTACATAATTTCAGTATTGACGGGGTTATCGGTTATCCCAATTTGAGATATTACTGGTTCTCGCCAGGCTCTCCAAATGAATGTCCGGATATATCGTATTTGTGTAGTAAATTCCTTTTGTAAATTTGACTAAAAGATTAAAAAAGACCCTGACCTGTCATTTTCTAACCAGTTATACGAGTTATATTCGGTTATAGTAGGTATATTATGCTGCGAGAATGTGTGTGATTCTTACTGTTGAGTTGAGGTTCGGTCCCATGAAACACTTAGGTATAGAATACGTGCAGGTTAATAACCTTTCTTTACGACAGTTTCGGTTGGAAGTAGGTTTCAAAGCACTGCATAGTCCATACCAAAAGAAAATATCTACGTTCTTTTTTTCCGCGTCCGTACCGGCTCTGTGGCACACCCGGTCGTCCTACCCGTGAATACTGGGGAATCTTTCCCGGGGCGTGAGGCTAATAACCATTTGCAGCCGAGGTTAATTCGTGAAGCTATAATACTTCTACTCCCTCATACGTCTTCATGACGCGGTGCTACGGTAAGCTTATAGATAATGTTGGGACCATGGTCCTTGGACGTCAATTGTCGAAGTGGAAATTGCGTACTCACTTTGTTTACTGTACTCCTTCGCCCCCTGCAGTCAAAATTGAATGTGTGGGAATGGAAAGGCCACGTGTCAGTGCTTTTCAAAAGTGGTGTTTCTTATGGAACTTGAATGACAACAGCGCATGTCGCATTCATAGTTTATGGAGTACGTCATTGCTTTACATATTAAATAGGATTTGAAATTTTCACGGCGGCGAGTCTGAGGATGGCTGTCTTCTGGGTTGTTGCTCATGGAGGCAGTAAGGACCTCTGAAACGTTGGTAAACTTATATCAGACCAAGACAGCCATCTTCTGCTTTACATATTGTCTGACTCGTGCAGTGTTTTATAATTACAGCTGTAGTCTGGTGGTAGAGTCTTGAATTACTAATATTCATTAGAAGTCGCAACGTGTGACTCAGACAAATAACAGAGAAAGATATTTTTTTGTTTTCGCCAGATGTGCGTTTAGAATAAACAACCTCAAAAAAATAAGTCAAATTTTTATCTATATCGTGAAGGGCAAGCTAAGATAGGGACCCAAAGGAATACATTCTTATAATTGGATTACGTCACCAATAACATATCTGAAACTCAAGAAACTGTATTTTATTTGTGACAGCTGTCTTGGTCGAAAACACCATCTGTTGTCATATTCGTTGCTGATGGAAGATTCATAAATATTTTCAGTAATTTCGTGTCAGAGAACCCTGTGACGGTCTTCAGACTTGACAAAAGTTCTTCTACACATAAGAAATATTGCGTATACTCTAGAAGAGAATCTCAAATTGAAGTCAAGGATACTATTGACGTTTCCAGTAACCATGTGCACAGCATAAACAGCAATGACCAATATTTTACAAAGAGAAAAACATGTCAGTGCATACAATCTTGTTGTAAAGCTGTTTGTAGGTCCCAGAAATGTATTTTTATGTCACAGTATTGCACATGTAAATACAGCTCTTAACGACCAGGAGAAATCATCGCCCAGATTTCATTTATGGTTCCAATTCTAAAGGGTTCTGGTGGATTACACTTAAAATTATTCTTTGTCTGGACAAAGGTGGATATGTTGAGACAGTTGAATGACATATGTTGTCTAGTGACGGAGACTAGCTCTATCTGACGGACCCAACTGAGTAGGTACCTTTCACCTGAAGACGGGAAAAAGTCCAGACAAAGAATAATTGTAAATCACCAGGCTTGTTTTTGCCCCAAATAAAATACATTTACCTTAATAGTATGCACCTATAAAACATAAAAAGCTGACTGTCGTCAACCAGGTCAGGGAGAAAAGTGAACATGATCGCCGTGGTGTTTGGACTTCTATCCTAACATGGCAGACAACTAGCAAACGGCCAGGACAAATAAAATACCGGGTTAAAGACGAAAATGAGGTTGAAACGTAAATTAAAAATGTATTTATAGTAACCTGGTAATTAAAAAAAAATTCTAAATTATCTGAAACCAGTTACGTGTCCAAAGAGTGTAAGAAGGGCACATGTTGAAGACAAAAATGTCAATTTGACCGTTACAAGATAAGTTTTGGTAACAGAAATTAACATGAACCTCCCCCCCCACTTTGCCTAAAGTTTGGCTCTTGTGACATACGCCAATTTCCTTCCCACTCATTCAGTTGTAGGTCTGCGCGTTACCTGTGAGCAGGAATTTATGAAAAATGTATCTTTCCTCAAGGCAGAACTATTCACAGAATCGGTAAAGTAATTGTATGTTGCGGGGGGGGGGGGGAGCGAGTCTCATTGGTTAGGTAGTCATGTGACTATCCTACTGCTGTTTCAGAACAAGTCGTTGAATTTAATTTCAGTCGTGAATGTTGGTTTGGCTGTGGAGTGTGTGTGTACTTGTTCTACATATATCTGTAACTACAGACAAGGTAATAATTTCCCCGTTGCATCTCAACCTTTTTGTAATATTCTTTCAGTTACTTTTAGGCTGCAGTTATAATATTTGTGTTCGACTTTTTTTTACGGTTCCAGTACTGAGACTTTGTGAACAAGACACGTTTCAAGCCGGACTGAGAAGTAAACTATCTCCTGTTTGCAAGACATGAATCCATGGCTATGTTAAATAAGCAGCATTATTTAACACACAAGGAAACATTTGCTTAATCATTCAGATAGCGTTTTGTACGTCCAAATGCCGTATCTGTTAGGGAGTGGGCAGACCCCGTTTTAAATATGTGCTTCTAGAAACCAACGAAATACAGAGTGTCCGAAAACTCTGTATACTTAACATTCGATGAATTTGCGTTGCTTGAAACTCGATGTTCCGTTATTTTGCATATCTGAAAGATGGGAAAATATTTGCGGCTTCCTCGTAAATAGAACTCGCCGAGGTCGATAAAAGGGTTATTATTCCGTTATGTAATGCGTATACATGTTTGTGACAACTGTAGTGTTATCTGTACAGACTTGATTTGTGTCTTTAGGGACTATCTTGAGTATAAAAAACTATTAAGCTGCAGAGATATTTCCTTCCTTGGTTTTAGTTTATTCTTCTTGAATAGCGTACATTTGTATGGGTAAAAAGACGTAACGTTACGCGACAGATGAATCTGTTATAACGCAAGTTAATCCGACGGGGAGCAGAGTCCTTGGCAAGCTGATTGTCGCTCATTTGATTAAGAAATGTCCATTGTTTCATGGACCCCAAAGGTTCCTTACCTTTGGACCTTATCGCGAGTCAAATGAAGCTGTCCATACTTTCCACACAATATTTATTCTAAGCTATATGTTAATGTTACCTTCCTATTTAATCATGTCTCTCAGCTGGTACTAAGTTTTATTAACCAAACTTGGGTAAGCTATCTAACTGTCCTCGTCTAATCGTTCTTGGTTTAGCACCCCAGAAATATTGAGGAATGGAACCTAAGAATTTTGAAGATTCTTATGTTTATTATTCTCTAGCCGTAACTTTATCGAGCGGACGATTAATGGCAGATGGTTTGTCAGATAAATTTAGGGGTGGCAATAATAAATTACCATTGAAACCATGACGTCTAGATTTTCGATTAAAATTGTGGGCCTATCTAGACAACCTCTCCCAGTACACGGTTGTAGTTAGCTAGTGATTTGATTTAGCTCGTGGGTACAGCTGCCTCGACGTTATAGATCTACAGTTACGTTAATCGGTTCGAAGTCGTAACAAATCCAAGACAACGTTGGATTGGTATGAGTCAGTAATGTTGCATATGATCTTAGGCACGGAATTGATGAGTCATCGAACTTCTGATTTTCTAGAACCTTTAGAATCTCCCGTGATTCATGTGAACTTTGTTTTACTGTCACTACTCTGATTACATTAATTTAATCCTACCGTTATAAAATACATCGCGTAATTGAGTGACACTTTGTACTATCCTCTTGTATCGGCACATTACTTCGTTAATATAATAAAAACTACATTTACAACATTTGAAAGCAAGAGCAATATGTATAAATTTCCATAGGTATAAAATATGTCGTATTTCGCGTTTAAAAGCGTTGAAAATTTTTGAATAACGAATATTAGTAGGAGTTTGTTTTCTGGTAAATTGTGGAACTGATTTTGTGAAAGTATGTGGTTTTGCTGCTGCTGTTGAATGACGTGGTGTAGCTATCAATTGATATCGATGTTATTATGTAGCGGAATTACTCATTATACATGTATTATTTCGCAACGAAAGTAATTAACACGTCCTGTTCAGTGACTCGAAATTAATCTCGTCGCTCACTGACTACGGCTGAGAAAACTCCGGAGAGAAGAGGTCAAATTCGATTCCTTGATGATTTCACTTTCCATTCCGTCTGACCTACGATTCCCACTTCCTTTGGCTTTCTATCGTAGTTTCATTTTGGTTAGGTCACATTATCTTTGCTGCTAATTGTACTTAAACGTCTTTGATTCTTATAATTCGACCGATGGCATGTGCTTCAAAAAATGTTGATCCATGAATTGTCTCTGCAGTGACCGTGAAATTATTGCTGTAGTAATCCTTTTTTTCAGTTTGATGGTTACCACGTCAGGATCAGCAGTAGAAAATGGATTGACTTAATGAACATCATTTTACATTATTCCAACTTTTTCAAAGCGGATCAGAGATTCGACCACGAAAATTGAATCGGTCTTTCACCGCTCAGAACATGAAGCAGTTTGCTGAATTCGCCCGCATTTCATTGCGTCCACATAAAACTAATGTACGCGTCAATATGGATTTTGTAATGTTAATCGGGCGCAGTCTCGGCACATTTCACAAGAAGATTAATACCTTCGGTTTCATCTTAATTTTGTGAGGATCTGCGTTTAGTTTGTTTTCAGGAAAAACGTATTACGAGTAGGCCTACGCTTCTCGACACACGCTGCTTCACAGTGTTGGGGATTGTTACATAACATATTACACAAGACTGTACGAAGGTCAATATCTTTTCTGGTGTTTTCGCGTCAGAGGAATACAAGGATCAAGGATATATCTTTTTAAAAAAAGTCACATCATAAACAATAGTTGATCAGATTTCATGTTCTCACAGAAATGAATTCTAGGTAGATACCTGCATACCAGTGCGGAATTACTACCCAGAAGGTGACTGCCTTCTTGATTGTAGCGCCGTGTTGTCTGAAACGCTGGTAAACTTTTTCCAGAATACACGGCGCTACAATCCAGATGACAACCGTGAAAACATCGAATCCTACCTACTAACAAGAAAACCAACATCGACAATAGTTGGCCATATGCGCACATCACAGTACGTGTTCATTGTTTACGACGGCAAACTCTCACGTTCTTTGCGCGAAGTAGCTGGTTATTTTATTCCGAACTGGTTTCTGGCCGTAATAGAACACCCTATTGTCAAATCGGACAACCAAGAAAACATCAGTACATAAACACTAAAGCAAAATTAGAGGAGGGTTCGGTTTTGGTCTCTGTTCCGTTAAATATAACAAAATTTGTCTCCTTGGCATTGTATACGCCCCTGAAGATAAATGCAGATGAAGCCACAACTCCTGAAACTAACCCCCATTTAGCAGAAACATACTTGAGAAACTGAGTGTATCTTAGATAGTCTAGAAATTTCACGCGTTTTATGCAGTCTCGTTGTTCACAAGATATTTCGTCTGTAAGCCCTATCCAGTCTCGCGTCCCACTTCTGTAAGATCCGTTTTAATATTATTCTCTCATCTGCGTGTCTCAAGTGGTCTTTTTCGTTCAGGGCTTTCTGCGTTTTGTTTTGAGCATTTCTCACCTTCAATATGTGCTACAGTCCCCATTAATCTCATTCTTGATCGAATGTAGTGTTTGCTCGAGCCATGCCTGATCACGAGATTTGAAGGTTCTCACAGCAGCCGTCAGCCTTATTCATGCCTGATCGAATGAACGCGAAAGAGTCTTTGTGCATCATCTATTGCGATGTGGCCTTTGGCCGTGTTTCTATCCTGTTCTCGTGCGTAGGTCTACCTGAAACCGGGAAACCTAAGTAACCTTCGAAAGCCAAGACAAAGGACACACTGTGGTACTTTCAACTCTTGTACTTTTTATTAATTCTCGAACTTTGTTACGTCGTGGACTTCGATATCAAAGTGCTCCAATGTCAGTCACAGATAAGTTTACACGAATAATCATTATGGTGTAAGCATTGGCTCCGCTGGCCGTTCATTTAGTAAGAAATGTAGTTTATTTTTTAACTGTTTTAAAATTAAACCTTCAGTAAAATTTACGATCACGGCCACTATCTCGAACTCTGGCTTTGAACTGGGTTTATATTCCTAAAGTTAAAATGTACTTTGGTCTTCGGAGACGTGTCTGACCAAATTATGATGCGTATATATTATTTCAAAATGTCATGAGTCCTTATTACATCACGTCTCATAAGTTTACTGTCGGCCGATGTTGAACGCGTTATTTCAATGCCAATCAGGCCTACAATAACTCCATGGAGCGGAATCCTTTGAATGAGAAGCTGACAGTCGCTCAGATAGATAGGCAGAACCCAAAGATGCATTCCCAGAAGCCCGCAATCGATTTTTATCCGGATCCAGATAAATCTACTCCACATCATATTACCAGGGCCACCACGGTACCGCGTTTGTACTAGACGACCGGAGTTCTATTCGCGACAGGGCAGGATTTTTATCTGCGCCACAACGCCCGATGTCCATCCAGCCAGCTGTCCGGGGGTCGGGACTTGAAATCTTTCGTTTGCCTTCACTTCTCCAAAGTGTAAAATCACACTTATTAATTCGTCTTTTTTCAGTCAGTTGATATAAACACCCGAATCCTTGTTTGAAGGTTTGCAACATATCCATAACATTGCGGTAATAAGTTTTAGATGGTAGAGAAAATTACTCCATTGAGGAGAATCCTTCTGATAATCTGATAGTCTCTCACGTAGTCTAGAAATCACCCGCCAGTTATGGATCCCGAAAGCTCATTAATTACTGAGTTTACAGGCGTCGGCCACCGAGACAGACAATTCCAGTGCGCACTTTCCCACCGTGTTCAATTAATTTAATATAACCTTCTCTTATGAGCGTTAGTTTCCGAGATGATCCCTTCCCTTCCGGTTTTGAATTAAAGTTCTTTATGAATTTTTTATCTCCCATGTGTGGGGGGGGGGGGCGGCTACGTGTCTCGCCCGTCTCATGCCCCTTGTTGTGAAACCCTGGGTGAAGAGTACAGATTATGAAGACTGTTGACCTAGTTTTATGACGATGTGTTGTTTAACTGATACGTATTTTTGAAGATTTTCCTTCGTCCTGTATCTTGGAAACTGACGCTGCTGTAGTCGTTATTTAAAAATTGAAGATTGGGTAAATCCTCACGAGGTGCAGCCTTCGGACATTGTCCTGGTTCCGACCCAGCTCCATCCAGTGGACTCAACAGATGAAGTTTTATGTTTTTACCTGATGACAGCTTTCGATTTAAACTAGAGACAGGAGATCGGCGAGAGGGTGGTGTCCACAGACGAATGAGACTGGTTTTAAAACTCCCAGTTCTAGTTTTCAAACACTTCGTTGTATGTTTTTCTCTTAGGGCGAGAGACCAAGTTTCACACCCATATAAAGTAATAGGCAACATTAAAGTTTGTCTTTATTTGTTGACAGGAAGACAATAATATTCAGAACTAAATGGTACTAGATATTTCTATAATTTAATCTGGTCTTTGTTCCCGAATATAACTTTGAGAGAGATCTTTTCTGAGTGTAAAGCGTCTTGGTCTTTAAGTTGGTCACTCATTTGCGTCTAGTACCAAGGTTAAGAATGTTTGGAGCTGTAGCTACCTAAGTTTCACACTCGCCTTCATGACTCGTGATATTATGGTTAATTAAGCACAGGGACAGATTTATTTACTGTCGCTAACCAAACGAAAGACGTATTTGTCTTCCATAAGTAATAGACGTTTTCTTAAAATACATCCTGGTTCAAAATGTACGTACCAGGTTTAACTTTTTTAGAATATTAGTTTTAGTTCTTGCTGTTTAAGGCTTATCGCGTTTAGAGTAGTCGTCCAAATCTCTTGCGAAATATCTTGACGAGGTTTGAAATTGTGTCCCTGACACCAAACGTTACTAGACCTTTTCTGGGCTCTGGTAAGATCGAATCTACTCGTCGATGATTAATATACGCTGCTCCGTACTGTTCAGTTCTACAGTGTGTTAGCAGAGTTTCTTAAAATGTTCTTACGTATTGCGGAAAAAATTTGGAAGTACATTTTGGACCACACTGTAAGTGATATGAATTCCGGTGATTAATACTGTTCAGAATTCGTCTTGCATGGGCACTGCTTCTGATTTCGAGCAGGTCTGTCTGAAGAAGGCGGGTGGTGTCACTCAGTACGGGCGTGGATCTGGGGAGGCTTTGCCAATTGTTTCGATATTGTGCAGGCCGGAAGTTGAAACCGCAGGTTTGGCTGTTTTCCCGGCTTCAGTGTAAAGCGTCCAACGCGGAAGTGTGCTGCTGCCCAGTTGCACGGAGCATATCTCGACAAACATTCTGCAAAGCGAAGCAGAAGGGACGGAATGTATACATTTTCTAAATTTGTTCTTTTTCTGACACTGACCTTGGTTTTGCCTGAAAAAAAAGTGAATATTATTGCTGATGCAAATCATTTGGCAACCACACTACAGTTATTATTACGCTGCATAGGCGGGAATTATTTATTATTGTATTTCGCTGAACCTACTTTATATCGTAAACTGTTTTAAATAAATGCTGTAGATAATGATTATATGTTGTAACGATACAAGTACGTTTAGCTATTTTTATGCAACAATTAAATGTTGAATGGCGTAGGTAATAAATCCTACCAAAATGTGGCAGTGTCAGATCGAAACTCCATTCACAAAATTGATAGCAACTTAAAGTCTGTGAATGTCGAAAGATACGTCATTGTTACTTCACTTTTAGAAGAAATGCTTCAGGTTGCGTGTTCCCGTAACAGCGTCTTGTTCTCCAGTCGTGACCTTAATTTCGTCTTCAGTATTCATCCTCACGCGCGTAAACGTAACACGCCATAATAAAACTTATACGTCGTCCTTGTGCAAATTTTTTTTATATAATTTACGACTGACGTGTTATCCGCGGGGCGGAAGCCAAGAACCGGTCTAGGTTGTAGTGCACGTGATGAGTTGTTATCCGCGGGCCTCGTGCGATATCTTCTGTGTTTTGTGCGGCCCCACATCCACCAGTTTTAATAAATTTTAAGTTTCGAATGTATTGCTTTTAAACTAACGAAATTCACATGCCTGTGTTCTTGTGGGAAGATGAACAGAAAATGTGCCTCAAGCGTGGAATTTGTCAAAGTATCGCAGCCATGTGATGGTTACCCGAACAGCCCCAACTTTTTTAAGCTGCCCGTAGTCGTGTTTCACAAGCCTGGTGTCCGATCAACAATCACGCTGTCTCGCGTTCGATTCCATATTGTATTTTCTTCGTAATGTAATACTATCGTAAATTCAGTTGATATTTTCCTTTGTCTTTTTGCATTGTTCTTTTGTATTATCCGACCGTCGTTCGGCCTTATTAAGTCGGATAATCGTGACTACGAACTGTAAGCAGTGTTGCCGAGCCACTAAAGATCAAAACTTCCTCATTAGCGAAAGCCCTGTGGTACTTGAAAGTCTTTCATCTGTTTTCCAGTCTGTTTGGACGCCCTGACTGTGTTCCGTGGAGAATGAAAAAAATACAGGTGCCCCCAAAAAGATTTATGGACAAATTTATTTAATGAAATATACATTTTAATAAACTAAATCGTTACAATACGTCAGTATTGGCACTTAATAAATTAGCTAATCTAGTGTAGGTGTTCAAAGTGACCATCGTTAGCTTCGTGGCACAGTTGACAGCGGCGAGGAAAGGCTGACAGGCGGCCACCAAAGTTGCTGCTGTGTGTACATCTTTTTGGGGCAGCCTTTGTATAAAGAGAGGACTAGACTGGGGGAAGGGAAACTGACCTTATTAGAGTAATTTTGCCGCCCCCCTGAAATTAGCTTAGCCTGTGCGTAAACCCGCGTCTGGACAAGAGAGAGAGAGAGAGGAAGTAGGAGGCTGGAGAAAAGTTATCAGGGTGGTTAAATCTAGGAGGGGTGGGTGTGGGGCATGAAAGAGACCGGACCATGTAGGCGTAGACAAGACAATATTAAAGAGAATTTGAAAGAAATAAGCTGTGAGAATGTGAGCAGAACTAGGGTAATTTAGAATAGGGCCCAGTGGCGAACACGAGAATGGAACTTTGGGTTTCGTAAAGGGAGCGGAATTTCCAAACCAGCTCCAGGACAGCTCAGTGGAATGAGCTAATGGTTTATGAGTCAGCGGCATAAGTTACTCCGTATCAGGAATATGTCGTGCTATTAAGCATAAACATAAGCATCGGCCGATAAGGAGTGAGTTAACACAGCATTTTTTATTTTCGTGTGGTCGATGTAATACGTTGCATGTAATTCCGGTATGTATGGCAAAGTCAGCATGTATGACAGGCTTTCCGGGCAGTTACATATGGTACTGAAATTTGACGCTCATTTGCTTAATTGTAAGTTGAATTTGCTAAACACAGACACTCAAGATCATTCTCCGCTCCACACATACGGACACGTATATATGGTACAGAATTATATATAAAGTAATTAAACTGTACTTTGTGAAGGAAGAAACATTTACGTTTCTAAACGGTTGACATGTGAATACGTAATAAAATTTATTTCGCGTTGATTGTTTTTTATACTGTCTGCTAACATTTGCCGACATTGGTGTTTGAATTTTTATTTTTAGATTCGCTGAGTTACGTCGGAAGGCTTTGGTAGTTGGCGAGAACTGTTAAGTGTTTACACATTCTGTGTCGGAGATGGGAAGATTACAAGGGCGAAACTTATAAAAATGTAGGATGTGTAAAAAATCTAAAGTACTTTTTTTATTGCTACTACGAACAGTTTCTTTGGTAGTAATTCTAGGATATAAGATAAGCTGACTAGTGTGTATGATAATATTATGTCGCGAATGACTTCTAGTTTGCGTAGCAAACCACCTTATTGTGTAAGTACACAGTTACGTAAGAAACCTGCCCTAAGGTAAAAAGCAAAATATTTCGCAATGCGTTCTGTGCGCTTGGGACTAGGCAAGGTTGTTCCGCGTCGTTAACAAGATTCCAAGGTTTATTTGTGGCATAAGTCTTCAGGATCCTCAACATTTTGTGGTTATACGGTCATGGTTTATGCTTGTTACAATGATCAAATGAAGGAGAATTGTATGGAAGGGTATTTATCACCCACAATATAGATCAGAAATTCACACAGAATTTTCGTTAAAAAAACCTGAATGGAAAAGACCTCGTAAGACGTTTGGGTGTGTTGTAAAGATTTTGAAATTATGTTGCTGAAAAATGGACTGTTGTGGACTGAATTTATCTACCTCAGAGCTTTTGTGGACAAGGTAATGAACCTTCGGGTTCCATAAAGGGCGAGAAATATCTTGACCGGCCAAGCGACTGTCAGCTTCTCAAGATTAACTGTTCCACAATGTTGGAGATGGTTTAAATTACACTACCCAACGATTTTATTGGCAATATAAAAGCATTTACGCTGTTATAATAGAGATTTCTAACTTTATTTTCACAAAATAAGTGAAAATTGAAAACTTGGTTTACAGAAATATTCTGTTTTCATTTGAAATCTTCACCGTCATGATTTACGTTTGTAGGTGATGTCCTTTGCTCCAGCAATAATTGGATCCACGTGCTCTAATATAATACTCGTTTTATATCTTGTGTTATCATTGTCTTACAGCTTAACAAATACGCACAGTTTGCTTTTAAGCAAAGTATTCGGGGGCGTTGTACCTTCATTCTTTTTTTAAATTAACTTACTTGAAACACACCACCATGTTTAAACTCACTTCCTGGTAGCAGAACCCGGAAGTTCAACACCGACAACGCCAAAGTTTGCTACAGGCGTAAAGTGTTTAACACAATTTTTATTTTCAAAGGTAAGAATTATTACCTAAAAACGAGGTTGGAAGAAGACTGTATAACTCAAAAAATTCGTGACTGAAAATGTATAACATGAAACAGATTTGCTTACTATGGATATAAAGACACAGGAGTAGATGGTATAAATGGAGAGCTGGTATCGTATCCTTATACACGTTTCTTTTAATGCATGCCGTTCAGTATTGAATGAATTATTTAACCACGCTGTAAAACGTCTTGGATTAATAAGGCGTCTGAGGAATGGTGCAAAGATATGGAATGCAAAAGCTTGTAAGGTGTTATCTCGAACTATTTCTGGGAAGGGAAGCTACGAATATCCCGAGAAATTGAAGGGAATTTGTTTCCGGAGTCAGATAGTGCCAGGGTCATAAGATCAATGCAACAACAAATGTTTTCTTCTCGAAAAAGAGTAGCCCGAGATGGTTCTATATGTTGCATATGAAGTTTGATTGCTGTCATTTGAACCATGCCAGATTCGAACCCGTTCACAGGCATTAGGTGAGGCCCAGACCCAGGCAGACTTCCAAACTGAGGTATAAATCACCTTGGATACATGTTTCCATTCTGGTGATCATCATCACTAGCCTGTTTAATGTCAGCAATCCTCTTGGTGATGTTTATCGGGCACATTCCATTAGGAAAGGCTTTTTCAAGTATTTTATCTGGGACAGAAACTATCCTGAAGATGTTTATGATGAAGCCATCAATGAAATATGGATGATGACTTCTGGTCTTGGAGAGTTGTATTTACATATGCAATGCTGTGAAATAAAAAAATTCTGGGCCCTGTGTACAGCTTTACCATAGGATTGTACTGCACCAACATGTTATTTTTGTAAAATTTTGGCCACCACTGGTTATACTGTGCTGAAGTTGTCGCACGTGGTTACCTAAAACTTCATTGACTAATAGCGGAATCATTTGGATATTATATATTTGTGCTCATACAGTGCATTCAGGTTCTTCTTCTTCTATGGCTCTCCGGTCCGTATTCGGTCCATGGCCTCCTCAATTCTCCTCCTCCATTCGATCCTCTGTTAGGTCCATTCTATCCGAGGCTTTGATTGAGGTTTCGGTGCAAGGTTGTTAGCCTTGTGACCAACCCCCAACCTGGAGGACCAGGGTACCTGTCTTAGTCTGACCTCTCCCCCTCGACCAATCTGGCTAGGGAGGCCCTACCAGTAGCTCTTGAGGTCACTGAGGTACTCAAGCCCCACCACCACGACAACGTGCAGGTTTGACCCTGAAATAGATGGAAATAATTTGTTCAAAGAAGGATGAAAGTAGGAGACTTTGATTAATTAGGAACTGAACATTCCTGGAATTTTGTGAAACCCTAAAGTTGATCAGTGATAAGTTTCTGTCCTGCGCTCTTACTAGGGACACTGCAGTGTCATTGTGTGACACTTGATTTAAAAGTAAACTTTTGATGTTACTTTTATAACTGGTCCTTAGTTTTACAAAATCATTCCATATGATTGCCAATGTTTGATTTTTATATTTTCCTTGTTCCAGCAAATCAAAACATGTTTGAAGAAAAGTGAGTAAAATTAGAAGTTGTAGCATTCAGCTGAGTTTCTATAAATATGCATGTGTAAATGCTTGAATTTGATTGGACTGTTAGCTGAGCTTGCGAATGATAGCATGATTATATTGCGGCATATTTGTAGTTGTTAATTCAGAGTTATTACTCCACAACAATGGTATTTAATGTGTATTCTGACAGTTTGTCTCTTGTTTCATCTGTAATTTTCTTTTGTTACAGTCAATGTCTGTTTTTATACAGGTATAAACTTAAATAATGTGTATTATTAAAATATAGTAATTCCATGTACATAGAAATATTTTTCCAGAATACAGATAATTAGCAATCACAGAGCAAGTAATTTCTCAACTCCACTTCATTATGATCTGCTGTACTTTTATATTATTTTCTGGTTGTGTAGCAGTGCCTTATTCTGAACCACTGCAGGCAGACATTAAATTGTCTAATTTAAGTATTTGTTTGTGAAAGATGTTTTTAAGTTTTTGAAGCCAATGGCCACTCAAATTAAGTGAATTGACACATGCATGTAGTACGTGATATTATTGAATTGAAATTACATCTTTTCTGTGCATGTCAGTGAATGTGATTGTTGTCACAGTTTACATAAAGTTGAGTTTTGCTTGCATGCCTGTTCGCTCACAGATGTCCTTTATTGCGTTCATGGGCTGTGATCTCATTTTTCTCCCCCTTTTTGCTTTTATTATTAAAAACCTGCCAAGCACTGTTAAAGCTCACTTTGGCACTGAAAATTCATAAAGCTATATCAAAGTAATCATTAAGTATGGTTGTTGTTATTTGTGAAATTGTTCAGTAATGCAGACATCTATGGATGAAATTAAAAATTAGGAAATGAAAACTGGAAAATAAAAGATTATTTCAAGACCAATGGACTGATAAATATTGTTTTATTGACTGGCAAGTTAGAATAATATAAAATGAATGTAAGTGTACTGTAAGAGTAGAATTTGATGACAGTTTTAAAACAAGCAACGAAATTTCAACCCATATCCCTCTTAAAGAACAAAGTTGCTTCTCTGGTTGAGTCACTGAGTGTCCAAGCAAATTGTCTTGAAAACTTTGCACAGACAGTATGAAGTTTGAACCAAATTAAAGTTTGAAGATATGTCGATATTTCAGACTACATCTACTAACAGATATATATGTAAGTTAATTTACAATTTTGAGGCTATAGAATTAAGGGATATATGAACTGCACAAAATGAAATGTTTGTTTATGTGTGGCATAACATCTGATTTTAAAATGTTTGAACAACATACAGGACTTTCATTGCAAGGTCAGCCATATGGTTTGAATTAGATTCAGGCATTGCAGTGTCATCTTAAGAAGCAAATCTGTGTGAGCGTTTGAGGTGTGCATTTTCTGCAGTGGTGAAAATATTGTTATCCTACAAGTTGACACTATGTTGTCATATGAGAGTTGTTTCCATGTAATTGTAAAATTTTCTTCATGCCTCTTTTCATTACTTATAAATATATTTCATTCTTATAGAGAAAATATTTAATATTAATTTATGCTTTTTCGGTTAGGATGGAATGTAACCAAATTATATCTTGAGTAATTCTCTTTGTATTATTTTTAACTAAAAAGAATGTGTAAATTTAGAATGACAGTGGTCAGCTTTTATATGAACACCTGCATGTACAACAATGCAATAAGAAGTATTGGAATTTCTAAACCACTCCTGCAACATTATTGACTGAGCATGCCATAAGGCTCATTTCTTATGCATGCAGTATAATCTTCTTCTATTCTATTTCTTTATCTACTATAAAAATGTGTGATTCCTCGTTGTCGTCAAAAAATGGCGTCATCAATAATGTCAACAGATATAACGTCGTCTCTCACTTTTCTGATGACTTAGACCATATTAACAACTCACGTAGAAAAACAGACGAAGATTTGCAAGGGTGGGATTGGACGTAGAAAGTTGACTGACCAAGAACAGTTGGCCTCTGAAAAGCCACGTAAGGAAATAAAACATCAGATCTATTTAACAAATAAAGAAAAGTGAAAGAAGACTTACATTGATAAACGTAAAAAAACATATTCAACAAGAACAGAAGGGAAAAAAGCAGACGAAGATTTGCAAGGGTGGGGTTGGACGTAGAAAGTTGACTGACCAAGAACAGTTGGCCTCTGAACAGCGACGTAAAGAAGTAAAATATCAGATTAGAGAAAGCGCTCCGAAATGAGCGCGTTGCTCTAGTAGACTAAATAAACCGTATTGCACTCCATTCCTTTACTAATTGTTAATTCATAGGTTCCTTTGGCATTGTCGCATTAGTATATATTGGAGTTTGCAGCCCTTTGCCCTGATTATTTCCTCCCCTGTGAGCTGTGCTAACAAGGGAATGGTCTGGTTGGTCAGGTCAAAACCTCACGTGAAATTTTGCTCGTCAACAGAGCCTCTAGTAACGATTGTACACATAATTTCAGCTGCTGATACGCTGTGCAAGGGTGTGGAAAAAAAATGCTCAAAATTCGAATGTACATTTAAAATTTTCGCCATCACGTCTGTCAATAATACTAATAATATGGAGAAGGCTGTGAATTATGAAGATCCTCATTATGCAATTTTCTCTAATCTCCTGTTGCTTCCTCCCTTTTAGGTCCAAACATTCTCCTAAGCACCCTCAGTGGGTTTCCTTTAAATGTGTGAGCCAAGTTTCACACCCTTAAAAAAACATCATAGTTTTATATAAGGTGTTATGTTTTAATCTTCAGATTTCTAGGCTGGAGATGGAAAGATAAAGATTCTGAATTGAATGGTAGCAGTCGTTCTGCAAATTCAGTCAGGTCTCAAGTTGAAGATGGATGTCTTCTGAGTTGTTGCTCTATGTAAAGTTTGCAATTGTAATCATGAGACTTGCAAGGAATGCAGTAAGTCCAAAGTGTTAAAGGCAGAAGCTATCTTTCCTCCTTCACCCCACTTCCTCACCCTCCAAGTCTCAAGATTACAGTCACGAACAGTAGTCTGTTAGATATTCACCAACATTTCATAGGGTCTTTATCCTGGTGATGGAGGCTGTATTCTTCTCTGAAATGTTAGTATTTACCAGACCACTTGGTCCATCTTAAATAGTTCAGATAAAGGTATTTTATGTGTATTTAGCTTATCTGTGAGAGGTATTTGAACAAGATCCAGTGTACCTCCAGAATAGGTACAGAGTACCGCTTGGCTCTCCTTTTACTAAAATGGAAACATGGAATGCCCTTTGATGTATAATTTATTAATGTTTTGTCATTGTAGGAACATGGGCAGCTTCTGGATAGAAGGAACCATTGGTGCCATAAAAGTCTTGGCTTTTGTATGCGACATCATTACATACCCTGTATATCTCATTTTGCAAAGGCCATGGGAAAAGAAGACGTTGTCTAGAAGAGTAAAAGTGAGTATTCTTTCAATATTGTTGTTTTAAGTGGCACAAAAAGTGAATGTGAGGGATTGTTAATGCTCATCTGTTTTTATGTTATTTTTTCTCTCTCTTCTTGTATTATGTATGAAGTGAAAGTGAAAAACTTATTTCTGTATGTTTCCCTTGTTTATTAACAGGCTCAGCCTGTTTCTATAGAAGAAAAGTCCATTACGTATCGCAGTTTGCAAGAGCCTCGTGAGGTTCATGTTCAATTGTTACGTGAGGGAGTAGAGACAATGACAGAAATGTTGCATTTTGTATCAAAACTGCATGAAAAAAAACGATGTCTGGGAACACGAGAGATACTTGCAGAAGAGGATGAAGTTCAGCCAAATAAGCGAGTGTTCAAGAAGGTGAGATGTTGGATGGGTAATATTCTGTCTTCGTGATTGTAGCCACAAAAGTTTAGAGTTTTATTTTTTAAATATTGGAGTTTACAAACATACCACTCTACATTTACAGTAAATCTAATTTATTTATATGAAACTGATAATGTATAAAGATTCCAGCTTTTGTTGAAAGACTTCTTTGTTATGTGAATGTTTGTGGTTACTGAAATTCTCTGTTGTACTGGTAAATTTTTTTTTCTTTTTTATTTCTAGTATGTTATGGGAGATTACAAATGGAAAACATTCACAGAAGTTGAAAGACTTGCCGCTAGTTTTGGCCGAGGCCTGAGGTTACTTGGACAACCTTCCAAAGCCAATGTAGTTTTATTTGCTGAAACCAGAGCTGAGTGGCTTATAGCAGCTCATGGCTGTTTCAAACAAAACATTCCTGGTGAGTAAGGTAATCCTTTATTGTTTGAGGGGTCATAGAGGTCACTTTGCGACTGGCTCATGATACAGATGGAACATCTGGGAAGCTCTGTATTTAGTGAAACCAGCAGTTAACTGAATTTTTCAGTAGCTCAACCCTGCATGAAACGGGGCATGTTCACATATGTTTAATCACAGACTTCATGATACAGATTCCTCCTTGAGAAGTTAATAATTGCCCAGTTGGTGAAGAAATTCATGTCTTATGGAACATTAAGGTCTATTACTGTGTTCGTAAGAGCCTGCAAACATGTTCGATGAAAACACTGTATTAATCAGAGTATTCTTTATTTCAGTGGTTACTATATATGCTACATTAGGTGAAGAAGCAATAGCTCATGGGATAAATGAAACTGAAGTGTCATTAGTTATTACATCACATGACTTGTTACCGAAATTTAAGAATGTATTGGCAAAAACTCCAAACGTGAAGAAAGTAATTTATATGGAAGATCAGCTAGCAAAGACAGATATTTCTGGATTTAAGAGTGGCATTGATATCGTCCCATTTTCAGAAGTGCTGAAATCTGGAGAACTGTCTGATATTGGTAAGTTTCTGTGTGCTTCTCTTATGTTGATGCTATTCTTCTGGGTTTTGGCACTGTGTAGACATTACACCAAAACTCTGAAGATCATTCTCGTCACCATGATCTCATGTATATATATTATTTTGTTCACATGCGTTTTCTCTCCATCCCCACCATAACGCTAGCTTGTAGTCTACAGATCAGACCCAGCCTGGTCAGTGAATTGTATACTCTGTACAACAAAACCAGAAATGATGTAAGTGTACTGCTGGCATCATATTTCTGATCTTTTGCATTTTCCTTATTTTTTCTCTTTGTGGCTTTTCTCTACCTTCCTTTAATTAAAATTGTGTGCCAGATATGTATTAAGCAAGGACACCAACATGTGTAGAAAAATATGTGTTAATATAAGTGATTTTTCCAAGACATGGAGCAAGGTTGCATGTTAAACCAAAGGTAAGGACTGTACTTGGCGTGGACTTCCATGTTTGCTGGTAGACAAGTGGGTTACATGTAAGACTAATAGTGATGGGAATGTTAAGAATGCAAATTCAGGTCATGGTAGCAGGATATTTTTTTTTAATGTGTGTTGTATATGCACAAATACTCATTTAAATTGCGCTGTTGTGTATTAGTCAACTACGTATATGATTCAAAATATGAAGAGCAATTGGAAGTGGATTTTGATATTTCAAAGAGAATGTGTAATTATTGTTTGTCTATAAAGCATCCACAGTTTGGTAAGTTTTGTTAATGAGTAAGAAGCAGTCATTGTTTTTTGGTGCTGTCCACTTTTATCACTTTATTATTTGTACAACATTGGCGAGACTTGAAGTATGAAGGTAGCCGAATTTTACTTTTCCATTATTGGAAATATGAACTGGTATGCTAGCCCTTGAGAGGGCTATTTTCAAGATTTGGCATCTTAATATGTTCAGAATCCCGTAGCTTTCCTTTAAGCTCTTTATTTTTTGTTGCACACTGTACAAAAACTGTTACATGACATAAAATGTAGAGATCCCTTTGCATTCTGTAGCTTGTTTGAAATCTGTTTTGATGTAGTGTACATGTAAATAATGCTTGGAAAATGTATGCATTTGTAATGTTTGTAATGAAATGATAGGAACCAAAATTAAATTCAAATAACAGCTTTTTGTGCAAACACACACATTTTGTAAATCTGATAGGTAGTTATATATTATTTTTATTTTTGCAGCTGAGGTTCCACCTTCTGCTGAAGACATAGCCATCATCATGTATACAAGTGGATCTACAGGGGCTCCTAAAGGTGTTCTGCTCACACATAAAAACATGATAAGCACTCTAAAGGCCTTCGCAGATGCTGTCTATATTTACAATGATGATGTTTTCATGGGCTACTTGCCACTGGCACATGTATTTGAACTTCTTGCAGGTAAAGCATAAGTCATTAAGGAGACTTTCTAAGGTTATGTACATAAACCATTTGATTCCAGAGTTGCTTAAGTATAAACAAAGTGTAAAGTGTATTACTGATACTTGGACTTCATGGATAAAAGATGGCTGTTACAAGAGGCTCAACTGGTAGAATGGCTGGTTGCTAGTAGTATGGTCACTATCCTCCAGTGAGGCTAATTTCTATTTAAATAATACTTAATGAAGTATTTTGTGTGATGTAAGGAAAGTGTACCAAAGCTTTGGCCCTGTCCATTGTACTCCACAACATTCAAGTGTTTGTACAAGTCCTGCTGTTAGAATTGGCTCACCTTTCTGCATGTGTCAGCAAGTTACTATACTGACTGTTCTCTTCCAAATTATTATACAGCAACATGTGTTGTTAAAGATTTTATGCTGTTTATCCGAAACTTTGTTTTTAAGTATTTTATCCTGTAAATATGGCTTGTTTTATCATGACTGGACCATTATGTCTGTGCATAATAAATGTGGTATGGGAAGTGCAGTTGCTTTGTTAAGAGCAGCTCCCACATTTGTATCATAATCATAAATTACAAATATTAGCATCACTTCCTGTTTTCATAAAACTTTGGTTCATTGGTTACAAAAAGGGAAAAGTGATGGTCATTCCTAATTTACTATGCTAATAAACATGCAATGTAATTTTCAGAATCTGTATGCCTGCTCTGTGGCGTTTCCATTGGGTACTCAACGCCATTGACCATGCTTGACAGTTCAAGTAAGATTAAGAAGGGAACCAAAGGAGATGCATCTGTTCTTCGACCAACCTGTCTCACTGCAGTGCCCGTGAGTACTTTGTATATACGTGGTATAAATAGTGATATTCATGAATTTCTGTTGAACTGGCTGCAAATTATGATTCTTCATGACAAAAATTGGAGATATGTTAACAAAATAGTATCTTCAATAAGTAAATGAGCAAATAAAGTGGGATATAAATCATTATTTTACATCTTTGACCTCCTCACTTTAGTAGTGGGGAAAGATGTAAGTATGAAATGAAGTACATAATCTGAGATGACTTCCAAGTTTGTTACCTAGAAGACAGTAAAGACAACTTCAGGACAAACATCAAGTTATTACAATGCCAGCTATGTTCATAGTATAAACTAGGATTCCTACCCAAATGAATCACCATTCATCTAATAAATCTCAGTGGAACAAGAGCATCTATAACAAGATCTAAATTGGGTAAAATGCAGAGTCAGAACAGCATTTTACACAGGGAAAGCACTGCATTATGTGATCACAACGTTTTTATACTACATGTTGAAGAAGGTGCCATGAGAGGTAATAATTTGTGTGTGAAGCTGTCAGAAATATCTTGACAACTCAAAATCCAATTATTATAAGTCGTTAAATTTATTATAGACAAAAAATCTGATTAATGTAGGTGTATGAAATTAGCATCTGACAGTCTTTTATGAAAAATGTTGAATAATAATTTAGTTTTTAGTGGCATAAACCATTTTGTAAAGCATGAGGAAAATGTAGACTTTCCAACTGCATTTGAATATTACTGTTAACATCTAGGTGGAATAAGGTACTGATGCACTATATTCTGTAATTATCATATTCTTAACATTTTATTTCAGTTAATACTGGATCGGATATCCAAGGGTATCCATGATAAAGTTTCCAAAGGAAGTGATTTCACACAAGCATTGTTCAACTTTGCGTACAAATACAAACGTGTATGGACAAAGAGAGGCTTTGATACTCCTCTTATGAACAGGTATGTATATTCTTCTACAGTTTGTTCCCCCAACAGTGCCTTTACAATTATGGCTATGCAAAATGGATAAAGATAGTAACTACAAATTAATCAGGTCATTCCATATCAAGTCAGTTTCCCCTACCAACATATAGCTATGTAATCATATGTTGCGAGATGGAGAATTTACTTTATTTGCATATTTCTGAAACCAGTAGTTTTGAGTTCTGGGTAACTATGTCATGTTTTGGTTCAGGAAGTACAGTTGTGGTCAAGGTTAACCTGGACTTTTTTTTTGTTTTTTTGTTTACACAAACCATGCATGTTAGTAACCAAACTATTATTCCTTTTCAATACATTCTCTCTCTCTCTACACTTACACATTTTTGCCATCACCGTGCTGGCAGCAAAGAAGGAAGTAGGCTGACTATGTAGCCAGTTCAGGACACTACAATTTGGTTTGTCATTTGTCTTGAATTTCTGCCCACCCTGATGCTCATTCTTTGGCCCAAACAAGTGATTAGATTATTTGAGAACAGAATCTTGAATCCATGAGACACTTAAGGAATATTATCATTAAAATAATAGAAATCTAGAAACATTGAAGAGATTTTTTTGTCTGTGACTTGACTTACCTAAATTTAAACTGTGAAACATGCCTGAGTAACTGAAAATGAAATTTACATTTTTAAAAGTCAGCAAGTGCTGAATTCCTCTTGTTTCTTCATAAACATTGTCAGAAGCTTAAACAGTTGCACATGGGTAATTGGAATTGTAGATTTAAAAACATCTGAAAGAACTATGGAAGAAATTAAATGGAACATCTTCTGTCTTGTTGACATTATATTTAGAACAGCTTTATGTAGTGCTTCTTGTACATTAAAGTTTCTTAAAACAGGTATGGAGGGAAGGGATGTTTTTGCCATTTGGGGTAATTTTAACCTTCAAACTGATGTTGAAGCATATAAAAGACTTTAAAATTAGTTAATACATTAATTATACAACTTTGTTGCACTTTCCAGGGTGATATTTGGTCAGACACGGCAGCTGATGGGTGGAAAGCTTAGGTTGGTCCTATCTGGTGGAGCCCCACTGTCTCCAGATACCCACGAACTTGTAAAGATTTGTTTGTGTGTTAAAGTAATCCAAGGCTATGGACTAACAGAAACGTGCTCTAGTGCAACTGTTATGGACAGTAAGTTAAATACATGCACATTCTACTTTAGCATTTCAGCTGTTGTAGGGATGCGGAGTAGCATAAGTTTACATACTTTGTCCATCTACTGAGGTGGTAATAAGAATACTGAAAGTGCAGAGGTTGAAAGCTAGTTGCTTCTTTGTTGATTGAATTTTGCTTTGAAAAAATTTGAGCCATGCTTCTTCTTTGCTTACCCTTGAGAATTCTAGTATGAGTGTCTATGCTGCCATATAATTACTATCCAGGACATAAAGTTTGTTTTCTGTGATTGACAACATAATGTTTTAATGAACAATAGCTACATTTAGACTGTGAAGAACTGTCTTAGTAAGAAGAATGATTTATTGAGTGAGTTATTTTATCATGTACAAATTGTGTTCTTGTATCAGGTCATGACAGAACAACAGGACGTGCTGGTGTTCCAGTGACTGGTTGCGACATAAGATTAGTAGACTGGGAAGAAGGCAAATATAGAATAACTGACAAACCTTTCCCTCGAGGAGAGATTGTTATTGGTGGCGATAATATTTCTCCAGGCTATTATAAAATGCCTGAAAGAACAGAAGAAGAATTTTTTGAAGAAGATGGTAGACGATGGTTCAGAACTGGGGATGTTGGTGAATTTCATGTGGATGGAGTGATGAAAATCATTGGTGAGTAGAATGAAATACTCATGTTGTATTTGCATGTTTAGCAGCCTTTCCAGGATTTTGAGAGGAAACCCCACTGAAATCTATGGTTCTAATTCATCACATGAATTATCAACAGTATGAACTTCTTCAGAAATTTTGCTTGTTCTTGACTTGGTCTCACTTTATTCGTATCACTATGCCCAAGTAAAAAATGTTTTCTGTGTGGGGAGGTTACATTATCTAAAGTTTTGTGTATCCATACAGGATTTGCCTGAGCAAATTTCCTTTGATATTTGATTTATATATGAGCTGGGATAACTCAGTCAGTATACTGTCCGGTTAATTGGAGTCTAGCCCTTGGCAAAGACAGAGAATTTTTCTTCTGGCCCTTGGATACAGACCAGCTCTGAGGCTGACCTAGCCTACTATTAAGCACAGCCAGGGTACATATCGTGTTTATGAAACGGTTGTGTATCTCAGATAGGTTGGAGGACAGAAAAAAAGAATTAATAAAGGAAGGACAAACATTTCTAGTTGCATTTTTTTGTTTTCTGATGTAGTAAACCAGGATAATTGGTTGTAATTATATTGGTAATTGCAACCATACTAGTGTGAAATAAATCTGTCTTGAGTAAGAACCCACCCTGTGAACAGTGATTGTCATATGTTTAAGAAATGATCAGCTTTATAAACATGAATATGTCAGTTACAGTAGAGCACATAGCACTGATAACAGATTCAAATCTACAGGCAAATGTATAAAAGCTGTTCATGAAAATATGATTGTAATTTATTTAGTCCTGTATCAGCTTTTGATAATGTGCGATTTACTTGGTTCCAAAGGTTTGAAGGTACATGAAAATGGAAGAGTGGAGGAAATGACCATGGTTTGTTTTAAAGTAGTTTGACATAAAAACTTGTCAGTAAATGGTCTTGTAGCAGAATACTTTGCAGATAATACTAATGAGGCAGTTCTTTTGAATAGAATTGGCCACTGCTGTAAAGTGTACATTTAGCAGTTTGCTCTGCAATTGATTATGTAAATGACTTTTAAAAACTTGAAATGTAACCCAAAGATGAGGTTGAAGTGTAGTTTATATTCTTTTCTTTTTTGTCACCAGACCGCAAGAAGGATCTGGTAAAGCTGCAACTGGGTGAGTATGTCTCACTGGGGAAGGTGGAAGCAGAGCTGAAAACTTGTCCAGTGGTAGAGAATATCTGCGTATATGGAGATGCTACAAAACATTACACAGTGGCATTGATTGTACCAAACCCTTCTCACTTGGTTACGCTTGGCAACAAGTTGGGCTTAAACTCTCTGAATTTTGAGCAGCTATGTGTGAATCCAATTGTTGAGAAAGCAGTGCTTCAAGAAGTTGAGGAACATGGGAAAAAATGTAAGTTTAATTTGTTGCTATATTTAAAACAGTATGTGAAATGGCTTACTTTATGGTATGAGCGTATGAACAACATACAACTTTCAGGATGAATGTTCTGATCATCTGTGTTGCTGTACCATGTATTATTGTGGTTGTATGCCAACATCATGGAGGGTTGAACACTAGAGATGGAGGCAGCATGTTTCTGTGAAATGTCGTGTAACCAGAAGATGACACTGTTCAATAAGCCAGAAGGCTGCAAAGCCTCCTGTTCATAATTAACTTTAAGATGGTTTTCTGAGCATTTCAGTTTAGTACAGTTCAATTACAGGGTTTCTTTAAAATGGAAACCTCTATGTACTATTCTGTCAGCATTTGTCTTATTAATCTTAATTGAAGGCATCCGGTTATGCTATTTCATTAAAGAATTTGTTGCACTTCCCCCCCACCCCCTCCAGGAATGACCTCTGAACATGGACATGCACAACCAGAAACAAAAACTTTCATTTTGATATGTCTGCTATCAGTCCTTAACCTGTTGAAGCGGAATTTTAAATACCCAGCATATACCGCTGTTGTGCTGTTCCGGCGGTAGTAATTTTTAAATGCCCGTTTAAATTTTGCTGTAAAATACGTTTTTTTCCATAACTTTTGAACTATATGAGATATAATTATGAATTTTTCACTGAAATCCTCTTAAAAGATGGTTTTGTAATCTTACCTTATAAGATGAGCTCTCTGTGTGTGACCAATGGGAGCAAATTGATCAGAAGTTGAGAACGGAGTGTACAGCAGCCGGTTGTTTGCATAATAAGATCTGATTGTAGGCTTTTGAACAATGCCCATCAACATAAATAGAGCCAAAACCACGTAAATTTCGTCTACTGTGACATCTTGCCACTTCCTAATCCTAGATCGAAATGTGAGAGGATGGACACTTTTAGAAATTTCTTGCTTAGCATATTTGTTGGTTTCATCTACAATGAGCTGCACAAGAGCTGTATCGAAAATGATTTCGAATGAACTCACGACATCTAGTCCAGCCGTGTCGAACCGAGGACCATATACATTACAAAATGCTTCTCTTGAAGCAGTAAATGATTCTATATTTTCCCACATATACTTGCCGCAAACAATACCTGAATTTGCTTCTACAATTTCTTCCTGGCTTTCGCCACCACAATTGTCACTCTCATTATCACTAATCGCTAACGTTCCCGGTGTCACCAACTGTGTATATTCAAAGTCTACACTCTCAGTGTCCGAGCTACTATAATTGTCACTTCCAATAATTCGTCTAGAAGTGCCCTTTGTTCAGCATCAAATAACACACGACTGCTTGAAGGGTTCTCAATTGTAAAACTGAGGCCAGTCGTCTATTTTTAGACTCCCAGGTAGTCGTTCAAGGGTTTGTCAACAACGTTGCCGGATCTTCACACACAGAAAACTTTCCACAACAGAGTACTACAAACCTCATTGCGATGGCATTAATCGTTACAAAGTTATGAGCTGAAGAAATTAGGCTTAAAGCCGGACGTAATTTTACGCCCAGCTGCAATCCCGAGCATTTAAATGCCGGGCGTAATTTTACGCCTCTCGGCGGTGAGGAGTTAATAGTGTTAATGGATATGTGCCCTGAGGGTAACCCAAAATTAAGCATTAAATATGTATTCCATTATAGTAGTGAAATTTCAGTTATGTGGCCATTTAAATGTATACAATTTAGTATGGTTGTGAAATATGGAATTATCAGATATCCCTGTCCTTTGAGGAAGTTTTGGAATTTTCTTTAAGTTTATGTACTCTTCTTTGTTCAGGTAAACTGGAAAAGTTTGAACTACCTGCTGCTGTAAAACTGTGCACAGAAGTGTGGTCACCAGACATGGGACTAGTTACAGCTGCATTCAAACTGAAGAGGAAGGATATACAAGACAGATATCAGCACGAGATAAATCGCATGTATGCCTCATGATCTTGGAACTGACTTAATTACAGGATTGATGTAAAATCCATTCAGAAGCATTTTTCATGAGTATTTGGTTGAACATGCCCAGAGAAGTTGAAGCTGTTGCTGTTTGCAGACTGTGGGGTCTTTCAGCAGGCTGTGGTCCTACATTTAGTCTTAGTTTTTAGTATATCTGTAGAAGTATTTTTTCTCCCATATTTATGTAATTTCTTTCACATGAATCTCTCCTGATATCAAAGGTTTGAGTGTTATATTGTTTCTTTGTACATCTTGAAGCTAGTACCAGTATTTTTGAGATAAAGTTTTGTATAAAATGGCTTTGCCTATGTCACCCAAATATTTGTTATTGTGAATGTAATGTTTTCTGTTACTAAGTAGGATTCAAGGTTCTCAGTGGTAAGTATGAAAATGGGTTTATTCTGGGTGGTAGTGCCATGTAGTCAGGTAGAAGTTTACCATTTCAGAGGCCCTCGCTGCCTCCTCCAGGGCATTGAGTAAGCACTGACATGTGATTGGTTTGATAGATAGGAACCAGTTAGTCAATGCAGAACCTTGAATGGACCTGTGACGAGTAGGGTCAGTATCATGTATGGGCCTAGGAGTCTATGGGAGGGGGGGTGCCAAATCCTTTCTTGACTCCCAGGAGACTACACTGTACTACAACCTAGAAGACAGCCCTCTTCTGTTATCCAAGAATTGAGACTGGAGTGAAAGTTGTAGGTTGCAATGCTGCTTGCTCAGAATAAAGGGCCAGGTGAATTTGTATAGTTTCCTGAATTGCTCATGCTGTGCATGAAATGGGAAAATGTTTCTGTGGTGTAGGTAAGCACTAGTCTAATAGTGTTCCCAAAGGAATGATATTTAAACCTAGCCAGATTAATATGGCTTTGTTTAAATTATACTGCACTAACATCACAATTATCTCATAGGTTGCATTAGAATATACTAATTGATTATCTATTTTTGTATGTACTTTATTTTGTTTGGTTTATACAAAGGTAACTTAGCTGCTGATATGTCTGAAATTAACATTGTACATCTCTGTAATAAGTGCGGTGTATATACAAGAAATGACATGTTATAACAATTTGTGTGTAATTTTTGGGGGCTAAAATGTTTTCAAAGCTCTGCTGTACATTGTGTTGACTGCATGTTTTTGCCAAGTTTACTTGTAAAATGCAATGATGTTTCATCATATATGGAATAATGAGATGATTTCACTTCACTATGTTCACTTTGATCTCTTACATTCTTGTTAAATTTACCGTTCATTATAATCTAGGCATATCGTTCAAACTGAAATGGTCGTGTTGAAGTACTGCAGTGGGGGACACTTCAGAGCTTGGCTGTGTGAGTTTATGGTGTGAGTGATATTTATATTTTATAAGAATGTATCTGTTATGTACAGTATTCAAAATACTTCATATCTTGTATGCACTTTGCCAGTGAATTTATTTAATCTGCAATAAAATTCACAGTTCACAAGGACTTGATGTAATTGTTTATACAAGTCTTGTGTTATGTACAGTGTTTGTATGTGCAATAAATTTGAGGATGATTTCAGTTAATCATTATTTTAACCCATAGTTGTACACTAGGTCATAAGCCAATACAATGTAGTAGAAAAATGAGGTATATTAATGGGATCATATACAGCATATTTTCCTCCCTAAACGATTTGGTGGTATTTAGCCATCCCCAAGGGATATCCCTATCATACCATTCATTAAGATTATTAAAAGTTTTTTGTAGTTTACTTTCATAGTAATTTTTATTATGCATATTCAGAATAAAATTGTCTTCCACAGAATATGTTTAAAGTTGACTGTTTGAGTGAACCATCATGAATAGAGTTGTAGGGTGATAATAGAATATATTTTTACATTCCATCGAGCTTTCACAGGCCAAAGTTATGGATGTAGAATATGTCAGCACAAATACAATTCATGTTTCTAATACAAATGTAAGTTACATGTTAATTAGCAATTTACAGTCAACTGCAGTATTACTGCAAAAATAATTAGATAAGGAAGCACAGACACTGTTGCCAACAAGTATTTATAATTGCTGAGAATTTTTTGTTGAAGCAAATTCTATGAAGTAGGATTTAGATAGCAAAACCTCTTTTAGTGCTGGCTTGAACTTACATATTTATTCAGTGTTTTTATAGTGGGGGGGGGGGGAGATTATTAAATAACATATTATACTATAGTATACTCCTTTTTGATATTCTCTTAGGTTAGTGTTTAGTACAGGAAAGTTACAACTGTATGTTGTACTTATAAACTAACTCCGTAGTAGCAGAAGCTACAGGTCCAACACTGGCACTACTATTGTGCATATCTGAGTTTGAATTTGTTCTGAGTTCAAGAACTTACTGGCTAGAGGATGAATATTAAATTCCTTATATGAGGCTCTCCTTTTAGTGCCTACCTTTATTAAAAAGATTTTCTTTTTGATGTATAATACTTCTTCACTGTGTGTTGATATTCTGCAGAAAATAATTCCATGTGACATTACTGGATGAAAGCAAGGAAAATAAACTAATTTTAAAGTTTCTGTTTCATGAGTGATACTAGTCCTCATAGAATTCATGCAGAGCATAGTTTGGGCATAATTTATTGAATACGTTTTCCAATTTAAGTTAATCAGTTTGTAGGCCACTGGGTGTCAATAATATTTGTATCAGCAAGAAGTAAAAGCTGTGGTTTAAGTATTTGGGAACGATTCATGTGCTGCAAGCATGATTATTTTTGAAATTAGCTGTGTTCTGGATTGCGTCGTGTAGTCTTTTAGATATAGCGCAATAACCAAGAAGACAGCCATCCTAGTCTTACCGCCGTGGATGGCTCAAATCGTACGTGGTTATCTTTGAGGTTAATGTGGTGTGAAAAGATTTATTGAAATTTAAAAACGCAGGAGGAAGGAAAAACTTGCGAAGAAATACAGGAGTAGGAGCTGTGGTAGACAGAGAGGCTTGTGGATAGGTTTGCTTATCAGACGACACACATAAAGTACAAATATGAGAAAGATGAATTAAATGGTTTTTATATATTTTGGACTATGTTGGCGACAGTGGTATTGTATTTAAAAATGGCGCGAGTGGGATGTAGTAATTTGAGTTATGGAATAGATATGGAATTATAAAGGTAAGTGGTGTTCGAATTTGCGTACTTGATTTTTTATTTCATTTTTATGCCAACTTACGTTACTCAGAGGAAGATCAACAACCGTATGGGCGACCCAGTCCTCGTTTCCATGTCACAACCATGCATTTAGACTGCAACATTTTATTTGTGGTTATTGTAAGAATGAGATTTAAAACAAACTCTTATACCTTAAATATGGTTATGGTGTTAATGTAATGCTTGCAGATGATGACAGGATATTCTTGGTTCAGAAATTTTGAAAAGTCATGCTGACAGGTTTCAGTTTTGTTCAAGCACTTTGTGTGAGTGTAAATTACATAATGCAATTATAATTTCTTTCAAAAAGTTTTTTAACCCAAAGTTGGTGTGTAAAATGCCACTATTGAATTATCTGTTGCTGGTGCTTATGCATGAGCCTCATGGCTGTAGTAATGGAAGAATTACCAAAGGGTCTGGTCCCCTTCCAAGAACAATTGTTTAATGTTTAGGTAAATTGCCTTTGTAGGCCCAAAGAACTGCTCTGGATGTAGTGGAAAGAAGAAAATTCCCTGCCCCTTCCAGAAATTAAAACGTGGTTGTCTGGCCAATATCAGTACTAAGCTCACTGACATAACATTTAGTTGTTTTAGAATTGTTTACTGAAATTAAAATAAAGTTTAATACTATATTTGTAACAGCTTAAAAGTTACAAGTTTAAAATATAATTTGTAAAAACATTCAGAAACCAGTTTTAAATTACTGAATAGCAAACCCTATAGAATGCTCAAAACTGTAATCCTTGAAAAGAAAGTGACATTAGCTTTGAATGAAACTTATAATCATCCATTACATGCAGCCTTGTTCATTGTGTAAGAGGTGGTTTATTTGTTCCAGTGAATAGGGGATAGGCCATATTGTGAAACTGGTCTCATTTTGCACCACAGAAGTATATTCCTTCTTTTGTATTTGCTGCTGTTATGAAAAGATGAACACAAAGGAAATTGCAATACGGTACTTCAGGCACCTGAAAGGTATGTTACTCCAACTAACTCTGTAGAGCAGAATCTTTGGGAAACTAATAGCTACTAAGCTAGTTAAATTCTCCACTCTGTACAGAATTCAAATGGTCTCTGGTTTACTAGTCAAAAATTTTCATGCCTTATATGTCACTTACTATACCCATTTTATCCCTGATTTGATCACCCATAATAATATTTTTCAGAGAGTACAATTTATAAAGCTTTTTATTATGTATTTTTCTCTGTTCTGCTATTACTTTCTCTCTTTCTTAGGTCCAAATATTCTCCTCAGCTTGTTCTCAAATATCTTTTGTCTGTGTTCTTCCCTTATGATGAGAAACCAAGCTCATACCTATACAATGCAGTGGGTAATATGATAGTTTTGTATGTCTTGATTTCAGGCTTAAAATCTTAATGATAAAAGGGAAAGTTCACTTATTACAGTTATTGACCATTTTATAGTTAACAGTAGTCTGCTATGTATGTAACGTAATGGGCTATCTATCTGCTCTGTCTTGAGTCACTCTTGATTTCTAATGTTCAGTTTTATTGATATAGAACAAGTTTTATCTTTACATTTATCTAAAGTAATCAGTTTCAGTGGTGATGTATGGCATGGTTTTATTTTGAAAGTATATACATGTAGGTTCCCTGTTAATAAAATTTCTTATCTTGAGGCTGTGACTGAGGGAAACTGGTTGTTGTTTTTGAGGGTTTTTTTGTGATTTATTTTTTCTCATGTGTAATTTTATACAATCCTTGTTCATAGATGATATAAAATTACCATTACTTGTGCTTAACATATTTCATTGGTGATATTTATGTAATATTTTCAGGGAAAAAGAAAGCATTAAACACAGTGGAGTTCATAACAAATATAAATGAACTGAAGAGTGAAACTCATAATGGTTTCACTGAAGAAGAAGTTGAAATATTGGTTGATGCACTTATCAATATAGAGGGTCTTGGTAAGTTACTCTGTGGCCACACATTTTAAAAGCTTCGTCTTGTAAAATAGTTTTCATTTGTCATTAGTGATTCTTTAACAATCAGGATGAAATTTGTATTGAACAGAATATTACAGGAAACTCCTGTGTATTATCTGGGGTCTATCTGGTTTCTAAACACAAATTAAATATTTGATTAAATAATCTATTGTAAAAGTTAGAATGCTCAAGAGAAAGGAATAAATACAATTATATATTATTTAACATACTAACATAAATCAGTTGTTGCTAAAACCTGAAGTTTACAGAAGTAGAATGTTATTACAATCCATTGGAATCCTTTTTACTATTGTTGGTGTGTACTGTATTAAATTTTATGTAAAATACTTTAATTTATTAGTAAATATTTAAAAATGTAAGTAGTATATGTCTGTAAATAAACATGTATTTGTTACATTTGCTTGTTTTTCTTTCAGTTTTGTGGATTATCTGGTATTTTGATTATCCAGGAAAATATGTTTTCCAACCATCCCAGGTAACTGGGAGTCTACTGTACTTTTAAGGCAGCACTTAGTTGATTAGCTTATTTTAATAAGAATTGATTAACACACTGTAATTATGTTTCTTAATAAATTTCATATATAATTATCTGTCTGCATGCTTGCATATTTTTTATATGGAAAATAAACTGTTCTAGTCCCTACTTACATGAGCCTTCCCAGACTCTTAAAAAGTCCTGGGAGTTCTGCAGAACATATTTTTACATCTGCTACAGATGATAAAAAAATTTGTTTTTTGCAATTCCCATGACTTTCAAGACACCCAGGGAGGAAGAGAGACTTACATATGTATAGTGCAGTAAGTGTGTGGAGTTTATATGTGTGATATTTTATTTGGTGTATTAGTTTTCTTATAAAATTTATTTTGAGCATAATGTGAATGCTGCAGAATTATTAATAATATTTATGTGATTAGATCTGTTTTAATGTTTTTTATGTTTTGTATTTCTAGGTATTCTCTGAATGTGATGTATTTTATTCTGACTTGTTCCACATTTTGCTGATAGATTTATGAGATGTATCTTTCTATCTTTGGCTGGGTTTGCAATACAGAAAAATTTCAAAACTGGTGATAATTTGAAAGTGCCAATAATTGGTCTTCTGAATATAAGATGTGAATTCATTTTTAGTGGAGTATAAGGGCTTGCTCTTCACATTGTATTTGGACTGCAGTGATGGCAAGTGCAAGTCTGTTGTGGAGTTTGCTGTTGCTGTACAGCTGTGACAGTGCTCTGAACCTTTACACCACTTGAAAAACAAAATTAGTTATAACAGTCACTTTGTTGTGGGAAGTAATAAATTGGATTGTATGTATGAAGATTTAGACAACTGATTGATTGTGCTAGTGATTGGAACATTTTGTTTATTTAAAACATAATAAATGTTATTTCTTTTGTTTTAGCATCTGTTAAGTTTCAAGGACTGTTGGAATGCATTGTGCCACATAAAAAGGTGTCATCTAAAGCAGCTTTAAATTTGCTTCAGTGGATATTCACTTATTTCCGTACTGCACCAATTGGAAGTGTTAAGTCAGCATTAGAATGGATTATAGGTGAGTAATACACTCTTGAATCATTGCTGGATTCAGGGTTTTTATTTATTGAGATGATAGAACAGAGGGTTGAGGAATTAAAAGAAACTGAATGTAATAAAAGGTTGGAAAGGTGCACTTTATAGAGTACACAAAAGTTACAAAGGCATTCTTTACATTATAATAAATGTGTTACCATAGACATTGGTCTGACATCATGGCAACCAGACAATTCAGTCTCTTGCCACAAAGAGAAAAGACTGTAAGGTTGTACTCTTTGGAATATACTGAAATTAGAGTTCTTTACACCACATTTCATGTTCACACATCACTGTGGACCTCAGTGTTCTCAGGGGCACTGATGTCATCAAGTTTAATGACATTGTGCATTTGCAGTGGAACATGGGTAATGACATAATTATCTTCCCACCTCAGGTGTTTGTCAGTTAAATTTGTATTATTGGTTTAAGGAAACTAAAAAGTGTGATTGTAGACTAAGCACTAATGTTGTTAACATCTACTCAGAGTTTTATTTGAGCTGTTGTATCTGTGTGTGTTAAACTGCAAGGAGAAGAAGGCCAGATGATTCCTCACAAGTTTTGCATTAAGAGTGGAGAAGGGTATCATATAGTTGAAGCAAAAAATAATAATTTAAATTTGTCAGCTAACAATTATGAAATTAGTAGGATTTGATTGTCACGATATTTTATTGAAAATTTTTATATTTATCTGTCTTCACTTATTTTGTTACAGGTTTGATTGAGTTTGGTTTAACAGATGAAGTGCCAATCCATGCATTTTATCATCATTTTTATATGCTTCTTGAATATGAGAGATTGGTAATGTGTAAATTAATAATTTTTACATTTCATAGTTACTATAAGCATTCAGGTTAACTTCACTTTTGTTACCTTTATTTACAAGGTACAATATTGCTTCAATTCTAAATATGTCTCTGAACTGAACCATAAATGAAAAATTGAACTGCACAATTTTGACAAACCTGAATTGAACCTATGAACAGAATGGTATTTGAACCATGAACTTATATTACTAATTTAAGAACTGGTACAAATCAGTTATCAATTTCTCTGATGTGTGTAATTCAACAGTGTGGATATATAAAACAACAGGTTCTATTCCAGACATGTTTTAACAAGTGAGAAACATCATAAAACAATATTATCTGTGAAATAAACTGTCTCCCCAGTACTTCTACACACTATTCTGAAGGCTGTTGTCAACAGCAATTGACTTAGCAAGGAAAGAGATCATTTGTCTATCAGCAAAGCTTTGTAAGCAAGATGTTGAAATGAAACAGTACTGTTTGCCAGACTAGATGTAGAATAGACTAAATACAATACATAATAGAAGTGTTTTGTGAACTGTTGTGGTGTTTGATTGACTGTGCAATGTTAACTAATCATTTTCCCTACTAGTAGCAGTTTTTCTGAGGTCCTGCTTAGTCTTGTATGTTTTCTACTCATTTTCTTTATAGGCTGTTGCTGCCTGCAAATTAATACATCTGTTAACAACTCCTAATGATGTCTCAAGGTGGAGAGTGAAAAAGATATTGAAGTTTGAACAGAAGCTAGGGAAGAAGAATCACACTTCTTGTCTTCTGTGGTAAGTGACACTGTTTTATAGCTGCATACATTTTGTTGGTCTGACACAAATTAGAAGAACTAACTAATTTGTACTTATTTTGTATTCCTTCTGATTGATAATTTTAGTTATACGATGCCTGTCACTGGACCAGACATTTTGATGATGATGGTAGGGAGACAAAGATGGCCTTTTTCTCAAAGTAGGTGATTTTGTTAAAGAAACATTTATCTTGACAAGTTTTTCAAATTGTATATGAATAATTTTTTGATCTGGTGAACATTCCTTTTGGCCTTCAGGTAGATCACCTGGTCTGGTTAGCTTACAAGATTTTGGGTTTCTGTTTTGAAAATGTTAGAAGCTCTAAAGTTATCAAGATGTTCAATATGAACGTGAATTAAATTTTATTAATGGAATTTCAGTGAGGACTGGAATTTGAATTTTATGTAATGTGTATTAATGGGAATAGGTGAGTGTTTTAAACATACATGTATTTACAGTAAAGTCTGTGCATGAATTTTTAAGACAAATGTGGAAACATGTCAACTAGGCTTTTGTGATCTTTCCACACCGCACTGTCCACTTTGGGAGAGGCTGGTGTTGGAAGGGTCTACACAAGATATGGTTGAACAATGCCTTTTTATTGGTGGTTAACAGTAAGTGTCAGTGGTGGGGTGGGGAGTTTGTTCCAGTGTGATTATGGTGGTGGATGGGGGAGATGTTTTCAGTTCTTCCCATACATTTGCCTAAATTTGCTCAAAGTCTCTGTCTGGCAGTTTCTTATATGAGGCTGAGTAGCAGACTTCTCTCTTAAGGTGTTATCAGAATCTTGCAGAGTAAGATCAGTGGTAAGGCTGCAATCTTCTGGTTTCTTATTCAAATGTCATGCTTATTATCCCTTGTGATGGAGGTTACCCCTTTTGTTTATCTTTGGCTGGTAAAGTCTCTACACCCTTAATCTCTTTCCCCCCCCCCCCCCAGATGACATAGGCTGTCAGTATTTATAACTCCTGGATTGAGTGTGTCCCAACATTTAGCCCCTGGTGCTGTTGGTTCATGGGTCAATATTTAATAATGTTTGAATCCTTCATTTGCTACTGAGAGAACATATGTTAAAGCAGTTAGAGGTCCACAAAGGGTAAAATATATCTAAAAAAGTATTTAGGCTTTGCTGTAAACTGGTAGTTCTTGTTCTTTTAGGCAGTAATTTTAATTTTTTTATAAATTTATTGAAGATTCTTGATGTCAGGTTCATCGTAGTTTTACATCCAGAAAATAGTTTCTAAAGGTGAATAGATGGACATCTAGATGGAAATGAGGAAGCTGATTGGTAGCCAGTACATTCTTTAAAAATATGTCTAATATATGTAGTGTATTTGTTGCCTTGTATGTTTAGGTGTATTGTGTGCTGTCATTCCTGTGGATTAAAAAAATGCTTAATTATATTTAGACACAAATATGACCTGTAATTACCTTTCCGCAGCTTATTCAAGTCGTACAAACCAGAATGTGTACCTGAGAGAGTTCCAGCTGTTAATCTACAAATTGCATTTAAGGCTGTTGGGAAAATGAATCAGTTTTTTCAACAAGCGAAGTCAAGATTGGATGCAGGGAGTGGCGAAGAGGGACATGCTAAAATGGTAGCATGGAATATTGACCTGGGAATGAAGAGGGTAAGTGAAGGTACTTTATTGCTAATATTTCCCCCATCCCACTCCATGTGTACTTGCTAACACTTTGTGAACATGGTGATGAACCTGCAGATTCCATAAAAGGCAAATTTCTTGTCTAGCTGAGCAGCTATTAGCTTCTCTAGAAAGACTCTACTCTGTCATGTTAATGTAGATTAAGAGAGTTTCCTTACTCTGGTAATCCTGTTTTGTGTGTTTCAGACAAGGACAAAAACAAAAGTGGATGCTATCCCGCCTCTTGACTATGTTCATTTTGGAACTCAACTATATAGAGAGAAGAAAAAGTATTCCATTTTGGAATTTAAAACGTAAGTACTGGACCACTTCTCAGCTTGTGTGCATTATGTTACATGAACATAAGAAAAGAGTGCATGAAGCCCAGCATTCAAAAGTCTTGTTTGAGGACTGAAGTCTTTGGGCCATAATGTATGGTAAATTTTTCCTTTCTTAATGTAGACATTTTGTAAGATAGATGGTTTCAGGTCAGAAATTCTTTCTGTTAACTTGGCATTTAATATTGATAGGCTTTTGTATCAAAAACATTGGATGTCTTTTGATCTCACACTGTTTAATGGGTTTAATTTTGGCTGTTTTTGTTTGTCAACTGAGTTAATGTGGACCTTAGGGAAATAGATGGAGTGAACTGGATGCAGCTAGCTCAGGATAGAGTCCAGTAGTGGACTTTTGTGAGCATGATGATAAACCTTTAACTTCCATAAAGGAAGTGGGCTATTCTTTGACAAGCCGAGTATACAGTCAACTTTTCAAAGAATTTCCTAGGTTCTCTTGTAAAGGAACTTGGTTTCTATCCTTTAAACTTCAATTTTTAAAATGCTGAACACATGTAATAGTGAATTGAATTATAATATATCTGCACATAAGAGTAAATATCAAGTATTATAAATTCCAACATGGTATACTATAAATAGTGATTTCTGTACTTTCACTTATGTCTGTATGTCTGTCCATTTATCTTCCCCTATTTCATTTTAGTCTCTCATTCATTTTTACTTTCCATTTCACAAGTTAAATAAATACAGTTCATGTTTTGCTGCATATGTCTGTTGTATTATTCTTGTTTTATATTTCACTAGCCTGAAATCATTGAGTTTACATCAGTTAAGCCTGGATGTCCCATGCAACTCAATGAGCTTTCTACAGAATATTGCAGGCATTCATGTCCTTGCCTTTGCAGACAGAAGTTTACAAAGTAGACTCTCCTTTAATCTATACTACACACTGTACAGAGGTAAGATCTGGCTTCCTTTGAATGTAGTCTTTCTTCTACACTTGATTAGATTAGATTAGTGGGTTGGGCATAAGTAATAATCCAAACACTGTAACTGTCTTCAAGTTCCCTACTACGTTATAATCAACTGATTAATTGCAATGAATGCCAGAAAGTAAATATGAATTTTTTACCAAATTATGCATAGCAGATATATGAAATACAAAATTCACATTTGTGGTTTGAAAGCCTAAAGGGAACAGATCACTTGGGGAGAGGTAGGTGTAGATGGGGGATGATTTTCATTAAATAGGGAGTGTTAGTGTGAACTGGATTTATCTGTTACGTTCAGGATCAGTGGTGATCTCTTGTGAACCATAGTAACTCTAGAACATGGTTCTTCTTGAACTGTTTATAGTCACTCAGCTAGTTAAATTCCCTAACTTGACTGGTACTTGATTCATTGCTGTGATATTCTGAGGTACGTGATATAGTACTCTTAAAAGTATTTGGCTTTGAGAGAAATTAATACTTTTTGTGTGGGGTTGAGTATATGGACACACACCTATTCTATAGACAAGTCATCATATTCAGTCCCTTATACTCTCACTTATTAGACTGTTCTCCCCGTCTTCTATTGCTTTCACTTTTAGGGATCGACATAAATCTATGTGAATAGTTAATATATAACATTTTACAAATAAATAGTGCATAAGAGTAGTTAGTGTAACACTTTACAAATAGTACATGAATAATTAACTTTACATAAAATCTGATAGTGTACTAGATTGGTTAGTGCAACATTTTACAAGTAATCAGATAATGCAATTTTATTCAGTATCTTATTTTCTTTTATCATACTGAGACAACACTGAATCAGTTAAATTGTTTTTTCCCCCAAAGCATTCATTGAACTGGATCAAGATTTTTCATACAATGAGAAGGAGAAACTCTTGAAGCAAATTGTGATGTTAGAAGAATATATGCAGCAGGGTATTCCAGTAGTTTCTCGATTTTTGGCTGAGTATCTGACCAGGTGGGATGGTGAGGATTTTCAAGAGATGATATTCCATTTGCTGCAGTGGGTCACTTTCAGCTCATATTTAGGTGAGTAACTTAAAAATGTTTTTATATCAATCCATAATATGAAAAACATGAAAACCATTGCAATTTGGGCTGGTTATCTTAATTGTCTAAAAGGGGGCCCACAAATTATGCCATCATTTACTCATACTTTATGTAGTACACTAAGCCATGCCTTTCAACTCTCCATACTATATGTTTTTTCCTGCAAATTTACCTTCAAAATAATGTCTCATCTACATTGAATATTAAATATTTAGTCTGGTGTTGATTCTTCTTTGTGATTGGTTGAAGTTTTCTTGGCACTTTTAGGAAACTTCCATCACAGTGTATGATTTGAGCTTTTCACATCAGTGAGTATGAAGATTTCTGTCTTCCATCACAGTGTTTCTTAACATGTTTTACCTTGCAGATAAATAGTTTAGTGCATTGTGAGGACTATCTTCTTATATAAAACAGCTTTGCCTGGTCCATGATAATGTAATGATTATTATATAGATTGTCAACTCTCTCGGTATACACTCATCATTTAACATGTCTGCTGTGTACCCTATTGAATCTTATCAGTAACTCAATTTTCTGTGTCATATTAAGTTAAAAATACTTCTTTGTGTATCCACTACCTTGAGAACTCACTGCAGCCTTTTTAACATTTTTAAGTGTAAAATTCTTAAATTAATTGTCAGTTAAGATGCAGTTTGCTGATAAAACAAAGAAAGGAATCAGTCAGTGAAGGCAACCATGTAGCATTGATCTGGGAAATTGTGACAAAGATCCTCATCTTCAGTATTACGAACATTGGATTTTGAAAGAAAGCAACAATTAAAAAATGTATGGTCGTCAGATTCCATATTTCTGGATTCCTGATATGTGATCTGATATCAGTACACTGTTAAATATTGTAACACACACATAAAGAAATAATAAATTCAGCTATATAATATTGAAAACTAATAAAATATTACTGTCAGCTGGAGAATGTGGCATCCTACCTACTAATAATCAAGCCATACCTTTGTGATTTTCTGTTCCATATAATTGAACACTTTGTTTTGTGCTTTGTTGCAGAGCTTCATGACTTGATCCTTGATAACGTCCGTAATTTATTTATGAGTTCCAGCATTGAAGTGAAATGTTCAATTGTTGCCATGCTTAATAAATTTGTTCAGAATCTGGTAAGTGTTTTATTGCTAGTGAATATTATTTCACTGTATATAAGTGTGGTAAACTGGACTTGGGGGCAAGAGAGTAAAATGTACTTACATTCTGCTGGAAAGGATCTGAAATATGTAGCAACCATTTGTTGGTTAATAAAAGATAGACTGATAGACTGTTGAATATTTTGCGGTAGACTGGATTCAGGTGGCTCAGGATAGGGTCCAGTGGCAGGTTGTTGTGAACACAGTAATGATATTTTGAGTTTGTTGAAATATGCATTTTATTGATAATCTGAGAGAACAATGGTATTGTCCAATTGTAAGCATATAGAACAGTGCACAGTTACAGCCATAAATAGGAGCTCCAATCTTTAAATGTTTCCATTTATTTTGTATATATTATAATAAAGATTTTGTTTAATTTTCTTATAATTTTTCCATTTCCTATATGGACAATATAATGTTTGTTTCGCAGGTTTCAGTCTTCTTGTTCCGGAAACATAGGGAAATCTCTGGCTTGTTCTTGGAAATCGGAGATGAATGGAATGAAATTGAGACAGTGGAGAATATAATAAAGTTTATAATTGACCTGTGTGTATGTGGACTGATTGTGGAACAAGGAGATTACATGCTTCTACATGAAGCTTTAAGGTTCTTCGAAATGGTAAGAACATTAAAGTATATGGGTCTTCCTGATACAGAAATCTAACAGTTTAGGTTAAAAGAATACTTGTACTTCATAAAGTAATTTATAGAAATTTTAAACTATATCATTTTAATGGAAACATTTCATATAATTCAGATGATAGTCAGCCTGTATAGGAAATTATGTAATAGGGCAGTTGTATTTAACCCTTTGGCATACTTTGACAACTAATGAATATTTTCCTGTTTTACATTTATGGGTGTGGAATTCATTACATATAAGTCAACCAAGTTAGAGACAAATTTAACAATAGTATCCAAGGTCAGTGGTTTCCAAGGATGACCTCAGTTCACATTTTTGTAACAGCATGCTCCCGCAGTGACATGAGGTCCATTCAGGCATGTGTCATTCCAAGGGAAAACATGCCAGATAGATAGATAGATAGATAGACACACAGGCATGGACATGCCCATAAGAATTCTGCACTCATGCTAGATTGTCAATCATATCTTTTAATATCATATCTGAATGAACTGTTATTATTGTCATTGTTGTGCTGTTGGTATATTTGGAAGATATTTTGAGTTCATAGGAGTAATTGGTAGGTGTGTGAGATTTTATGTTCTTTACAGTTTACTGCAAGTCTACACAGCAGCAAAACCCAGAATAACAAAATTGTAATTGACAGTTTCTTAAGCACTTTTGTGTATGTGTGTGTGTGTGTGTGTGGGGGGGGGGGGGGGCGTAAGACCACAAGTTCACTTTGAAATAGTACCATCCAGCGAATGACCAGGAATAATGGCTCACCTTTGATTGAGACAGTGTTCATTCTCCAAAGAAAATATTCCTATGATAACGTTGTATTTGTTTACATATTTAATTTGACATACAAGCCACATTTTGGCAGTGTTTATAAAAATTTATTAATGACATCTGACAAGTGTCAGACTCTTTTCATTGTCTTCCTGATTTTTTGTATAAAATGATTTTTTATCATGTTATTAATAAAATAATTTCACAGGTCACACACTTAGAAGAGGAAAATAAACTTCCTGTATGGACCATGATGCCCCCAGCTGTTGTGTACAACTGTCTGTTCTCAAGAAATGTTTGCTTTCTGGCAAGAGTATGTGATTTGCTACTGAAGTATGATATGATCCAATATCCAAGACTTAGGGCACTGGGTCTTAGAACAAAGTTCATGAAGGAAGTCAGTCTGCAGCAATCATACATAGCAGATTTCTTGAGCTGCCTGTGGAACCAGAATGTAAGCAGTTTATTTTGACTGAAGATAGCAACAATAGGATAGTGCAGTTCTTTCTGTACTTAAGAGACATCATTGCAGAATCTATTGATTTTAATAGCTGCAGGTTGACTAATATAATTAAAATGAGTGTAACTGGATTTCAGTACATCAACAGAAGTAGAAAGTACAAAATCTGCACATAAATGTTCATGTTATGTGTATACTTTATTAAATATTGTTTAATTAAATTTACTTCAACTGTGTAAAGTAAATCCATCCCACTACACGCCATGTAGATCATTTGAGGGGAGTGGAGGTATAGCTTCTACTCTATCTTGACCTTGGCACTAGATGGTGGTGAGTGGTCAGCATCATACTCCAGTTGCACTTTACCCCTGGGAAAGGACCTCATTACCCACTGGATAGGAGGCTGGGTGGGCCTCAGAGCTGGTCTGGATGCAGAGGCTAGAGGAAAATTCCTCTGCCCCTGTTGGGGATTGTACCCCAGTCATTAAGCCTGTAGCTAGTCACTGTACTAACTGAGCTATCCCAGTTCATATATCAACTGTGTAAATGATTTTATAGACATTCTTTGTTCATTGCATGAAGAATGTTTGTGTGAATGTATATTGTTTGCACTTGTGGACACTACAATTTTCTTTATTGTTTGTCCATGACTTTTAGGCACAAATTCTTTCTCATTTCACTGCAACCTGTTCAAATCCCAGAACACTAGCCATTTATCTGATGTCTTTATTTTTAATGATGTTGAAGGTAGATATCTGTTACCACTGTATCGTTAACTCTGTTAAGCATGAAGTTCATCTAATTAATCCATAAAAATGTAATTCCTATCTCTTAGAAAGCACAGCATTTTCTCATTACAAAGATCGATTGGTTAATGCTTTTAAGGAAATAATCACTGTATATTTTGAGAAACAACTACACACACATTAAAACCATCTGCTTAAAGTCTTGCAAGCTAGAACTTAATTTCAGTTCCCAAAGAATTTTGTATATTTATTGTCACTTAACATCTTAATCTGGTTCATCTCAACTAGTCAAGTTAAGTCAACTAACCTGTTTGCCAACCCCTTTGGATAACAGCATGTTACCTTGTATCCGCAGAAAGTACAGTACATAATAGTGAGTCTTTTAATGATACTGATGTCTTTAATGTTGCAGTGTTTTGATGAAAAGGAAAAAGGCTACATATTCAGAGGCATGACCGAATCTCATATCCAGTCATTTTTCTTCTACACTGTACCAAATGAAGCATTAGCCTTGAAAAACCACTTTGCCTTCCTTCCATATATATATCTAATGCAAAAGGATTGTCACGCTCTTCAGGGTGCAGCATTTGATCAAGATGTAAGTCTGTGCTGAAAGTAATGCTGTCTGAGTTTTGATTTTAAAGTCTGAATAATTGAAGTGTATTGCAGATTCAGGTAGAGTAACTTCTCTCTGAAGATTTCTGTCTTCTGGGTTGTTGCGCTGTGTGTGGTCTGGTCGATGGTCATACAGTATGACCTCAGAAATGTTGGCAAACATCGACCAGACCACACAGCGCAACAACCCAGAAGACAGAAATCTTCATACTCACCTCTGTGAAAACCTCAAATCTTACATAACTTCTCTCTCTTATGTTGTAGCATCACATTATGTTTCTGTCAGTGCTTTATCTACATAATTTGTAATATGTATAAAATAATGTATGAACAGCAGTCTGTATTATGCCAACCTCTTGAAGTATAAGCTATGAATATCATCATGTTGCCCGTTAAGATTCGTAACATAAACATGCTATAATAGTATGTTTAAATAATTTCAGAGATTAAAACTCCTTTCTGTACATAGGAACATATTTCACAGTGCCCATAAATGTTTACTGCATGTTAGCCAGTCATTTATTTGTGATGTTGCCAAATGTAGCATTCCTGAGACAGCCATTTTTAACAGTCCATACATCTAACATTCCCTGTTGACACCCCCCCCCCCCCCCCCAAACATGTAACATGAATTTTAACTGTATCCTACTCAGATCATCTTCAGGATTTCACTCTTTAACTTATGCAATTTAAAGACATATCCGAGTTTTCATTTTATGTGTATAATTGTATCCCATTCAGGCCTGTTTAATTGACAGTAGGTGGATAATTCATCATACTTGGTGTTTTTGTTGTGATTGCATTGGCTTATGATACTTGTGTCAATATTATAGTTCACAGTGTGAAATGGAACCACATGCATATGTTTAATTATAGTTTACAAGGCTTTGCACAATGTGATATCTGTAGTGATTAGCTTTTCAACAGTAGATTCATATCTGCAGTAAATCCACCTTTAGGTTAATATGAAATGCATAATAGCAAAGAATGCATCTGAAGTACACCTCTCCATTTTTTTTACCAATAACAATCCAGTTTAGAAGAGTACTTCAAACATTAGCATATTCCATCTTTACACTTTAACTATGTGCTATGTGACATGATTTTTGTAGAAGTAAAATTTGTTTGTTTTTTATTTTGTTTCAGGATATGATGATAATCTGCAACAGTTATTTCCCAGAGATTTATAATTTTATCAGCCATGAATCTGATTGAAGAATGTGTCTTGGCTGTTAGATGGACACAGTCTATTCGTATATTAATTTTACATGATAGGAATGTTACAAATAAATTACACAAGATGGATATTCAACATTGATATCAGTTTTGTGGTAGGTTAGATAATATCTTTACAGAATAGATTCCTGGATCTACTAGGAATTGCAAGACTGTAGAACAGTTAATTAGTTGAGCTGCTATGACTGTGGGCTAGTTTTCCACATGGCATGTGACTGACTGTTATGGGGGGCTAACTGACTTGCTGAAAACATGTCTCAGGTTTCAGTTCTGGATAGTGGTTTAAGTCGTGCAGGTGAGTCCATGGTCACATGCATTTTCGGTTACTTGTAGAATTTCATAGAACTGTAACATCACCCACATACCAAGTTGTTTGCTGATACCAATACAGTCATTTATATCATTCTCCAGGTTGACAATTGTAAATCTCAGTTTGTTGATCACAGTTGGACCTTTAAAATGTCTGTCTACCTACTAGAAATAAGCACCCCATGTCTACATAGTGAAAATTCTGTACTTGTAAAGCAGTGTTTCCAAAATTTCATGAATATTGGAACACTATTGATTATGAAAAATTCTAATTGTACTCTATACCAGAACAAGAAATTACTTTTGGTAATCTACAGACCTCCAAAAACTCCTTAATGAATATCCAGGGTTCCATGGAACATGATTTTTGAATGACTTATATAAACACTAACAGTCATTGTCACCTCACTCACATAGCTTGTTCTAAATTTTCCTTTAAACCTTGAGACACTTTTTCATTTGTAAGTATAACTGCTCAAAAGTTGTGGTGGAGGAGGCTGTGAAGATTTCTACGGACTGCATTATTAACAAAATATGTATTTTTGCTATTTTTTTGGTAATTGTATACTAGTCTTCCTGTTCTGACCACACAATTTGTACACTTAGTGAAATACATGAAATACATTGACTCAAGTGGTTTGACTTGTTATTTGATATCCAATTTATCTCTGCTGTAGATCCAGCAATCTTGACATTGTTCTATCTATGGATATTGTCCCAGATTTCTTACTCAATAAATCTGAATTAAGATTCTCCTTGAACTCCAGTCCATAACTTCGCCAAATCAGCAGCATTCATATGTGGAACCACCCCTGACATCCACTTCATTGCCCACTCCTTTCAGCAACACTTCATTTTTCTGTAATGTATAAAATTCTAGCTTTTCTTTGTTCTTTGCATATCTGTAAATCTTATGGTATGGTATTATATTGCGAACATTATTCATGACTAAGGGTTTTGTATTACAAATTTGGGAAACTCTTCTATAAATAGTGGAATCTAGAGAGGCTGGAAGTTGGTGGCTAAGAATCAAATACTTCTTTATGAGGATAGCTGTTGTCTGGGTTGTTCTGCCATTTAGGCTGGTGGAAGTTTATCATTGTTTCAGAGGTGCTTGATGCCTCAATGATCAGTTGCAAGGTTTTCTCTCCAAATTGTGTACAAAGAAATAAACACCAGACTGCAGAGCACAAAAACACAGAAGACTGCAATCTTCATACTTGCTGCTGTGAGATCCTAACAAACATGTTTGGAAGTTATTCTTTGTAAACAGTTTGGAGAGAAAACCTTATCACTGTATGTCTGTCTGAGTATATTATGTATATCACTAGAGTAAGTGATAATTTTCTTACTGCAGTTATGCATAATACATAGTAATCTACCAGTAAGCTCAGTGAACATCTTATTATAAGGCTATTAAATTATACACAGCAAGGTAATTGTCAGAAAACCATCACCTTCATAGAAGATGTCCGTCTTCTGCCTTGTAGCATCGTGTAGTCTGGTAGAACGTTACCAATGTTTCAGAGGTCTTTTCTGCCTCCATATCGGGGTGATGAATCAAAAATATGTTAACTTAGTTAATTTTTTGTGGTTACTTTTCTTCTTCTTCTTCTTCTTCTTCTGACGACAGGTCCATATGAACAGGATCCTTCCATCCTTTTCTCGGACTGGGACCTGTTCATATACGTTCTTGGCAGATGATCCAGAAGTGGTTTGCCATTGCCTTCTTCTGTGTGTGAATGGAGTAATTGTTGGGATGCCACAGAGAAACCGGGGAATCCCCCGGAGGAAAACTCCCATGTTGCCTAGACCACGGCCTTGCCCAACACAAGTTATAAATTCGGGCACCACCGGGAATCGAACCTGAGACCCCAGGATTACAAGTCTAGCGGTTAGAATGCTGGCTGAATAAAGTGTTGTGGTTGAAAAACCATCAGATAGGGAGGAAAGTGAAGCAGATATTGCAATGTAAGTTTATGCTATTTAAATACTGCCATTGTTGGTTTAGTTAGTGGATATTTAAATACTGGCTTGAAGGGTTAATATCCACCAGATACAATTTTTTCTAGTTGTAATATTTAGTCTTAAGAGGGTAAATGGAAGGGAGGTGATTGCTAATTTTTGGTAAAATTTACAGAAGGTAATTCAGTTATATATAGGTTTTCTTTATATTTTAAATGCTTTTGATGATCAAGTATGCAGAATATATTAAAGGAAAGACAGTTACTATATTTTTAATGCTTTATTTGTCAGGTGCAAAAATGGAAGAGTTGGCCAAAAGGTTTGTGAATGTCAAATTGTGAATTTGAGCCTCACCACAAAACAATTTAGCTAATGAGGTTTACTATTGTACAAGCTATATAATTATTCTCATCAATTTCATTAAAATTTCAAGAGATTAGTACCAAGAGGGCAGGCTTTTCCCCCTTTATTTTATAAATCTCTATGTAAACATACCAAGTCATTACAATACATTACATATGCCAACAAAAATGCTGCTAATCACACATTTTTAGAACATAAGCAAACACCACAGTAAAGAATACAATGGCAGATTACACTAAAACTTAAATTCCTTATATTTCTTTGCTTGTTTATTATCCTGATGCTGCTGTCGTTGTTTTCTCTTGTTTTTTTGACGAGCAACGTGATCAGCCAACATGTCAGACAAATCCTCCTTCTGCAACTGTGACTGTTGTTCCCTGATCTGTTGCTCATAACGTACAGCCATTGCATCTGTATCAACAAGATCCAATTCTGATGGATCCAGTGCAAGTTCCACTGTGCCTGGACCTTCAGGGCCCCCTGGACCACGGCGAGTGGGGGCAATTACTCCCAATGGAGGTCCTCCAGCCCCTGTCATATCATATATATGTGTGGAGCTCATCATGGCTCCACCAACACGATCTATACGTTTCTCAGGCAACACCTGGTATAAAACTGGTGTTTCATTTCCTTCCATTTCACTCTCAATTTTTCGTTTCCTGAGTTCAATGATCTCTGGAGTCTCCATGCCTGCTGGAATTGAGGTGATGCCAGAGGGAGTGATCAAACCTTCTGCTGGAGTGACCAGCCCTGTCTCATCTTCCTTCTCTCCCTCTTCCTCATCTTCCTCTTCTTCTTCACTTTCCTCCTCAGACTCTGACTCTAACTCACCCCAAATTGTACGATCCACCTCCTCTTCTTCTGGAACTGACTGATAATCTTGGCCCTGTATACCAAATACATCTCCATATAGAGGTCTTCCTGTTTCATCAACTGGTGGTTTACCCCAACCTCCAGCATGATACCCAAAAGAACAGCCGTCAGGAATGGGTGCATTGAGTCCCGGGATCTTGAGATTTGGATATGATGGAGGTGGTCCATAACGCTGCATGGCAATAAGCCAAGGAGGTGGAACTTTGTTTGCATTTGGCCCCACAGGCATCCCCAGAGCTGTTCTCAGTTCTTCGCTCAAGTCGCCCGGCTTTTTCTCCTTCAGGCGAGTCTCAAATTCCTTGCCTTCATAATAAAGATCCCCATGAATTGACATACGTGGCTTTGTCTGCCATTTGAAAAATGCATCATGGAGTTTCTGATAATCAATATCAATCTTCCCAAGCTTGGGCCTAGCCCGTTCCCTCATTTTTGCTTTCAAAGTCCGTTGATCCTCTTTTTCTTGCAATGCTGCTCTCATTTCCATAATACCAGTCTTTTTTATAAAATCTGGCAAGTCAAAAGGAGGCTTCTCAATACCACGTTTCCCTTGCAAGTACTTTCTTTTAAAACACCAATGACGTGGCACTGGAACTGTATTGCGGTGGGCTTTAAGTTGTACCAGCAATTTGGGATCCCTGGCTGTCACATCATGCATTTCAACTACATCAGGGCGATTTACAAGCTGCTTTAATTCAGCAACACTCAAACGTGTCAGTTTCTTTAGTTTTCTCTTTGATAACTTTGTTTTCTCTTCTTCTTTCTTCTCTTCTTCCTCTTCCTCCTCCTCATATTCATCTTCCAACTTTGGAACTTTTTTTAGGTCTGGTTCTCTAACAGGTTCCTTCTGCAACTGATCCTTACTTGGGTCCTCAGACTTTTCAGGTTCTGAGATTCGGAATGTTTCAAAAATACGAGCAAACTGACGATACATAGGATCCAATTCATTCAAACCCAAAGTTTCTTGAATATACTCAATTTCAACATCAAGTTCTTTCTCTCCAGTCTCTTCATCTGGTTCCTTCTTTTCCTCTGCCTTCTGCTTCTGTATCCACTGTTGGTGATTTTTTGAACGTTTCTTCCTTTTCTTTTTATGTTTAATCTTGTTCTGTCTTTGCTCCTGCTCTGATTGCTGAGTGGATTTTTGTCTTCTTCTAGGTTGATCTTCTTCATCTTCATCCTCTACCTCATCTACGAGCCCACTTCGAGTGATGACTGGTGCAGGTGGAGCCTCTGGAATATTTTCAAGTTTGACATAGTCTTCTGGTTGCACACCAATTTGTTTCGCACGTTCAGTTTTGAAGGCAAGTGCTTGCTCCAAAGCAATAGGAAGTTTTACTTCCTTCACTTCTACTGGTGGGTCAACCTTCAGAGACAACAGTGATGGAAGTTTCCCATCAGAATGAGTGTCTTCATCAGAATCTACACCAGGAGGGCCCATACCAAGTGGTTCCATTCCTGGTGGAGGGGGCATGGCTACTGAAGGAGGTGGACCTCTGAGTTGAGGTGGAGGTGGAGCCAAATTTGGACCACTTAATCCACCAATAGGGGATCCTGATACATCAATTCCTGGTGGCATAATCCCAGGTCCTGGTGCAGGAATTGTTGAAGGAATAGCCATTGGTGGTGGCAGAACTGTAGGAGCAGTACCAGGGGGAGGAGCTGCCATTCTATGCCGCATCATATCTTCTTCCCTTTGTTTCTCAATTAGAGCTTCTTGCTGCAAGCGAAATAACTCTTCTTCTTGACGACGCTGCAACATCTGTCGTTCTTGTTCTTCACGTTGTTTTTCCACCAGTGCTGTCTGCTGAAGGCGTAACAGCTCTTCTTGTCTTTGTTGTTCAATCATGAGCTGCTGCTGATGGATTCTCTGCTGCATTTCCTGATTCTCCTGTTCTTCTTCCATAATTTCTGTTCACAGGTTTATCTTTTATTTATTTACTGCAATGCCTCGACTTCACACGATGCCTCGCAATCCACGGCTTCCACCATAAAATATGAAGTCAAGAAATCCCACACTCCGAACGCAAATCTACCTCCGACTTGTGCGGTACCGCTTGTGGTGAACTGTAAATCGAGAAAACAATGGATAAACGACGACTACAAAGATGACTAACCCCTAAAATCTGCGAATTCTACTATTATTAAACTATGATATTATTAGCGGCATAAAATAACTGTAATACAAACTAAACTTAATAAATTGTTTAAAATTTGTATTGCTCTACGTTCCGCACAGAGAAATTGTCACACACATATACAGTCAACTATTTATTCAGAGGTACCAACAACTCCATAGATAACCTAATGACTGTACCTATGCCTATACCAGGTATTTTTTACTGAGACTAGCGGGAAACGTTGGGAGCAACTCGGTACAAAGGGATATTTCTATTTCGCGATCATAAGTGAGTAGAACACAAAAGTGCGAGTGAGAAATATGGCTGCTGAGATTAAGCCTGTGACTGCATCTAATAGTGATAAATTTAATTCTACAACGAAACCGGATCTTTTATCCAAACTAGAAGGTTGTACTGATGATGTAAATGCTGCTATTATAATACCTGGCGAAGACGGCGTAATCAGTGTTAGTGATGATCGGTAAGATATTCATTTTATATCGCTCTGAACCAAACCTTTCCATTGCCAGAGGTTGGTTTCGTTGTGAATTATTAGAAGTTTCTTTCGTCGCATATGAACTGCACTAATATAAAAATTTGCCATTCGAACGATACATCAGTGCTGACACCACTGATTAGCAAAAAACTGTCAGGCAACATAACCGGCGAATCGAACAGCTTGAGAAATGTTGACTAATCATTTTGATGGCTTCACGTTGCATGTGATATGGTTATGATAGTTTATAATTTTATGGATCACATAACACACCTGTCTAGTGTAAACACCTAGTTAGGTTGAAATAACTTTGTCTCTGCGAATTTGGAATGCAGAACAGAAAGAGGGTTTGGTTGCAATTGAACAAAAAAGTTAGAACATTGTGTTTCCATCCACGTCAAGAGTTTATATACTCATGTATTATATGATCGAAAATTGCTGTTGTTAAAGTTGTCTAACAGTATTTGATTCATTTTCTGCAGTGAGCATATGCCACATTATGATGTGAGTGTTTAGTTACTAATTTTGGGAGTGTGGAGAAAAAAATGCTTCCAGTCACGTCTATATTTTAGGGTCAGTGTCATTCGGCAAAAATGTAATGAAAAAGTGTTACGACAAAGGGAAACGAAAAAGTGTAACTTCATTGTTATGTTACCTAGGAAACGTCAAACTTCATTGTTATGTTACCTGGGAAACGAAAAAGTGTAACTTCATTGTTATGTTACCTAGGAAACGTCAAACTTCATTGTTATGTTACCTGGGAAACGAAAAAGTGTAACTTAATTGTTAAGTTACCTAGGAAAGGTCATCTGTTTATCAACAAATAAACAACAATGGTTACCTACATACTTACCTTACATTACATTACTTTACATTACCTTACCTTACATTACCTTACATTACATTCATCTACCACAGACCCATCTTAAGTGTAACTAATTCAAGTTAAATAAGCAATGTCTTAATCAAACTTTACTCAATTGTAAAGCAGGTATGACGTATTTACGTCAAATTATCCGGAACCATGGTTCCACTGACAACTTTTGGTTCCTCTTTCTTCCCTTAATTTAATATATAGAAACTTCTGTCTTCTTATCATATAAAGAGGGATACCATTTTATGGTTTTAAGGAATAAGTAAACTTGCAGTCTTCTTCCAGAACCCTGGCAATTTGTAGTGTAAATACTGAAGTTCTGTAATTTTTGTTCTGGCATGTTGTTAAGCAAGAGCATCCTAAATTAATCACAAAATTGTATTTGTGGTTTGTACAGGACAGAAGGCCTAAATATGCCAGTGTGCTATTATTACAGTAAGGGTATTTTCTTAAGGAAGTATCTGCCTTCACCACTGATTTTGAAGATAAAACATACATTTTCAATTTCTTTAAACCAGTAATGCCTAGTGTCATGTACTTAGGATAGTGATTCCTCTAATTTTTATGAGATGGCTTTCTGAGCCTTAGTAAGAATAAACATATTTTCAGTTATTCAGTTCTTGAATTTTTTAATATTTATTTCTTGTTAAAATTCTTGTTGGCTGACATGTGTGATTGTTCATTTATAGTTGCTTGAAAAAGGAACACCCATGTACCTTCTTTTTTTGGACAGGATTTTGTTTACTTTTATGTATTCTTGGCATCTTGTATATTGTATTCACACCTGTTTACTACATGAAGGTGCATATTGTCATGGTGTTATCACAGAATTTTGACTTTTTGTGTATTTTGATTCAAGATAATATGACCATTCATGAAATAGTAATTGTAGTTTCCATTTAATAAATTAAGTTTGTGATTGAAATTTGGATGCCAGTTCTTTGCTGAGTCACATTGTACATACTTTCTTTAGTTGTAGAAGCTAAGTTGTAAGATACCCTTTTGTACTTTTTAGGACTGTTCGAGTATGGTTGAAGAGGGATTCAGGCCAGTATTGGCCCAGCATCTGTCATTATATGGCATCTGGAGCTACTGCTTTGTTCTACTGTGTTGAAACTCGTCAGTTGTTCATTGGTATTGAAAATGGCACAGTGTCGGTAGGTGCTTACTTGCTCATTCAACTTATGAGTGAATGCACTGTAGAATGATATAAATGAGAAGTGTCTCAGCCCTCTTTTACACAGAACTGCTCAAAATAGGATTGTTTTGGATGGAAAGTACATCAAACAAAATGTACTGTCTTGTCAAGAATGTTTGCACTGTGTCCACTTTAAGGCATATGCATACTGTGTTGCAGAAAACTAATTTTTATGAAATGAAACATATTTCTTGCTCAGTCACACTGTTCCTTAAAGAAATTGATTTGCAGGAATTTATTCTGGCAACAGACTTCAACCGTATGACACATGTACGAGACTACATTGCTCATCAGGCCCGAGTGACCAGCATTCATTTTGCTCTGAACTGTGAATGGATGCTAAGTATTGGGCGAGATAAAATGTTTCAGTATCACTGCTCTGAGACCGGTCGTCACCTAGGAAGTTTTCAGAGTGATGCGTGGTGTACTGCATTGCAGTATCCTTTTTAAGAACAGGGAGCCATATTGAAACTTGGTATTCCTACTGACTTACTGTATGGGAGCTTGATTTTGAGTAAAAAATTGACCTTGGAACCACGGTTCCGGAGAATCTGACGTAAATACGCAAACGCAGCAGTAGCGTGAAGTGCGATGCGCCTTTATCCCTTACTTCAAACTTTGTTCAATTGTAAGAGAGCACGATGTCCACCGGCAATAATCAATTGTGATATTCTAAAACGTTTTTAACAGCACAGTATTATCTACTCTACGACGCACTTCTTCTACGAGCGATTCACAGCTCAGCTCTTTCCGCAATAACGAGAGCGGATTGCTGACGGCAGTAATGAAACACAACAGTGCCGAATAAACAGATGACATAAAAATTAGTTTCGTAGGTAAAGGAGTGGATTGCAATACGGTTTATTATACAGCATGCCTATTAAATGAGAAAAGAGCCTTACGGCATGCTCAGCCAATATTGTTGCAGGCGTGTGTTAGAAATTCAAATCCTTTTTCTTGCATTGTTATGCATGCAGGAGTTCATATAAAAGCTGACCATTGTCGGTCTGGACCAAAGTACACATGAGAGAGGAAATCCTGCTTCAGATTATGAATGCTGTTTACATACAGAAATACCATATAATGAGTCATTTGCAATAAACTATTTTTTGGAATGAACAAACCTGTGCATTGAAATCTATGGCTGACATTTTGAGCTGTTATAAGAAATATCTCATAAAATGTACCAGTAGGTTTAATGGATTAATACTATCTCTTATATTTCTGTGCATGCATTTTCAAACTGTGATAGCTCTGCAACAGTTGGAAATAGGATCAGTATTTTATTGATGTCTCTTACTCAAAATTATCTTCTGAATTACCACCCAGTGTATGGCATACTAGTTATCAAACACCTTAACAATTTATGTATTCTGTCATCTCTGTGGCTTATATTTCCTTAATTTGTGTCCAGATTTGATTCACAGTCAAAGCATGCATTTATTGGTGATTATTCTGGTCAGATCACAATGCTGAAGTTAGAGAATACAGGAACTACACTGATTACTACACTGAAAGGTCATACAGGAAGTATACGTACTATGGCTTGGGACTCAGAAAAGCAACTTCTTTTTTCAGGCAGTTTTGATCAGAGTGTTATTGTGTGGGACATAGGAGGTCAGCAAGGAACAGCATATGAACTTCAAGGACATCAGTAAGTTATTTCATAGTTATCTTTTTTTTTTATTCTTGCGTTTGGCCCAGCACAAGATTTGTACAACTGGAAATCTGTGCAGTACAATAAGAAAGTCTCCTTATGTGTTCTGCTCAGAACTCATTTTCTTGAATGTATCAGATTTTTTATGCAAAACTCATTTCCATTTATTGGAAACCCACAGTTTATGGGATTTCTAAACATGACACTCAGATTTAATTTAACTGACATTTAGGGAATAAAGAAGCAAAACCTATGCTGTAAGAATTGTGATCCCTAACTAATGGCCTCAACAGATGAAAGAGCCTTTCCCCGACCTCCCTTCTAAATGTTTTTCCAAAGTTAATTAATTTCCCTTTAGGGGTTACTAAAACATTGTTGTTTTTTTGGAACTAAAGTATGCTATGAAACAGAAGAGGGTCTGAATATAAACATCATTAAGTATATCAAAATTCTGGGCACCATAAACCAAATTTTCTGAATTTTAGTATTAATACATATATATAAATTCAAATTTATGAAGCACTTGCCATGGTGGCAAATAATAGGAAGTATGTGCTGTGTCACATAATTTAATTTAACAGATTAGTATTCTGTTATTGTTTACATTGAAGATAAAATGGAGTCTTGGATAATTAGCTGAGAAAACTTCATTGCATTTAGTCACTGAAAGCTTCAAAAGTTATATTTATTAAAGCAGCATATGGAACATAGCTAATTTTCATAATATATACAGTGACAGGCATGGAGTAATTGTTTTTAAAAGATCTGTCTTATAGGAAATAAGCAATTTATAAAAGGTTTATTTTAAGAACAATCAGGAAAAGGAACATGAACTGTAGCTAGTTTTTAATAACAATACAGACTCTCCAGTAATGAAAAAGTGCAGCAGTGTTGACTGAACACAGAATGCTACTTAAGTCTATATATAAATAATGGTTTCCCATTAATTTAAGTTCTGAGAAAGGGAACCGTCTTATTTGTATTTGAAGATTGCTGTCTTCTGGGTTGTTGCGTCGTGTAGTCTGGTGTAAGTTTACTGACGTTTCAGAGGTCCTTGCTGCCTCCACCATCAGGGCGGTGAATGATTTATTGCCCTGATGATTGAGGCAACAAGGACCTCTGGAACATCGGCAAACTTCTACCAGACTACACGGCGCAACAATCCAGAAGACAGCAATCTTCAGACTCATTACTGTGAAAACCTCAAATCCTACTTATTTATATTTGAATAGATATGGTATTCAGATTAGTAACTGTGGAGATGTTTTGTTGTGTGGTGAGTGTGTGTTGTCTGCATGTTCTTGTTTTCAGTAACAAAGTGACTGCTCTGTGCTATGCAGCTCTGAAGCAGCAGCTCATCTCAGGAGGAGAGGATTCAGTCCTTGTATTTTGGGACATGAGATTGGAAAGGAAGGAGGTTAGAATATGGCTTATATGTGCCTTTTTTGTAGAAATACAGTAGTATGGGTTGTAACATTTAAAATGGGACCCAATAATAGTCATTCACTACATTGAAATCAGCAGGTTCACACTGCTGTCCCAGCACTTGAGTTGCTAGGCCATGGCTATACCAATTTCATGCAGTGCATTAGCTGCAACAATGGTGTACAGCTGCAACAATTAGTTTTTCCAGTAGTTTTGTTTTGTGCATGAAGGGGCTCATATGTAATGGTTAACACAGAATGAACTGTGTCATTGGACAAAGCTTGAGGAAAGAATCTTCATCTTGACTGACTCTGTGAGCTAGGAATGTCAGCAATATCTCCTTGTAGTTGTATAGCCCATGTTATGTTTTGTGTTAGACCCCAGAGTGGCATGAGTCTGACTGCTGTCAACGATGTAGACGCCCATTCTTCTGGAACCTTCGTGCCATGATGGACCAACGCCAACTGGGCCTCAGGCAACATCATTGCCGCTACTGTGGACGCGCAGTGTGTGACCGTTGTAGTGCAGGTCGGGCTTCCATTCCTGTGATGGGTTTTGAGTTTGATGTGCGTGTCTGTGATCCGTGCTTCTCCGAACTCAAAGACATGGAGTAAGTATGTCAGTTTATGGTTTATGTAGTAACATTGTCAACATAATTTATTTAGCATCAGGTGATAATGCACAGTGAATTGTAATTAATGAACAGAATGATGTTTGTAGCTTGTTTCAAAGTACTGTCATGGTACTTTTTTGGGAAGACTAAGCAAAGTGACGGTATGTAAGTATGTGTGACTGTATGTATGGGCGCCAAGGCAACCCTAGCATTTTGTCCATTGCTGATTTTAATACAGGATAATTGGTGCTTGTGAGTGTGAGTTTAGTTGGTTATTTGTGTACCAACCTGTTTCTTCAATGCAAGTCACAGACTAATCACCATACATAAATTTATGAAAACTCGGTTCTTCCTCTTTGAACTTTACTCATCTCAGGAAGTGTGTGGTGATGTTTGAAAGTAACAAATTATAGATTTTTCTTCAGATAGTTTTATATTCATACAAGTGCTGGTTGTTAATTATATTTGGTTCTCACAGGCATGAGCAAGAGAATACCATATGTGAAATTGTTCTTGTGGAATTTGTCCATCATCTAAATGATAAAATTATAAATCTACAGGTGAATTCTGCTTTTATGTTAAGGTAGAAAGGGGGGGGGGGGGACCAGGTCTGATGCTAGCTCAGCTTTATAGAGGTTTGTAAGCTAAAGTTTTTACTATATTTTTGTAGAACAGTTTCCTGGTCACATCTAATATTTATGTTATGCTATGTAAAACTAATTTAATTTTTTTATCTGTGTGTATATTTCTCGATTGTTCTGTTTCAGTCACACTTCAATGGCTACATTTCATAATGCAAAACACAGCGTTGTATTTATGGACCTTGATGAACCCCGCAAACGACTGTTGACTGTTGGCCAGGATCGACTGATCAAAATATGGGATGTTTCTGCACTTTTGCAATAATGTCCTTTGTATTCCATGGAATAATGTGATGAGTGAAAGTATGTTGGTTAAGAGGCTGCCAAAACTAAATTGTGTAATATAAAATAAATGTATATAAATGTGCTTGTACTGTACATATACTGTGTGTGTGCTGGAATGACTGAACCCTTACTTAAGTCAGAATTGACTACAGCAAAACCTTTATTTTATGTTTTTGCAATGGATTTCCAAAAGTAGGTATGAAGTTGAAGCAAGTCTAAAATAAAGGCACTTCTCATTATGACATATACTAGGGATCCTATACTAGTTTTGCAGTGTTCTAAAACTTTGTATACATTTTGTTGAAATCTTACTTCTGTTCACATAGGGTATAGACTCTGGAACATAATTTTGCATAATTTGTAAGATATAGGAAGTGTAAAATTTATTAAAATTGTAAATTGTTTTTGTGAACTACTAGCCAGGACCAAAACAGAGTGTATAACTGAGAAACAAAAAATTGAAGTTTCACTGTACTAATCACTAATCAAAAGTAGGAGCAGTGTCCCATGATCCCAGCATCATATAACATATCTAAGCCCCTTGACTAAATGGCAGACATTCCAGCGCGGATGTTATGAATGTTTGAAATATGGCTGTGATGTCACAGCATTTGATGGCATATCCTGTACCTTTTTATGCTATATGTACAAGGTGCTATTACTTGTGCACATTTAGATGTAATCTTTCCTGGATTCCAACCTAATATTGTAATGTGATTCATACCTCCAGAGCAACGTAACAAATTACTTGCTTATAAGTTTTGTGTGGAATTCATTTTCAAGGATGATTCCTGTCAGTTATGTCTGTCACTAAGTGTCAAGATGATTGTTGTGTGTTTACTTGCGGAATTGTACATAGTGAGATGGAAGATAATAACAAATTTATATTTTATATTTCTATAAACTTTGAAATTATATTTGGAAGTAATTTTTATATTTACTGTAAGTGTTCTGTACTTAATGTGTTGGAGAGATACTGCTCATTTCAGTCTTACATCTCCACACACAATTACATCTACCTCAAAACAAAATGACCAGCTTCATTATAAATTTGAAGACCTTTGGAATCTAACAGTAGTGTATGATCTATAGTCACACCTTGTCTAATCCGCTTTCTGTATAAAATTTACAAGAACAATACAGTTTACAGAATTACTGTTTTTCAAACTTAGTATGTACAAGTAGGGTTTGAGATTTTCATGGCGGTGAATCCGAAGATTGCTGTCTACTGGACTGTAGTACCATGTAGTCTAGTAAAAGTTGCTGCCTCCATCACCAGGCTGATCAATGATCTACCAGATTACATGGCGCTGCACCCCAGAATCTAGCTATCATCTTAGTACATGCAAATTTTCATGATGATTTTACTTTGTAAAAGATATTGCTGCAGACTTTTTTTGGTATCATGAGTCATTCTGATGGATTAAGATTTTGTCATATAGTGAGATTGAAGAATTGAAAATTATTGGATTGCATTATTGCTGCATTGGGACAAGTGATGACATTTTCTCTGCAGCTCTTGGTTTCTTAATTAAAGAAAGAACATATTACTTTAAATTAATGTGGAACATGACAATTCATCTGTAAAGTTATAATTGGCATGGGAGTCATAATATTCCTTTCACATCCTTTGAATTACTGTTTTTCCGGCAGTACTGGTACACATGAAACTGTCTTGAACCAATATAACTGGTGCAGAAGGGAGAAGAGCACACAAAGTGCAGACTTTTACTGCAATTCATTGTCACTTACTGGACAAGAGTCACATTACATGCAGTTGGGTTGAGTTAGGTTAAAGATTGCCAGAACTGGTGCTGTTGTACAAGATAACAAGGGAAGAAAATTCTTTATTTGTAGCAGTGACTTGCTGCCAGTGAAAAAGAAATACAATATTTATCTGTATCAATTTTTATTTTGTGTGCTTTCTTTTGATTTTATGTATTACAGTTTACACTCTTTCACTAATTTATATACTGTAGAACATATGAAGTGTCATTAAATTTCTGTTCTGATATCTGACTTGTGACTTGAAATTTTCCACTGCAGACTTAGATATTCTTACATGTTAGAAAATTTACAATTTTCAGGCATAATGTAACAATTTGTAAGGTAGTTTTTCTTGACAAGAATTTGGTGAATAATGCAGTTATGGGAATGATAACTTAAGTGGGTCAATGTCATTTCTTTGGTACATAAAAATTGTTTTGTTTTCTTCTGCCCATGGATCATGTCAACTGGGTACATTATTTCTTACAAAGTGGTGCTTTTTGTAAAGAAAGGGAATTTTAGTTTACTTGATTGCCTGCCATTACTGATTTTCTTTTTTATTGTTATTACAGTTTGAGAACCTTAAACATTAAGTATCTTACTTTATTAGAAGAGTATCATCTTAGCTGTACACAGGCTTTGACAGATGAAGAGAGGAAAAGAGGAATAAAGAAAGTAGTGACAGAAAAAACAAAGGTTATTCATATAAAATTTATGCCTGAAAGTGCATGGTGAAAATGTGATTCTTTTCTGTTATTAAGACCTGACAGTTTAATGCTCCTTGCACCATTTGTCCCAGAAGATGCATGCAGATTTTAAGAACTGTAAGGTAACTTAAGATAATTTTTATGTTACATCATAAACCAGTTTATGTCAAATGGTACATGAATACATACATCTTTTAAATTGAAGAACCACTGGATCAGTTTGAATAAATTTCTTTCTATAATGTGCTGAGTGAGAACTGAGCCTTCAGAAGCCCACCTACTTACTGTCAGTTTGCTTACCATTGTGTATACATTCTAAATTTTTATATGAAACAAGCAATAAGCTCAAAATCATTACTTAGTCAGATTATATAATTTTAATGTGAAGTTAGTCACTAAATGCCAATGGTTAATTTAGAAGTCATATCACATTTAGATAAAAGTGGCAAAAATGGGCACTTGGTTGATTTCAACAAGAAAGTTTATTATTATATTCTTTGTTGGCTGCTACTGTTCAGGCTGGTGTCATGGTTTTATTATTGCTGTCAAAGAACAGTGAGTATTGTGTGTGTTGTTATTATTATAGTGTGAAAATCTTTCAGTACGGTTCCTTTTTCTGTGAAAACAATTGCCAGCCCAAATCCACAGTACAAATCATACCGTATCTCTTAAAATTCTACTGAGTATGTTTCTTAGATTCTACAAAGTGATATAATTGACATAATGACGTTTATTATTAAAGAAATCTTGTGATTTATTTTAGACCTTGACATACATAGTACTAATTGTTTTGCACGATTGCCAAGATGAGAAAGTGCACTGAATACACAGATGTAAAACAAGAGATAAGCATTCTGGAGATAGTTTGTAGTCATAATTACATCACATTTTGTTTGCTGTTGTGATGTATAAATTTTGCTGAGAGTTGACACAGTTATGTCCTTACTCATGGTATTTTACCCTTGCCTGCAAAATCATAGGACTCTGTTAGGTAAGCTGTGTTGAATAGACATGGCCACATCCTTAAAGTTATGTATAATCTTGTCTGCTGCCACCATGGGTTTTGTCTTTTGTGAGAACTAGAACAAATATTTATTATATGGTCAACATGCAAGAACCTGAAGAACTAATTTCCACACAAGCCATTACATGTCTTAAGGCAAGTATTTTGAGTAAAGAATAATATATTATTGGTGGAATCTGCCCTGGGCTCATATCTTCTTAGTAAAAAATTGGAGCTACTGTAATATCTTTTACTAACATTGGTTTAAATAAATTGGAAAAAGTTTAAAAGACTATTTTCTCATAATTAAATGTTCCAACAACAGATTATTATAATTGCTTTTTATAAATACAACTTCAAAATATATTCAAATCTTTAACACCAGAGTGTGTATCTTGGCTTTGTTATGTTATGCAGTACAGAGAAATGTACATGGATAGCTGAGAAAAGAAAGCATATACCTGAGAATTATCAAAAATATATAGGTCCAGAGTAGTTTATTCACACAGCGAACTTAAGTATGCGTATTTTAATGTGTATTCTTAGTATTATCTTTAGATCAGAGGAGAACCACACCAATTGTGAATATTTTATGATGTGTCAGTTAAAATAACAAATAAATAATAACAAAAAAAACTAAAATTAAAATATTTTTAAATGATTGTTAAATATTCCTAAGCAGTGCTCAAGCTTGCTTTTTGTCATATAAAGCACTGATGAATTCTGACAATTTCTGAAATTTACTGGTTGATGTTTATATTTTGAAATGTTCTGGTAGGGGCTACACCAGAAATGTAATTTTGTGCCTGGTCACAAACTCTGTATGTCATTTAACTTTACTGAACAAGAATTGAACACATTGCACTATACTTCATTAGGTTTAAGTTTTACTTTGTTATGTTGAAATGAACAGATTGGTTAGTGCTTTAGTTTAATCCTGAGAATTTACATTTATTCATATATTTTTTTAACAAAGAAGACCAAAAGTACTCGTCAAGTTGGAGGAAAAATATGTGGAATCACATACTTTCCATTTTGTACAGTTTTGTGTTCAGAACTGTTTGAAATGTATGGATTTGTTTGTGTAGTAGACACAGTTGGGCAAGTATATGAGGTAGAACTGACACATAATTGCCCATTAAATACCTCATTTCCAGGGCAATTGAGAATTGTTTTCATGCCATCAATACAGTAGAAATAGCTATGGCAACCAGAGGTGTAGTTCTGATAGAAACCATTAGGCATATTTGTGCAGTGTGGACTGCGTGTGGGATTGGGCTCAACTACCACAGAAATACAAGTATTCTTATTCCACATATCAACACAGGCTGATCCATCAAATACCTTCCCATCAGGGCAAGTAGAAATTGACATCTGCTTCTGATCCTTGCAATAAACATATTTCTGGCATCTGCTGCCTGTGTGTGCAAAGAATCCGTCTGGTCGTGAAGCACATAAGTTTTCTGGCGTGGGGTCAGGGCATTGGAACTCTGAAGATTCCACACATCTTTTACCATCAAATACCTTATTTCCTGTACATGTAAGAGTTGTTATCTTGTCACCATTTGAACAGTAGAAATATTTGTGGCATCCAGAAATCTTATCATAGTGATACCCATTGGATAGAGACACACAGTCACTTGAGGTGTGTGGACATTTGTAGCTACTTGGTTCCACACATTCTTTCCCATCAAAGACATAAGAACCTGTGCACACATATGTGAACTTATATCCTTTGGAGCAGTAATAATATGACCTGCAACTGGAATCCAGATCAGTGTAATAACCATCAGGTTTCTGGTTACAGACATCAGGCTCTATGTTTGGGCATTTATATTCAGTTGAAGATACACAAGACTTCCCATCAAACAGTTGACCCTGAGGACATACAAGCTGTGTCCGATTCCCATTCTCACAGTAGTAATAATAACGGCACTGAGAACTGTGGTCTTGGTATAATCCCACTGCCATGCCTACACATCCTGCCCATGGTTCAGGCCCCTTGCAGAGGAACTTTCTTTGCTCAACACATGTCTTACCATTCCACACCTGTCCTACTGTACATGAACCTTCTAATATCACCTTTCCTTCCAAGCAAAAGTAGTAGCCCTGGCAACTGCTGGCAAAATCTGTGTGGAAGCCATCTGTTTGAGAGGAACACCTGTTTCTTTTATTTGAAAGAGATGCTGGAGAATCCAGGGGGCAAGTGAATAACTGAGAAGGAACACACATGTGTCCATTGTACAGTGTGTCTTCTACACAGATCCTGCGCTCTGTCATCTGACCTCTTGAACAGTAAAAGTAATTTTTGCATCCAGTTATCAGATCTGTGTAATAACCATCAGAACGATGTAGACAGTCTGAAAAACAAGGAGTTTTGGCTGCATCTGCACATTGTCTACCATCATAGCGAAACCCTACAGGACAACGAAGCGTTGCAACATTTTTGCTTGCTCTACACAGGATATAGCTGCGACAATTATCATTCAATTCTGTAGTATGGGAACCATCAGGAAGGTTCATACAGGGATTTGAAGTTGGTACTTGAATAGCCACAGCAGTGCTCTCAGGAGCTTGACAGGGCACTGCATCGGTAGGTAGACATGTGTGACCATTATGCAGTTGTCCAGCAGGACAGCCGTAGACAGCTTTCAGAGTGCCGCCAGAACACTCAAAGGAACGCTCACATTGATGTGAGGTATCAGGATAGTGGCCATTTACTCGACCAGTGCAAAGAGGTTCGTAACACAAACCAGCTTCTCGAACACAAGCCTGCAAAGAAAAGGAAATGTTTTAATGAATGTCATGCTACAATGTGGAGTGTATCTTTATATGCCTTACTTTAAAAACATATGATACTGGTAGTGAAGTGACAGATGCATATTTTGAGACCAAAATGGCCACTGTAGTGACTAATGAAAACCATAGATTGATTGATTTCATGCCCACATGTATGAAGTAAGCATGCTGAAAGTGAAACACAGAGAAATCTGCAGTTGTCAAATGCAATTGCAGAAAGTGTTTCAAGACCCTTGAATCTGCATTAATTACAAGATTTATGATTGTATAATAAAGATTCAAGGTGACGTTGCTCTATACCTAAGCACTATACAGTAAGGGGGCATGCATTACAGACCTTGAATGTAGGTTGTTGTGAATGACCAGCTTGACAATCTCATGACTTTGCCCTGAAGTAAATATTCCAGATTACCTATATGGTAGAGAACTAAGTAAGTCCAAAGCCAGTCCTAGGTATGGTGCTGCTCCTTTCAGGAATTGAATATCAGCCATCCAGCCCATACTCAGACACTTTACTATATCTGCACTACTAAACTCCACTGCAGGTTAAAAGTACTTAGTGGAAAAGATCCATTGAAATTCAATGTTTAATTACTTCTTTTGCATCTTAGCCCTCCTCCATTTTATTATTTTCTTTATCACTTCACCTTTCACCCTTTCTGCCATATTCCATTCCCTTCTCTTTCAACTAAGAACAACAATAAACATATCAGCAATAATGTCGTATGATCTGAAGCTTTCGTGGCGACTAAGTACAATAAATTCTCCCGGGCTACCATCCGTGTAAGGTGGCTTAATGAAGAATTTCAGATTCTTCTGTTTATGATGCAAGTACATGTTTACATTCCACTTCATACTGACACCATTCTCACATTTGCTTGGAAGAACTGAAGAAAATCACAATTAACCTCAGAATATGTCAGTGTAGTTTTCTGAGTTGTAACACCATGTGGACTTGTAGGTAGATACCAGCATTTTAGAAGGACACCCTGCCTCCATCTTCAGGGCTTAAGGCATGAAGTTAGAGGCAGTATTTCCTTCAACAGCGTTAGTACATACAAGTCTGCATGGTGTCATAACCCAGAAGACCAATATTAACATCACCACCATCATTCGACCTCAGGATAGTCTGTTCCCGGCCATGATTTGAATTATGTATCTCCCACATATTAGTCATTGTGCCATCCCACTCTATTGTGTACAGAGCGAGCTGTAGAGATTAAGAAATGGTAATGAGCTTCTTTCAAATTACTACCCAAGCATTCATCTTTAAAGACCAAGTTCCATCCACTCATATCCTCCACCAACCCATTTCCATAAGCACTCATATTACACAAATCAAAGTACCAGTTTTCATTTCCTGCAAACATAGTCACAGAATATTTCAAAATTACCTTCTCTGTAGCACTGAGTTGCATGTTGTTGATTTTCTTGTGAGAACACTCAATGAGAGAGCATACCGTCAGTGTATTCAGAACAAAAAATCTGACAATACTTGTGGATTCTAGCAGTCTGTGTAAAGTTAGTTTTTAAATAAAGTTCAACAATAAACTTGCATAGTTGTCATAAATAAATCATTTTCGTTGTTAAGAAACTTTTAGTACAACAGATCTTATGTAGAAAACATTCCAATGATTTGTTATTGTTTTTGGTTTAATTCCTTGCTTATGTATTTAGTTTTATCTGTGTTTACATCCAGACCAGCTAATTTAATGTCCCATAAAATAATTTTTACATTATTCTCTAAGTTACTTATGTTCCAATACCTGTCATTGTGGGTTGTACCATTATTCATCTCATGCAGAACCTTGTGAGGTCTGGTCATAATGTTCCAGGACTAATTTTAGAACAGGAAAATGAGGCACAGGTTGTGGCTTATGCTTTTCCTCACCTCAAACCATGAACAATGTGTCACCTGACATGTTGAAATGTCCACTATCAAAAATTAAGTTCATAAAAAAGGAACATTGTGCAGAAACCACATTATTTTGCCCACAGTTTTTTGCCTCTTGCAGTGTTTTAAAATGAAAAATAACTACATGAATGTAGACAAGTGTTGCTAGATGAGTCAGAAAGGATTAAACAGACTCGAAACTGTATAAAAATTAATACTAGGATGATTACCTACACTGCTTTAATGTTTGAATAGGAACTTTACGATTCTCGCTTTCATATAGCTTTATTCCACTTCCAAAATAATGGGGTCTCCTTTGGTCCCAGAGTTTTCAAATTTAAATTTGTTAAATGCTAGATGAGGTTTATTCTTGAATGAGTACATTTTTATCAAGTTGCATTTTTTATAAACATTTCAGATTGACAGATAAATGCAGATTCTTAAATATATTTATGTCTAATCTTTTCTGACTCACCTTGCAGTTAGAAAGTTTTTGGTTGGGAGAGCCACAAATTACACCTCTGCACAGGCTGTGGTTGAATGCTCCAAAAACTTAAGTAACTCTTGGCTAGAGAAACAAAATCAAAATTTAGATTAGTTGGAGACAAAAGCTACATTTTTGCTAGTTTTTGTTCTGAATATATAAATCACATTAAAATTTTATTAAGCACTGTTATAACTGATTTTGTATAATTTTACATGAATTTTGAAGTTTTGTACAGTACTGTTAATATTTTATTTTTAGTATCTCCTAACATGATGGCATTATATTCATTCATTTGTATCTGAAAACAATTTGATTAATAAATTCTGAAGCCAAAATCTTATACAAGATTTTGTATGGGGATTTCAGACTATAATTTAGAAATTTTTAGTTCTGCTTTGATGAGTTGACACTCTACTGTGACTAAACATACACATCAATACTGCATTTATTTAATTATGAATGTACAAAAACATACATCCCTCTTAAAATGTGTTTCTTAAACCTCTCTTCTCTTTATCATAACTTAACCTTCACAGACTTCTCACATTACCTCTATTCCCCTACTTATTATTGTCTGTGATGTCTGTAATACTTCCATCCATAAGACAGATATTTTTATATACAAACCATTTTTAATCACATTAGTTGTTCTTTTACATGAATATACTAGATTTGGTCTTTATTAGGCATTTTGAACTAAAACACTAATAAAGACTGAAACATGTGTTCATAATAGAACAACTAATACGTAATAGTGGTTGGTGTATAAAAGTATCTGTATATAATAACCGTATGATATGAAAATATAAATTCCATCCATAAGTCACAATAAAATGAGGAATGAAGACATTATGAAAAAGGTTAGTGAAGATAATTTTGTTGAAGAAAGCCTGAAAAAGATGGAAGGAGCATGTAATCAGGATGCCACTTCTTCAATTTTCATGTCAAGAGTTTATTTTATAAACTTGATAGAACGTGAGACTTTGGTCGCCCACGTAAGAGTTGAAGGGACCAAATAATTTAGTCTTGGAACAGGTTGTCAGCCAGAGCCTTCATACAGGGAAGAATAAATCGTAATAATCTTTGACAAAGTATTATATTGTAGAGATCAAAGAACTGAGAGGTGAGCATTTGTATTTAGATACACCGGGTTCGAATCTCAGCCAACACCAGCTAATGCAACTGAGGTTTCTTTAGATTTTCTTCAGTCTCTCCAGTCATCTTTCCCTTTCTTTGTCATAACTCTGTGATTCATCACTTCTATTCCACTTCCTAAAATTCTTGATATGTTTACTCTGTTTAATTGGAACATTATTTCTCTAACCTGTTTATGTCTATCATAAATGGTGGCCAGAGGACAGAGGTAATCAGTGCGCACACCATTGTCACAGTGATAATATGCACGGCAGCTGGTGCCTGGGATGATATAGAAACCACTGCCGCTTGTGGCACAATGTGGCTTTATGCATGTCACTTTACTAGATGATATGCAGCCTTGTGTCACCATGCTGAATAAGAAGCCTCGATCACATGAGTAGCGACTGGTCAGTGTGTGGCCCTCACATCTAAAAAATTCAAAATTTACATGAAACACAAACTTTTATCTTTTCATTGGCATACACGGGTCTGTGAACTATACTTTTACCTGTTGCAAAGAAAGAATATATATGTTGAGCATGTTTAAAAAACGGTCTTAGTAGAATATTTGAACCTAAGTGACAGGAAGTAACACGTTTCCTATGTATGTAACTATTATGCAGAACAAAGCAGAGATCTGAATTTTGACCAACAAGGTATATGTCAGCTGGCATGTTAACTGAAGCAGATGTGTCTTGACATTGCAGGAATCTACTGGCCAAATATGAAGCAAGAGATGATTTTCTTGGCTCATTCATGTCAGACAGGTCATGGATGCATCACTTCCAGCCTCAAACCAAGGAAGTTAGAAGAAAACAGTGTCATCCTTGATCACTGTAGCCCAAAAGATTTTCAGTAGCATAGTAGGGAAGATAGGTGCATGCTTCCTGGTATATGAACAGCATTATATATTGCATTCAAAAAGTAATTGTGTAGTTGCATTTATGCAATATTGTATGGTTAACTGTACAATGACTTTTTGAATGCAATGTATAATGACATTTCCTCTTAAGGAATACAATATGAAAAGCAAAATATATAAAAAGTTTCTGAATGTGAATGAAGTCAACTATTAGGTGTCCAAGCATATCTACTTACATGATGACAACATATACATGCATACGTCTTGGATAACGTTTGCAGAAGTAACAGAAATATCGACAGGGGTCATCCCATGCCCACACACACACACACATGCAAACCTACATACTAAAGAACAGTGAAATGTAACGGCTTTCTAAAACATTACTATTTATTACAACATTCCCGATAATATAAGGTTTAACTTTTGTGTCCCCGTGTTGTGAAATCATATATGGAGCACTAAAAGGGGTGTTAACACAGACCAAATAATTTTCCTTTTTGAAGTGGAAGTTTGTTACCTTCTGCACAGCAGCTTCACTACTGCAGACTGTCTCAGTAACTGGCAGGAAATGTTGTGAAGGACTGTGATGCAAGTTCCTAAATGGGGTGTGTACACACTCCAAATTACTTTTTCTAAACACATTTCAATAGTATCAAATAGAAATGGCTTTCTGACATGACTTAGTTTTTTCATAACACTGGATTTGCTGCCTATGAATCTGTGACTGAAAGACAAACATTGGGGTGCAAATACACCCCTCATTGGGGGACAAAGATTAAAACATTGTGTTATGGGTTGAAATATTCTAAAACCCCCATCCAAATAGTATAACAGGCAACATATCTTCAAATTCAGTCAAGTTATGTATTTCTATTGTGAACGTATGGTACTGAGTTTCTTATACATGGGGAGAGGTTTTGAATTCCATAGCACTTTAAGTAGTACTGATATTCAAAAGTAACTTCAAGACTGGATACCTATAGTAATCTTGGCAGTTGGTGCTGTAGTTTGCATATATACCATCACCTTGCCTCTTGCATGGATCATATGCTGTATCAACACAGGTGACATTAATTTCTTCTTCACACCGCATTGTCTCTGCATTAAATAGGTAGCCATCCAGACACTTGTATACCTCTCGATAGCCATGAGAACACCTGTAACATGTTGTATTAATACTTTGAAACATACTTTAAGGTTATACCTGAATTCCACCATACTGCCAGTAAACACATCCATTGTAAGTCCATAAAAGCCAGTTTTAATCCATTTATCATATTCATAATACAATATCATTGGTGTTAACCAAATGTGATGTTTGGGTGTCCCTATCTTAGAAATTGATTCTAGGCTTGCCTAGGATTGGCAGAGACCAGAAACGTCAAGCTGGCAGTAGTAGATACCAACAAAGTACCTTGGATCTGCACAAAGACTTTGCAAAAATTGAACACTGTTAAATTTAAAGTTTTAGTTTTCATTCTTGGCTATATACATTAATTATAATATATAAATGAGCATAAATGAATAAAAACTCAAAAATTACAATATAAGTTATAAGTCTGATATGGAAAGAACAAAAATGTGTATTGTGCAAACTGCAAGCCATAATCTGAAATTTGTATTTACATCATCTCACCTGTAATGAAGGCTGCAAGATACTGGATCTTCGTACAACCCATTTTCTCTGTCATTGCAGGAGAATGACAAATAGCCCCCTTCAGAGCCAACAAGAAGAGCCACAGAAGACTTATCTGAACTGTTACTTTCTCCAAGTGCCTAAATGAGACATAATATAACCAAGTTACACTTTCATTCTGAAGTCTCTTGAAAGAAACTGTTTACAGTGCACTCTATACTGGAGTATTGTTGGACATTTGCAGATATCGAGGACTTAAGGTATGGGGATTATGTGAGTAAATGTTAGATTTAGAAGCCAAATAAAAGATACGCCACTAGGAACCACACTGCTAATTTTAGAATTCTGAGTCAAGTCATGAAAAATATATTCTCAGCTTATCTTCGTAAAGGCTGTAAGTTATAAATTAACACACATGCACAGTTAGTGTCTTTTTATTGGGCCATACTTACATCTGTTTGTTCTGGTAGCTGTCTACTAATGTACGGATAATACACAATTGTTAAATTCCATATTTCTTTGTTTGTAATTAGATTATCAGAGAGATTTTGTGTTTACACTTACCCACAGTACACCATCATCTAGTGTAGGCACAGTACTGATTATTGGCAGGACACCTGAAAGCAAATTATAAAAATATACAACATATAATTAATGGTCAGGGTCCGCAGTGGCCGCGCGGTCTGAGGCGTGGGTCTTGTGCCGCTTGGTCGCAGGGACCATGGGTTCAAATCCCACTCAAGCCATGGATGTTTTTCTATTTTGTGCTGTCCTGCGTACAGGTAGAGGCTTTGCGACGGGCCGATCCCTCGTCCAAGGAGTCCTACCGAATGTCTATAGATCAAGCCAACTGAAACGTTGGGGACCCGTAAAGGGTACCGGAAAATGTACAAACATTGTTAAACCGGAAAGAAGAAGATAATTAATGGTCAATATTATAAAGGTGTCTGCATTGAGGTGACATTACAAGAAAGAGGTGTGTGATTTAACGCCTTGCATCCTCCTTGAATTTGAACACTGCTTGGCAGGGTAACCATATTTAATTGTTAATCAGTATTTAAATTATTACATGTGTTTTAATTACCACATGCAAAAGTTTCAAATTATCATTTTCTTTCTGGATATACACTTACAAATATTAACTTTCTTTTACCTTATGTCTGTGAAAATGTGTATTTAGTTATTTATTTACACATGCTTTCAAACATTAGTTTCGTGTGACTATATTCCAGGCATCTTGTAACTAATTTTATGTGTTCATGTTATGAAGCTAACTGGCTTCAATGGACAGAGTCCTTCTTGAGAAGTTTATAGTCATTCAACTGGTGAAGAATCTCCCTATTAAAAAATTGAAATATAAAGCAGCAAAGTAATTTGTGCAGATGTTAACTAGATTGAAGTAGGTCAGTACCATGTTGCATTACCTATGTTAAACCATCTGGTTATGTTATCAGAGAGACCTGGATTCTGATTTTATGGCTCATTCCTAAGCCATATTATGGTTCCGGTAAACTAGGTTCTTGATTATTGTCAAGGTTACTATCGTGTGACGTTATAATAAAGCGTAACGCGATCGAACGCTGTAAACATCTCAACAAATTAGCTGAGACGGCGACAACGTCAGCATGCGAAGGTTTACAAAGTTCCCGGAACTACGGGCGAAACTATTTATTGCGTCGTTTACTACCGCACGTTTAACAGAATGTGAAACCAACGAAACCGTAATTAACTTTAATACCATGTCCTCTTCTTCTTAGTTTGTCATCGTTCACAGTTTTCATTAACGGCGTAGAAGGTCCTGGACATCCGGTGACTCTATGTATCATCGCGTCACAAAACAAAACAACAACAACAAAAAAGCATAGTACATGCCGATTTAACCTGTATCCCGGACAGGATTAGAATCCGTGATCCCAGCGTTTGAATTCTACAAGACCTTGGCGACTAGAGGTTTTCACGGGCCAAACAAAAAATCGTATTTCCACTCATCATATGCCAGTGACGCTGTCGAAGTTCAGAAACAAATCCCACCGACTTGATTTTCTCGTGGATTTTCGTATACCCTCCCAGAAAAATTTCGTAATAACTCCTTACAGACTTGGCATCCGATATCGTTGTAACGTTCCTCAAATGCCAAAATAACCCCAGATGTTCTTAGAGCGTCACGATAATCAGGGCAGATTGTAAATAGATCGGGCATCATTCGGGCTGTAATGAAAGGAAGTCGGGTTTAGGTAGAAAACAGGTAACATATTTGAAAATAAAATTCGGACTTGGGTTGGGTCGGGCCAAATGGTCCTCGGGGAAGGCTGGCTAAAATTCTAAAGTTTCTGCCTGTGCAGACCTCTGCTGGTTCAGGATGACCACAATGATGAACTTTCGGGTTCCATTTGGCCAGGTAAGTGACTGCCAGCTTCTCAAGAAGGTTTACGGCTGCATAGAGTTCGTTAATTAGTTGTTTAGTTCTGAAAATCAATTCTCGGGTCGGTAGAAATTCGATCCCTCGAAGAACAGGATCGATGCGAAATCTGCACCCTTTAAAACCCATGTGCGTTGCAATCGGCGTATTGTTACGTGAACAGGTTAGGTCGAATTTTGCAACTCACGTAGAGCGCGGATATTTTGTAACGTGAAGACAAAGAGATGCAGTGACTCATTTGCGTGGGCCTAATCGTGAGTTCTGTATGGATTACAGAAGATGCTTGTCTTACGACTACCACACCCAAAGCGTCTTGACAGATGTAATTTCATTATCGTAAGGTTTTATTTCAATATCCTATTACACCATTAGACTGGATTTTAGCATCCATTTCATCCAAGTCGCAATCTTATAACCTAGTTTCCTGGCATACATTTTAATAAAACTTTCCCATATTTCCTTTAGTCACTTATCAAGATATTTTATCAGAGTATGACTTTGTTGTCCCCCAATCTGATCGATATTGCAAGCCAATTATAGCGTGACATGTAACACAAAGCGAGTTGTCAGAAGTTCCTGGTGCAGTATCTACTAGAATCAACCCCAATTGCCCATGAAATAGCACATCAATCTACCTATTGAGCCATCTCGGCTCATGGAACACATTTCGTAAATTTATTATTTTATAATTCCCTCAGGAACCTCGTGTTATTCCCAGGTATTTGAATTTGTACACACCTGGAATGAAGGACGCCCCTCATTTCGTGTTATCTGCTGCTCTTACCTAATACGATGAACGATGCAACTGGCGTCATTTCGTTGCGTTAATTTTACGTCATTCAGGGTGACGTTCTTTGATTTAATTTCGCTTCACAGCATTTCACAACTACAGACGTTGTTAGACACTTTCATGCTCACTTCATTGCATTAAAAGGCATGTATTGGAATCTGACACAGTTTACACTTAAAATAAATACAATAAATTAAATACATTAGTAATCCGAAAATAATGATTCTGTTGTAAAAATAAATTAATTAAACGCACTGTTTAATGTTTTTGGAAGTTGCAAGCCAAGCGTCTTTTTATGAATGACGTATGGCTACTTTACGAATTTAACAGTTTCTTTGTTTTATTAATAAGATTAATTTCAGTCTATGAATTTTAATAGATTTTGATAGATATTTCTCAGTCATTGTCGTTTTAATCTTTGTTTCATTTTATTCACACTAACTTTTTCTGAAATAATGTATTCAGTTGAGTAAAATTAGTTATTTGCAGACAGTTTTATACAGTTTCAGAAAATGGTTTAAATTTACAAACACTACTATTTAAATTACAAAAATTAGGCGTCAGTTTATCAGATGCGAAGATTTGTTAACGTGTCGCATAAACAACGTTTAAAGTCTCCGATCATGTCACATCCACTTCTGAAGCAACCACATGTTCTCCTACGACACCCACCACTCACTAGCCGGATTTCTGCCCCACACTTCTGGCTTCTCGCTTTATATACACTCACCGCTTCTGTTCTCACAGCTTGCAGTAGTTTTGTTGTTGCGCGCGAGGTCTAAAAGTGACGTCACAATTGCAAGCCTCGTGGCATCCTGCTTTATCCTGTCGGTCTTCGGTTGTCGACCTGCAAACCAGGATGCCCTGCCAGTGATGATGTCGTGATGCTCCTCGGGGTCAGAGGTCAGGTGTATGTTCATCCACCAGTTCCTCTCCACTGCTGCTGGCTTCTGTTGTGCTTACTACCACAAGGCAAAGGGCAATTGTTTGCAGTTGCCTGAAGACGGATGTTGGAGTCCGCATGCAGCCTCGGCGTTCATACTTTCACGTTCAGAAGGTGGTCTTCAGTTTACTAAATGAGGAAATTCAATATTTGGACTGGCGTCTAACTCCTTAGACCCAATAATCGCTGTTACGTTGTCAAGAAATCCCCGCTTTTTGTGTAACTTGAAGTTTCTTTAGCACATTCCTAAGAGACCACAGTTGGGCGCTTTGCTGAGTCAGATGAATCCATTCCATACCTTCCCATCATATTTTTAAGATACATTTTAATATTATCTTCCCATCTATACCCAGGCTTTAAAGGTGTCCTCTTACCTTCAGTTTTTCCAACGAAAAATGTGTCTTTAAAGATAAGATATTTGTTATCTTCTGACACTTTAAAATTTAGCATCTTTTTTATTGAACGCAAAGTAGCCTCAGATTTTTAGACGAAAAGTGCGCTTGTGTGTAGGACATTTTTTCGTAATTTGACACTAAAACTTATGTGAGTTCTTTATTCTCTCATGAAGCTCAGAAAAGTTGTTGGTTGTGCGACAGAAGACAGGAGATCCGATTCCCGGCTGTGAAGAGAATTTTTCGTTTCTCCATATGCCGAGATTAAACGTCCGTGTGAGTACCAGAATTCGAACCCGGGTGCAGAATCGTAAGCAATGCTGAAGAGTACAACCAGAAGTTGGTGGGTCTGCCGCGTCATGACGCACGGCGATCCTCTCGCTAGCGGCCCTAGACTTCCAGCGCGTCATAAAACAACCAAGACAGCCTAATTAATATGGCGGCTAACATCCCTACGTTGGTGTACGGGAGATTTTGAAAGCGATCTTGTGGTGGCGTGGTTTTCTTCAGTCCCTGCGGGGTGGTACCTTAAAATAGGCCGCGACTGCTTGCTTCCATTTCCTTCCCAGTCCATAAGCATCCAATCGTTGGATGATGCTAATGAAAACAGATGAGAATGTTGTGGAACATACTACGGTGAATTTTCCCGGGTTGTAAAAGAAATAGACACAGCAGTCTGGAAGCTGTTTGACCGGTCTGTGCTGATGACTCTCGTTACGCGCATCCTTGTCTGATGTGGGATCCAGGGAGCCTCTTGAGCTGACAAAAGGCAAATGTAAACGTCAACTCCATTGGAGTACTTGCATACATTTTCCACGAATTTATGTTCCACACGAGCGTTGATGTGTCCAAAGGCAGATAGGATCTATTGTCTCGTACCCAGTCGTCCAAAGGACACTGCACTCCATGGAGTCGGATGTTCGTGGGTCTCAATGAAGTTCTCACTCTGTGTCATGCACCATTTTATTTTCTTACAGTGAACCTTCCTAAAAGAAAATTGACGACTTTCGGTATATTGCATCGATCCAAATTAAAATTCAATTAGTGTGACAAATTTCATAGTAGACATTACCACATTTGATCGAAATCCATTACTTTTCTTCTATTTAAAAAGAATATATATCGAAAAAAATTTCAAATAGAAAAATGAACAAGATGAGGCTCTATATTATTATGCCAAAAGACAATTATACGTTCGAGGAATCGTGTTGATTGACAAATTTGATAAAATTCCAATTGAGATTCCAGATTCTCACGTCGGTGGTGATGAAGATGGCTATCTTCTGGAAAGTTGCGCCTCGTAGACTGACAGAACTTCACTGACGTTTCTGGGTCCTTGCTGCTTCCACAATCAGGATGACGAATAAGCTGCTCGCGACACAGTTCTGCCATATGTTATGGCGCAACAATCCAGAAGACAGCTATTTTAAAATTCCAATCGATTCAGTGAATAACATTTGTCACGGGACTGTAACGAATGTAGCTTTATATCGTCTTGGACTGGAGGAAATTACACAATGTATATATTTGTGTGAGAGACGAGAAATGTATAGGTTACGTTTTACCCCCCCCCCCAAAAAAAAAAAAAGAACTACTTTGAAGATTACGCAAATCGGAGGATAATATTAAAATTAATTTTAATGAAATAGGATGGAAGAGTTGAGAGAGTGAATGGAATTTGTCATTATAGAATCCAGTGGAGAATGAATCATCGGATTTTATAAAAGACGATTAATTTCTCGACCAACCAACGAACTGTTAGATTTTGGAAGAGGTGGCTCTGACTTTCTCAGAGGACCACAAAATTTCTCTTCTCGCCGGATCTGTTTGATTAGCCGTGACCTAGTCTGTCAGAACAGGATTCAGTCAATGGACCTTCAGAATGTGAGTCACACATGCTGGAACAATACCGCCCATTTTTTCGTTCAGTTTCAATAACTGCTAGGTGATCCTTGTACGTAAAATATCATAAAACGCCTTTGGTGAAATCAGGTCAGTCTGTATACTTGTCAGCACCCAGAACCAGCTCTGGTCGCGCACAGAGAATTAAAACGCAGCTTTTCAAACCTTTTTTCTTACTTCAGAGATATTTTGGCCTCTAAAACAATGATAAACTCTAAGACATAACCGACACACACAAGCATATAATTTTGTGGATGTATATTTGAGTCTTCCTGTTGTGCTGTGCACGTAATTACAATAAATATTAGTCAATCTACACAGCCATTTCTTTGCCAACAGTGTTTTTTTTTCTGTCATTACATGTTTCGACCAACTTGTGATTATATTCCGGTGGCACACAAAAAGGTTAATTTGAACTGTATGACGTGTTGATTTTTCATATATGAGTGTGACGTTTCCTGAGAACAAAATAAATAAAATAAATTAAAATTAAAACGGCGACTTCCATTCGATCACATCTTAAACATAAAATAGTTAAAATCTTTAAGAAAGTACATTATGTTGCTTTCCGTACTGATACTACACCAATAAGGATCATTTTAGGACGTAGATTAAACACTTAAGGTGTGGTCGAATAGAATTCACTATTTTATTTTTATTTTTTGTATTTTAATCTCATCACGCTCACCACGTCACACTCATATTTGAAAAAAATAAAACAATATGCCTTGCAGTTCAATTTAATCTTTCTGTTTTACCTGAAGATAGCCACAAGTTGACCGAAACATGTAATGGTATAAAATAAGACGCTGTTGGTAAAAATTTGGTTATTTCGATGAAATAATAATGAAATGTGATTTATACTGTACCCAACTGAGCTGCAGACAGATACTTTGAATCAAGATTTTTTTTAAAAAAATTCTGTTATTTACATTGAGATTATTGGAAGGAATTTTGTCATTTTAACGTGAATCCTGGAATATGGTAGGAAAGGCATCCAACATTCTATTATAGTATTTTCTTTGCACTAATTTATCTGTCGCGAAAACATTTCTCTTTTCATGCTGGATTTTGCTTCTGTAATGAAATCTGCCATAATATAAACTGATTACAAAAGTGTAACAAACTATATGAGTGAACGGATAACTTAATTAAGTCAGTGATTAATGATTAATTGCTGTGAATGGGTAGTAATTGAGTGACGTGAAATTTTAGGTTCTCATGGTGGGAAGTATAAAAATGACTGTCTTCTGGATTGAATAAGACTGATCGCCCTAATGACTGAGACAGTAAGCACCTCTGAAACGTCGGTAAATTTCTACCAGGCTACAGGGCGTAACAACCCAGAAGACAGGCAACTTCCGGTTGAGTGATAGTCTTAAGTGGGTGAATGAGGGAGTGCCTGAATAAGAATGTCGGTTTTTAAAGATGAGAAGATGATCAGAGAGTAAAATGATGTTCCTTTTCGTTTGTTGTGATTGTAGGTCAGACAGGCTGAAGGCCATGCAAGCATCACGACAGCGGAGGTTCCGGGTTCAACTTCCTCCGGATTATGTCGGCAGCCTCTCACACACACAGTCGGCATTTGCAGATTCCGACCGTTCTGAATCTCACAACTCATCTGCTTGGATCGATGGCTATTTAACGACGCTTCATCGGCTATAGGTGCTGTAAAGCGTCGTATAATATAACAGGATAATTACTACTCGGTAAAGAGGGCCAGTGCCACGGTGGTCTAGCGGTTACAACGCTGGCCTTGTAATCCTGGGGTCTCGGGTTCGATTCCCGGCGGTCCTCGAATTTATAACTTGTGTTGGGCAAGGCCGTGGTCTAGGCAACACGGAGTTTTCCTCCGTGGCATCCCAACAATTACTCCATTCACACACAGAAGAAGGCAATGGCAAACCACTTCTGGATCATCTGCCAAGAACGTATATGAACAGGTCCCAGTCCGAGAAAAGGATGGAAGGATCCCGTTCATATGGACCTGTCGTCAGACAGAACACTAAATAAATAAAAAATATAAATATATAAAAAGAGGGCCGGAGTCAAACGTAATACCTGTCGACCAAATCCCTTTTTGCCGCGCACGAAATAATTATGTACTGTGAACTGCGAACAGAACGGACATTTCTGGAGTGTAGTGTTAGTGACGTCACATTACCTGCGTCAAAGACAAGGGAAAAATCCACGAGGCTGTGAGAACGTGCCACTAGCTTTAAGTAACATGTGCGTTCGCTTGTGTTTATTTAACGACGCTGTGGGCAATTTCTTAGTCTATATATGTCATGTAATGTCGTAATATCTAACTCTGCACGATGAACGTCATAAATAGCTTCTGGTGTGGTGAAAGTGTGCAACGAACTTCTTTAAAATTCACAATCCTTGTTAGAAGTAAGTCCACGAGGAATGACTATTCTTGGGAGAGACGAGAAATGCGAACAAGATGTTTGTCTGAAAACTTTAAAGAAAGAAACCACTTGGAAGACCTAGGCGTAGATGGGTGTGTAATATTAAAGTAGGTCTTAAGGGAATAGAGCTTTAGGTTGTGGAATGCATGTGGCACAGGAAAGGGACCGTTTACGAGCTCTTATTAACACGGCAAAGAATATTAGGTGTGGAATTTCTTCTCTACCTGAGCAATTGTTAAAGTTTTCCAAGCGGAACCTGCCCATTGCAGTTGCGTTAGTTCGGTACGCGTTCCCAGTCGGCAGCACCAGCGCCTGAGAGATGCGCGCACTAGCGGATAGGTCCGGTTGGCTGTGAGCCGGATGTTCAATACATCACGTGCGCGTGTCAGCATTCCAGCACGAGAATCCTGTTCGCTCCTCACGACAGATGTGATGGGACCGCTCGCATCTTTGTTTACTGAACTAGTAAAGCGAGGCCATTAATCACACAACGAGCATTCAATAACATGTCGTAATAACTACCTGCGTTGCTTGTTCGTGCGTGGTTTGATGATGCTGCATCATCTGTATGCACTAATTAGATTGTGGTAGGCTCTTAGGATGATTGTGTACCATGATGCGTTTAAGATGAGGAAGTAATCGTGGCCTATTTGATACCACTGCTCCAACATTCTCCCGGAAGTAGTCCGATCATCAGACCATGGATACATATAAGGGGCAAGGAGGTAAAGCCCCATTATTCTTAGTCTCGGAACGAAATGGAAGAAGGTGAATGGCCTGGAACCCGGGTAGATCCCAGAGCCGTCTGAATGTAGTGGCAAAGAATAAAATCGTGCCGTTGTCAGTAACTGAACCCCGGTCTTTCAGAACATGGTCACATTGAGCTGTATTGAAGCCTATCCTTTGGAACCCTAAAATTTATGAAGCGAATGGGGCATGTTCTCAATATTCTTGTTTCCTACACGCAGAGTCTGATTAATGAAAGACACGAACGTAATTTGAGCTTGTAGCTACTGATTGGCGCGTACAGTAAATAAAGTCGGATTACCTCCAGTCTTAAGAAGTATCAAAATATCGTTTTTCGTATGAATAAATCACAAAGCGACAATTTTTGTTCACTTTTCTACTAGACTCCACAGATCTGATTACACGCAGTTGCTTCGTTACCCCGAGCCGGCTCTGCAACCCCTACGGCAGAACTGTGAAGAGTTACATCTACTGCCGCAGGCGTTACTTGATGAAGCGGACATTTACGTGTATCGCCATGCAGATTGCAGGAGGATATACTGAGAGACAAAGACGAAGAACTCATTACGTATTCTAAGTACATTTCACTTTTAAGATATATTTATTTTTCAATCTTTTTTCTCTATCCCTGTCTTTCTTTCTTCCTTGTTTGATATTTTCTGTGTCGATAACAAAGTACTCGGGTAATTCGACATAAATTGACAGGGGGACCGCACGGGTCACTTCGAGCCCCTTCAGCACTCCGATGGTGTTGAGAAATTTTATTTTTTAAAAAATCTAAACCCTGCCCGAGCGTCAAGCCAAATAATGACAATGAAATTGATATTACACTGAGTAAACATTTATATTAGGCGAATGTTTCGATTAACAAACATTTTAGTTAACTTTTCATTCATGTGAAGAATGCGACTATACAGGTAGGACTCGGTTTACGCCGCTTCACTTTTGCGTCTCTCATAGATCACGATTGGAGGGGGTGATGAGTCATGATTCTGCCCGACTTCCTACACACAGATGGTCCCGACATTGTAATAAAACTATAGTGCTAAATGATAAACTACGGCCTAAAATTTATATAATTAAACAAAAAATCGAATATAAAATGCGACGAGAAAAAGCAAATTACATTAACTACAAAGCTTTCAACGGAAGATTTAGAAGGGCTAGCTGAATAACTGTCCAAAGAAGACGCAGATGAAAGTGAAGCTGGATCTGCAATGTCGGTTAGGACACTGACAGTGAAATCAAAAGAGGCTATTGCTCTTATTAATAAGGGATGTGAGATCTTCTGTAGCAACGACCCCAACTGGGAGCGGAGCTCAACTGTTTAGGGAGGAATTGAGACAGTTCTACAGACATACTATAACTTATTATCAGAAAAGAAGAAAACCAAACAGACATCTATTCTAACGTTTTTAAAGCAGTAAATTTTTTTTCGTTTTCTAAAAAATTATTATCTTAATCATTATACAATTTTCAATACTTAAATTTCATAAAATAAAACATTTTTCAAGTATTTTGTGTTGATTACTGAAACTCTTGGAACGGAACATAATGTATTTACATGTTTTCCCATTATATTTTTGCTTCAATTTACGCCACTTCATTTTACGCCGGAAATCTCATGAACCTAACCCCGGCGTAAACCAAATCTTACCTGTACTTATTTTTCAACTTACCTACATTTCTAAATTTATGGATGGGAAGATCGCGAGTTAAAATACGTATCTTTCTTGTCGTCCAGTAGGTTGGTTTAATTGAATACAACTTTCCTTGAATATTTTTATTCAAATAACTCACCATCGTCACGAACTTTTAGATTTGAGGTTGGTTTAATATCTAGACTTATATTTGGGAAATAAAATGTACAGTCAGTCGCCTTGGTGCTTAATTAATCAATCACCATGCCACGTAGGCGTATGAAGGAGTAGAGGAATAGCTACACATATTTCTTTACCCTCTGCACTGGATAGAAATGGAAATACATTCCCCTACCGGAATCAAACCCGGGTCGTTGAGCCGATAAGCAGGCACTCTGCTGTCTGAGTCCCCCGATTCCATCTTGGCCTGGTTATCGGTAACCACTATCGAAAATGTTCGTGGCATTCCTCATCCCCCCGACACGAATGTCCGAATGTCTTGAAATAGGCCACGACAAGTTTTTTCCAAATCCTTACGCACTCATTATTTACGCTCAACTATGTATATCATTCGACACTAACTTCTGGAGCTGATATAGCGTAGCGTCATTTAATAACATATGAATAAATCTTCCTTGGTAAGAAACTCTCAACACTGGGTATTTGCAAATATTTGAATTTTTGTTTTATATTTTTATTAAATTATCCCGCTTGCCTCGGCTTGCATACAGTTGAAGTGAAACTAGTTTTGTATAAGACGTGCCAGTTATTTTGCTGTACGCAAGCCTTTCGCCGTGTGACGCATCACATTTGACGCAGTTGTGTACGTCCAGCGTCATATGTCAGGGTTTCAGTATCATCGTCGGTGAAATGAATTAACAGCAAATGGTCAAGGAAAATTCCTGGAATAAGAAACAAAGAATGCGGCTGGTCTCGGGGCGGCATGAGAAAAAAAATCAGACTTGATTCCAGGATTTTCGCTTTTTCTGAAAAAATGACGAGTTGAAACACGGCAGTAAACAGACACTCCATTCCGAAGTAGATTTTTATAAAATTTACCATATTTTATTTTCGTACTAGACACTTACTCTGATATTAATTTATAGGAAATTCAGATGTAACACTTCACAGTCTAATTTAACTTTCAGACACACGTTATATCTTAATGAGGTCTGTATCTACACTTCTTTCGTTCTTTGAGGGAAAACAAAGGCTTACGAGATATTCTACTGTTATTTTGTCCTTGAGTTTTACCAATAACAAGTTCTGTAACGAAGTCTGGAAACGAAAAAGGACTTTGTTGTGGTTGTGGTATGCGGTGCTTGAAAGACGGGAGCAGTTTCTTAATCTCGTTGTCGGATGCACTGTACAGAATATACAGAGCATGACGGACAGACATACACTATGTCGGGGGTGGGGCAGTCTTGTTTAATGCAGAGTGTCCCGTTTAAAAAATAACCATGTATTTGTAACTTTTGGTGACATCACTTTAACAAGTTTATTTAAATGTTTTGTTGGAGAAATTCATCGTATGTCCACCATCTTATCGAAGATATACAAACAATTCCTTCGCCCCGAAATGTTATCAGTCTGTTGTTTTATTCGGTTCTGCCTTGTTCAGATACGCATTGCTAAATTATTCACAAACAGCAACAGATCATTGTGTTGCGGAGTGATGTTTTTGCGCATCTGGTCTGAGCAGCGGCCTAGTAAGAAGGATGTATTCTTCTTCATTTCATTTTTTTGAGCATTCTTCCACAGAAGATTATCACCAGATCCTTTATTATTAATTTTAAGATTAAATTAATTAAATGATTCCACCAATATGAACAAACATTAATAAGAATTGGAATAATCACAATAATCATAACAACTATTCAATGATGACAGATTATCTCAGAGGAATTTGGGAGAGTCTATTTCATGACCTGATTCTGATGTGATTTTTGTATCTTAATACGTGATTGTTTTTGGGTTGCATTTTAAATGGTACAGTTTCTATATAGTACGCTTATACACACAATGTTTAATAACATGAAAACATAATTGTAAAAATCTTATATTTTACATTTAGGCTATATGAAATCAGTATAAATTCGGTGTCTTCTGGGAAGACCACATTAGTAATTTATTCTTCGTATCCTCGGCCACTCTGTAATAGGAACATTGTATAACAGGAAATTGTTTTCATGGAATTAGTCATAGAACTGGATATTTTCAGATTGTACGCATTTAATGTTGTTCTTCGAACTGAGAACTTAAAAAATACAGCGTTTTATCATGGCCCAAGACAAAATAATCACCAATAATCACCAGTCTGTACCACTGTTATTTCAACAGATTACCCAACGTGTGGCTATACCTGTTTTAAGTTAGAACTTCGAATATAACAGCTGCTAATCCTGTCCTGACGAAGCAGAACCATGAATAGACACGTAGTGCCGCCTCACGACTGTAAGTTTCATTGTCAACTTCTTCAGGTGAACTTTCGTTAAATACGTAACACGACGGGCGATGCATATTTGTATCTCGGAGACTGAAAAAAATTGCAGGCATTCTGACAAACTGATAGTTGCTCAGCTGGCAAAGAGTTTTCCGAATTTTATGCACACAAAAGCTAAGTTAGATTAATGCAGTCCGCAGATTTATGATCTATTTTAATATTATCCTTATATCAAATCCAAAGCCTGTCAAGTGGTATCTTCCACGTAGATTTTCAAGTTTATATCTGTGTGCAGTTTGAATCTTCCGCAAACGAGCTACATGTCCTGTCCATGCCATCCTCCTTAATTTGATCATCCTAATAACACTTTCTTTTCTCTACCGTTATTAAAAACAATTCTACAGCACTAATGTACCAGACTGCTTGATAGTAATTCGGTTAAAATCTCGACCGGGGGGGGCTACCGACTCTTCTGATCGAAACCTGGTTCTTCTCAGTCTCCCAGAAGATCTAGGCGAAGATAAGAGGAAGATATGATATGTTTATTCACTTTATCATACATAGATTTCAGAGGTTGGGGAATAATTCCCTGGTATTTTTCTCCACATTCTGCATTACCAGGAGGAAGAAAGTAATATGGATTTTAGAAAAATAAAATGTGTACTGGATTAATCGAGGAGTGACGCTAATCACTCATCCCTATATAGTGCCGAGGTTAATAATGTGTAGGAGCTATACACCTCTCCTCTGAAGCGCCTGTAAGGCGTATAGTGGGACAGCTTTATTTTATTGGATTAATCTGGAACAGGACAGGGGTCGGTAGTGAGCTCTTGTGAATACGCTAATGAACCCTAGGGTTCTGTAAAGGGGGTGGTTATTTTTACTAGCTCAACTAGGACTCCGCTCTATGTAGTTCCAGCCGTATCAGTTGATATAATATCGTTAAGTAACGTCTGATCCAATTAAGAACTATCCTAATGGCACATAAGGATGTATTTTTCAAGCGTAACTTCCCGAAATTTTTCACAATCACTGTAAAACCCACATAATTGGACTATTAATCAGATTCAGAACGAAAAGAAAATTTCCTAGAATTATAATATATATATAAATAATCGAAGAGCCAGGACGATGAGAGACATCTACTGTAAGAATTTGGAAACGAGAGTACTTGTTGTTCAGCCAATGGTCACTAGATGTCGGGTAAGTGCAACGTTTCGTTCTATGACCGGAGGCATTGTACATAGCTGTACCTTGACACGCAAGTACGTTTGGTGGTTAGCTTGCCACAGGTGCCGGGCGTATAGAAAAGAGATGTGAGGTTGATGTAGTGATAAAAGTTATTGAACCTATGGATTTTGTGTGAACAACTTATCGACTCTGACCTTGAAGACGAACGTGAGTAAATGTTTGATTTTACGTATCTTCTACTTAATTTACTGATAGGATTTTGTTCTTAGATAAGTATACCTCCGGTTTGTGCAGTGTTGCGTGTTAGCTGTGATGGTACCAGGTGCCTCACGACAAGTATGCTGGTCTGTATCCAGGTGAAATAAAATGTTTCCAGACTAGGAACTTGAAAATAAGTACCTTGTTGAAGTACGTGTTCGGCACTTGGCATTTTGTGTGGGTTTTCATGAAGTTTAATGAAGTCAGGGAGTATGAGACGGGTTGGGCGTGTATTTTATTTATTTGTGATTTATTTACGGACGCTGTCAGTAACTCAAATTATATAACACAATGATGGGCCGCATAGTGAATAATGTTGTAAATTATGTGGAAGGAAGCGGCCGTGGCTTAAAATAATGTACTATGCCATACGAGCACTTTGCTGGCCGGACTGAGGAATCCCACAGAAAATCAGAACACCCAGTTTTCGAATACGAAGCAGACGTGTCAACTGCTTGAACCCTGCGTTTGGTGTGGACATGTAATACGCATGGGAGAGGTGAGAAATTCACATTTTAGTCGGAAAACATGATGGGAAGGGACAACGTGTTGGTCGGGGAAGATATTAAAATTTATCCTAAATAGGATGGGAGGATGACTGGATCATCTGGCTCGATTGGGGTGTTGGGCGGGCTCCTGTGAACACGATAATGAACCTTCGGGCTCCTTTATAAACGGTAGGGAATTTTGTGATCGGGTTAGTTACTGTCAGCTTGTCAAGAAGGTCTGTATGCCATGCGGTTATATTTGAAATCGCATTAGGTCTAGAGAGAGTAATATAACCTCAATTATGTTAATAATATCTGAACATCGACGCGGCCTGACAGAATTATTTTGCAGCAAGAAGAGAGAAATTACAAAACAATACTATTAAATTCTATGGAAGAAAATGGAAAACATTCTTCTAATACATGCTTGGGGCAGCTGGTGTCTTCCCTGTAAGTCATCAGATTTAAATTTGGAATAATTTGATCTGTCCCTCGCGTGTTACATGATCCACCCATCTCATCCTCTTTAATTTTGATTCCTCTAATTATGTTTAGTCACGAGCATTAATTTAAATTAACTTACATGTTCGTGTCTTATTACCAGAATGCAGGACAAAATCATAATATAAAGATAGATAATATCAAAAGTTTGAAAATGCGACAGAGTTAACATATTCGGAAATTACAGTAGCAAATAAAATGAAGTTTATGAAAAAGTTAAGAAAGAATACATTGGGGGGATTGCTTACTGCCATCTTTTGTCTGCCTGTCTGTCTAAAAACAAAGCTTAAAATAGAATTGTAACTCGACTGTATAGACTGACTGTAATTATGTCTACATAGACTAACTATATAAGTTTGTCTATGTAGACTGATGTCTGTACAGAATAACTATAACTGTGATTTTATAGACTATAACTACGACTGACTATTGCTATAATTATAACTCTAATTATGACAATTTATATCAGTGATAACTGTGACTTTATAGATTAATTATAGCTTTAATTGTGTCTAATAGACTAATTGACTCACTGGACTATAATGTAACCTGGTGTTTTCGTCTCTTTAAGAGAAGAACACAGACTGAGAGTGTTTGAGAACAGGGCGCTGATGGAAATTTGGAATCGGGAAGTAATAGGATGATGAGATGAATCATGATTTTTTTTCGCCAGGTCATTGATGATGAGATGGGCAGAGCATTGTGGCATGAATGGGAGAGATGATAAATGCATTTCAAATTTTTCCACAGAAAACCTGAAAGCAAGAGACGCTGATGAGAGGGTAACATTTTTGTGTGTCTTCAAGAAATAGCGAGTGAGGGAGCGAATAACCGCCACGGTGGTCTAGCGGTTAGAACGCTGGCCTTGTAATCCTGGGGTCTCGGGTTCGATTCCCGGCGGTGCCCGAATTTATAACTTGTGTTGGGCAAGGCCGTGGTCTAGGCATCACGGAGTTTTTCTCCGGGGGCTTCCCCGGTTTCTCCGTGGCATCCCAACAATTACTCCACTTTCATCATCATTTCGCAAAAGGGGGTCACAGCAAGAGCGTTAAATGTCGCGGTCCCGATCGAACCCATGTACTGATGGGTCGTGAATCCTGCTAACCACCAATGCACACAATCCTGAATGGTGAATGAATTAAATTAGATCCGTTGAGGCCGGGGTCCAGTGGCGAGCTCTTGTAAAGACGATAATGAGTCTTCAGCTTCTATGAAAAGCGTGGGATTTATTTCGCATCCGAGCGACTGTCAGCTTATCAAATAGGATCTTACTTCGTGATGTTGGTTAGTTGATGCATCTCAGTTTTCGAACTAAAATTCCGGGGTACTGTTCGCCGCGAAAGTTACGAATTTCTGCCAATCTGACGAGGCTTTGGCTTCTGCAAACGGCGGTTCAAGGGTGACTTGGACACTTTCTACTTTGAGGCAACAGTTTCTTTGTGTTCAGTGACGTGACAGGTAAATAATTGGATATGGGGCATCGACAGCTGACGGAAACGAACCGGATTTTAATTTTCTCTTTTCAGCCTCGATATCCTGCTGCAGAATTATTGAATACGGAATGGTGAGATCATGAGATTAAAAAAAAACATATATTTCGTCTGTCGGGGCAATTAGTGACGAACAGGGTACTTGAAAGTAAGAAAATAAAAATTATTAGCTCCATCGGAAGCCGACAGTTGCCTAGCTAGTCAAGAAATTTCCGTTGTGTTTGTAAGATCTTGTTACTGGATCCTTTCCCGTATCAGATGAATCTAATTCACACCATAAAATCCAACTTCCTGACGTTCATTTTAATATTATTCTCTGATTGACTCCTAAGAGCCTCAAGTGGTCTTTCATCTTTATATGTTTTTCAATCAAAATTCTGTATCATTTATGCGTGCTACATGCCCGATTTGCCCCACTTTCCTTGATTTCGACCCAGTTGAATTCTTTGTTGTTGTTGTTGTTGTTGTTGCTGCGTCAACAGGCAGAAGGCCAATTACAGATACAGCACAAGAGAATAACACAGGAACACGATAATAAATACAGAAAGGTAACAACGAAGATATAATAAAACATTATATGATTATTGTAGATGTGATCATCCAAATAATATATAATGAAGGTTATATTTATTATGCGTTTGCTCCCATCACCGGTTCTGTTCTTATGGAACTGAGATTTAAATTCTCGAGCCACTTCACCCCTCTTGGGTCCAGATGTCCTCCTTAGCTTCTTGTTTTCACACACTCCCAATCGGCGTTCTTTTCTCAACATCAGAACCCGCAACACAGGTAAAACTGTCTTCTGTCTAAAATGTAATGTAACGTCACAACCTGTTGTTTTGCATGGGTGTTAAACTTGGTCTGTGATCCTACGTGAAGAATGTGGATGGAGGGTATATGAGATTAGGGTACTGAGGAAAATATTTCGAACTGAGAGGGCGGAAGCAGCAGAGGATTGAGACAGTTGCATAATAATTAGCTGTGTAATTTGTACCGTTAATAAAAAAATTATTGGGTTTATCAGGACATATAGTACACATAAGAGATGCGTACAGCATTTTAGTGGGAACACTGAGAGGATATTAAAATAATTTTAAAAAATGAGGTATGAGAATGTGGAATAGATACGTCTGGCTCAGGATAGGATCTTGTAATCAAATTGATTTCATAGAAGGCGGGGTATGTCCAGCTGAGCGACCATCAGTTTTTCAGAAGGAACTCCGCTATATGGAGCTTATCTTAGTGACAACGCCCGCTAAGTGGCTATGTGACCCTGGTGGGGGACAGACATTGGCGGCTCACGTGTGATGGTAGGACCTAATTGAGTGTTTGTGAGGACTTGTTTTGCTCAGGTCAAGGCTGTGAGTTCACTGACCACCAGTCCCCGCTCGTCTGTTCTACTGTTTACGCTTGCCTGCCTGCCCAGGTACTAGATAGAATATGTGCTCACAATGTGTAACGCCTCTCCGGTCATTATGGCCCAACACGTTTGAGAAGCATTGTTGGATTTTAGCGTTATGCAGGATAACAGTCGCCTGTGCTTGTTTTCCGATTGGCTATTCTTTCCCAGGAATGCATTGTCTGGAATGTTTCTTTTTCCTTTTGAAAGTTATCCATGGGGCCATTTTGCTTAGATCAGCGCGCTACGTCACGGCCCGCCATTCTGTTTGATGGCAACTTCTCTCGAAGCATGCACATATTCTTTGTGTTATCCGTACAGCCACGCCTCCTAGAAGGTCTCCTCGGTTGTGACGCCGTGTGGTCTTGTAGGTAGATGCCAACGTTTCGGAGGAACGTACTGCCACTGTAGTCAGAGCGTTACGATCCAGAAGACCGACGTCGACACCATGAATCTGTGCCTTGCTCTTAGGATGAGAGACGTTTTACACCCGGTTCCTGAAGTTGTGCTTGACAATACAGAAATAAGGCCGATTACAGCCAAGCAGGAAAATAATACCTCAAAAATCGGTGGATAACATTAAAACATGGTCCAAGTGTGCAATATAGAACTTACAAGTATGGATGATGAAAAGTCAAAATAAACTTTAATGGTAAATAATGTCATGTTTCATCTGGTATCGAGATGTCCTCAAGGGAGACAGTGTTTTTGCCAAAAATGTCAAAAGATCTGCACAAGTCATTTGAAGCAGTAACTCACCTGGCAGAAGGACTTTGTCTTAATGATCTGCTCACGCGGAAAAGTAGAAAGTATTCTAATTTGCTTCGTAGGCACACGGATACCAACAGTGTCATTGGTAGAGTGACAATTGATTTTGCCCTTGAAAACATTAGTAAGAAACACAGCATCGAGATGTCGTCATCTCGATGCTGTGTTAGCAAGTTTAAATTACTTAGGATAAAAGCGTAATATTGAAAATGATTGCTCTCTTGTGAAAGCAGTTGAACAAGCCTTGCTGATTGTGGTCTTCACGGCAGAAGTTGTCTGGAAGAATGCTTTTGCTCGACGTATACTAGCACACCGTCGCCGCCGAAGGGCCATCGTATCCTTGTAGGAATTTTATTTTTAAGCAGGGCATCTAATGAAGTTATAGCATTGGATAAAGGCTGAAACTGATTAAGTATTACCTAATCTTATCTTCGTAAGACGTACCTAAGGCCATTATTAAATAAGTAATAATGAAAATACGGCTATCAGTTTTTTGATTGGCTCATACCGAGAAATAGCAGAATTCATCGTGACTGAAATGTAGAGCTACAGGCTTATATTATGCGCTCTTGGTGACAAGTACAGGATATTTCTGGGCAGACTGATTTTCCATTCGATGCAGACAGACATTTAAAGAAGTTATTACATGACGTATTGACATGATCAGTTCTCCGATCCGCAACTACTCTGCGTGTTGCTGTTTGGTACTCTGTTTAAATCTGTTTGTAACACTTAAAATGGTGTTCTGAACTTTGTGTGTAACTCCCAGTCAGTACCTAATAACAGCTATGTCTGAGAGGTGACAGGTTATTCTGTCAGTAGAATACACCATTGCATTCATCTCACGCCTTGCTGGCCACGAACGAAGAAGACATGACTTCTGAGGTTGGTAGGTGGATGAAAGTAAAAACGTTAAAGGAATTCGTCCTTGTCCTGTTCATAACTTCTAATAAATTTTATTATGCGAGGATAATAACTGTATTTTATTCTAATACGAACTAAAAAACTGAGCATCACGTAATTTAGAATTTTTCTATCAGTGTGCTATTTATTATGTACTCCAAGCAAACATCCAAGTTACAAGAGTGAGTTTCGGATTATGAAAAATAATCCTGTGTTTCAATATATAATGGTTCACAATTAAATTGCTGGAATGGTGTTTTTGTGCAGAAAGTGGCAACATTGGTGACTCAGCACAAGTTGCATCAGGATTACATTTTCAGCATTTTTGTCTTGAATAGTTGTGATTGCTTTACGTGTTTGCTGGCACATCGATTTGTTTATGGGGAAAATCTGACAGAGGAAAATTTATTTAGAACTTTCAGCTACAATGTTGAGCGATTTGACTTAACGAAAAAATCGGTGGAAAAGACCTGAGAGAATGCTTCTTCGTTGATGTTTACTTGCATAGTCCTGATTTATCTAACGACTCTGTCATATATAAGAATAAATATTGTACAGCAAGACAATGGTTTCACTAGAAATGGATTGTAAAATCCCGGTGACAGGCGGAGAATAAATTGTTGACAATCTGTTAATATCTTAGATGACGACTGTACAAAATATTTCTTCCTTTGGGCAAAGAATAGTTTTCACTTTTGACCCAAGAGCAAGAAAGCATATGCTAATATGTAAATTTTGTTGAAATGTTCAAAAATCACTACAGAGTCACGTATAACAGAAACGTTATACAAATAATTACATGTTTTTTATTGTACAGACAGAAATTTTGGTGGCCGCTTGTCAGTCAGTTGCCCACCGCTGTCATCCGTGCCACGAAGCTGACGGTGGTCATTTTGAACACCTACCTAGATTCTCTAATTCACTAAGTGCTATTGCTGACGTATGAAATGGTTTAGTTTATTAAATGTCTTTATTTCATTGATTGAATGTGTGTTTACGTCTCTTTGGTGTATCCCGTATATAACTTATGAAGCTAGTACCATTCTTAATCAAATTTAAGTTATCAACTATCGTACATAGACCTGTTTAAAATCTAGTAAAATGTTGTAACTTGTTAGAATCAGTAATGCACTCAAATGGTGTTGTATATGCAAATATCAAACAGCATAATTATATTTATTATTTTTTGCAGGGCGCTCAAAATATATGCGAAATTAAATTACCAGATAAAATGGAGTTTGGTATGAAAATAAGTATTGTGCGTGCCTAAGTTATAAAAGTAAGACATTGGTTGCTTTATGATAATGGCGTTTGAAACAATATTTACAAGATTTTTATCTTCAAAACTGAAATTCGGAGAAGAAATGAAACACCTAAAATCTTCTCCTAATTTTCCTTTAAAGATAAGAAAAGTGTCCGGTTCTTGATATTAATTGCAGGGTAATCAAGTGCGTGTTCATAAAAAATATGCCTAATAATTTATCTCGTCGCTGCAACACATCACTGCCATTGCTTTGTGTATAAGAAAGGAAATGGTCCCAAATCATCCGGTACATTACATTTCTTTCACTTGTTCCGTGCAAATCAAATGAAGTCTCTCATACTGCAGTGTAAAGGTTTGTTCCATTTCCCACATCGTAATTTGTCGAGAAAATGTCTTTATTCTATTGTGTCTGATGAATTAAAACAAACATTTTTTACCGTATGTTTACCTTTTGGACAGTACGTATAGATTAGCGCTGTGGACCTACTTGGCTGAAACTTTATTGTCGTAATTGATTGCCTCATCTCATATCTGCAGCCTGTAACAAAACTCCACTCCATTTGGGCCGTAATCTTTGGTCGGCTTACTTTTATGACTGTTGACACACGAAAAGTAAAATGAGCCCCATTTATTGTCTGTTGTAAATGCATTAGTGGTTTAAGTCAGTTTGATTAAATCCGCACATTCTTAATCATTGTAAATGTAATCAGTCTTCGGTGTTTGGTAAGAAGGACTTATGTCAAGAGGAAATTACATTTAACTCGAGCATTTCGAACACAAAATAAGCATCCTGATGTCAGCGACATTTGATATACGAAAAATCTGACCACGGTCGTGTAATTACGTCTCCTTCGCAGGGCATCGTTAATGAAGAAAGCGAGAATGGAACGTAACTTAGCTTTATTAAGGGCCTAGTAAAGTAGGTTGGTTCTTCGCTCCGACCGGTTTCGGGGAAATGGGAAACTGCTAATTTGAAACGTACATATATTTCTTTTACAGGTGCCTTTGGTAGGCTGGCAGTGAACCACGAACAGTTATTTTAACATAAAATATTTATACTTAACAGTGTCCCATCTGAACGAATTGCTTTTATTTGTAGATTTCATTTAATGGGAAGAGGTCACCTTCTGCAACTGTTTTGTGGTCGACTGTCCACCTAAATTTTTTTGTGTGTGACTATATGACTTTTGTTAGCCTACTTTTCCTTCTTAAAGGGAAAACGTGTAAGCTTATGAGTTCACCGGGGTCTCTGTGTGTCCCCCTTTCAGCTGCTCTCACATGTGGTAAGAACGCTGTGCTATTAGAAGTCACCCTAAGATCGTACTTCTTATTCTCATACAGTCGATATTAACAGCATGGCGGACATACTGGCTTGTAGGGCTCTGAAACTATTCTACGTAATATCTTCAGAAAAGATCCAACTTTTGTCGGAGGGATTTTTTTTTGTACAATTTACAGTAATAACATGGGTCATTCAAACATTTTTATTTAACTAACAACAGCGGTAATTAATGAGACTTTTGATTATCTGCTGACCAACGTATTGTACTGTTGTTTTATCAACTTATATTACCTAAATATAACAATATAAGATTTGTAATACTGGATGTCTATATTGAAAGTACTTTTTAACATTAAACCTTGATTAATCTATAACGCTACAACGTTCAGACAATAGAACATGAACAGAAAATAGTTATTAATGCAAGGATCATAGGCTATCGAATGAGTGCTGCAACATTTAGGAACGAAGAAAAATGTACTCGTATCTCAATAATTTTCTATTAATATCAAACCAAAGGATGCAGGGGCCAAGAACAATCATGGTTGCAATGAAAAGGCATTTGTTAACACTTTCGTGCTTTAAACAATTTAAAATTAAACATTAACTACGTAACTAACCAATATAAAGAGAACACAAATACAAATGTTTTGGAAATCTGACAAATTTAAAAATGACGAGAATCTTTTAAAATTAAAATGAAAACTTTTATGGAATAGTTTGCAGACATTTTTGGGAAAAAACTGTGTTCAAGAGTTAGAAACCCGTGGGTGGAGGAGGGTAAGAGGTTACATCAGAACCAATCAGATGTTCACATTGCGCACTTCGAGGCTATGAATTTGTACACCTGGAATTTTACAGGTCAACTGAAGTATCGTTATGAAATACGAAATCTCTGATTGATAGTGTTCAGTTAAAGTAAACAAGTCATTTTGTAACAATATAAGCCTGGAAGTGTAGCATACTGAGGTTTGCCGATAAAGTGAAGACTACACTTGTCTCCTTTCATCTTGCCGCATCCTATCAGACACCGACGAGATAAATCGGCATTTACCATTTCGCATCCCTCGTCCATTTGCCTTGCTGTTATTCTAATTGTAATGTAGAACCTGCCGCAACAGCAGCGAACAAACTACGAGGAGGAGTCGATCACAACGCAGACAATTAAAGCCGCTTGCTGTTAGGTGGGTTCCGAGTAATGCGGGACACTGAAGTTCATGGACACAGTTACGTTTTCTGCCACGTCATGAGATTTTCACTGCTGACAGCTGATTAACCGTAGAAAAACTTCACCGACTCCTAACAACATTGCGGGTGGTACTTGGCTTCGAGAAGGGTGGTGGACGTAAGTTCTTCCTAATTAATAAAAACTGAAACAGTTCGTGTGTCTTGTAATGTTTATGTCACCAAAGTATACAAATATTGTTGTGACAAGGTTTAGTTTTAAATGGAACGCAAGTTGATTCCATAAATGTAAGGAAAGAATACGCCACTGCAAGTGTAATATACCCGTTGATTTGGCTTTAGCAGTAACAGATTTGTGTTTGCAGTGAATGAACACCGAGACAAATTGGGGGGGGGGTAGTATTCGGTGCATAATTTTCTATTGTTATTTCTTTAGTAAAAGTTTCTTTATCGCTAAATGTTATATGCACCCAGGATTACTTTGATTTGTGAAATGGAGGTAGCCCAGGAAAATTTTAACCTTGAAGTCACTCTTTGAGATTTAGTCCTCGGAACGAATTCTCAAGGATTTAACAAGTATCGGTAAAAGCACATCTAATTGCACGCTTCTTTCAGGTTTGTAACAGTGGAGTATTGTCATGGGGATATTTTCCTTAGGCATTGTCTATTGTTGTAATTGAAATACCTAGAACAAGTGTAAATTAGTCTCAGGTGTTCCGATGAGTGGAGAAGCCAACTATCAAATTCTTTGTTTGAAAAACTGCCTGGGGCTGTGGAGTGTCATGAGTGAGACACTTGAAGAACAATATTAAGAAATCTTCCTTGTCCTCTGGAACCCGAAAGTGTTCGCAGAAGTCCCCCAAGCTTCAGGCTGCACGCGGTGCTCCGTCACTACTGTAAATTCCCTCGATGTTGGACCAAGTCTGCGGCCGCTTGGTCCGTATGTTCAGAGCTACTTTTCATGTCCGGAGGCTTTGCTGGCATCAACGGACAAGTTTTAGCTTTCTATTTTCTCGAGTGAAAGAGATTAATCGGCAGAAGCCACCAATCAGCTTCATTACGTCTTCTGGCCGAAGACGATGATTGCCCTGCGTTTGACGGGCCTACGGGTGGGAGAAGTGTGTCGGTCGACCTTGATGGTGACTGCTTTGAGCTGGGGCTAGAGGGAAGTGTTGTGAAATACCGTTTATATTGTTTCGTTGTGCTTGTAGCATGTGTTGAAACTTCTGAGATGCTGCTCGTATAGAGCTAGGATGAATTTTGTGTTGCATAGAATCTTCTTGCGCGAAGAAATTGATTTTGGATTTTTCTGAAATGCGTATCAAACTGATCACACAACGCAATGCAGAATAGTAATCTCTTTAAGCATTCTTCAAGTCAGGTGTGTGCTTTGAAACTTCAGATTCGCTCTCGTGTTCCGCTAAGCCAAGTATCAGCGATGATCTGATGGACAGTTCCGGGCGCAGTTGTCGAGTTCTGAAGCGTAGACGTAAGCTCTACATTCAGACGTGGCCTACTTATCTTAGCTTCATCAGAAGACAGAAAATTTCGTAACGGTAATGTGAAGTCCAAAAAGGTCATCTCTAAAAACAGAATTTGTATGTCATTAGACAGAAAAATTGCGCGTTCTTCTGTAAAACAATTAAATGTCCGTGTTACTTTGAAAGTTCGGATGCATCTCATGGAAAGGGCATTTTTAATGGTATGCCGTGTACTATAATTGAGAGTTTTTTTTAAGAATTTAGTGTATATAAATAAATACTTCTGAAAATATAAAATGACACCAACTTTAAAATGATCCAATCTATATAATAAGGCTGGCCGGAGCTGTAAGTTAATATAATTATTATACAGGGTATTGATCAATTTCTGTCCATTAGTCACGTCTTGTAAATGTTGCTATGACATTAAAATTGTTGCACAGCCTCAGAGTCTGACACAGGTGATATGTTTCATAATTTAACACGCGAAGAGACCGCAAGAATTTGAAAACTGACATCACTTCCACTTTCAGAAGCCTGAAGAGCTCAGGAAACTATTTGGGCCTATGACGGCGGTTTTCAAGAGGAATTCACTGAGCATTTGTCGCAGAAACAACGTTCGATCTCAGTTGGGAGATTGTTCGATCCGGACAGGAACTTGTGAGCCGTCCGTGGCCTTTCGGAGGCAGGCCTCAGTCGCTTCCAGCCTTGAAGAGATCATTTTGGTTGATGCAGTAACTGTTCTTGTAGTCCGTAACTGTCAACGTGACAGTCTGCACGAAAAGACTAAACTTTTTTTAAAATCTTTTCATAAAAGCGTTTCTTTTTACCCTTTTTAGGGTTGATACTTCTAAAAAAAAGACCGAAATTCTTGCCCTTCGGTTTTCGAGACTGGATTTCAGTGTGAACATTTAGTTTAAATTTCAAAAACCATTATTTTGAAATATGCTACTCTGAAACTAAATTTTGGATTTATTATAAGTTCATCAGCAGCCTGTAATCAACCCCTTTTTCTGCGAGTTTTTTTTTTTAAAAATTCCGCTGGAATATAATACATACTTGCAAGTTTACGAACCTAATTGAATAATATTGTTCAAACCAAGTAGAGTTGTTGAAGAAGTACGACATTGTTACGTGAATAGGTTTCAGATTTCCTCCAAAGTTGACTTATTCCATTAACACGAGATGCAACTTCGTATCACATGATCTATGACAGTACAATTCGAGAGTTGTTTAATTTAAAAGTGATTCACAGTCAGTCACGGTTGCCAAATCATCGCCGCAAATATTCCAATGACTTCACAAATATCATGCAAGTTAACCGAAATTTTATATTTTCTTTGGATATACCAACAAACTTTTATTTACATTAACGATGGCTGTATTCTGTGTAGTATGATAGAAGTTTATCAACGTTTCAGAGATCCTTGCTGCTTCCATCTTCGGACACACCGCCGTGAAAACCTCAGATCGTGCTTAAATTGTATTCATATTAGTTGTCAAATTACATCGACAAATGCATTTCTGCCTGTATCTGGTTATTATCAGCGTCACCTTCTTGCACTGCGACGTATTTGATATTTTAAAACTCTAAAAATGTTAGAAAATATTTAATAGTTGAAACTACGCAGCATAAATTAACATAAGATTATGAAATCTTACAGATTTGACACTGTCCAGTCTGTATTTCCATCGTGTTTCGGAAAGAGATTTCATTTGTTTACATTTTTTTAATAACCCGTCTTTTCGAAGATTTTGAGAAAAGATACGTATCTTTTGCATTGGCCTTGCGCTTACTAAGGACCCATATGCTGGGCTTTTGCTGGACATTTGAATTACATTAAACAAAAAGTCATTTACTGGTTGGGAGTGGGGGGTTGCCATTGTAATTGATTTAGCTGCATCTCCTACCGGTAGATTCCGGTTGTTACATTGACGTGGTGCATAAAAGACGGCCATCATAATAAACCCCAATGGTTAAAATCCGGGTCGACGTTAAAATGGAGAAATAGCAATGGGCTGTGATAAAGAAATGCCATGTTTGTATCTTATGAAGTGTTCTTAATTGATAACAAAGACGAAGAACCACGTACAATAGCAGAGGAAGTAATTCTGCGTGTTGCTTAAACAATTAATTGCATCTAAAATGCTGGGAGACAACAGAAGCTAAAATTTTTTAATTTGATTTCATTGTTAATCACTCACCGCCACCTAGCGCCGAGGTTAAGAATGAGTAGGAACGATAATACTCTCCCCCTAAATTTCTACATGGCGTACAGTGGGTCACCTTTACTTTTTTCATCGTATAATAAGTTACGTTGAGAGAAGAAGGAAATTTATAATGTATAAGTTATAAGGTGTAAATATCACTAGGACTTTACTTGGTAAAAGATAAATTGAGTTTAAATTTCACACAGTTGTTTAGTTTTTGTCCTCATTCTGTTAACAGGAATTCTCACAGTGGCTGCAAACGTTTTGTTTAAATACGAGTCTGTAGAATGTGTAAGGATTGTTCAAGAAGATGTTTTCTTGTTTTTCAGGTGAGGTCAGAGTGCTTCTCACACCCAAACACTGCCTGAATTCTGTGAGCTATGGTTATTGTTACAAGGGTCAGTATCGCCTGTCTCATCCTTGATTTGTCATACTAATTCAAACCAGGGGTCCGCAGTGGCCGCGCGGTCTGAGGCGTGGGCCTTGTGCCGCTTGGTCGCTGGGACCGTGGGTGTGGCCATGGATGTTTGTCCGCGTTTTTCTGTGTTGTGCTGTCCTGTGTACAGGTAGAGGCCTTGCGACGGGCCGATCACTCATCCAAGGAGTCCTACTGAATGTCTATAGATCGAGCCAACGAAAAGTTGGGACCCGCAGTGCTCAGGCACTTGAAGAACGAGTCGTTCCGAGTATCGCAGTATTCAAACCAGATACTCTGAAAATTTTGCTTCTTTACGTGATTAATAAGGGATAGTGAAGAAATCTTTACTGTAAGGAATTATTATCAGCTTGCTGTGTTTGGACCCAGACAAGCAGTACCATTTCTAATAAATTTAAAAAATGTATGCCTAATATGTTTCAGGGAGATTACATTTGGATTGAACCTGTATCTGGCCGTGAATTTGATGTGGCTATTGGAGCACGCGTTGTGTCAGCTGAAGGACGGCGTATTCAAGTCAAAGACGATGATGGAAAAGTTAGTAATGATTATAAAAAGAATGTTTTTGGAATAGATTTTCGAGTAGTAAGTTAAGCTGTAAATATCAGTTGAGTGAATTGTTCTGTGTGGTATTGATGTTTTGAAAGATATTTGTGTGGTTATTTTGTAATTTTATGAAATAAAGTACTGCTTGAAAGAATTTTTGGTACTTTTGAGTTATCGGGACGCATCGCTTTAAAAATAGGTTAGGTTAGGTTAGGTTAATGTGTGTGGATAAATGACATATATACTTGAAAGTTATTATATTTTATTTCAATAAATGACAACTAACCTAACCTAACCTAACCTATTTTTAAAGCGATGCGTCCCGATAACCCACAAGTACCGATTTTTTTTATGATTTGATCATAATGATGGAGATATTTGTGTTTGCAGAGTTTGTTTGTTTGTGATTGTTTATTTTAATGCGTTTATATGGAGAGATTTTCTTTCACTGTTTAGTATTTTTTTGTGAATTATTTGATCTGTTGAACTGTCCTACAGGAGCAATGGCTCACACCAGAGAGACGCATCAAAGCAATGCATGCCACCTCCGTGCAAGGGGTGGAAGACATGATATCCCTTGGAGACCTCCACGAGGCTGGCATTCTTCGAAATCTATTAATTCGTTACAATGAAAACCTTATCTACGTAAGTGAAAACATTTTAATTAACACAATCACATTATGTTTGGTTAAGATAAGGTGACATGTCTCTGAAGCAGTGAGAACAAAAAGGATTTATGACTAAAAGCAGAGCTCACAGAAAGGGGAAAAGACGCATAAAAAATACTGTTTTAATATATTGTTTAATTAACCACTTCAATCCAGTGTCTGGAGTATCGTTTGATAAATGACTGCAAAGCGTCAAAGTTACCTCCTCACAATGTGAATTAATTATTATTTATTAATCATGTTGTATTTAAGGATGCTATCAGCAGATGATAAAATTTTGAATTACTTCTTTTTATATCTTAATTATTGTTTTTACATGTCACAAATAAAGTATTTGGTTTCAGGTTAATGTGTAAGTGTAATATGATGAAGGATATCTGCTCCGATTATTTGTTAATTTTGTGCATACTGTATTTATTTCAGACATACACCGGTTCAATTCTTGTGGCTGTAAATCCCTACCAAATTTTACCAATCTACACAGCAGAGCAAATAAAACTATATAAAGACAGAAAAATTGGAGAGCTACCACCTCACATTTTTGCGATTGGTGACAACAGTTACACACACATGAAACGCTATGGGCAAGATCAATGCATAGTTATAAGGTAAGTAAGCGCCTATTCAAGTATGAAAAATATGAATTATTCTTTGTGAGCGGGTTGGCGCTGTCTTGTTTTATGTGCGACCCAATCCATGAGCTTCTTGGCCCCTTATACAACCCTGTCTCCCACTTTAAAATAAAATGTGTTTTTTTAATTCATTAGGAACATTCAAATTGAAAAGAAATCTAACCCTTTGTTCCCTTCTGTGTTAATCAAACTGAGAAACGCATTTTAAGTTAGACTCGCGGGATAACTCGTAGGCCTTTCACTCTGCACTTGGTTGTGTGTATGATAAGAAGTGGGCAGTGGTGTTAGTGACACAAATTTTAAATGGAAAGACATGTCAAATTATTTATTTTATCTTATGTATACATAATTCTAACTTTATGATGTAAAAAAGTCTGATTTAAATTAACACTTATATATTCATTTATATCTTAATTGCGTCATGTTTGTGTTTATTAATACAATAATTTATTTACCATCTATACACAAACTTAAAAATGTTGTTAAAATTACTTAAAATTACAACATTTTTTCATTAGATACTAGATCTTGTTACATTTTATATTGACGACATGTTTCGATGTGTATTACACCATCATCAGGTCTATCAATTTTAAAAACTGTTTTAAAAACTGTTGCACATCTTGCTTTGCTTATATTGATTTGTTTGATTTTTAAGTCTCTTCCTTTAAATGTTGTGCTTGGATGTTTTATATCTGTAAAATTAATTTTCAAATCATGATTTTGGATATTGACATAGGAAATATAATAATTCACAAATTTAAAGAGTTATTACCGTAATATAACGTAATACAATGTAAAAGAATCATATATATATATATAGCCACACGCGACACACACAGCTCAGTTGCAATCTACCGTCCCATAATATCAGACACACAGCACATCACTTACAACCCGGTATGTTTTACTACCTTTTACTACTATTTATTATGATTCTTTTACATTGTATTACGTTATATTACGGTAATAACTCTTTAAATTTGTGAATTATTATATTTCCTATGTCAATATCCAAAATCATGATTTGAAAATTAATTTTACAGATATAAAACATCCAAGCACAACATTTAAAGGAAGAGACTTAAAAATCAAACAAATCAATATAAGCAAAGCAAGATGTGCAACAGTTTTTAAAACAGTTTTTAAAATTGATAGACCTGATGATGGTGTAATACACATCGAAACATGTCGTCAATATAAAATGTAACAAGATCTAGTATCTAATGAAAAAATGTTGTAATTTTAAGTAATTTTAACAACATTTTTAAGTTTGTGTATAGACGGTAAATAAATTATTGTACTTATATATTCAGTTTTGTGTTACACGTGGAAACCTTTAATGTGTTTGGGAATTATAATCTATATACTGTTTGAAGATTTCTGAGTGGTTTGCTTTGTTTAGAAGTGGCCAAATGTGCCACATGCTCCATAATAATAATCTGTGGCGTAACAACCCTCTGAGAGCCAAAGCCGACTAGCTGGCTGCCGGCCTAAGTGGAGGTGAACGATCATCCAACCAGATACAGGGTGACGTGCGGTCAGCACAACGAACCCCCAGCCATTGCTAGTTTCCATGACCGACACTTGCTCCGTACCTCGTCAGTTTATTAATGTCACATTTGTAATCAGCCATTTGTATTCTAATACAAATTGTGGAGGAAGATGAACGATCATTAATAAAGTGCTGAATGAAGTTTATAAACATAGTGCAGTGAAACTTTATTCTTCTAGCAATTGTAAGTATTTCCATGCACATACTTGATCTTTATCATATGGGTGTAATAAATTTCTTCTCCTTCTATGGCTCTCTGGTCCGTATTCAGTCATGGCCTCCTCAATTCTCCTCTTCCATTCAGTCCTCTGTTAGGTCCATCTGTCGGAGGCTTTGATTGAGGTTTTGAAACATCCTCCTTTTTATAGTGCAAGGTTGTTAGCCTTGCGACCAACCCCCAACCTGGAGGACCAGGGTACCTGTCTTAGTCTGACCTCTCCTCCTCAACCATTCTGGCTAGGGAGGCCCTACCAGTGGCTAAGCTACCGCCAGCATAGCTCTTGGTATCAGTGAGGTACTCTAGCCCCACCACCACGACAAGGTGAAGGTACCACTAAGTGGGGGTAATAAATTTAGGTTGCTGAATTAAGGGGCTGCTGGTCTAACTTCAACTATATGATGAACAATTTATTGGTATTTTACTGCATCACATGACCAGGTAAGGTCATTTGAATTGCATGTAAGCGGTAATACACAGTCATTGAAGGTTAAGGTATAAGTACAGTTTCTCACAAAATTGTTAAAGGTTTTTAAAGTTTTAAAGGTATTATGTTAATATGAGTCACGCTTCGGACCTGTGATATGGAATGCGCGCTGGTTCGAGTCTCGGGGAAAGAAATTTCTCATGAGATTTTCGACTGGTGTGTGGGACCGGTGCCAACCCAGCATCGTGAAGAAATTGGGGAGCTACAATGGGTAGCGTAATCCGGTCATGAAAACTAGCAATGGCTGGGGGTTCGTCGTGCTGACCACACGTCACCCTGTATCTTGTTGGATGATCGTTCACCTCTGCTTAGGCATGTGAACATGAGGCCAGCAGCCAGCTAGTTGGCTTTGGCTCTCAGAGGGCTGTTACGCCACGGATTATTATTATTATGTTAATATGATATGTGAAAATTATTTTAAAGGTGAAATGCAAAGGTTTCAGATGTGCTAAGCTATGTTAAATTTACTGTGGTTGAGGTAGGGATTATAAAAGTAAGTATCTAAGATGGAAATTAATTACAGTGTGGATTTTCGTAATAAAGTTTCATAGCACTGTTTATAAGGAGTAGTTCATTATTGGTGAAAATTGTCATGTATTGCCATTTCACCACCAACAGTAAGGTGGTCGTGATCAGTATCCTTTCTGATTGCAGTGGCGAGAGTGGTGCAGGAAAAACTGAAAGCACGAAGCTAATTTTGCAGTACTTAGCAGCTATCAGCGGAAAACATTCTTGGATTGAACAACAGATTTTGGAAGCAAACCCAATTCTAGAAGGTATAATCTTAAAATAAGCCATATCTCCAGTTTTATTTCCTCACCAAAAGTTTATATGCATTTTTTTAACATCTAAGCTGCATGACTCGCATTGTGGTGTCTTTATCTTAACTACCATAACAATACAATAAGAGCTAAGTCAGAGTACTCATTTTGCAATTTCCTGTTCTCCGTAATTAGTGTGTCTTTCTTAGGTGAAAATATACAGAGCAAGGAAAACATTTCTTTATTCTCTTAAATTGATTGTAATGATCCTGAAAATCATATTTGTGATTCTGTTTTTATTTTTAGCATTTGGAAATGCCAAGACCATCCGCAATGACAATTCTTCGAGATTTGGCAAATACATTGATATTCACTTTAATCACCAAGGCGTAATAGAAGGTGCCAAGATTGAACAGTATTTGCTGGAGAAGTCTCGTATTGTGTCACAAAGTGCCGATGAGCGCAATTACCACATCTTCTATTGCATCCTGGCCGGTTTATCAAATGAGGAAAAGAGGAAGCTGGAGTTGGGGGATGCATCTCAATACAGGTATCTCACAGGGGTAAGTGAAGTCATCCTAGTTTTATAGAATGGATATTTTAAAACCTGTACTGACCTCAAAATTCTCTTTCCATTGTCTTCTTCATCTTACTTTTACCCTTCACCCAGTAAATTTATAATGTTGGACTATTTTCAGGTACCTGGCTTTACCAATTCTGTCTAAATAGCATTCACTTCAAATATATTTTCGATCAGAAGTTTCTTATGTGTTTCAGTATTCCTGTTTTTGTCTAATGTGTATCTGAGAATTTTACTACAGAAAACAATGATGACATTCTTATGAATTCAGAATCGTCGAATGAAGATAGTGATGATGAATTTTGTTGTATTCCAATTTAATTAGCTCCATGTAGCAGAATCCTTCAGAAACTGATAGTCGCTCAACTGGACAGGATATTTACCACCAAAATATTAATTATTGTGTTGTGTTTATCATTTGAGAACAAGGATATAAATCCCTATACTTTTGGGCTGCCATCTGAACTTTTATCTAATCTATTTAGTTAATGGTTTAGCAGTATGCTACTGTTACACGTGGCGGCCAGCCGTACTGCACACAGACTGTGACACACTGCTGATGAAAGGTTTAATGACTTTTGATTAGAGCTCTTAACATTTTGATAACAAAGATGCTGCATGATAAGACAGTAAATTTCAAACAGGTTATTTGTAGATTACTTGTCTAATAATATTATTTCCAAAATAGAAAGAAAATCTGCTGTAATGTCACAGATTTTATCAAGAATAAAAATGTCAGATTGTGTTTATTTACAAAACTAATCTTCTGTTCAGTGGAATTCATGTATGACAAGATTGAATGTGATATGAACATACTGTTGTGATTTTTTCTGTTATCAAGTAATGTGTAATTGCTGTGCTAAAATGATCAGACTTGGCCAGTGTAATCGACTCCTAATATAATAGCTAACGCTTATCACAGTTTATACGCTGTAGAAAAAATTGAAAGTAAGTTCTGAGTGGCATATCTGGTAGAGACTGAGAGAGGGAAAAAGAATGATGCTATGGTGGGTGACACTTGTGATAGATCTGGCAGAGTCTGTGTTTTACAGAAGTCTGGAGTCAAGCAGTCAGTTCTGTGTTGGTGTGTTTGGTATGAATCTGGCTTTTTAGCCATGGAAGTGTTTTGACATTTACTTTACTTTATAAAGAAATTTTATAAATGTTCTGCTTTGATTGAAAATAATTTGGTCATGAAAGTTCTTTTGTTAGAATAAAATAATTTTTCTGATCTAATGTCGTGGGGGAAAAATTCATGGCAGACATAAATGCAATATTAAGACATGTATTAAAATATATAATGTTGATATTGTGAAGATATTGGGTAAATTTAGGTGGATTACTATTTTATTCATGCAACTCTGTGACAGGGGGGCAGCATCACGTGTGAGGGAAGAGATGATGCAGCAGAGTTTGCAGACATTCGCTCTGCCATGAAGGTCTTGCTGTTTTCAGACCAGGAAATATGGGAAATTCTGAGACTCCTTGCAGCATTGCTTCATACAGGAAACATCAAATATAAGGCAGCAGTGATAGGTAAATTTTTGGTGTTATGTCATGGCAAATACCATGATTGATTTGTGTTTATCATTTAAGTTTTCAAAACTATTATATATATAAAGTTTCATTGCAGTGTTAGCAAGAGACAGCCACTATACCCTATCATGATCTAGTTAAATCCAGTCCATACATTAATAGCTTATTCTTGAATATGCATTTTAATGTTATCCTTCATTTATCTCTAAGTCTAACGTGCAGTGACATGTTTTCCTATATATAAATGTTTATACTCTTTTGGTCCATTTCAAAATATGTTTGAAATTTCTTTGTGGTGTGTATGGCTTTGCTGATTGTAGTACTGTAACCATCTTGCAGTATGTGAAGCCAAATGTACATGTTACTAAAATGCAAAATGAAACTTACATGTGTGTACTTACATATCTTTAAATAATTTTAAGGTGTAGTGTTGTTCTAATCTTCTCTTATGTTTTTAATCTACTGAGTAATAAGTATTGATGTTTCAATAGATAATTTGGATGCAACAGAGATTCCTGATCACAGCAATGTGCAAAGAGTAGCAAGTCTTCTTGGTGTACCAAAGCAACCACTCATTGATGCCCTGACAAGGAAGACCATCTTTGCTAGTGGAGAAACAGTTGTAAGTTAAGCGTTATCATTATTTATTTTATTTTGTTTTATTTTTAGGTTATCTGTTTATGAGTTAGGATCAAACCTTGAGGCTCACTATATAATAGCTTCTTTGAAGTTAATGAAGTTCTGCATTACGATCTTCCTTAAGATGGGTGGTATTCCCAGAGTAGTCATCTATTTTAGTTTCATGCTGGAGTGTTGACCAAGAATGACATCCAAAATACTTTCAAAATAATTGTAATAAGCTTTCAGTTGCACCAATAATTGTAGGTGATATCTTTGTGTTCATATTTCACTTGCACTGTATTCCAGTTAATAGGTCTCTCTTTTTTCATTACTTTTTCTGCTTCTTTCTTTACTGTGTTTCTGTGAGTTGTTACAGAAATATAAATTAATGGACATGTTCCTTAATGGTGAGATTTGAATTGACTTCTTACCTTGATGAAGGAGGCAGCAGCTTCCTCTGAAAAGCTGGTCAATATCCATCAGATTGCATGGCGTAGCACTCCAGAAAACAGCCATCTTCATTCTTGTCTTCATAAGAAACTCAAATCTCACTTAATAAACCATTGTGTGGAGGCTACTTTATGTTGCATGTGCAGCAGTCACCACAATGATGATGGAGGCAGTAAGCTCCTATGAAATGTTGGCCAATATCTGTCTTACTGCAGGATGCAATATTCAAGAAGATTGCTATCATTTCAAATGTTTGCAGTCCAATGACTGGAGCTCCTGAAGCTTTTGGTATGGTTTGCAGTACTTACAACGAAATGTTTTTAAAGGCAATATGTTCATGATAAAATTTTTGTATGTGATTGTGAACATTGCAGATATTTCTTTCAGACTTATGTCATCTAGTTTTTGTGCTTTTACTTATGCCAGTGTTTTCTGCTGCAGGTGTCCACGCTGTCACGAGAGCAGTCTGTCGATGTGAGAGATGCTTTTGTGAAAGGAATATATGGCCGACTCTTTGTTCTTATTGTTAATAAGATCAACAATGCAATTTATCGACCAAAAGGAAGTGCAAGGAGTGCTATTGGAGTACTGGACATTTTTGGATTTGAAAATTTTAACACCAACAGGTTGATATTTATAATAATGCAGTATGAACCACTCAAAGAGAACCACTGCCATGAAAATATAAAATTTCCATAAAATAAATTTTTCACATTATTGGTACATGGCAACTTTTTCTATTTTCTCTCAGCCACATTGCTTGTAAATAATCTTGTAACATTGCTGTGTTTAGAGGTTCTTTACATTGACAACATCCTGGCTAACTTGCTTGTCCTAGGACTTCCTTTGTAATGTGTAACTTATTCAGTGATTTGGTCTTTTTCTTAAACTTAAAGGCTCATGCATAAAAGCATAAACTAATTTTTATTTTATTTAATTAAGAAAGAAATATGAAATTTTGCTTTTTGTTGCAGCTTTGAGCAGTTCTGCATTAATTATGCTAATGAGAATCTGCAGCAGTTTTTTGTGCAGCATATCTTCAAACTGGAACAGGAAGAATACAATCTTGAGGGCATCAACTGGCAGCACATTGAGTTTGTTGACAATCAAGATGCACTTGATCTCATAGCTATCAAACAGCTGAACATCATGGCCCTCATAGATGAGGAATCAAAATTCCCTAAGGTTTGTTAACATATATTTGTTTTAGTAATGTTGTTAGATAAAATGCAGGTTACAGGAAAAGTAGGATCAGAACATATGAAGCTACTAATTGGAAGATTGTTGACTTCAACAGGGATAATGAAGGTAATCCATTTATTTATGTTTATAGTTCCAGATTTATTATTAGAAATTTCAGCTTTGTAAAGCAGTTCTTATAAATGACCAGTACGCATCAGAATTAACCGTTGCGTGTCAACTTTCACTTTGGACCCCAGTCCCCAATATGAAGTTCTATATATATTTATCAAGTGCTTTCAGAGAAGGAACATGTTGATGAATGGGTAGACACATTGACAGACGCAACTTGATCATTGTGTCTTTATTTTATGGACCTTTTCAGAGATAATTTGAACACTTTGATGTGTTAAATCTTATGTTAATATGTATTTCTATACCATTTTACTTTCAGGGTACAGATCAGACAATGTTAGCCAAACTACACAAAACCCATGGAAGCCACAGAAATTATTTGAAACCAAAATCAGATATAAATACATCATTTGGACTCAACCATTTTGCTGGTGTTGTGTTTTATGACACACGAGGTGAGTTTCACAGAGGTCATGCTTCTGTTTTGTAATTTTCAAGTTCTAGATCAAAACAGTAAGAGACTGTGTTTATAAAGGAAAAATACATGGAAGTAGGAAGTATTTTAAGTGGCTGATATATATTTGCACAGAATAGATAGTCTGGAGTCTTAAAATTTTTAAACATACTTGTCATTTTTTGTTACCATTTCTGTACGTGAGAATCAGTCTAGAAATTCAACCTTCGGTACATTCTTGAGGCCAGCACTCAAGTTGGTCCAGGAATCAAGTAAAACAAAATACCATAAATGTTACTAGCTATTCTTGTCTACTGGAAAATATTACTCCCACCATGGTTATATTCTCTCATTTTACTGTTCATGTGCACTGTTTAACTTCTCAGGGTTTCTTGAGAAGAATCGAGACACTTTTAGTGCTGATCTACTGCAATTGATCCACATCTCAACAAACAAATTTCTTCAGCTGTTATTTGCCGAAGACATTGGAATGGGTTCAGAGACGAGGAAACGGGCTCCAACATTGTCTACTCAATTCAAGAAGTCTCTAGACTCGCTTATGAAAACTTTGAGCAGTTGTCAGCCTTTTTTCATTCGGTGTATCAAACCCAATGAGTTCAAGAAGCCAATGGTCAGTACATGATGGGTTTTGTGGTAAATATCTGTATTGAATATAATTCATTGTATGGCATTTTAAGTAGATTTAAAATGTAGGATTTGAGGTTTTTGCTGCAATGAGTACTTTATATTTTTCACAGATGTTTGATCGAGGACTGTGCTGTCGTCAACTCCGCTATTCTGGCATGATGGAAACAATCCGAATTCGGCGTGCAGGATATCCCATTCGACACGGTTTTATGGAGTTTGTGGAGAGGTACCGGTTCCTCATTCCAGGCATTCCTCCATCACATAAGGTGATTAATTGAGTCATATCAAATTGGCTGTACGTATAAATTTCCCATCAAATCTTTACACAACAGTATATTTGGGGACTTTGTTCGGAATGTCTGCCATAGGAAAACTGTGTTTCAGAAACAAAGTTTATAATATATGGAAGTATAATTTTAATTTTTGCTGAGGTGCAAGGAGCATTGAAGGTGTTCATGAGAAGAGGGCTGTGGAGAATATTTGGACATACATGGGATTGGAGTTGTTTTTTGTTGTGTAACTTAGTATTGCTGACCAGTAAATAAATTTATTAAAGCACCATCCAGTTATGATTATAAAATATTTATTGAAATTTAAGTATTAACTGCAGGTAACAACCTTTTCTTTTGGTAATATGTCATTGAAGGACAGCCAGGAGCCAGATGTTTGTTTACCATTTTACGTCACACCACCCACTAACAAATGAACTGTTTGTTTATCTGAGTGCCACTTTTGTGATTAGATTCTTGATTATTGCATAAGAATTAACACATTCTAAATAACAATTAAATAAAGTTGTTAAACTAATTTTTTTAATGGTATTTACTGTGAAATATTTTTTCTGCAAGAATTTATTGCATTGTGTTAGAGTATGGCCAATACTTTTGTTATACTGAAATGTTGTTGTTATATTGATATTTATTATAGTAGGATTTTAGTGTCTTTACTTATATGCAGACTGACTGCCGATCTGCCACAGCAAGGATTTGTCAAGCTGTTCTTGGGCGGTCTGACTACCAACTGGGCCACACTAAAGTTTTCCTCAAGGATGCCCATGATTTGTTTTTGGAGCAGGAACGAGATCGTGTACTTACTCGTAAGATACTCATCTTACAGCGTTCAATTCGTGGATGGGTTTACAGGAGAAGGTAACATGTTTTATGAAAGTGATTGTATATAAGTCAAATTCATTATTTATATAGCTGGAAAGAGAGTTTAATTTATTTTATTTCCACTTGGTTAAATTTTTATTTTATTTTGTTTTTGCCCATTTAGTATAATTTTAAAAGTAATAGAGAAAGTTATGATTGTCTGTACAGTGAAATTTCATTAGAACAAATCCGAATATCTCACAGTTTTATAGTTAAAATTAGAATTTCCTAACAAGGAAACATGAAAATATACTACATTTATTCAGATACATTACATTCCCCATTTTTAAAACTAAATTAATGTAGAACTGTACCATAATAATGAGTTACTTTTTGTTTTTGTTGTTGTGCAGCTCTAGAAATCTATACTATTTGTGCCAAGTCCAAGTTCAATGTAATAAACAAAATATATGTGATCCCTGCAGGTTTTTGAGAATGAAAGCTGCAGCATTGATTATCCAGAAGTATTGGCAGGGTTATGCACAGCGACAGCGATATCAGAGGATGCGAGTTGGTTACATGAGATTGCAAGCTCTGATTCGCTCCAGAGTTCTCTCTCATCGTTTCAGACATTTACGAGGTCATATTGTTGGACTTCAGGTTAGTTGAGACTCCGTCTGATGTTATGTAAAAGGTAACAGTATGTACGAATGATATGTTTATTTTTATGACCATAAAATTTAAATGAGATACAAAAAAAAAAGATATTGGTTAGTTAGATATTTATATTATATATCAGAGAAAGCGCTTAAAAAGTGTTTTATTTATTGTCTTCATGGCTGCATTTGTGAAATTTCAGGATATAAGTCTTCTGTAGTGAAAATGAAAATATTTTGAACTTTGTAGCCATTATTTGGTCACAGGAACTTGAATATGGAAATGAGAGCATGCAGAAAAGAAGCAGAGAAGGAGGGAAACTTGCTTTGATAAAAACCCCTTACTTTTTTTCCAGAGGACCTTATAAGCCATACTTTATTTTCACATACATCAAACAAAGGTTAAAGCTACTCAGAGTAAATTTCTTGGAAATTATTTATTATCGTGACATTGTTCTGTGAATGTATCATTATAGGACATAAGGTTGTGATTGATAACAGATTTATTTAATTGTAATCTGTTCAGATTTGTATTTGTGTGTTTGTATAGAAACTTTTGTATTTTATAGGCTCGTGCTCGTGGTTATCTCGTACGCAGGATGTATCGACAGAAGATGTGGGCCATTATTAAGATTCAAGCCCATGCACGTCGCATGATAGCCCAGAGAAGGTATAAGAAGCTTAAGGTAATTATATCATCAGATAAATGAAGGATTTGTGCTTTCTTGCGTTTCTGAAATTGTCCAGAAATCTAATGTTCCTTTTTTTTCAGTTTGATTATAGGCATCACATAGAAGCTCTGAGGTTAAAGAAAAAGGAGGAACGAGAATTGAAAGAAGCAGGCAACAAGAGAGCGAAAGAAATTGCAGAACAGAATTACAGGGTAAACCTCTGTTGCAGTTTACTATATTATTTTGTGCTGTAACATTTTTATTACATCTGGTGAATTTTGCTAAATATCATTTGCATTGTATAATTTAGGCTTTTGGTTTAGAGCCATGTAAAATATTAGATTTTAACCACTGTTTTGGAAAACATTACAATTTTGAAGGTGGGTATGATATTGAGTGAGTCTTTATGTAGGGCAGGCAGTGAGTAGCGTGATTGAGTGGATGCTGTCTAATTGTTAACATTGTATCATCCTTTTCAGTACAAGTCTCTAAAGATAATATGTATTAGTTTAAACTTGTCATAAGTGTACGCTCAGGAGTCACAGTTCCTATTTCTTATCCCTAAATTCTCATAAAACATAATATGTATTGGCAAAATAAATTACTAAATTACTAAATGCACATGTAGTGGATTGGCTGGAATATGTGTCTATACTTAGAATGAAAGTGACACTTTTTTACATTTCTTATATTAATATATCACTGTGGTGTGTAAACAGTATTGGCTTCTGCGTACTTTGATATTTTGTCGCGTTGACTGGTGTGTACCTCATGACATCTTTCACTGTAGTACATACATAATTTTCTTGCAGGAACGCATGATGGAATTAGAGCGCAAGGAGATAGAACTGGAGATAGAGGAACGCCGACGCATGGAAATAAAGAAAAATCTTATTAATGATGCAGCTAAGAAACAGGATGAACCAGTGGATGACAGCAAATTGGTGGAGGCCATGTTTGACTTCTTGCCTGACTCTAGCAGTGAGGCTCCTGCTCCAGCTAGGGAGACGTCGGTCTTCATGGTATGTATCATACTGCTTGGGCAGTTTACATAAACATGATTGCTAAATATACCTTTCTCTGTGGAATAACAAAATGACTGCTGCATAAAATTGGCTTTTACTTTCCATTTGATGGTGAATGTAGAAGAACCATTATGCCCAGATACAGTAGAGTCCTGATTATTTGACCTTTGATTATCGGACATTCCATTTTGTCTTATGTGCCAATTTGGAATGCTCCATTTCAACAGCCAACTCAGCTTGTTGCAGAATGAATCACATTCCCCCACCACACTCCTATATTTTATATACTGATTTCATGACATTTTAATTTGGCACAGGATCTGCCTGTCCCAAAGCCTGACCCACAGGAAATCATCAGTCCCATGCAGACAGTTCCTGAAGATGAGGAGGATTTGTCTGAATTCAAGTTCCAGAAATTTGCAGCAACGTATTTCCAAGGAAATATCACCCATCAGTATTCCAGAAAACCACTGAAACATCCATTGCTGCCACTCCACACACAGGGAGATCAGTTGGTAAGAGTTCTCCATCCTTAATCACTTTGAGTTCATTTTTGCACAACCATACCTGATTTATTTTGAGTATACACTTGTTGGAATCAGCATGACATTTAATGCCAAACTGAGGCTCCAATTCTATGTATATTTTGCTTAGCCATCGTGGTAAAATTTTCTGATGCAGTCTGATATTGGACCAGATCATAATATCTTTAGTATTGGCCTGAGGATTTAAAAGTGCTTTTTTGGAGCTATAAAGCCTGCTTATGAGTTTTTATAACTTTCATAATATCTGGAATAAAATAGCTTGTCTGATCTTTGTGTCAGAATTGTTAGATTGTTCAATATTTTGGACAAAGAACAATTATTATTTAAAAAAATGTGCCAGATTATTGAGACTTCATGTAGCCTGAAATAAAATCAAACTGTAAACTGTTTTGTAAATTGTGATTTCACCTTGCAGGCTGCACAAGCATTGTGGATTACCATCTTGAGGTTCACAGGTGATCTCCCAGAGCCTCGATACCACACCATGGACCGAGATAACACATCCGTCATGTCCAAAGTAACAGCAACACTTGGAAGAAACTTCATTCGTAGTAAAGAGTTTCAGGAAGCACAGATGATGGGTCTGGACCCAGTGAGTACACAATTTTTTTAGTACCATTATCTCACAATTTAATTTGTACATTTAGAAAACTTCATATGTATGTAAAAAATTTACATATAACGAAGTCCAAAAATTAGTGTGTCCTGAAGTACATGATAAATATTAGTTGAAATCAACATGCAGATTTCACAAACATAGTAGAGGAATACTTAGTCAACATTTTTATTGTGAACGGTAAGTACATTTATTTTTGTTTGCCACCACCCACATTACTACAGTTTGCACATTTCGTCTATGGTTTTAGAGCTCATTTCCAAACAGAACATATATTTTATACAGGAATCATTCCTGAAGCAGAAGCCTCGCTCAATCAGGCACAAGTTAGTGTCTCTGACTCTGAAACGTAAGAACAAGCTGGGAGAAGATGTACGGCGGAGACTGCAAGATGATGAGTACACTGCGGACAGCTACCAGACATGGCTTGAATCTCGGCCAACCTCAAACCTTGAAAAGTTGCACTTCATTATTGGACATGGAATTCTTCGCGCAGAACTCAGGTAATTTGTTGGGAACCTCAATTCAGTTACCTTGCAATGCCATGATTTATCATTGGTCACAGCACTGTGTGATTTAATGGTTTGGCTTGAATTTTAACTGAAATATTCTGAGAATTTTGTGACTGGACATGAACGTTTTTAGAGATATTATATTTTTTAAACAGTAATGTATAACATTTTAAATTTTGTGTTACTTTTGACAGAGACGAGATCTACTGCCAGATCTGCAAACAACTGACAAGCAACCCATCCAAATCATCGCATGCTCGAGGTTGGATTTTGTTGTCTTTGTGTGTTGGCTGTTTTGCCCCATCAGAAAAGTTTGTCAACTACTTGAGGGCCTTCATCCGTGAAGGACCGCCAGGATATGCACCCTATTGTGAGGACAGGTTGAAGAGAACCTTTAACAATGGCACCCGCAACCAGCCTCCTAGTTGGCTTGAGTTGCAGGTATAAAAATATGTCTTATTTCTTCATAATTTTTTAATCATTCATTTAAACTAAATTCTTCAGAAACAGTGTGTCAGAATCATTGTAGCTGTTTGGCCTGTGTTGAATATCCATAAGAAAGTTATATCTCACATTCTGTATTCCCTCAGTTTTAAGACACCATCGATTGTAAGACCCATGCTTGACTTAGTAATAGATTTTCAGGAAGCAAAATTGTCAGTATTCAAACATAGGACTTCTTTGTATTAATACTTTTGGAATCTTCTTTGTTGCTGCCTTTCTGTTTACTGTCCTCTGACGTGTTATGGACATGAAGACTTTCCTTGCGGTTTAGTGATACAATATAATTTTTTGACATCAATTCTTAGATGCCATGAAATATAAATTACATTACAGTTTCAGAAATCTTAAAATGTGCTTGGTGAAGGCTACACATTATGAAGTTCTTAAATATTCAGTATTCTCCATTCTCCTGTTACTTTCTTCTCTGAAGTCCAAATATTCTTCTCAGCATTTTGCTTTCAGACACCCCCGACCTGTTTCACACCTATAATAAACAGAATGTAGACTCCCATATACCGGGGGGGGGGGAAATTAACCAGGGTCTATTTGGTTTAAATAAAAATTAGAAATGAATTTATAAAATCTGTTGTAAAAGTTAAAGTGTTTAAAAAGAAAGGCATAAATACAACATTAGCATGTTATTGATTGGTAATAAACATTTTCTGAATTTAACCTTTATTGACCATGCATTGCAGCTTATGCATAGTCTAGTTGGCTATGTGTTGCTCTAGTAAAGTAAAGTTTGTCCCGCTACGTGCCGTATAGGCGCTTGGGGTGAGTGGAGGTATAGCGCCTCTCTTTCTTGACCTCAGCACTAGATGGGGTGAGTGGTCGGCATCACGCCCCGGCCGGCTTTACCCCCGGGAAAGGACCCCGTTACCCATTGTAGAGGAGGCTGGGTGGTCCCCAGAGCTGGTCTGGATGCAGAGGCTAGAGGAAAAATCCTCTGCCCCCGTCGGGGATTGAACCCCAGCCGTCCAGCCCATAGCTAGTCACTATACTGACTGAGCTATCCCGGCTCATGTGTTGTTACTCTAGTATTAGTGTTTAAATGCCCTTTATTCCTACAGTTTAGGTTGATTTCCTCTAAACATTTTGGATATGCAGTCTGTGATCTGAAATTGAGTTACTGAATACTGTCATGTAGATTATTTCAAAGTGTTGGTCTTGTTTTAAATGCAAAATCATTCCACAGTGATGTTTGTGGAATTGAAAGAAACATAAAATTAGCAAACAATTTTTTTTTATTTCAGGCTACAAAGTCAAAGAAGCCTATCATGTTGCCCATCACATTTATGGATGGCAATACCAAGACTTTGCTGGCAGATTCTGCAACAACAGCTAGGGAATTGTGCAATCAGTTGTCAGACAAGATTGGACTCAAGGACCAGTTTGGTTTCTCTTTATATATTGCCCTCTTTGACAAGGTATGTTGAAAATTTAATGTTGCTCTTTGGGGACAGATTAGGATTGTTAACTGACTATTGTACATCGAGGCTGCAGCCGTACATCACTGATCTCTTTTAAAGTGCCAAGTGCAGAAGGAGAGATCCTTCAATCAGATCCTATCTCAGTGTACAACGTAAGCTGGATGTAGGTTAGAGATCTCTCATATGTAAAATTATTCTTTTGGTCTTTGCCCATCATCTTAATTATAAAATTATAAAACTGCAGTGTTTCAGAATGTGTTCTTTATGATTTATCAGCTAAAGTACATATTTTTTACCATGTGTTTGTTAGTAAACTGCATTTAAATAATGAAATTGGTTATTTCTTATATCATATTTTTTGATAAACTTAACACTTATGTCTGCACATATATTTAATTAATCATCAATGTGCATCTGTAATTAACTTTGTAAACAATAAAAGGACATTTATTTAACTGTTAATACATCACAAAGAGTAAATGCTGCATTTTTCATACTTATTTAGTTAAGGTTCTGAAATTGAAAGGATGTGACCTCAAATATCTTTTATATTATTTATTGCTGCGATATTGTATTGTAATAATTCTTGTACTTAGTAAATACAGTAAACCCTCAATTTAAACAATTTTGGATTTAATGAACACCATCTGGTATTGCCACATTTTTTCTGTTCAATGGTGTTCCTAATGGAAATTATGGTTTAAGGATGCATTACTTGCATTGTAAAAACAGCTGTGGAATTTAACGGACAGTCGGCATTAGCGAATGCTCCTCCCCCCCCCCTTTTAGTCTGTTAAATCAAGGGTTTACTGTAGATTTGTTTATACTTTAAACCACATATGGTTTTCCTTTATTGAGAGAGCGGAGAGAATGTGTGGTCTGGCAGCCACCAGACTGATATGAAGGAAGGAAATGGGTGAGAAGAAAAATATTAGTTGGAATATCTTCATCACACATGAATGATGTCATAGACAGTGCCAGTGCTGGTGTATATTTAGAACATGAGAAATCTGATACTTCATGCTACCAATAGTCCTGCATTTAATTGTGGAAAATTTTCTTCCAATTTTTATAAATAAATTATAGAATGTATGTTTTCCTGGTATGCAGAACATTTCATTTTACTGTGATGCAGGTATCTTCTCTGGGCAGTGGAGGTGACCATGTGATGGATGCTATTTCACAGTGTGAACAGTATGCAAAAGAACAAGGCGCGCAGGAGAGGAATGCTCCTTGGAGACTGTTTTTCCGTAAGGAGATCTTTGCTCCATGGCATGAGCCCACAGAGGACCCTGTGGCAACTAATCTCATATATCAGCAGGTGGTGAGAGGTGTGAAGTTTGGGGAGTATCGTTGTGACAAGGTATCTCAGACACTACCTTAGCATAAACATAGCATGTGTGCAGGATGAGTATTATTCATGTACAATGACGATATAGATAATATATTAAAGCTACATCTATGCCTGTATCTCTGAAGTGATTAAGACTTTTTTATAGACTCCTATTTTTTGTTATGTAGTAATATACACTTATTACAGCATATTTTGACTCCTGATGCTGTCTTCAGATGATTTTAAACTGTTTACTTTTAGGAAGAGGATCTGGCCATGATTGCTGCTCAACAGTACTATATAGAATATTGCTCGGACCTTAATGTCGATCGGCTGTACAACCTTCTGCCTAGCTACATCCCTGATTACTGCCTTGCTAGTGCTGATAAAGCTATAGATCGCTGGGGCCAGCTGGTTGTACAGGCATACAAGAAGGTATTTTATCCGAGTAACTTTGATTGGTATGCTACTAACTTTATTTGTTTATGCATGTGACATTTTAAATGATGTCCTTATTGTGCTTGATCTCGATTGAAACATTTTTGTTTCTTAATATAACCAAAGTCTCTTGAGAAAGGTTTTATATGCAACATTATTAACGATGTTTTTCGTGGTTGTGTTACCGCATAGACTCTTAGGTTCATACCAACATTGAAGAAAAAACAGTCAACATCTTCAAGGCTGAAGATCGAGATATGTTCCTTTGAATATTGGTATCTACTTATGAGTCCACATAGCATTACAATATAGAAAAACATTATCATTTTCACTGCTTTGAGTACCTCAGATCTTAAATCTCGGACAACCAAAGAATCAGCAACTGATGACATGAAATATGCATGATGAAATCAAAGAAGTGGTGTGAAGATGATATAAAGCCTAACAAAAAACATTTTGCCTGTCATCTGGGTTGTAGTGGCATGTAGTCTGGTAGAAGTTTATCATTGTTTCAAAGGTCCTTGCTGCCGCCATCATCAGGGTGATCAGTCATTGCCCTGATCGGTTTGATGTTGGTAAACTTATATCAGACTACATGGTGCTACAACCCAGAAGACAGCTACTTTCATACTCACCATTGTGAGAACCTCAAATCCTACCAAAAACATGTTATCCTTATGGAATTATGAAACTTGTTGACATTTCATTTTGTGTAAAGACAGTAGTAACTCTTAATATTAAAAGATGCATATAGCATATGTATTGTTTATTAAATATAATTTCTCACACCATTTATTTTGTAAAAGTATTCCTATAAATGAGATGTAACTGCCTGACTTACTCAAGATGTGTGAAGTTAATCTTGCTGAATAAACACTTTATTATAGTTTCATATAATTTTCATGCACTAGTAGTTTTTATATAGAAAGAGTACTTGGATTTGTTGTGCTTTAGTGTTCTTAAATGAACTCTTAACACTGTTTTGAACAGAGATATAGTTTTATGTTGTATTACTTTCAACATTTTAGGAAGTATCTTTTACATTCATTTCAATTTGTTGTATTGCATGCTTGCTTATTTTTTGTTTAAAATGTTTTCAACAGAGTTATTATTTGAAAGAGAAAGTTCCAGCTCTCCGGGTTAAGGAGGATGTGGTTAGTTATGCCAAATTCAAGTGGCCTCTACTCTTCTCCAGATTCTATGAAGCATACAGAAATTCTGGTAAGAGTTCCACTACGACAAATTGCTGTAATTTAGGAGTAATTATAATATTATTATTATATGTATATGCCAACTACTGCAGTTGTACCATCTTCTTGCCAAAATGTCAAGATTCCTTAGTAATTAAAACAGTCAAGATGACTCAGGTGTTAAGCATAAATCCTACTTCAGTTTGTAAGTTATATGTGGTGTAACACTGCCTGAAGTTTACATGTCTGTTCCAGGTCCCAATTTGCCGAAAAATGACGTGATTATCGCAGTTAACTGGACTGGAGTGTATGTGGTAGATGATCAGGAGCAGGTTCTCTTGGAGTTGTCCTTTCCTGAAATTACCACAGTGGCCAGTCAGAAGTAAGTACATAAGGGCATTTTCACATCACTTGGGGCATTAAATTACTTCAGGTGGATGGGTTTCTTTCTTACCACCATACTGTGCAGTCAGGGGAAAATCAGTTGGAGCATAATAGTGACACTTTATTCCCACTTAGTGCCAAAATTATTAATGTGTGGCATTGTACCTCAATCTCCCATGTTTCATGGCATGGTGCGTAAGCAGGGACACCTTTACCAATTGTCCTTACCCTACAAGTAGCATGTGTTAGGCCTGTGATATAAAGACCAGAAAATAGCTGTGCTGCAACCCCTGTTGAGAAAGAATGGGGGTTAACTTTTTTAATTCCAGTTTTCTCCAGAATGAATCTGTACATTAACCACAACTTGTAACTTATTTTGATCCCATCTCTGCAGGACCAATAAAGTGTTCTCACAAACCTTCACACTTTCAACAGTCCGTGGTGAGGAGTTTACATTTCAGAGCCCTAATGCAGAAGACATTCGTGACTTGGTAGTCTACTTCTTGGAGGGACTCAAGAAACGATCCAAGTTTGTGATTGCATTGCAAGATTACAAAGCACCAGGTTTGTACCCAAATCCAGTTTGCAGTATTTACCTGAAAAACAGATGCAGATTTTTCTCACTATAGAGAATGAACAGTGTCAAGTGGTCCCAACTGAGGTTTTTCATAGTTTTACTCAGACACTCGAAGCAAGTCACGACTATCTTGTTCCAGATCCTTATTGGCTTGCTGTTCATGATTAAGTTCCAAATTAATTTGACACTATAAACCATTCACAAATGAATTAGTGTTATTAAATAATCTAATGATCAATCAATAAAACATGGTTACAACTTATACATATTAATTATTTATTCAAGTATTTTCTTCAGCAGCTAGCTCAATGAGACAATCTGTTTAATAGATGTTCTAGATGTGTTTAAATAGGTAAAATTCCTCTGTCATTAGTTCCTTACAGTAACATCTTAATGAAAATTTTATGAAGCAAATAATATGTATTTGGTTCACAGGTGAAGGTTCATCATTTCTAACCTTCCTGAAAGGGGACCTAATTGTGTTAGATGATGATAGCACAGGTGAAACTGTGATGAATTCTGGCTGGTGTGTGGGCCGTTGTGAACGCACAGGTGAAAAGGGGGACTTCCCTGCTGAGACTGTCTATGTGCTGCCATCATGCACTAAACCTCCACAGGACATCTTGGTAAAAGAAGAACTTAAGTGTAAAATTGAGGATAATGATTTAAAATAGTGTTCTCTAAACATTTTCAACTGTTTACCATTTTTATAGGTAAAATTGCTGTTGGGATATTTAAGATAGTCGGTAGGAAGATTAAAGGTTATGAGCAGAATGGTAGCAAGACTTGGAGGCTCAAAAGTAAACACCCATTACCAGTTTCTTAAGAAATAAGCACATTCATTTGCAAATGAACATTATGTTTAATACTATTATTGTTTTTGAGATTCTTTCATTTGATGCAGAATTTTTTCTTCATAATTTAATAACATTATAAATTGAGTTGATATTTACCCTCATCTTTGTCATTAGTCAATTGAATAAAAATTTACTTGGATATTATCCATCGTCTAGTAAATTTTTATTCAATTGACTCTTTACCATCGTCAAGAAGTTTTAGATTTGTCATTAGTTTTCCATATTATCCAGCATTTTTGATTATCTGACAATTCTTCTGTCCTGTTTAGGTTGGATAATGAGACTCTTCTGTGTTATTATTTTAGCAGTATTACTTGTAGAAGGAAATTTATTCTTAAAACAAAATTTGCTTGCTGTATTTTGTAACTTTAGGCCACACATGGAACCACATTCACAAACATTATTGACAGTGACTCCACTTGAAAACTTAATGTAGTAACTTCATGTACAGGCACTGTTTAGCCTGGAAAGTGCTGAACATGGACGTAAAATTCATCCCCAGCAAGTGAATGGGATTGAGGCTCGAGAAAAACCACATACGTTGGCTGAATATGCAATCGATCATTTCAGGTTAGTAGAGTACTCAGGTGAATGCTACTGTCATTAAATAAATTGTTGGTATTATTTTGTCTGAACACATGATTTTAACATTTATGGTGTCATCTTGGGTTAAAATAAATTCACTTTAATTTTCTTTCTATTTTATGGAATTGTTTTTGAATATAATGTTCAACTTAATTAATGAAAGGGGTTGTATGCATTAATATGTAATTGGCAAAATTTTCTATGCCTGCTTTAAAAACCAATAGTGAAGTCATTGACACTGTCATTTGTGAAGTCTGTTGGTTACAGTTTGCAGTGTTGGACAAGACTCCCAGGTCTTATGTCCACTTCCAAGTATCTTTACATTTGTTTTACCATTTTAAATTCTTTACTTTTATTTTAAGCTATACTATGATATCTCATTTTTGCTAAACCCCCTCCCCCCAGTTTATAATTTATTCCAACTCATGTTTTGTCACTGATCTCTTCAACTTCTGGCTTCCTCACATCTTAGTATGTGGCTCCAGCCATCTTTTTTATTACACATAAGGCACATTCTCTTCTGTATTTCTCCCAACATTCTTCAGTCTCCAGATACCCATTTTCCACCATCCTGTACCTCTTCTTGCCTCTTGGGTACATACTTTTATAATTTATTTTACCAACTACTCATCAATTTATTGTAAAATATCAGTATATGTATTTATTTTGATGGGCATTTATTAGTAAGTGCTTAACTAAAAGCAATGCTTACAGACCACCACCAAAGCGCACCATGTCCAAGGCCCTCACACTAACGTCAGCTCGACGTGGTAACCCGGAAGAGCTATGGCGTCATTCTAGAGAGCCACTGAAACAGCCTCTCCTCAAGAAGCTGCTTACAAAGGAAGAATTGGCGGAAGAAGCTTGCTTTGCTTTCTCAGCAATGCTGAAATATATGGGAGACCTTCCATCCAAACGACCACGTATAGGCAATGAATACACTGACCAGATCTTTGATGGACCACTTAAGCATGTGTGTACAATCAACTGTTATTTGTATTTAAACACTTCTTTAGTTTGAGTTATATATGTTAGGAAATCCACTGTATGACCCAATTACAGTGAACTGCTAATTTTGTAATTACTGGTATTGTATATAATTCACAAGAACTGATCTATTCAGCCGGCATCATCATTTATTTATCATTACAGGTGGATTTGGTTGATGGTTACTGGGAGTGTGACATGCTTTGAGTAAACATTTATGTAATTGTGTATAGATTCTGTTAAATTTGTTCTATATAAAAAGGAAGGCATCATCTTTGTAATGGGATATAATCTTTAAAAACATACTTCACTTTAGTACCGTACTTATGTTATTTATTGTGTTAAGGACATTCATTCATTTATTTATTGAGTTGAGGTGAATTTGATTGGCTACATTAACTGTCTTCTTGTTTGTTGTTATTGTGAAAGTTAGTGGGCATCGTATATTTTTACCATGTTAATCCAACTTGATAACTGTTTCAGGAAATTCTGCGTGATGAGATCTACTGCCAGGTCATGAAGCAGCTAACAGACAACAGAAATAGGCTTAGTGAAGAGCGAGGTTGGGAGCTGATGTGGCTTGCAACTGGACTTTTTGCCTGTAGCCAAAACTTGCTCAAGGTGGGCTGTAGAAAATAAGTTCTCCAAATGTGAGATTTGACATTTCCGTGGCCTGGGTTTTTTCACCATGTATACTTATTGGTAAATTACAGCATTTCAGAGAAACATGCTGTCACCATCTTCTCTAAATGTTATCACGGTCGTACAGAATAAGAAAGTCATAGAATTGGTAGCAGTATTGTAAGATACAACGTAAATATGTGAATTTCTCGTGACTGACAACTATTTTATCAGGCAAATTCCATCATGTTTTGTCAGATGCATTAACATTTAATTTGAGTATAAAAGGTCTTCTACAAATATATTTGTGGCTATTGCAGAAGAATAAGACGAATAGTTGTGCCAAATCTTTTTTTTAAACTTTGCATACCAAGTAGTGTATTAGAATATAAAATAAGCAAAAACCAAACTACTAACACTATAAAAAACACTAGTTTGTTTGCTTATTTTATATTCAAATCTTTTTTGTATTTTATGAAGTAAAGAAAATTTTCAGAACTGTGAAGGAATTATTGGCAGCATGTTTATGAAAGTGATCATGCTAATGCATTGAAAATCACTGTTACCATAGTCGGACAGTTCCTGACGTATACTGACCATTATCATAAACTTGTGTCCTTATGAATGTCAGGTTTCTACAGTCCTTTCTGCTTATTCAGCCAAAAGTGTTCTTTATTTTATTGATAGGTCTCTTCTAGATATCACAGATTTTCAGTAATTCTTGTAATTCCCATATAGATTTCTCTTTTTAAGATGGCAGTGTAAAGCAAATGCTGCATATTATTAAGAAATTAGATGCAGCCTTGTTCTTATCCAGAAGCAAAACACTTTGACGATAGAGCCAGTGACTTTGTAGTTATTGAGACTGTGTGACTGAAAATGTTTCAGTTAGTAGTGAAGGACTGCTCAATTTCCATTTGTTGCACCAAGTAGAAAATAGTGAAGAAAAATGCAATTATTTTCTAGTAATAATAACAACAGTTGTTACAACAGTTAATGTAAATAGTGTTAATGTTGCTTGGACATTCTTTTACAGTGCTGTCTTTAGAATATCTAGATATGTTGATTAGTTTAAGAATTGTGGCCTTCAGAACATTGTTTTCTTAACAGTGTCTGGTAGCAAAATGCAGAATGGGTATCCAGGATGGCACTTTTGAATATGTTAAGCACGAAGTATGGACATTTTTAGCTTGGGAAGCATATAATATTTAATAATGTAATAATGAGAATTGCCCTAAAGAAGTTTCACTGTATATGAAAAGTGTCAAATATGTTAATGGCTGAACTTTATTTCTAGAATATAAAATGATCATAATCAATAAGATCTAACTGTATCATAACCAGGTATTAGTTCACTTATTTTAAGTTGTCATTTTTAAGGAATTGACCTTGTTCCTGCGAACACGAAGGCATCCCATATCACAGGATTCTCTGCAACGACTCCAAAAGACACTTAGGAATGGACAAAGAAAGTATCCACCCCATCAGGTGGAAGTAGAAGCCATTCAGCACAAAACAACACAGATCTTCCACAAGGTCTATTTCCCTGATGATACAGATGAGGTATGGATTTTTATTCCACTGTCATATCTTCATAATTTTTGTCATTACATTAAATCTTTATAGTATGGAAGAAATGTATTGATGTGGATAGACATAAGTTGTTAATTCTTATAGCATAAATTTGTTAGATCAGTGATATATAAGTGCTGTGGATTACTATTGGTGATTAGATTGATTCTCCACAGTTGGCATGTCTGTCAATTTGCACTGATTGAGGATCTAGATTGTGGTCACAGAGTCAGAAATAGAAGACTAATTATTTCATTCCTGTGTTATTCAAATTAACAATAAAAACTAATTGTAAAATAACATTTTAGTTAATTTATAACTATTTAGTAGCATATTTTAGAGCTGGCTTAACTCAATATAGACTGAGGGCAATGCGTGATGGAGGCAGTAAGGACCTCTGAAATGTCATTAAACTTATAGCAGACTACACATTGCTATTACCCAGAAGACAGCCATCTTCTGATGATGTATAGTTGTTTGAAAGAAATTAATGTTTAGATATAAAAGGCATGAATAACTTGGTAAATTAATGATATTGCAAAACACGGTGCCTTGCAATTTGTTCCTTTATCCTACTTAGGATTCTTGAAATGAAGAAGGTTATGATGGGATGGACATGCAGTTCTAACAGGGTGCATGGAACGTGTAGTGTTTTGGTGAGGATTCTAAGGTCAAGCCGGAGTTCGCAATTGAACGAGATGCTAGTGAAGTACTTTGTTGGGACAGGAACTTAATTCAGCTGTCTCAGGATAGGAATCAGTAGCTGATTCTGGTTACCTGCAATCGGAGCACTGGGAAACTGATCAATCAGTCTGTTGCTTAACCAATTTTTTGGTTAGTTGGAGTAATTTGGTTGCCTGTGTGGATGTTTGGAGCACGAAAGCTCATTGTTGTACCTTTATTATACTGTTTTCTTATATAATGTAATTAAAATGTCAGGGAAGTTTAGCAATGTATACAACATCCTGTGATTGCAGAGTAAAGATTGATATTGAGAGGCTATTTTAAGGTTGCATTGAGGTTTGGTCATAGGGACTAGATCCTACCTATGTTAAGGGGAGCTAGATTTCCTGCTTACCCACTTTATAAGGTTATAATTTGTTGCAGTATAAATATGAACTATGAATCTTGTAGGTCCTGTTATATTAATGTATAGATTTTTATGTCAGGCATTTGAGGTTGATTCCTCAACGAGAGCGAAGGATTTCTGTCAGAACATATCTCAACGCCTGAACCTAAGGTCAAGTGAAGGTTTCAGCTTGTTTGTCAAGATTGCAGACAAGGTGATCTCTGTGCCAGAGGGCGATTTCTTTTTTGATTTTGTTCGGCACTTGACAGACTGGATAAAAAAGGCACGCCCATCTCGAGATGGTGAGTAATTTGATGTGGTTTTAAATATTATAAAATTGGTTTTCTTATTTAAGGTTCCTCATGAATATAAACTATAAATAGAAAGTGACAAATTTCTGTACAACAGTCTGCCTTTAGAACAGTATCTCTTTAATTTTTTCACACTTTGAATAAAATATATTTCAGAATTCTGCCATTGGTTGTCTAAATGTCAAAATTTAGTTGCCCGTGCAATATTAAATGTGAACGCTGAAATATATATTTTATTTTAAAAAAAGTCATGAGAAATAGAGGGGTAGAGACAAAAGAAGAATGAAGGTGCAAAATTTAGAACTTGGGTTCTTTATTCATATAGACAAAAAAAGGAATGTTCAAATATTTAAGAAACTTTGGGTTTATAAAATAATTGAAGGGATTTTTACATGTAGGAAGAGTGCCATGTAGATATAGTGAAATGGGTGGCTTCAGGTGGCAGAAGACAGCTTCGAAGATTAAAAAAACAAATAGGTCTTGAAAAGGTAATTTTGAAGCCAGAAATGTTTTATTTGTACTTTATTTAAAAATCCTGTCAGTAGCTTAGACAGTTAATGAATAATGAATTTGAAGGATATAGAAGGAAGCATGCAAGGCCTGATTTGAAAAAAAACTACCCATAGAAATGTTACAAATATGTAAAGATAAAGTATGTTACATGTTCTGAACTTCCTGGTGTGATTCTCTTGTAACATGGAAGTGGTAAAATTAAGTTAGTGAGAAACTGTCTTTTGCTAGAATAATGTGTTGATTGATATACATTGCAATCACTTAGTCATCATGCACATTTTTCTTCCATTGTGTCTTCACATTTAATTTAAATCTATATAAGTCTGCAGTTGGTACAGCATCCTTAAATAAACCTCATACTGTGTTTGATGCTTATCATATATATTGCTAGAATGTTCAGAATGGCACTGAATTGTTTTGCAGGTACATCGCCACAGTTTACATATCAGGTGTTCTTCATGAAGAAGCTGTGGACGAATACGGTTCCAGGCAAGGACAGAAACTCTGACCTCATCTTTCACTTCCATCAGGAGCTACCAAAACTTCTCCGAGGTACTCAGTGTAACAAAATCCGCACTCTTATCAAATATGAATGTGATCTTAGTAAGAAAGAGCTTTGAGTGCTCGCAAGTACCAGCATTGCACAACTAAGATGTAGTTTAAAATGTGAATTCAGTGTCAGTTTTTGTGATTAAAGATGGTTTTATCATAGTGATATATTTATTCCTTTCCAGTCCTTACTGCATAGTAGAGAGCACACCAACCCCAACTATATTCACTTTTAATTTGTTAAAGTCTGTTCTAATGCACCTCTGAAGACTGTCATATTAGGATTATGAACATATGAATTTTATAGCCAGATTCAAGTAACATAAGTTGAAAAAGTAATTGTTTTCTCACATTAATAATGGGGGGGGGGGGGGGGGAAGGTAAATTGAGGGTATTAGAGAACAGGTTACTGAGGATAATATTTGGACCTAAGAGGGATAGAGCAGAAAAAGGTGGGAGAAAAGTTTATAGTGATTAGCTTCATGATTTGTACCTATTTGGTACAGGATAATTGTACCAAAGGGGGTGGATGCCACGGTTGTAGAGTGCATGGGAGAGAGAAAAAAAATGCATAAAGCATACAAAATATAATTGGAAAACTGGGATACTTAGCATAGATAGAATAATTTTAAAATGGATGTTGAAAAATAGGATCTAGAGTATGTGCTGGACCCATATGGCTCAAAATAAGGACAGTTGTGGATAAAATGCAGAACCTTTGGGTATTATTGAAAATGGGGAATTTGTTGACTGGTTCAGGAGTGTTGCGCCATGTAATGTGATAGAAGTTTACCATTGTCTCTGAGGTCAGTAAACTTCCATTACACTACATGGTGCAACATTCCAGAAGACAATCTTCTTCATAATCAGTTAGTTAATGAAATAAAATTTTCAATGCTCTCGTGTAGCGCATGAAATATACATATTCATATTAAAAACATACTGATTATGAAGACAATGAAGTGTATGCAAAATGTGACAGTATCAAAGGAAAAATACTGTTGTTTATGTAACTATTTTCTTTTGCACTTTATCATCATAGTAAGCAAGTGATTTATATGAGTAATTGGCTTCTGTTTCAGGATATCACAAATGTAGCAAAGATGAAGCTTCTCGTTTAGCTGCATTGGTTTATCGAGTTAGATTTGGAGAAAGCAAACAGGAACTGCAAGCTATTCCGTAAGTTGTCTGCTCTCTGTACTTCTTATAATACATGAGTAAAAAAAGAATAATGTTAGTTTTAGTTTCAGTTAATAACTGTTGTTTCTATCTCTTGATTATTTGCACCACAAAATGTGACATGTTTTTGTAGAACATGGTGGTTAAGTTCGTGTATATCACTGATCAAAACTTTACAAATGGGTTTTGGATGATTAAGGATCATTTCACTAACTAGACTGCATTAGCTCATTGTAATTTAAATGGTTGAGAGATTCCTTACCACTTAAGGAAACCCAGATATCCCAGGTGTAGTTTTCCTTCAAGTTTTTAGGTTAAAATTGTTATGCATTTCTCATTTCTTGCTCCTTTGATCATACTGATGCATAGCAGCCACAGTAATGAACTAGGTTTCATTAACAGTTTCTGAAACTCCTTTTTGGTGTTATGTGGTTGAGTAGTATTAAAGCAGTACAAGGTATTTTGTTCGTGTTCATTTGTTACTTTGTCCAGGCAAATGCTACGAGAATTAGTACCTGCAGATCTTCTCAAGATACAGAATGCCAATGACTGGAAACGTTCTATTGTTGCAGCTTACAATCAGGATGCAGGTAAGTTGTTTTTCCTGAAATTTTTTGCAGCAGAGACCCAACCCTGTGGTCCCCAAATTTTACTTCTCAAAGTGTTTCTTGTCACATTTGTCTCAGAATACCCTACAGTCACCTCTGTGGTAACTGCTCGATATATTAATGAGAAACTGACTTTAATCTCGTGGTGCACCTAATGGAGTAGAGTGGAGTAAAATTAAGTGTGCTTTGCCATGATTAACACACTCAAATATAGTGTATTCAGGGAATTTAAATAGTTGTGTTGGCAGAATAAGAAAATTGAGTGAACTTCACTGAGCAGATTTTTTTTTAAAATCTGGTATTTACAAAGCTGTTAAGAAATTTGCTGTCTCTGATGAAGCTTCATAACTGTATTCACACGAGGATGAAAATACTTCACATTTGTGATGTCAGGACAAAATTAATTTCAAATGTTTTAGCCTAATTTCATGAAGATAGGAAAAGTGTCTATGAATTTTTATTTAATTACTGAGTAGTAATTAATCTTTTTAAGGTATGAGTCCAGAAGAAGCAAAGATAACTTTCCTGAAAATAATCTACCGATGGCCAACATTTGGTTCTGCTTTTTTTGAGGTAAAGCAGACCACAGAACCAAACTATCCAGAAATGTTGTTGATTGCAATCAACAAACATGGAGTGAGCCTCATCCATCCACAGTCTAAAGTGAGTCTTTATGTAATATCAATAGGAAGGGATTTATGAAGTGCTGTACTTTACTATAACATAGTAACGCCTTAAAGAACCCAAACTGGCCTAAGTGTACCTAACCTAACCTAACCTGACCTAATCTTCCCTAACATAACCCAATCTAACCTATCCTAACCCATACTAACCTAACCTACCTTTCTTCATTCCATCCTTCAAGCAATATACTACGTCATTTGGCACTTCATTTAAAATAGAATTTGCCTACTTTTTCCTGCATCCATACCAATTTACTTATCTTATAAATTCTCATACAATGTTAAACACAAGTAACTTATTTATTATGTGTGTCGCTACAGTCCTTGATGGACCATGGCCTCCTCACACAAAGGGGGTGACTTAATCTATTTAGACACAGTTAACTTAACATCTGATGATATGTGTAATACCCATTGCTGGTTTGTGATCTGATATGTTAAGACTTTATTTTGCAGGTTTGATAGCTTCTTGAAAATTTCATGATTGTAAATGTCTGTGCAGGACATTCTAGTGACGCATCCATTCACACGAATCTCAAACTGGTCGTCAGGCAACACGTACTTCCACATGACAATAGGTAATTTGGTGCGTGGCTCCAAACTTCTCTGCGAGACCTCACTGGGTTACAAGATGGACGATCTCCTTACGTCTTACATTTCGCTTATGCTTACCAACATGAACAAACAGAGAGGGACTCTGAGAATTAAATAGGTGGGTGTTTTGAGTCACCATGCACCCAAGAATCTCTGTTTTCAGGTGACCAGTTGTGTGCGTCTCAACATTCCACAAGATAATGTTTGTGTACATATTAACATAGTAATTTCTCTCATAATGATTTTATGAGTGCAGATTTACTTTCTGCCTCTTGTGTTTTTGATGCTGTTTATTGACTGTAATTAATATATTTTATAAATATAATTTCTTACCATCTTAAAGTAAAAAAAATTATAAGAAGATGACTGAAATCTCACAATGACGTCATAGTTTAGGACAAGACAAAAAAGTTTATGCAAGTATTTTGTAAACAGTATTGTTAAAACTTTGAAGGTAAAATATTTCTACCTGGAGTATTCTGTAGACTGAATATGCTTCTTTCTCGCACGCTGGGTATGCTGTAGAACAGTGGTCCCCAACCATTTTGTGCCTATGGGCACATTTGAGAGTTTATGAGATCGTGGCGGGCACCAACCAATTAACAAAGCCAAATTTTCTTTTCTCTGGACAAATAAGATATGGACACCAAATAATACACAAAACAACACGACGTTTAATGATACAAGAAACTGTGCAATCAAAAATACGTAGTTTTATAAGTACAATTATTATTACTCAAGTGGGAAGTTAGTGTGATGTTTGGCGCTGCATTTTATCGGCCAGTTTTTTCAAATTTGGGAGTGTAGGATGATGTTGCTGCCCGCAAACAATCGTCAAGATGGGTGCCAGTAAGTCGAGATCTGCACTTTGATTTTATAATGTTCGTTGTTGAATGGCCTTCATTATTCAGTATAACCTCTTTCCGTAACAACGCGGGCACCCAAAAAAAGCCTTGGCGGATGCCATGGTGCTCGCGGGCACCGCTTTGGGGATCACTGCTGTAGAACTTTGATGAGTGAAGACAATCTAAATAATATTTAAAATTTAGGTTCCTAATAAAACATTGCATTTGTTACAAAGATCAGTTGGTTAAGAAAATTATCACTGTTTTGTCTGAGAACCGTAAGATCTATATAAATGTTTTCTATGCAGATTCTACAAAGTGAAGGTTAATCACTGCTAACAGTGGAAGCATAACCAGTGTATGAGATGTGACAGTAAACTTTCTCTTATGTAGGATAAATTCTCTGAGATCCAGTAGATGAAGAATGTGTTAGGAAAATTACGCTGTAAATATGCACGTCATACACTATTGTGTACGCTAGATTTGAGAACATTCTTACACCTGTAGACAAACATGGATTTATTGTAGTCCTGTGAAGATTATAAAAAATGTTGATGACAAATTATAACATTTTTTTCATTTCAGTGTTACGCTACATGTATTTGATACTTTGTATATGAATATTCCTAAACCTTTTGGTAAAATCTGAAAGTTTGATGATCTGTCTTTATAAATTAATCACTGCTACAGTTTGTTTCTGAAATGTGCCAGCATGTAAGAGTATTTCTGCAAACATCTTTCCTTCGTCCTTCCATTTTGTCCAGTTATTAAAATTTTGGAATTATGTATTTATTATTTCTTTATATTATAATGAAACAATGTTCTAAATACATAGATATATGCACTGCTAACCTGGACTGTACAAACATTTCTGTTCATGAAATAACTATGAATACTTTTGCCACCATTAGTACCAAAGCCTGTCACCAGACATGATCGTAAGCCAGTTCAGTCGCCACAATTTTGGGAACCAAAAGAGAAAGCAGTTTTAAGAAGCTGTTTACAAATATTATGTACAACCATCTCTAAGTAAATAAGCGATTATTTATTTATTTAGTGTTCTGTCTTACGACAGGTCAGTCCATATGAACAGGATCCTTCCATCCTTTTCTCGGACTAGGACCTGTTCATATACGTTCTTGGCAGATGATTCAGAAGTGGTTTGCCATTACCTTCTTCTGTGTGTGAATAGAGTAATTGTTGGGATGCCACGGAGGAAAACTCCGTGTTGCCTAGACCATGGCCTTGCCCAACACAAGTTATAAATTCGGGCACCACCGGGAATCGAACCCGAGACCCCAGGATTACAAGGCTAGCGTTCTGACCGCTAGACCACTGTGGTGGCTTAAATAAGCGATATGGTTTCATTATGTTCCTCTCTAACGTTGATAACCACATAAGACTAGTACATGACAGACTTAGGGTTCCATTGTCTAACACAGAGTTTATCACAGATTATTTATACTTAAGAACCAGTATCATCGAACATCAAATTTGTGTCCTTTCCGCACCTCGGGTAATGCCGCTTGGGGCGTGAAGCCGATTACTGTCCTCCATCACATGCTGATGTCTAAAGATTTACCTTTTTTTTTAATAATATGAATACAAATCAAGGTTTAGCTGAAGTTGGTATGTAACGAGTCGTATCTGAAATGTTCTAGACGTACACACACTGTGGAAATGCATTGGCTCAATAGACGCTCGCTTTCAGGCCTACATCAATAGTTCTTCAGACACCCGTTCTCTTTCCTATAGTACTGTTTATATGTAAGCCCTTCATGAATATCGCACTAGCTATATTGATGACCTTTCTGGTGCAGTTATACTGTAAACAGACACCTTGTGACCTACTTATTAGGTGCTCTGTATCAGCAGTTTCCAAACTTTCTTGTTCGTGATCAAGCATTTCAAAATTCTTCCGCCTGATGACCGACAGTTTGTTAGCTGGGGGAAAATTTGAAACAGCTTTTTTTGTAAATACACTAGTATTATATTTTACTAATTATTGTGTGAACAGAAGTATATTTACAAGTACAAAAAAAAATTAAAATTTTGACAGCAACATTTATATAGGTAAATTAACAACAATATAAACATTTGAAGTTTTCATGGCAGTGGGTCTGCTGGGTTTTTCTCTGGTAGAAGTTTGCGAACGCTTCGGAGGTCCTTGCTGCCTCCATCAGGCAGCAAGAACCTCTGAAGAGTTTGTAAACTTCTACCAGATTACATGGTGTTACAACCCAGAAGATGGCCATCTTTAAAAAAATTTATGTTTTGATGTTTGCAACATGACCCGTCAAAAAGTCCTCGTGGCCAAAACACCTGCTCTGTACAAAAGCACATTGTCTTGCATATCAGTTGATGTGTATACATTAATTGCATTCTGCTCAATAATTTCTTCCCCTTTTATTTTTTATCTCCCTCTGAGCCTACTTTATCTGCTGTTGTGCATTATCCCCTTCTTAAAATGTGGTTCCATTGGTGTTCACAGACTGCGCTATCCGGTCTCCTAGTGCTTCACTCACTTCGTCTTAGTGACTTTTTTTCCGGCAGGGGCACTTCGGTTGTTTTGAACATGTGCGGTGGGGCTCTGTCTATCACAATTAAGCCATTTTGTTGCTTTTTGTAAGGGGTCCTATTCTTCTCGCTCTTCGATTCCCTTGGTAACCTGTTCCCGTTGATGTTTTCGCATGGTTTTAAGTTGTTGCACAAACTCATGTCGTGTGGCTTCTTTTCTGTACAGTCTGCATCATCCGTCATTATCTCCTCATCTTCAAATGGCGATTCCCGAATACAATCCACCTTCCGGATCTTGTGTCCGGTTTTGAACATGCACCCGCTACACTCGCCCCATTGACCCACTCTCCAACGCGCCTTGCATGGCCGCTGATTACACGAGCGGCTCGTTGTCTTCGGTTTGTCAGCCAACGGGCAAAATGAATTACTGACTACTCCGTCTCTCTCCTCGACGCACTTGGGTTCAGACTCCTGTGTCCCACCTCCACACTGCCTGTTGCACTCGTTCCAACCCACAAACTCCCATTGGTACTGAGGCTGATAGGTGCTGGCCTCTCTTTTGTTGTGACTTTGCACTGCGTACTTGTAAGTGATCCCTGGGTTTGGATCGTCGAAGAAGCAAGCATACAGTATGATCTGGTTTTTTGTTGGACCAGAGATCAAAATCTTCTCGCGGTCTTCCTCCGGGTGGAAATAATAGCCGACTGTTCCGGCGACGTGAAGCTCCCGGTCGCCCTCTTCGCTGTAATCTCCATTCAGATGGAACGTTTTATTATCGCCCACCTTCAGGGCTAGCATGTTGTCACTTGGACCTAGCTCCTCGATTGATATCCTCCTACTGCCAGTAGGAATGGTCGCGATCTTCACATATCCACTTCCGTTTTCCTTGAATGTCTCTTCCACAATTGTGCACTCCTTGCCTTCGCCTTTGCACACCCCGCATCGGTCTTCCACGGCTTCCGACCCTAGAATCCAGTCACAGCCAACAACTCGACACATGCCCGCTATACACAGGTCCTTGGTTCCTGGCCTGCAGGGAGTTCCATCTTTCGCTCTTGGTGACATCATTGTGATCGCTCCTTCTTTGTTCATACACAACAACTTACACACTTCTTGTGGCTCGGTGCTTAGGAACGGGGTCAAGTGAGTCTCCGCATCGTCATATTGGCTACACTGCTGTTCTCGGAAGGTTGCATCTTCGGGGTTGCACGGTTTTGTGTTGCAGATGCGGTATTTCCTACGCTCTCCCAGACAGTATCTGCCGTGGTTTTCGGGTGCAGGGTTGTTGCAATCCCGTTCCATAAAGCTGACGCCTCCTCCACACGATCTGGAGCACTCTGACCACGGCGTCCACGCACCCCATCCTCCATTCTTAGCCTCAGGCCTCTGCCCAACTGGCACGCACTTCTGGTTGTAGCACCACTTGTTGATGCCACATTTGGTCCCATCAGCAGGTGGCTGCATGTGTGACGCACATTTCTTGGGTTTATACTCACAGTATAGGGCCTTGCAATTTTTTTCGGGGCCCATATCGCAGGATACCACGTCTGGATTCTGGAACTCCTGACCACATTGGAAGTTCGCGTCGTACATAGCTCCAGGAGGCATTTCCGGAAATTTGAAGTTGTGTGCTTGAGGTTCGTCCAGCAGGCAGTCCCCCAGGCCGCTGTCCAGAAACTCCTGCATGAACTTCTTGCTGCATGTTGACCAGTTTGCAGTCGCCATTTGCACAAATGGTGACATGACGTGGGCGTTGACCTCGTCTGCCATGGGCTGGCATTCTGAATCGACCCCGTCGTCGTGCCCACAGCCCATAACGTGCCCGACCTCGTGAGCCACAGTGACTCCCAGTACCAGTCCAGAATCTTCGCAGATAGCGCACGACATGTTGGGATTGCAGGCTTGTGCCACGTGAGCGAGTCCAAGGAGCTCGCACTCGGTCATGTTACTGGTGCAGATATCGAACCTCGTGAGCATAACAGCAATGTCATGGTGGTTTGGGTGCGTCACGTCTTGTGGGTTCACCGATGCTTGCCACTTGCAAAAGCTTTTAAGCGTCTTGTCAGCGTCTTGGTTGATGTGCAGGTCCATTTCTTCCTCCTGTTTGTGCAAGTAGATAATACGGACCACTACAATGTCTATCAGGTTTCCGGCGCTGGCGTCGTGATACAAGTTAGACGCCATGTTCATTATAGTCAGGATGTAGTTCTCTACGTCGGTGTGGTTATGATGGTTCAGAAACTTCCTATCGGCCACCACAAGCAGCTCTAAGTAACGGTGTTTGCTGGAAACTGTTCCGTTCACTGCCCGAACCCGTCTGTGTTCCAACCTAAGGCGATCTCTCCACCCCTGTTCCCACCCGCCAGTGCCACAGGTTTTGTGTTCGCTTACAGATCTCTTATGCACTACATGCAAGTGTTGGCCATCTTCCTCCGGCTGGTGACCTTCCATGGGCTCGATGAAGTAATGACCGTGGTTAGTCTTTATGTAACCAGACATGCCGTCGCAGACAGAGAGCGCTAGACGAGAGTCGTTGTGACCTTTCACGCGTCCGATGTAATGGCACTGAGTAGTATTCGCTGGTCTTATCTTTGTTTTATTGATGTCGAGGTTGGCACCAGGACTACGTTCTTCTACCATCATTCCTGGTGACACGAAGTCATGGTTTGGCCAGAGTTCTACGTGGTGGTGCATACCGTTGAATGTAAGGCCGTAATGCACTTTGTCGGATTCGTCAGGAACTTCCCGCTTTCTGCGCCTGTTCGTATCGCGTTCGTAGAAGTGCGGAAGCGAGTAGGACAAGAACTCGCTGTCCTGATTAACTTTCCTCGGTACCACAACTTGGCCTTTTATATTTTTTGTGTGTCTTCCGTTATATTCTCTGTTTTCCCATGGAGAGTCCTCCGGGCCGAAACATAAGACGTTTCGTACCAAAAGTTTAATTATAATGCACGTAACCAGTAAAGATACTTGCATTGTGTTTGCTTGAAGCCCTGAAAATCCATATTTGTATTAGTAATTAATTACTGATTTACAGCAGAATAAATTATTACATTTATTTGGTGTGAAAAATGCGCATTATTAGTGTCCATACTCCCAAATAGAACTGTCTGCATTACGTCCTTCTGACATGACATACGTCTCACTGTAGATGCAAGCAAACTCAGTCTCTCCTGCGTGACACGTGTCCCATTTGTTTAGACGCCAGTCTTTACCAAGATTACAAATTGTGGTATAAAACTGCGTGTATGTTATAATTAAAGATTATTCAGTTTTGACTATTTTTATATGCTTTTAAGTGATATAAATTAGGATCTGTTGAAAGGTTACTTAAAACTCTTGGTGTTTTCGATTAAGCTACTTCGCTCGGCTAGGAGGATTTAATAAATCTTCTAAATGCTGTAAGGAAATGTCCTTTATAAATTCTCAATGATTAAACATTTATAAAGGACCACAGTGTGCTATAGTTTCGATTAAACTATGTCACACTGTGGTCTGAATTTTACGCGTAGTACAGTTCTGTTGATAAATACTAGCATATTTTCCGAAATCAAGTTTTATTTTTCTGTGTTCTTTGCACGAAGTGCATGAGGAATGTGCATTGTGGTCTGTAATTTCCAGACGTACGTCTGTCTAAATGGTATTTCGTTCAGGAATATAATGATTCTCCTCATTCATTCTTTGTAACGCACACAACACAAATAGCACGACAAAATGTTTTGCGTACTTGGTAACAAATTCAGTCACCTTTCTTTTCAAGTTCGCATAATAATTAGTCCGTAGACAGACTCCACAAATGTACTTTTATTTTCGTTTCGACGCGTGAGATTTCTTTTCCAGCATTTGATGTTGGTTCTGTGAAAGTTAAATAAGTTATCTTTGTTGTGTATTTGTTATAATATACTGCTTTCTTGAGACGAAGTTTAGATACCCTTACGAACATTTCTTTTCGATTTATTGCATTTGTGTGATAATTTTGTGATTTCCTTTCAGCGACAATTACACAACCGGATAACTTCATGCCTAGTGTTATCTAAAATTATAAAATATTTCAGAGTTACATTTCAAGAACAGTTTTAAGACGTCCAGTAATAGTGTTTGTTTATCGACCAGACAGTTCAGAATGATAAATGCTTCATTCATTCATACTATTGTGAGACTATTTCCTTCCTAAAGATTGTTTTTTATTCTGTTTGAGTTCATTTATTAAAAATAATGTAGCCCAAGATAAAGTTTATGACAAAAGATCCATCTGAGCAGTCCAAATGATTATCACATTCCTCCTAACTTCCAGAGTCAGTGGACTAGTCACTCACTTACTCTCAAATGCACGCTTTAAAGACTATGAAACCTCCGAAAGGAGGACCTATGCTCCACTTAGGAGTTACAGGAACTAAACTAACTCCTAACTTCAATTCGACGTTAACATTTACTCCCTAAATGTTTTCCAGTGATGTTATCGACTGTTATCTTATAAGATACTAATTTATTATGTGAGAACACTTGCCTTTCAATAGAAAACCCCTGTGTAGAGAAATTGGCCATTTACAATCTAAACATGATTACCGTGGTTATGCAAATAAACAAATTTTTATTCAATTCCATTGTTAAACAGAACAAACCAAAGGAACAAATGATGTGGGAATAAAAGGTGGTGTAATTACGTCTCAATGAGAAAAAATAAGTAGAGCCAACGTATGAAAAATTTTGCGCCACCAACGTTGTGTTCCAATAAACTCAGGACACTATCCGGAGTTTTCACTTTCCTGTTCTCTTCCTGATGTAAAGGAATAAATATGCCAAGTTTGATAAAAATAGGTGAATCCGTGTTCAACAGAAACTTAAACATACGTAAAATTACAACTTATCACATAAGATAGATTTTTAAGCAGCAGGATGTGTGTGTTGTCAACCTCTCATGTTTTCAGAAGAGTTTATATTATGCAGGGATCAAAATTTTCAACAGTCTACCATCTAATCTCTCAAGTCTTGTAAATAAAAAGGCACAATTTAAACCAGCATTGAAAAGATACTTAATTACACACTCCTTTTACTCTGTCGATGAATTTCTAATGTTTACAAGTAAGTCGTAATTTATCTATTGTATATAATGGGTAGATTTACTTGTAACTTATCTCTACTTTATGTGAACCCTTTGTTTGTATTTTATGACATTTATATAATAGTATGACTTGTATTTGTATAACATGTATTGTATTATTATGACTTATTCTACATCCTATTGTCATCTGACTAACTTATGGATCCATGGAATGTAATAAAGATGTATGTATGTATGTTCAGTGGTTCAGGACAGAGACTAGCAGCGCGCTCCTGTGGACAAATGAACAATTATCAGCTTCTACGTAAAGACAACAATGAAGGAAGTCTCAACAATACAGAGCGGGAACATTAATCTGTTTACCGTTATTTCCTTCGTTACGCTCATTAGGAACAAATACATTAGATAAAATGGACATGCTCATGATATTACGGAAGAATTTATTCGCATTTTGTTGTTGCAAATTGCGTGACGATTTGTATATCGAGGAAAATAATGTAAGCAGTTTAAGGAGCTGGATATTCTGCAAAAATCGGGTGAGTTACAAAGCCAATAATCTCAATAAATGTGTAAGAAACGTTTTCCCATGGCGTTACTGGCCGTGTATTATATCTCCTAAAATTCTGCATGTAAGTAACACCAGTAACAATTCGAAATCATATCAAGAAACAAAGTAAACGCAGACTAAATTGCAGGAATATTTGCGTCCATTCAGCTCAGAATCGTGTCTTCCCGTTCTCTACCTAAAAAAGTGAAGATGAAAACTCAAAACTGCGGCATTGCATTGTTGTTTTAAAAATTTATCTTAGAAACTTCGAGGGAAGAATAAAGAACGAGGGTTTTGCAGAAAAGGGTATTTGAAATGTATTCTGTAGTTTATTTAACATCGCTTTCAATATCTCGAGACTATATAGTGTCGAATGAATAATGAACTGAAGAGGACATGGAAGGAAGCTGTTGTCAGATACTATCTCCTCCATATCAACAATGTGTAAATATGAACCAACCCAACCAACCAAAAAGCTAACTGAGGGCGGAGGCCTGCGCAAGCGCAAGCATCGTCCCTACCTAGGTGAAACCATTCCTGCACACAAGGCGCATTGCTGGAAATGGTAAACAGTCTTAATATAAGAAACGGAAATTTTGCTATCGCTAACAGGGTTACGTCGTGGCGGGAGCCTCGACCATTCAAACTGGGATCCGTTGCTGCTGATGGGAGGTCATCCCGTCAGGCAAGTTGTCCAAAGGAATTTGGTTGGTTGGTTGGATCTCCGGGGTTTGAACCCAGAGAGGGAGGGGCCGTTTCGGCTGAAGGCCTCTGCGGCATGGGGGGAAGATCACTTCAGCTGATGGCCTCCGTGATCGGGGTGGCGGGCCGTGCCCCTATTAAGTTATACCCTGGCATTCGCCTTACAACTGAGGAAAAGCACGGAAAACCTCAGTCAGGGTAGCCGAGTAGTCTAACCACTCGTTGTGCCGACTTGGCCGTCTTTTGGGGACGGCCTCGGCTGGCCTGCTGAACATCGGTCGCCCTCGGTTGCCCTTGGGCGACCTCTGGCAGCCCTCGTTCGACACGAGTCCCACTGGACACAACCAAAAAGCTAACTGAGGGCGGAGGCCTGCGCAAGCGCAAGCATCGTCCCTACCTCTCTCCAGGCTGTGCCGGTGGGGATCTCGTCCACTCCCAATCCTCCACTCCTACTCTAAATATGAACCAACCAACCAACCAACCAAAGAAGCTAACTGAGGGCAGAAGCCTGCGCAAGCGCAAGCATCGTCCCTACCTAGGTGAAACCATTCCTGCGCACAAGACGCATTGCTGGAAATGGTAAACGGTCGTAATATAAGAACGGAAATTTTGCTAACGCTAACGGGGTTTCGTCGTGGCGGGAGCCTCGACCATTCAAACTGGGATATGTTACTAAATATGAACCAACCAACCAAAAAGCTAACTGAGGGCGGAGGCCTGCGCAAGCGCAAGCATCGTCCCTACCTAGGTGAAACCATTCCTGCACACAAGGCGCATTGCTGGAAATGGTAAACAGTCTTAATATAAGAAACGGAAATTTTGCTATCGCTAACAGGGTTACGTCGTGGCGGGAGCCTCGACCATTCAAACTGGGATCCGTTGCTGCTGATGGGAGGTCATCCCGTCAGGCAAGTTGTCCAAAGGAATTTGGTTGGTTGGATCTCCGGGGTTTGAACCCAGAGAGGGAGGGGCCGTTTCGGCTGAAGGCCTCTGCGGCATGGGGGGAAGATCACTTCAGCTGATGGCCTCCGTGATCGGGGTGGCGGGCCGTGCCCCTATTAAGTTATACCCTGGCATTCGCCTTACAACTGAGGAAAAGCACGGAAAACCTCAGTCAGGGTAGCCGAGTAGTCTAACCACTCGTTGTGCCGACTTGGCCGTCTTTTGGGGACGGCCTCGGCTGGCCTGCTGAACATCGGTCGCCCTCGGTTGCCCTTGGGCGACCTCTGGCAGCCCTCGTTCGACACGAGTCCCACTGGACACAACCAAAAAGCTAACTGAGGGCGGAGGCCTGCGCAAGCGCAAGCATCGTCCCTACCTCTCTCCAGGCTGTGCCGGTGGGGATCTCGTCCACTCCCAATCCTCCACTCCTCACTCAGTCTTCCTCGGCCCCCCAATCAACTCAGAGTCACTAAATATGAACCGACAATGGTCAGCTTTTATATGAACTCCTGCGTGCATTGTTATGCTATCTAAGAAACTAATTGTTACGTCATCCGTTTACTCGGCATTGTTGTGTTTCATTACTCTTTCGTTATTGCGGAAAGAGCTGAGCTGTTAATCGCTTGTAGAAGTGCGTCGTAGAGTAGATAATTTTGTGCTGGTAAAAACGTTTTAGAATATCGCAAGTACTTATCTTATATAAGAATTATTAAGAAATCTGTGATACTGCTCCCAAATTTACAGAGATGTTTTCAATTATGATCACAGAAGGTCGTAATACTGGCAGGAGATTTTAACATTAATTTAAAGGAGGAGGAAAATCAAAGCTTTCTCACATTTATGGAGGAAACGTTTGGCTTAATGTTGATGTCAAATCCTCAATGTAGTACTACTAGATCAAGATCCTGTATAGATATGGTGTTTGCACGAAATGTCGATACTCTAAAGTGCACAAATTTTATAACATATTTCAGCTACCACAGACCCATCTTAAGCGTAACTAATTCAAGTTAAATAAGCAATGTCTTAATCAAACTATTTACCCAATTGTAAAGCATGTATAAAGGGAATATTTAGAATAAAGCTAATATATAAACTTCCTTTCGTTGTATTTATTTCTTAAATATAATTTAAATACAAAGACGTATTTACGTCAGATTCTCCGGAACCGTAGTTCCACTGTCGTTATTTTTCTGGCGTTACAGATAATTTATAAAACCTGTCTTATCGTCACGGAGAGAAATCGGAAGTGTTTCGCTTGTGTCTTCACCAATTCCCCATGTCGCGTATTTTCCAGAGCCCCTCTGCTGTGTCAGCCTCCGGGATAGACGGAGATGATTTCAAGGCGCAGGCGGTAGAAGATAAGGGCTTCTTCTTCGGAGACGACGTTTTCAACTACCAAGAAGCTCAAGGACACAGGTACGTATATGAACTGCAGTTTCACGTGAATTTAAATTCCTGAGACACATCAACTGCTTAGGTCATTTTCTCACATATAATGAAGGAGCACTGTACAAGATATATGGTAAACGAGATCGTTTCAGAAGTTTCCTGGTGGATTTGTAAACATTTCGTATTTTGAACACGCTACTCGTCGGCAATCCGGTAAAGAGGCCGCTTCTTTTGAGAATGATATTCATCCCTGAGCGAGCGTTTGTTTTCCAGTCACTTTCTTCACACACAAGGAATTACTTGCCCTGCAGAGAGTACTCTTGTTAAGCCAACGCCGTGTGTCGTTTGATTGCAGGACGAGCGAAATCTTCGAAGGACCTATATCTGACCCATCAGATCTTGATCAAGACGACTGGGTCCACTGTGGAGATGGTTCAATCCCCGTATGTACACCAGACGAAACGTTTAATGGGGAAATACAAGATGACGGAAATAAATGGTTTAAGGATTTGAGAGCATCAGCAAAACATATAAAGATACTGAGGACACTAAGAAGCGAGGGGAAGAACCGGCCAAGTCTGCCCACAACTGTTAAGGACATTGAAGAGATTAAGCCTATAAATGAGCACCGAGAGATGGACAAGTGGCCAAAAAGATTAAGAAAATTGGTGGAACTTTCAGTCGTAATGAGCAAATGAGACGGCATCGAAAAAGCGAGGCGAATGGTTGAGATACGTGCGTACAGGCAGGATGAGCTCAGAGAGACACCTAAGTGACCAGTTCTGAACCGCTCGGTATATACCAGCTATGTCCTGCGTGTTTGTTTGTTTGTTTGTTGACATTGTGTAGTGTGTTTGCGATAACACGTGTTTTCACATGTGTAACTAAAAGAAATAACTTAAATTTAAGGCAAAATATACCACACAATATTTTATTCACTTCTTTTGTTGATTATTTCTATTGTTATTTGTTACTTAAGCTACTTAATTGGTTAGTTCCTTGGGTATTTATTTACTTAGTTGTTTAGATACTTATGTAGTTAGTTACTTTAATACTTGAGTTAACTGGACCAGTCCATCGAAGACTGGATTCCAAAGTAAGCTACAGAGAATGTCTTGAGAAGCTAATATTACGTTCAGTTTGTCAAGAAATAGCCCACATTTTATGGAACCAAAAGGTTCTCTTTTTCTCTTCTGTGGCTTCACGGTTCTTTTAGTTTAACCTTAGCCTTCCTCTTGATAGCCGTCCACTCATTCCTATCTTATGATTTTATTCTCCATCGCCGTGCTCAAAAGATCCCGTCCCCTTCTTCTATTCTGAGCCAGATGAATCCAATACACGTCCTCAAATTCTGTTTCTCACGGAGCCTTCCTAGTACTTTCAACAGTCTACCACCAAGTCTCACAAGTCTTGTAAATAAGGAGCAATTTAAGGTAGCGTTAAAAAGATACTTAATTACACACTCCTTATACTCTGTCAAGGAATTTATGTTGTTTACAAATAAGTGATAAATTTTCTTCTGTGTGTAATTGGGTAGATCATTTCTTTAGGTGAGCCCTTCGTTTATATTATGTGAAATTTATATAATAATATATATTGTACTTTACAATATGTATTGTATTATTATTATTATTATTATTATGACTTTTTCCACATCCTATTGTCATCTGACTATCGTATGGATCCATGTAATGTAATAAATTATGTATGTATCCTCAAATCTACGCCTAACTCTTCCGAGTGATTTCTTCCTTTCAGGTTTACCAGTCAATCTTTCAATGTAAATAGTAATTATTCGTGACTTTTTACAACTTTTATTACTACATTGTAATACGTAACGCTCAAACAAACATTAAGTCACGGAGGATAGCTCCATGGGGCTTAAACGCGTCTGACACAAGAAATGCTTCTTAAGTATTGAAAGTGAATGGAAAGTTATGTTATGGAAAACCACGTCTGTGTTGTGTTTTGGGAGGGGGCGGGAGAGATTGTATAAATTGGATAGCAGTTAATCATTTTATCGACTCAGTGGACGGCGGTGACTGTTACCGCCAAATCAATTTGTAGTAGTTCCATCCAAGCTTGGATAGATGGAAGTACAGTATGAGCGTAATATCTTACGCGGACCAAAAAGCAAACTAACGACATCTTCTGACAAAGAGTTGCCGATATGTGACTATGTTTTAGTGATCTGTGATTACCATTAAGATCATCGTTGTCGTGGGATATATTTAACAATACAACTGACGCTACTTTTGCATTTATTTGCACATTTGTAAGTAATAATCCATAACCCCTGCTGTTTTGTTAATGGTCCAGAAAAATCGTGGCGGCTTTGTGATTGGTTCAAATTGCTGATCACAGTGTAAACGTATTTGAACCACCCATTTTCTAACCCTACTTGTGATATGTACACGCCTCATTTCAGTCCTGGAGATGGAGGCAAAACAATTGTATAGAGCTTAAGACTATAATGCGCAACATCCAAGAAGATCACCATTTGTACTCACATCATCAAGAACATTTTAAATCCGTGGCTTTTTTGTGATTATGCTTCTCAAATTAATTTTCCTTATATTACCAGAGGCTGTTCGAAATATTTACTAGCAATCAGCATAGACTCAAAATTCCGATGCAATATACGTACACTCATAGGTACGGTTTCCACCAGTTTGTCTTTTCCGTAGTCGGCAGAATGTTTTGCAGTCTGTTATATGCTACATGTGGTCAGTGTAATTTGTATGATACTTCTGCCCCTATTGTCATACAGAAATTAAAAGTGTATGTCTCCTGTTGCAATTATAGAGACTATGTATTATAATATTTGGAGCTCCATTTATTCTTGTATCTTTATTTACAATTAAAGTGTAATTCTGTTCAATATTTGTTTGGCGTTATTTGCAGTTACAGGGTCTGGTATTTTAAACCATTATACTTCTGATTTTAAATTTATATGATTGATTCCAAAATTACGGAAAAGTTGTCACGTTTTTCGAGTCTGTCACATATTTTCTTAGTAGTTTTATGAAATGGCCTGCTATCTGTTGGTAGGAATTGGGATACATTGCCTTAGCTATCTTAAAATGAATGTGGGTTTCGTACGTCAATTGTTTTCTGGTGTGGGCATAGGTAGCGGTAGCGGCAGCGGCAGCAAAGGATATTTACGTTTCCACGTTTGCTTTATACTTTATATTAATTTCAAACATTTGTTTTCAAAATAGAAAGTTTATAACTGGGTACGTTGTAAATAGTAATTTAATATTATCCTTTCTTTGATGAAATGTAACTTCTACCGAAAGTTAAACGCTGTAGTGATGCTGATGCAACCGAAAATTGTGTGGGGCATGATGTTTTATTTCAGTATAAAAACAGTGTCTTTTATAGTGTTAGTGCAAAACATTTTCTGGTACCGTCAGCCGTATTAAAATTAGCCTAAAGAAAATTTTGTTCGCAAGATCAAGTAAATCAATTAAGCTCAACCAAAGTATTAAATCAAAGCAATCGTTATTTGTAACATTTGCCCCTTTCACACCTTAACTCGCAGTACTGCCCAGTTTTTTCCTTTATCTTGATTAGTGCAAGGAGTTTGTAGAAATGTTCATTCCATGTTTGAATAAATGTTTGTAGGGCATGTTTCAGATCTTAACCTTTTGTTGTTACAGCTTCTAATCATGTGGCTCTGGCCGTATCTACATGTGAACTGTTTTTACATACCATATAATTTTAGTTTATTGAATGTGTATATAACGTGTACCGTATTGGTATTGTAACGTGGTGGAAATGGTGTTCTTTCAAGATCTCTTTATTGATTCACTTTACAGTTGATGACATATTAGTATTTCTCAGAAACTGGATTTGTTTCTGTAATTTTATATTTGTATTAGAAATAGTTATTGTATTTGTTCTGTGACATGTTCTGCATTCTTGACTTAGGCCTGTGAGGGATCTATAGGATGTAAATAAATTGTGTTCTATTCTATTTATCATTAGAAATCAATCAGTATTTACATTCAAATTTGGCAAGTGATACTAGCATGCGTACCTGCAGACATATACTGAGATAGTACTTTGAAACAGGCTTTTAAATATAACTTTATAGTTACATTTACAACTTTCAAACTTTTTATATCTGAGTTATTCTTTTTTGATGTGTATGTGCTTTCCCCCCACCAAGTCCTCATTTGTTAATAGCATTAGGGAAAACAGTGTATATGATAACTCTTGTATGGATTTTTCAGAAATGGCTGCTCAGTTCTTCAACAGAGTTGGACAGATTGGGTTAGGAGTAGCTCTAGTTGGTGGAGTTGTAAACTCTGCATTGTACAATGGTAAGGGTTCAATACATTGTCTCTTTTTAAGTACAGTTGAACTTGGTTATAGTGACACCTTGGCTATAGCATGTAATATTGAGTGATACTAATTAAGTCTCTGTGAAGCACTGACTTATGCCACCGTTATGTAAAACAGACTTGGAGTTTGTTCTGTCATTAGTGATTAGGATTAGAAAGTTGCTACCATTCTGCCACTAAACTGGTGTCTTCAATTTCAGTATTTTGTGTTTCCAATTGCATTCCACTGACAGCAACATCTTGTTTTCATAAAAATATCTGACTTCCAGGCGATTATCAGCAAAATCTTGGCCACAGTTTTATAATCTTTGAGGGAAGAACAACGTTGTTTACATAAGCCAGCTGTGACAATTGGAAACTGGATCATAATTTATTACAACACTATCAACAAGACTTTAGCATTTATTACAGCATTATGAGTTTCATGCTTTAGGTTTAATGTTTTTTTTCCTTTTTTCTAGTTTGTTTTAATATGGTGTAAATGTTTTGAGGGATTAGCTTTGAATGATTGATCTTGATCAGTATATAAATAGGTGCAGCTGGGTGAATAGTTACAGTGCTTTACAGCAAAAGAGCAATATTAATTTTGTAAGGTAAAGAATTGGATCTTAATAATTACTACATAAATACAGATCTGTTTTGTTTATTATCTGCTAGTTAATTCTGCAAAAAAGCAAGACTTCATCTTTTTTTCAGATGTCGCATACATATTCACTTGACAAACACGGTAGTGTATATTGATTAGAGATTTGATCTATAATGTTTTCTCATGATGGGAAATTGTGCTGCCATTCTGTGTGCAGTAGTGTAGCAGTGGTCTTTGTACCTTTCGTCTATCGCAGACTGCTTGCTACAGTTTGATCTTAACATTAGTTCTTTGACATATTTCTGTCAGTAAAATTGCTTTAGTTTATAGCATGCATGAACTAAATAACTAACTAGATGGCTTATGGAATTAACCAAACCCCTCCACCGGACCCTGTCCTGGACCAACAAAATCGAATCGCCTTCAACTCCTATCTCCCATCCGTGTGTAATAGCGTGCATGAAACGGTTAATAAATGTGTACACAGTTTTAGAGACCACTTTGGAGGTCTGTGTGTACATGATAGGATAATATTGCAGTTGATTGACCATCTAAGCTACTGTGAGTTTCTGTAGAAGAACTCTGCTTTGTTAAGTTAGATGGTAACATTACATGTCATCTAATGACCATTTTTGTCACTTTTTTTTTTACATTGCATCATACGACTAAAGAACTGACAGTGTTCATGGCATTTCAGAATTTGATATTGATACTTCCTACCCAATAATTTCTTCCTTCCAGAAGTCCTTTGAAATATGTCTTTTGTTGTGGTGAAATATTACACCTCTTGTCCTTAATGAGCGTGTAATTACGGTTTATGTTCACAGTTGATGGAGGCCATCGGGCTGTAATATTTGATAGATTTGCTGGAGTTAAAAACCAAGTGGTTGGAGAAGGTACACACTTCTTTATTCCTTGGGTACAACGTCCAATCATGTTTGATATTAGATCGAGACCAAGGAATGTGCCCGTTGTTACAGGAAGCAAAGGTAATGAAATACTGCTTGTGTCATTCAGGACTCGTAAGCCCCCTAATTCTGACTTTGAATATGTCTCCCTTTAATGTGTAGATCTTGCATTTTCTTACACAAATGTGAGTGTAACTGCATGACTGTTTCCCATGGTTTGCGCATTCAGATTTGTTATTTCTCACAAATCTGTTACGGTTAGTTAAACCTTAATTTCTGTAGAGCCATCAGCTACTGACTGCTGTCAAGGATAAATTAACTACAGGTTATGGTTTGATGTACAGCAAAAATAACTTTTGAATTATTTCACTGAATAGTGTGAGAGCCATAGAAGTAGGAATCTGTTTTCTTGCTGTGAATGTGTTAACAGTTCTCTTATCTCATGCAGAGTGTAATGTGATAATCTAAATGTCTTGAAATCAGTAAAAAAATTACTTTATTTTCTTTCTTAGTAATTCAGATGGATAAATTAAATGTAATACCGTGTTTTGAGAAATGTTTTAGACTTGCAAAATGTCAACATCACACTTCGTATTCTCTTTCGACCTATTCCCGATCAGCTGCCACGCATCTACACGATCCTCGGTGTCGACTACGATGAAAGAGTCCTGCCTTCAATTACCACAGAAGTGTTAAAGGCTGTTGTTGTAAGTAGTTTGTGGTTTGAGTTAACTATCTGTTAGGATGTCAGTGTTTTGATGGGTCGTGACACTGTGTGGATAAGTCCACATAGTGTCATGACCCAGACCAGAGTAAGGTAAGACAGACATCAATATTGATTTCTTTATTGCTGTAAGAGCCTCAAATCTCACGTACCTGTTAGTAATTGCAGTGATACAGAAATTGGCATGGATCTTAAATAATTAAAGTTAAATAAACACACATTAAGTATTTTTTTTAAAATTATGTCTAGGTGGCAGCATTGATGGGATGGCTTGTGGTGAAGATGATAGCAAATAATACATATTTGACATCAACTGAAAATTTTCAGAACTGTGTGATTCAATGAAACATGTGGGCAGATTATTGTGAAATTAGAGGGAAAGTCATCTTTCACCAAAACATTTTGAAAATACTGTAGAAGTTTAGAATGAATATTTGTAAGCTCTTCAGCAGATTTGGTACACAGTCAAATTTTAGGATATGTACATTGGAAAAGAGAGACTCCGCCGTATTTCTCTCTGTTCCAGTGTGATTTCATGTGATCAATAAAACAAGATTCTAAAATATTTACATTTTACAGAGTCATAATGCACCAATACAGGACAGAGAAGATTTCAGTTACAAAAGATTATTGAAAATCATATGAATATTTAAAATTCTAAATTTTTCTAAATCTTTGTTAAAAAAACTGAAAGATTTGGAATAAAAATTTAAGAACACATTGACAGATTTAGTACACATTAAACATGAGTATGTACCTTCAAAAACAGATCACAAATCCCACACGTGGATGTAATTCGTAGGAACTGGGTATAAAATATTGTGACGTAGGTTGGTTATTACGCCCTTTATTGTCAACCCTTGATTTTTTTGGAGTCTGCTGCCTTGAATACGATCTGACACTTTTCACACGCTTAACACTTCGCTCGGTCTACTGCCGCTTTGCCCTCCGGTTCACACACAACTCGCTAGCTCGCACTTGACCGCTCCCAGGAATGCGACTTTCTTTATAATCCCCCCCCAAAGATGTTGAAAGATCCAGACCAGACAGCCTGGAAGTCAGGTGGCCCCTCCCCTCCAGCGCGAGTCTGCAGCACTGACGGCGAAACATCACAATATATATGGTCAACAACTTAACATCACTGAAACTGAAGCTTTAAAAGGCCAATCGTAAAAGGTTATTATTTGTAAGATTTGAGGTTTTTACAGCGGTGAGTATGAATATTTCTGTCTTCTGGGTTCTTGCGCTGTGTAGTCTGGTCGATGTTAACGAACGTTTCAGAGGTCATACTGCCTCTGTCATCAGGGCGATGAATGAATGACCTCAGAAACGTTGGTTAACATCGACCAGACTACACAGCGCAAGAACCCAGAAGACAGAAATCTTCAGGTTATTATTTGTCCAGCCAGTTTTTCTTTAAATTTAGATAATCCTATCTATTTAATGGTTATTTGCGCTTTGTTATAGGCTCAATTTGATGCTGGTGAGCTGATTACACAGCGAGAAATTGTGTCTCAGAAGGTCAGTGAGGATCTGATGGACCGAGCTTCGCAGTTTGGTGTTATCTTGGATGACATATCTATAGTAAGTTCATTTATGCATTCCAAATGTATGTCACTGAGTTGTAAATATTTGAGCTTCATATTTGGATGGTCTTGGGTTCAAATCTTGGCATCTAAGACTAGCAAAATATCTTGTTTAAACAGAATCAAAAGAATTGGAAAGCTGAGAGACAAAATTTGCTACACTTCCATGTTTTATTGGACATCACTGTCACAGACACTATGAGACATGCTGCAAGGTGAACAGTGACAGTTTGAACATTATCTGTCATGTAAATTGGATGTTAATAACATATTTAGAATATGTTGCATTATGCACCACAGTGTAGAGACGGTGGTGCAGATGTGCAGGAATGAAGCAAGATTATTCTCAAGCAAACACTTGGAATTACGCTATCTTGATTAATTGCTGTAAGGGTTGGTGAGATATGGTTTGAAGCTTTCACGATTACTAAACTCAGCTGCATTGAATACGTGAAGCGACCGATGTTTTGGGAATTATCATCATCCCCATCATCAGGGTTCTGATGTCTGATGTCACTTCATGTAACCAGTCGAAGTGGCCGAGTGCCCAAGAAGATTTTATTGATTAATTTCATTCAGTACAATTCTTGAGAAACTTTTAGATGCTCCTGTAGTCAAGAATTACCCATCTTTCATGGAACCAGAAGTTTCATGTAAGATTTCACTTAATTTTAAAATGTGTTTTGTGTGTTCTTCTTACAGACACATTTAACATTCGGCAAAGAGTTCACGCAAGCCGTGGAGTTGAAACAGGTTGCTCAGCAAGATGCGGAGAAGGCTCGTTTCCTTGTAGAAAAGGTAACGACCATGAGAGGAGGATCACAATTTTATTTTGAAAACTAACAAACCACTGGAACTAGGCATGTGACATTTAGTTTAGAGATGGATTATAAACATTCCTACAGATTCTGTTTGAAATATTATTTAATCAACAATAACAAATGCAGAGATTGCGCTAATATTTGATGTTACGGCAGGAAAATTCAGGATATGCAGAATCTGTAATCTGTAGCTAAATAGAAAGTTCTCGTCTAAAAGGAAATAAAGATAACGACAATCTGTAAAATTTATAATTGCAGATGAAAAGAGTTATATAAGATTTGATCATGTCACATCCGCACATGACCCTAGAATACTAACTAAGGTCTAAATTGCATTACCTAACTGTGACATTAAACCCAAGATTTGTTGGACTAGAGGTTTATGCAGTTGGAATCTAGAATTTGTGTTCTTCCTGGAATTCTTTGTTATACATTGTAAATATACTGTGTAATAATGCTTTGTGGCAAAAGGTGGAGGGCAAAACGTAGGAAGTTTTACCATAAAAGTGCCATACATTGTTATTTGAGGGTTGGCCTCAATTGTATTTTGTGTTGTTCAAATCGTCTTTAATATCGGTCCATAGTTCTATAACCAGTGAGAGTCAGACTCATGTCCATATGACATTTGCGACTGGGAATGGCATCAGGAATAAGATCCCGAATTTATTTAGTTATAGTTTATTTAACGACACTTTCTCAGCAGCTCAGACTATATAGCGTCGAATGAGATCCTGAAGTATTGACATAAAGTCAACATAAAGTATGTGTTCACAGTATTTTTCATCCAAATTCCCATTCTTCGGTCAGTTGAGTAACCTGACCACACGACGGTCTAAGAGTAATAACCCGTTTCAGGCCTAGGAAGTCCATACAGCATCCATGTGTACAGTAGCCAACATTTGACTGGGATCTGTTCCTTAATCTGCAGTTGTTGCAGAACAGATTTTTAGTGGTAACGTCAAATTCTCGTTCCCAAAACTTCTGCGTGTCTGTGTAAAGAGAGATTTTGTGTTTAAAGTAAAATGTTGGTATTTCAGGCTGAACAGCAGAAGAAGGCGGCAGTGATCACGGCAGAGGGCGATGCGCAGGCTGCACTTCTACTTGCCAAGTCATTCGGAGCCTCTGGCGAAGGTCTCGTGGAACTGAGAAGAATCGAAGCAGCCGAAGACATCGCATACCAGCTTTCGCGATCTCGACACGTGGCGTACCTACCTCCGGGGCAAAACATATTACTCAGCTTGCCCGCGCAGTAAACTTATTACTGCTATAGCCCAACCTTGCTGTCAAGTTTCCTTCAGGCTATAGGACTCGTTACGTAAAAGGCAAATGTCCGCAGGCGATAACGTCACGTGCGTCTCGTAGGCCGTGAGGAGTCAGTTCTTCGCTGAATTCATTGATTTTGAAACATGTTACTGAGACTTTTTTTTCTGCAAGGGCATTTGCGAAGGAAATGAATAGATTTTTGAATATGTTTTAGTGTCTCTGGCTGATAATTCAGTGATGCACGTGACTGATCAAACGCTGTCCTTTGACATTGTTAAAGACGACCTAAGAATACACGTGTGCATTTCATATTGGTCTTGGAAAGTAATTTGTTTAATGCATAAAATTCATATTTGTAGATGTTCGGACCGTTAAATTAGAGAGAAAGGAATATGTTTGAATAAATTGCCAGCAAGGTTTGTGGTATGGGGTTGAGACTAATGCAGGTGGACACTGTAGTCGTTATTAGCGACAGCAAGGGACAGTGAAGTTACTTCATTCATTCAGTTAATTGCCAAAAGTAAATCTCGGTCTTATCAGTGTAAATGTGTGTATGGCAAAAGATAGTGTGAACGCTGCTCAGTGGTTAACTTCTCTGAACATTTATCCTTTTGTTCTTTTTATATGGAAATATGGAAAGAAGATCGAGACTTACGTGTGTACCCGAATGCAGCTGAGAAATAAAATGCCTTATATAATTGAATGGGTCCTGTAACTCACTCCAATGTCTCGTTGAGATGAGTAAATGAAACACAGAAATTGTCGTCACGTAATTGAAGAGGTCGAAGATTTCTGTGTTCCAGGTTGTTGCGCTGTGTAGTCTGGTCGATGTTAGCCAACGTTTCAGAGGTCATACTGCCTCCGTCATCAGGGCGATGAGTATGAAGATTTCTGTCTTCTGGGTTGTTGCGCTGTGTAGTCTGGTCGATGTTAACCAACGTTTCGGAGGTCATACTGCCTCCGTCATCAGGGCGATGAAGATTTCTGTCTTCTGGGTTGTTGCGCTGTGTAGTCTGGTTGATGTTTACCAACGTTTCAGAGGTCATACTGCCTCCGTCATCAGGGCGATGAAGATTTCTGTCTTCTGGGTTGTTGCGCTGTGTAGTCTGGTCGATGTTAACCAACGTTTCAGAGGTCATACTGCCTCCGTCATCAGGGCGATGAAGATTTCTGTCTTCTGGGTTCTTGCGCTGTGTAGTCTGGTAGATGTTTACCAACGTTTCAGAGGTCATACTGCCTCCGTTATCAGGGCGATGAAGATTTCTTTCTGGGTTGTTGCGCTGTGTAGTCTGGTTGATGTTAACCAACGTTTCAGAGGTCATACTGCCTCCGTCATCAGGGCGATGAAGATTTCTGTCTTCTGGGTTGTTGCGCTGTGTAGTCTGGTCGATGTTAACCAACGTTTCAGAGGTCATACTGCCTCCGTCATCAGGGCGATGAAGATTTCTGTCTTCTGGGTTGTTGCGCTGTGTAGTCTGGTCGATGTTAACCAACGTTTCGGAGGTCATACTGCCTCCGTCATCAGGGCGATGAAGATTTCTGTCTTCTGGGTTGTTGCGCTGTGTAGTCTGGTTGATGTTTACCAACGTTTCAGAGGTCATACTGCCTCCGTCATCAGGGCGATGAGTATGAAGATTTCTGTCTTCTGGGTTCTTGCGCTGTGTAGTCTGGTAGATGTTTACCAACGTTTCATAGGTCATACTGCCTCCGTTATCAGGGCGATGAAGATTTCTTTCTGGGTTGTTGCGCTGTGTAGTCTGGTTGATGTTAACCAACGTTTCAGAGGTCATACTGCCTCCGTCATCAGGGCGATGAAGATTTCTGTCTTCTGGGTTGTTGCGCTGTGTAGTCTGGTCGATGTTAACCAACATTTCAGAGGTCATACTGCCTCCGTCATCAGGGCGATGAAGATTTCTGTCTTCTGGGTTGTTGCGCTGTGTAGTCTGGTCGATGTTAACCAACGTTTCAGAGGTCATACTGCCTCCGTCATCAGGGCGATGAAGATTTCTGTCTTCTGGGTTGTTGCACTGTGTAGTCTGGTCGATGTTATCCAACGTTTCAGAGATCATACTGCCTCCATCATCAGGGCGATGAATGTCGCCCTGATGACGGAGGCAGTATGACCTCTGAAACTTTGGTTAACATCGACCAGACTACACAGCGCAACAACCCAGAAGACAGAAATCTTCATACTCACCGCTGTGAAAACCTCAAATCTTATAATTGAAGATGTCGTCCGTATGGTCGTTTGTTTTTATTTCTACTGTTCTCTGATTTGTGACTTTTCTTTAATTGTTGCAGATGATTGGCATTCTTACTTGTTCATGAGATCCAAGGTTCGAATCCCAGTTCTTCGTCTCAAGCTGTACAGTCCGGTGTGAACTTTGACTTCCCGCACAATTCCTCTCCGGTCCTGACGATCCTTGGCTGCAGAGTGCCGGCTTTTAATTCCCATAATTTTCAAATCTCCTTCTATTTCATCTTTCCACCTTTTACATGGCCCTTCAACTCCTTCAATATTAGTTATCATTGTATTTTTTGGCATTCGTTCCTTCTCCGTTTTTACGATGTGTCCGTACCATCTCAGTCTGAAAGATTTTATAACTTTTTGAATCCCGGTTCAGAAACTGGTAATCTTGAGTGGGGTTATTAAATCTTTTTGCGTAGATAAGAAACTGTTGGAGAACCATTGAATAATTTAAGAAACTTCGTTTGAAAATGTAAAGGTTTGTCCGTAAGCCTTCAAAAAGTGCTGCTTAGGAACATTTAACATTCTGCTGATACTGCCGTTCGCGGTTCGGGTATGTTTTTACTGTAGGACGTCCAATATGGGTGCCTGTAAGTGTTTGTTGTTATCATCACTGGTATAAGGGGTTTACCATCAGAAAAGGGATTAAAGCGGCCCATCCACTTGCGAGTCTGTCTCGGCGAGCTTGACTCGTGAGCCGGGCTCGGATATATTTCACCACACATGCACAGCGGACTCCCAAACTTTACTCGTACATTTCAGTATCCAGAATGAGTTTATTGAAGCACGTTGCAGCAGCGGTGACGAATGTGGTGTTTTCGCGAGAACGAAGAATAAGAAGAAGAAAATGTGGGTTAAGAACTGTTGCTACAAAGAGAAAGATTCACACATTTAAATTTACTGAACTTGAATTGCACGAGTAGATCCCAGGCCTCATCCCGCTTTTCCCTGTTGGAATAATCTGCGCTGCGAACCTTCCACAAAACTGGTAATTCACGGTACTCTTCCAAAAATTTGTCACAATGTCTGGGCTCATGAGCGTTTAGTTTGCCGTGGAAGCCAACATCCTCTGGTGACAACACAGAACAAGTCACAAACACACTTGTCTGCACGTGTCGATACACGAATCTGGCTCCGGACTCGCCACTCACGTACTAGCCGATAGCGAGCGGAGTCCCACTGAAGGGTCTGGCGGACTCGGCTGAGCCCGGCTCGTGACGCCCCACCCACAAACGAGTTTGGCTCAACGGGAGCCGAGCCAGACTCATACGTGGATGGGCCGCTTAAAGTGTCGTGTGACGTACTTCAGCAGGAAATGTGTACGAGTCAAGTTCTTTAATTGCGGAGCCTTACACCTTACAGGAATTGGCAGACGTCTCATGTTTTACCACGGAATAAGGGCTAAATTCGAACTTTATGGCACAGGGTTCTTCAGAAGCTGATAGTCATTCAGCTGGTCAAGAGATTTGTTGCTTTTTATTAGATTCCAAAGGTTCATTGAACTGTTTACAAGAGCCAGTCAGTGGTCTCTGATGAATCTGGTCCATCACGATCTGCTTTAATGCGTACGTTTATTGGCGTTTGCCTGCACTTTGCAGTTGACGAGTGCTATAATAAATTAATTTGAATTAATTATTTTTCTTATTTTAGTTTGCCGTATCTATAAATTTAGTAAAGCTGACATGAAAAAATAAGGAAACCTTTAACTTAATTTCGCATGATTTTATTGTTGTAAAGCATTCGAACGCCGCTTATTGTGGAATCTTTGACGTTAGTTTAAACTTGATCCCCTGAGGAGTTAAGTAGATGTATGCCAAGTCCAGACTTTATGGTGAAAAATGTGGGGATTGAACTGATAAAAATACTGATATTTGGTAAATTTTAATGTATTTTCGTGCAGCCATTGTACTTAGACAGAAATAACGCTTTGGAAGTGTCTGCTGATAAGTTAACGAACCTGCTGTCATGGAAGGTAAGCAGAAGGATGTGCAGTTTCAACAAAGAAGGAAAGTTGCTAATGAATCTTTTGTAGTTCCTGTCCCATCCGCCTACCCCCAGGTCCTAATATCCGGACGCTAGCGATTAATTCTATTGTGAAATATTAATACACCTACGCCGGGAGTGGCCACAAGAAACGATCATGACAGAGGGCATTAGGTGATTCCAGAGAGAGGTTTGTGTTATTCAGTGGCCTGTGTGATCACGTTAGGAACAAAAATGCTATAATGAGAAACAGTAAGAGTTATCTGCTTAATTGTGAATGATGGATGGAAAAGAAAATTGCTTTTATTTCAATTATAGAATTATCGTCAAAGAAATCGTTAGTCCTCTTGGCTTCAGCAATTTATTTTAAGCTTCAAAGACTAAGCATTTGCAAAATTACGACTTATCGAGATTTGATTTTTATACATTTTTCCGAATATTCTAACCAATGTGGTTTAACAGTCTTGTTATTGTAATATGTGCATTTTCCAATGTTTTGTTTCAACGTGGCTGTACCTACATAAACTGTTGTTTACATGAGTCAAAATCTAAAGTGTTAGAATTATGTGAGTATTATCCAATATAAATAGCGCCACCGGACCTTTTAAAAATTGTAATTATTTCTGTTGACCAATTAAAGATAAGCCCCTTGCTATAAGAAAACATTGTGTTGTCAGAGCCTAGAATTTCTGCAACCCTAATGCCGAAGCAATCGAAAGTCGATTAAATCGACCTTCCTCGGTACCAACTGTTGGGAGTAACTCGTTCGGACACAAACGAGTTTCGATTTGATCAGGCGTTCAATTACTATCTCGATAGTATTGTCTTGTGATGCTTATTTAAAACGGATCTAATCATGCGAGACACTTTGTTGACTGAAAGAGGTAAGTGCTGCTGGTTATTGTAAAATTTAAGCTGAACAAACCTTTCAGTCTTTCTTTCCCTCGTCCTCTTTTACCCGTAGGTGTCGAGGATTTATTTATTCAGTTAATTGATCTGTTTTGGACAATGGTAGGACTCCTTGGGTGAGTGATCAGCCAGACTCAAGGCCTCTACTTATACAAACACAGAAAGACGCGGACAAACACCCATGCCTTGAGAGGGACTCGAACCCACGGTCCCAGCGGCCAGGCGCACGAGATCCATGCCTCAGACCGCGTGACTACTGCGCCGGCCTGAACAAATCTAAAGCTCTAAGATAACATGTTATTTTTTAAATGTACAAATAGAAGAATGAATGCTACAGTCGACAAAAATATGGTTGGTGCTCGTTCTGATCGCAATTTGACGGTCTGCCAGAATACCCGGCTCAACGTAAAACAATCGGCTTTATTATGGGGAGGAAAACAGAAGTTAACCCTCATGAAAAGCCCAATAAATTTATAAGAGAGATTAAGAAAATAATGAGTTAACACACAATAAGTTCCTTTACGCAAAACATTTGTTACAATATTCAAAAATCATTTAATCCGCTTTAGAAAAATCATTACTGGGAAGTTAATAGGAAACATTTTTAGAAGACGATACAGCCATCACTTCCTCGTGCTGTTTCATTGGTAACGAAGTAGGATGGAGAACGCTCATCTACATGTGTGCCATCGTTTCAAAAATTACGAGGTGTTAATTCCTCCTTGGTTTTCTGCCCAATCCTTTCATTTTTAAAAGAAGACGCCCAACCGTTTTGCCGCAACCAAAGCTGGATTCCCGTTTGACCCACGCCACACTAATTACGTTTCGTTCAGCGTAACCTTTAAATGGCGAGTCTCTTGACCTTTAGTGCATATATCGTAAAAATTTTCCATAGTAGCGTGTCTTCAGACATGTAACAAATATGGTGTTTTCCGTGTTTAGGTAGAAATTAATAATAATATTGCATAAATATATTGTTAATATACAGGAAATAAAATCATTGAAAAATGTGTCGAAATTGCTGTATTTGGGAAGGGAATGTAGCACGCAGGGGAAAATGAAAAATTGTAGTCTGAAAATCTGAAGGGGAAGAAACTACGACTCAGAAGATTGGTAGATTTTTTCAAAGTAAATCTTTAATAAAAGAGGTGCTAAAGTGTGAACTTGGTTTATCCGGCCCTAGATAGGGTTCTGAGCCTTCAGCTTCCACAAAAGAAAAAGTATGTCAACTCTTTGAAGCTCATGTAAATAAAATTTAAGAATTCAGTCCATACCTCAAGAAAAACCACTACACTTCAGCGTTTAAACCAAAGTTAAATGAAAATGTAGTTAAAGAAATAGAAATTAACAAGAAAGAAATATAAAGGGAGAACATACGAGAGAAAGACAATGAAATAATGTAGCATTTTTCAGTTTGTGATGCTCACTCGTATAGACTGACAGTGACTCATTATAAACTTGAGTCTCCTCGGAACGACTTTCGTTTGTCACTGATACAAATTGTCTCGGAACTCATGACAGATGATATAAAATTCGTCACCTTTCCTTGCGAATTGGTTGTGAAAGTTAGTTTCAACTCCGGGCTCAGAAACTGAAGCCATGTCTCGTATTATCTATCACTTTCGTATACAACTCGTCGTGCTACAATGGTGTAAAGTTTCTCACACAAAAGGAACGCATTAACATAGACTCAGAGACACAGTTGAAATATAAATACAAATTCTGCTGTGGAAATTAATATGGTAGTTACATCTTGAAACATCTGTATTACTTTATCTTTTGCAAGGATAAAACTACCAAGACGAATTTGCTGATCTGCGCAAAAATTTGAAGATGACTCATTCGACATCATCTGTCCTACAATTATTAATATTATTATTTGTATAAGAGACCTCTGTCTGAACTCGAGATGCAGCCCTATGAGTAATTACATCTTACTCCACGGAGCAATGGTCTGTTTATGAAGCTGGAAGTGGATCAGCTGGTCGAGACATCCTCCCAGCTCATTCTCTTGTGTAACCCAAAGCTTCATCACCACGTTCACAAGAGCCCGCCACTGAGCCCATTCTGAGCAAGTTTAATCCCGTCTACATCCTGAAGATATATGAGAACAATGTCTTCGAGTGAGCGTTTGCTTTCCAAGGGGTATAAAGTTAGAAGAGTATGGAGAAAATTACGTCAGAAGACGATTCTGAGTGTCTACTCAAACTTAGAGTTACGGCAGTGATTGAAGCAGAAGGAAGACTTGGACAGAGTATAAGAGAACTAGAGAACAAGGTGAGGAGAGCAGTTGAAGAAAGCGCGAAAATGGATCAAAGAACCGTCGATTGTGAAGCTGTCAGTAGGAGTGAGGTAATGTCGGAGGAGGTGAGGATGGAGTCTTCTTGCGATCAGTTGTCACTTGCACAAAGAAAATACTGTAGTACTGAGTCAAGAATTTAGTTACCTTACAAGAAGGTTGGACAAAATTATAATAATAAACCCTTCAGAAATATGACGAAGTGTAAATAATTGATACAGAAACTGACCACTAAAATATTACATTAGTAAATAAATTGATAGGAAGTTAAATTCGAAGGAACTTTTTTGTTCAATTCGTAATATTTTTCTTCTCATCGCCTACCAAGCACTTAAATACTGTTGAAATAAGATGTTTAAGTTAATATTGGCTTGAGACTCGGTCTCGCACCGAGGAGAACCGTAGATTGAGGCAGTTTCAGAGAAAAGTGCAGAGAAGGATACTTTAATGTATCAGAGATAAAGCAACAAGGAAACGAAAAAAATACATAACGAGGAGCGTCGTCAACTTGTATACTTCATTACAAGGAGGATGAAATCGGCGGAAGGTTCGTTTTGGCCTAATGGAACCGCCGTGATCATCAGGCAAACACTCTCGCACTTCTGCATGGCGTGTTATCGTCCGTCACCTCGTTAGGCGGAGCTGCATTTACGCTATGACATGGAGGAGGCCAAAAACATTCCACTGATTCTCGATTCATTTCATAATTTTTTTCGTTGCAGAGGTTTCATAGCAATAAATATGGAGGAAGTTTGGAAGTAGCGTCGCCTATCGCCCTGATGATGGAGGCAGCAATAATCTCTGAAACTTAGGTAAACTTCTATTAGACAACACGCACCACAACCTAGAATACGGCCATCTTCGGACGCACCGCCGTGAAAGTCTGAAACTCTATTCAACATTTGTTATTTGCCTCGAGAGTCAATAAGTGTCAGGCAGTCGGGATAACGGGTGTCCGAACAGAGTTTCGAAACCATATCGTCCCGAGTTCAAAGCAAGAGTGCCAGTCATTAACACCGCGTCTTTCATTCAGCATTTGCGACTATAGAGACAGTTTAATCCATGGTTCGGGGAAAACGTTTTCCTTTTTGTAATGCAATGTCCTCATTACAGTTAATCAGTTCTGTCATACGCAGTCTTCTACCTGTAGCAAATACGTATCTGTACCACAGCAATAACATCTGAGGTTTTCACTACGATGAGAATAAAATGACACCCATTACTTTTCAGTTCTCTCGTTGAAGAGATACGCTTGTGTTTACATTGCCTGCAGTAGAACAATAATTTAAACAAATAATCACCAACGAACCGACGTTTGCCTGTTATGTAGATAGATACACTCAATATATTATTGTTTTCCTTTCATTTGTAGGTAGAGGCCTTGCGACTGGCTGATCATGGATCCAAGGAGTCCAACCACATGTCTAATTAGCTTAAGAAACCACCCAAAGACCTTCAAAGGACTTTAGAGCCACTGAGGAGTAAGTTCACTGTTTTTCTGAATATTTTCGTTAGGAATCCGAAAGGCTTTAATGTTTGTTAAATTCCACTGCAATGCAGTAACAGAGAGGCTGTAAATTGGATGCACATATTAGACAAGGGTTGATGGGATATTAAACATTAAATCCTTTTGTGGAGTGGATTCATTCTCGGTGTTTCTGTTTTCATAGACCAAAAAGCGATATAAAGTGTATCAACCCGGTTACGTTAATTCAATTCAATTCAATTCAATTCTTTATTATTTGTGTCGGTAACCATATAATGTAAAAAGCATTCGCTGTGCAATTAAGAAATTACAATTAATTTAATACTGGTCAGCGGGGAAAAAAAATATAAACGCATAGAATCAATTATATTCTGTCCGGAAATTTCTTAAAGTAGTTAGATAGTACGCGGTGTTGTTCTGGGAAGCAGCGCTGTGTTGCGTGAGTTAACCTAAATCACCGCTTATTGTAAGTAATCTCTAAACATTTTCCTTTGTCAAAATAATTTCATTTGTATTTTTAGAGTAAGGAACAGCTTTGTACTCATTACAACCCGTATAATTATTTAAAAATTTCCATTGATTCCCTAGATTTTATTCCAGTAATACTTTGCCAAATGCCAATCGCCTATTTTGGAGTAATCGCAATTTTTTGCTATTATAGTTTTCTATTTGCCAACCACGGCAGGCAGTTGGCATTCTGAAACTTGCGACATTAACAAATTTTACAAAATTTAATAGGATATTTGCTACCATCAAGCTGATACATTTTTATGGAATAATTAATTCCATGGAACAATGTTTCTCGAAAAGTCAATATCGTTCAATTCGTTAAGAATTTCCCGTCTTTTTTTTAAATCGGAACGTCCATTGTCTCGTTCACAAGAGCCCTTTTGTTGATGGCATAAGTGAAGTAAAGTAAAGCTGTCCCGTTATACGCCACGTAGACGCTTGGAGGGACAGCGGTATAGGCACAATTAAATCAAAGCGGATAGTTTTTAATTCGAGAAGTTTGATCTCACACGCTCTGCTGATTGTGTCATTGGAACCGGTCATGAAGATCGTCGTGACGTAGGAATGTTACGTCCCCGCTACTACCCCCACTTATTGCCCTGTGATGTAACACCGATAATGCCGTATTTACACTGTCTGTGAGGGGTAATGGGAGATTCCCTCAAGGTCATGTAGGGGCGATCCAAGGCAAGGGGGAAGTTCTTTGATCTAGAAGCAGACGACAATATCAAAAGTGACTGGTCTGTCTGACAGGAGTGCCTTGATATTTCACTTTCATCCATCGGAAAATAGTACTGAAAACAGGACAATGTTTCGTTCATGAAAACCGAATAATATCTACAAAGACGTGTGATACAAAATCCTTTTAACAGAAAATAGCGATACTTCACTTCGTAAAAACGCGCTCGTGTCTAGTAGTTTTCGGCGGAGTGTGCTTTGACAAAGAGGGGGCTATTCCGTTTGTATGACGCTCCGACACATGGGTCAAAGCAACGCTTACACACATGAAGTGTATCACTAATTGCAACGACATATCGCCACTTTAATTAACGTCTTCGATAACTACTATACCACTGTTATCCCACCGAAATCTAGTATCAACAGAGCTGTAATTGCTATTTTCTTGTCGTTCGATTTGCGTTGCTGGGGAGGCTGTACACTAGTTGGAACAGCGGTCGTTACCAGCAGCAGCAGTAGTCCAGTTGTAAGTGGCCGTGTCGGTTGTTAGGAGGGTACCTGCAGAAATCTGTCTTAGTAATGTAAGTAGAAAACAGTTAATGTTTCTTTTCTGTGCTATAGACCGGTAATAACAGTGTTTTAAGCGATACTTTAGTGAATCGTGCAATCCTAGGTTCAGTACCACGCTGCCCGTGTCAGTTCGCTGTTTCGTTGTGTGTAGGTTGTGGCCATTTACCGGGAAACGTCAGTTATGTTTCACATGACGTTACACTTTCCCGCTTTCTGTTAAGTTTATAAAGCATACCCTAACACTAAGCTACGACAAAGGTACAGGTAGATGTACATTGTTTCATGTGTAAGTGAGTAAAGGTGGTGTCTGTTTTGTGCCAAGCGTCGGCGAATCGTGTGTTTTCGGAAGTTATTGATTTTACGAGAAAAGAACACGGCTGTGTGTAAATGTGTGCGATGTGGCTGTCGTAGTGGGAACACCAGCTAGGAAAAACAAGACACTTCTTAAATATCAACATTATGGTTTTATAAATAAAATAAAGTGTATGTGTGTGCAGTTGTAAGGCCTGACTGCGTCAGGAAGCTGCCGCATTTGGATGCTGCGTGGGTGTGTTTGAACAGGGCAATGAGTTTTTTTTAAACATAGTTTTGGGGAGTACCAATTCAAAATTGTACGTGGCCTCGTAGTTTCATTCGCGGATTGCATAGTCATGTAATTTGTCGGATTGTTTTCTGCGTGATCAGGTAAGATAAGTCAATAACATGAGAAAGTAGCCTACTCATAAGGAGGAAGCACAGACTGTAAAATATATAAATCACGCTTTTCCACTATGCTTATATGATTGTTAGACTTTGACAGTTTCTGTGATTGTTTCAGAACAAATCCCACCCTCCGTTTAATTGAGTGATACCTGGGTTAAAATCGCTACTGATAAATGGAAAGTAACTATGCATATTAATTCTTTATTGTGTATATTATATGAGGGTAATGGACTTAGGAACAGTAGTTGTAGAAGTGCAAAATCGAAATATATGTATGCTTGTTTCTGAACATAACTCATGCAAAAGTGTTGGTGCTGTATAAATCGGTGTATAATCACACGTGAAAAAATATTCTGGGAATGAAGATGGCTTTGATCAAAAATTTTCGTGTGAACTCGTTTGTCCAGCAAAACACGCGTTATTTCACATAACAATTATAGTTTGCTTTAAATAATTAAGTTAACAGTTTTGTAACAATATCCCCACTGCAGAATACTGTCGCCTACGATGTAGAGTAGAGGGTGCTGCCATGTTTGACCCTGTTTGACCTAGTTGACCTGTCTTGTTAAGGGGTCCCCAAACTGCATACCGTTGTCATCCATCGAAACAAAAGAAACATTATAAAACAAGAATACATTGTTAATTGTTTTAGTCGTAGATCCGTTGGACGTTAAATTTTATGATCGCTAATACTCGGATATGGCATCCATCTTAGTTCGTTGACCTTACATTCCAGAGCAAATTTGTACGTATTTAATAAGTGAAGATTGCAGCCGAATTTGTTCGCTGACTTGTTACTGAATTCTGACTCCCTTTGTGGGTGTTTTACATCCTAATACAACAACAAAAGGAAATGTGGTTTATGTGACCTTTAGCGTGATATAAAAAAAATTAAATAAGCTACTTAGTTCTTGCCCCCAGCATGATTATGCACTGTTAACACAATGTTATAGCTGGCCAATTTAACTAGAGAGATGAAGTGACTAGGCTGCCATATCCAAATTTGAATCGTGCGTCAGTTATTTTGGAGCCAACATTGGAACTCGATGTGGTTTTAGATCTTATCTGTGAATTTAACGCATTTTGAACATTGTTTTATTTCGGTATAAATACTTGAGGAAAGTACGTTTGAATAAGTTAAATTTGGGTGTTTATTCTGCTTTCAAATACATTTATTTGTGCGTGTTTAGTGTCGAAAAATTATTATGAACTGGACGTGCATGTTTTTAAAATATAATGGGTGTACCAGTGATGCTTGCATCCAATTCTATTTAACCGTTTCACTTTTTCTTACATATACAAAGAAATTTATAAGCCAACTGTTTCGAGTAGAGTATACGTTCCTGGAAATCGGCGCGTTTGTTGAACGAACTTAATATTTTATGGGATTAGTGGGGATACAGGAAAACTGCCGTGGAAAGTCTATATAAACAATAAAATCATAAATATACTCGAAAGACGTATTATTTGTGAATATGCTGCCATATAATAAAATAAGCCTATTATAAGAAGTTTAAGTGTTAAGTAAAATATAAGCGGAAATTAACTTTGAAAATAGATGATTTTCGGAATGTCAGGAAGTAAGAAACCAAGTTCGTTATACAGATGATAAGATAGATAATCTTTAGCGTTTTAAACAGTAGTGGTATTTTTCGTATGCTACTTCAGTGTTTGGCAGACCGCTTAGAATATAATTTTTCGCGTTCGGAATGTAATTCTTTGCGTGCAATAAACAGTGTTGGAGGAGGATTTTTGGTACTAATAACCCCTAAAACTTGTATTTTCCTTAAAAGGTCTGTTCTTTATTGGACTACTTTCTCCATAATCTTAATATCGCGGAAGGTTTCTGAATACCCGTGTTAATACTGTGGTCAACCAGCTCAAATCGGGAGGTTCTCGTATGTAATATGTTCTGAATTACTGTAAACTGTGGTAAATGCCCGGAACTACAGTTTTCTTCATTGAAACTAATATCTGTACCATGTTAGGGTCTGTCGCTAAGAGAAGAGCTTGTTGAAACAAATGTTAAGTGCTAATACAGATCTCGCATTTGATATAGGCCGTTTTCCGTGTAAAATAAATAGGCTGAAGACGTATAATTTATTGTATTTGAACTAGAATCAAACTTATTTAATACAAACCACTTTTTGAGTGTTTGGAATACGCTGTTTTCGTTTTACTGAACTTAATGTAATGAAACTACGCGTTTGGAAAGTTGACACACCTTTTTTATTTACTGACCACAGAATTTTCGCTGCAACGAAAAACATGCAAGTCCGTGTTGTTACGTATTTTGGCGAATCTCGTGGGAGAATCAGAAGCGGGATTTAGAGAGGGTTTGGAGGAGTGTGGCTGCGATGGGGTTGAACGAGATCAGTGATACCCTCAGCACAAAATAACGCGACAACTGAACATTTTACAACGCAGCGTACTTTAAAATAAAACTAATAATGGAGTCTGTTCCGGGATTCGAGCCTATGACCTTTGTAATGCAGATGTGGTTATTGATACAACACGTCAATTATATTCAGTATAATGCAGTTGTCTTGTTGGATGTGTCCTTATCATCTACTATTAAAAGTACCGTGAGTGTCTATTGATGGACCATCTAGTCACCACTGCTCAAGGGCGACTATGTATCCTACTAAAAATTCAAGGCACTCGAAGCCTGTACAGTAAAACCTGCTTGAAACTGAATAAGAACCTGTTCGACGAAGCCATTTGCAGTAAAGAGTATTGCAGTTCGAATGCGTGACATATTTAACCTGCAATCAAAATTATAAGTCCGAAATTTATGGCGCTTAGGCCTCTGGACATCGATGATGACTCTGATAATGGACACAGCTAATACCTCTGAAACGTCGGTGAACTTATACCACGTTACTCGGCGCTACAACCCAGAAGACAGTTTATACGCCTTCTTCATTGTCAGAAATAGAACTGAGTTTCTTTATTAATTTAAATAATAATTATTCGACTTGTAGAGTTGCCATCTGGGTGGGCGGAAACAGAATTTTTCGGCTATAAATGAACATCAAGGCTTAATATCAAAGAGCACCAAGAAAAGATGCTTATCCAAGAAGAAATTGGCGTGGTGTTTCTAAACGAATGTGGAAGAGTGCCACACATATGAAAGACCAGAGTCGTTGTTGGGCCCGACCTTACCTGGGCTGTTTCTTATTTTTTAAGCAGGTTTAAAGTGGTAACAATGTTGACTTTGTGTGGAAGCCTGCTTTTCTGTACCTGTAAAAACTACCCTCAGTGGTGAACTGCTTGGGGTTCTTCTGTCACCAAAGTAGTGGAATGTGGCAGTCATAAAAATGTTAAAAAGCCTAAATTGAGCAATTCGACTCTTCACTGACTCTACCCGCGTGAGGTACAAGAGCATGAGGTCATTCGTGTTGAACATTGATTGTCATGGAAACGTATGCCTTCATGTTAGACATACTGACACAGAAATGTTGTTCGTGACTCGTCACGAGACTCTTATAACGAAATGATACGCGACATATTGTCTCTTATTCTCGTGTCTTAAGCACCAAAACTTTGTACCATGACGTGGGGCTAAGTAGAGGTAAAGCTTAGTAGGTTCTTGCGTTCGGTTGTACGTGGAGGTTAGTGGCCAGTCAGAGGCGTGGAATTTTTTGACAGGCTGAGCGACTGGCAGATTCTAAGATAAGGATACTTCTACACGGAGTTAGGTAGTTGGGCCTTTAAGCCTGTGCTTGAATGACTTTTCTGTGTTGTTATAATGCACTTTAACTTTTAAAAGTTTACAGCGAATATAATCGATCAGGAACGTAACTTCCACCTGCAACATTTAGTTATCTCTGCGAGGAAAATAGAATGCTTTCATTTTCGTATTACCGCACTTTGAATTTATTTATTTATTTAACGATTCTGTCAGCATCGTGGATTATAAAGTAAAGTAAAACTGTCCCCATATACGCCTTACAGGCGCTTGGGGGGGGGGGGAAGTGGAGGTGTAGCTTCTACTTATTCTTAACCTCGGCTCTGGATGGGGGTGAGTTGTTAGCGTCACGCCCCGGCCGCGTTTTACCCCCGGGAAAGGACCCCAATACACATTGGACAGGACGCAGAGGCTAGAGAAAATAATCTTATGCCCCTGTCGGGGATCTAATCCCTGTCATCCAGTCCGTAGTCAATCACTATACCGACTGAGCTACCCGGCTCTTTCCCTACAGCTTCGAATAATAGGGAAATAATGATTGGCAGAGGATGTAGAAGGAAGTGGTAATGACGTGATTTTAATGCGGATCTTCTATGCTGGCATTTGTCTGCTGGGACTGAGAGAAACCACGAAGATCCTGTGAGACACAGTTGTCCCCCCGGGCCGAGGGCGAAGCAGGTATGCCAACTACTTGACTGTGGAGTTTGATGCCTTCCATGTATGCCCCAGCGTAGAATGCAGCCTGTAGTCAAAGAGTGAATCGATCAAACAAATAATTCAGTTGATTAAAATTGTAATTGGTTCACGACACTAACAGCGGTCCAGAGCGAATAAATTTATGCACGTTATAAGCTGCTGATAGGCCGACATTTATAAATACCGAACGTGCATGACACTTTTTCGAGCACTGCCCGATTTCGAATGGACTTGCAGCAACAAATTGTTTGTAGAAACCATCATTGTGATGATTAAACAGTTTGAAGTAATTGAATACCACAATTAATTGCCTCGCAGACAGCGTTCAGTTGTTTACGGCGTTCGGTCTCGTAGCAACGTAATGTGGCTATTGTTTAGTCGTTTTATTTCCTTAGTGGGAGCGATGATTCTTGTGCTGGAGCGTAGCCAGGCAACACAAAACGGCGCTTCAGAGCACGCTAATACACGAGAGACAGCACCATTAATCAAAGGAACGTGTCCCATGCCTTGGAGTTATATTGTATTAACTCAATATTTTCTAACAAATGCGCCCGATATTTATTTCGGTGTGCTCGGTTCGAGTCTTATTCGGAAATTTTCACAGTTTCTCAGGCCCTCATGAGAAGCTAAGAGTAACTTATCCGGAAAAGAATCCCGCCTTTTTTGGACACGAAAGCTCATTACCGTGTTTGGAAAAAGTTTGGTTATTGGGATAAATTCAGTCCACATCTCACATCCTTTAAAGGTTAATTTTAATATTATCCTTCTATCTGTGTCTAGGTCTGGCAAGTGGTTTCTTCCCTTAAGAGCTTTTGTTATCAAAACCATACTCTGTCTATGTCATGGTATTTTTTTTCATTGCCTTTATAATATTAAATGTGAGCCGGGATACAGTGACTAGATACGGGCTGGACGACCGGGGTTCGATCCCCGACGGGGGCAGAGGCTTTTTTCCTCTAGCCTCTGCGTCCAGACCGGCTTTGAGGCCCACCCAGCCTCTTGTCCAATGGGTACCGAGTGATGCTGACCACTCACCCCATCTAGTGCCTTCTCTCCCCCCAAGCGACCTACATGGCGAGTAGCGAGACTGAAAAGAGAAGTAGTTCAGTATTTTATTTTTAATCTGCGGTGTATTTAACGATATTGTCGGCTGCTGAGGTTGTACAGAGGATGAGAGGATAATTAATGAATTGGAAGGGACGTGGAAGCGGTTGTGGCCTATTTTAAGGTATTATCCCGGAATTTACCAGTAGGGACTGAGGAAAGTTATGAACCTTAGTGGATACTCGGTCTCCGGACCGAGATTGGAACCCGGGACCTCCAGAATACGAAGCAGGACTGAAAATTTAGTATATTCAAAAGATGAAGACGAAAGAGAAAGCGGATAAAGGGAATAATTAAGAGAGAAAGAGGAAAGGCAATAAGAGTGGGAGGGATAAGAAAAGTGATAAAACGGAAGAAGAAGTTCGTCTCAGTGACGCAAACGAGATCTGTTGATTTCGGTGTGAGCCCCGTGATGTAGTGACTTCGTGTGCTTCCAAGTGCGTCGAGAATGTGATTGCAGGCCGGCTATGGGCGGGGTAAGCTTGCGTACTGCGCTCCATCCGTCACGTTGCCTGGTAACCGGCGCCCCCTCTCAGCGTTTCTCTCGTAAGAAGTCCGTTGTTGGCTGGCAGAAGGCGGGAACCTTCATTGTGCAACGCCATGACATTGAAAAATAAGTGGTTCTTCAAGTGTCATTGTTTCTGATGTAGTTTTTGAAGTGGGATATTGATTAATATCTGGAACGAGAGATTCTTTTATGAGATCAATTTAAGTGTCTCATATTGTAGCCGATCCTACAGTCATTGAGTGGATTCTGGTCAGTGAATTTTCTGGAAAGACGATTATAGATTCTCTTGGAGCGGAAACAAAGTCGAGATTCGGCGAGTGATTGGCGCTGTCCAGTTCTGAATCGGTATTCTCACTTCCTACATGAAAAAAGTCTAGCCACCAGTTTTGTATGACTGACAAAACGTGGTTTCTTACAACAAAGGAAGAAAAATATCCTGAAGATGGTTGCGCCGTGTAGTCTGGTAGAAGTTTACCTCTGAAACGTCAGTAAAATTGTGAGAGATTTGTAAGTTCTTTACGAGTAAAATTTCACCCGCAATTAAATGACGAAGTTTGAGATGGACGGGGCATGCAGCATGCATAGGAGAGATTAGAAATGTAGGCAGATTTTTAATTGGCAAACCTGCAGGGAAGAAACTACTACGAGGCTGGTGGTAGGTGGGAGGATACTATTAAAATGTGGGGTTATGAAATGGATTTATCGGAGTACGAGGACCAGTGAAGGCTCTTGCGGATATTAATAATAAACTTTCGGATTAAAAATAGTTATTTTTTTATCAGCCGAGAAACTTCTTACGGACTTTGCTTCGTCTATTTAGGAATCGTATTTTTCGATCTTGTTGCCCCGTAGATGTGCAGCGTTCAATACGAAGACACACTGCTACAGGCATTTGTTAATCTACTTAGTACGCGAGAGTTATGAGATGTGAAGGAGTGGTAAGGATTTCCGAACTTCCAAAGTTGGCAGCAGTGCGATCGTCTCGTCGGCACGCACGACAGAAAGGGATCGTGCACAGTGATGGCCGATTAGAATATCGCGTGATCACCGGTTTGGAGCGCTTAAATATAAGCAGGCTTAATAAGAAATTCAAAATACAACTTCCCTTTTAGCAATGTCAAATATCCAACTACAAAGCGTATTAATCCCATGAATATTATATGTAGTGGAATAGTCGAACAGGGAATTGATTTTATTAGTCGTTGTCTGGTTTATTTGAGTGGTAACACACGTTCGACGGTTTAAAACAATGAAAGAAGGAGGTCTGAGGTTTTCACCGCGATATTTCCTCGCAACATCTCCCCCGTTATAAGATTTCATTCCAAACTCTCATAGAGAAGTCTTCCGAAATTTAGAAACATTTTCTGTTGTGTTACATGTGTCTTGTGGAACGTTACCAACATTTCAAGGACGCTACGTTCTACAAAAACAACATTACGCGGCGATACAGCGCAGAAGACCACAGTCGATATTTTTACTGTCGTGGAAACCTCAGAGCTCTCTAGGGAAGTGTGTGAACGTCACAGTATTCGAAGCCTTTGTGGTGCTTATAATTACCCCTTTTTTCTCTCCTTGCAGTTAGAACCACATCCATGTGTTGAGGCGTCGGTGGACGTGCAGTGTGTGAGTGTGGGGTTGGGTCATCCCTTCCCATCGCTCGTCTAGAGGACAGGTCAGTGTAGAGACCGCAGAACATGGAGGACCTAGCGCTAGTCCTCCTTGTGGCCGTGGTAACGTTGTTGAATCCCGAAGGAATGTCGGCAGGAGGTCTTGCCATCAGACGGAGTATTGCCGTCATACCACATGACATATATCCCGGATACAGCATCAAGAAGTTCGAAGGAAGCCAACAGCTGATGAACTACCGTCTGCTGGAGACCGGCTTCTCTGAATTCTTCACTGTGTTAGAGGACGGTCTGGTGATGACCACATCCGATCTGAGCCCGCTGGTGAATAGACCTGTTAATTTGGTCGTTCTGGAGGAAACCCCGAATAGTACAGCCACACACACGTTGCAGCTTTACGTTCTGGACCGAAGGGACATGCTCGCGTTTCAGAAGGATCTGTACGAAGGCGGAGAGGTGCCCGAGAACTCGCCCGCTGGTACCACGGTCGAGGGTATCCCTCGCCTTGAAGCCAGCGGGGGTGGCGTCGGAGGACTTCCAGTCAGATACGCCATCGTGGCCGGAAACGAGGACGGCTCCTTTGCGTTGCAGGAGCGTGTAAACGGAGACAACGAGACGCTGAGCGGTACTTCCAAAATGGGCTTGGATGGGGTTCGTCTCGTGACAGCGCGTCCTCTGGACAGGGAAACCACGTCTAGCTATACCTTGACCGTGCAGGCGGCAGACGGCCGTGGCATCGACAAAGCTGTCACCAAAGTCAAAGTGACAATATTGGACGAAAATGACAACAGTCCCGTGTTTTCTAAGCACGTTTATCGTTTCAACTTGGGAGACTGTAAGAGTGGCTTGGAAGACAATGGTACGGTGACGAACACGTGGAAGCGCTTGGCGGCGATAGGGACAGTTTCGGCGACGGATGCGGACGGGGATCGGGTTGCATACCGTCTTGCCGTTCCAAGTAACTTAGTGGTGATAGTTCCCCAGACAGGTGACTTGCTTCTGGCTGGGGACCCTCCGAGTGCTCTAGGAGAAGATGTTGAGTATGAAATCACGGTAGATGCTCACGACTTGAGAATACCCAGTCGTTCGTCCGAGGTTCCTGCTCAAGTGTGGCTGCAGTTCAGTTCGCTGGCTCAAGACGACGGGCACCTGCAGAACTTGGACAAGGACCCACCGCAGGCGCACCGGATCTCAAAGCGCCGCGTAACTCGCGCAGTGAGACCCACCAAGAAGATAGAGTTCACAGAGGCGGACGGCGAGACCGAGGGCCGCGTCGTTTTCCAGCTGGAGAAAGAGACGGAGCGAGAGACTTTCAAGATTCGAGACGAGAACCCTTGGGTTACTGTGGAACCAAACGGCGCCGTGCGCGTTAAGAAGAAGTGGGACTACGAGGAGCTCGGCCCTGAGAAGACCATCGATTTCTGGGTCAGCATCACCAACGCTGGACTTGGAACTGGAGGTGAGTACCATGAATCTTTTTAAAATCACTTTACTTTCTGCTTAAAAGTGCAAGGCGTAAGCTTAAAATTCGGTTTCTTACTTTGTTACAAAGGATCATCGGTTATTTATGCTCGGGAAAATAGCTGTTTGCTCTCAGAAATTAACCAACCAAGTAGGCAACTAATTCTTTGACCCCGTAGGCACAATTCGGGGACCCCGGTTGAGACGCGCTGCAATCAACACACCTTGACTGATGACGTTGTCCTGTAACGCGGTGTCGTTTCGTAATAAACTACGTTTTCCGCGATCTTCGTGCGTGTTAAGATCGAACTTCGTTATGGAACCCGAAGGTCCATGACCGTGTACTGCACCGGACTCTACGCCGAGCCAGCTGCATCCAGTTAGCTCCGTCGATTCCAGTCAGACGTTATCCTCCCACCTACGCCGAGGTCTTCCCAGCGGCCTCCTCCCGTCAGACCTCCCAACCAATACCTTGTATTTATTCTGCTTATTCAAATTTAAGAGAACGTTTAGAGGGGGGAAGGTCAACACCGCCCCCACTCTGCTTCACTCTTATCACCGTAACAAGCAATGAGAGAAAGCGAGCGATTATGTTATTGGTTGCTAGTGATTGTGAGGGGCGGCTGCAGAAGACCTTTTGGGTGGGGGGGGAGGTGAGAATGTTATCTAAAACGCGGGCCTTGTCACTAGGGCATGGCGCGTTCTCAGGTTGCGGATGGAGAAGGCGGCCTTTGGATATGGAGGGTAGCTGTGAATATATTGAATGAGCAGTCGCGGACAGCCGACATCTGGGGTCGTTCTCCTGCTTGGGGATTGGGCGTGGGGCTAATAACTCGCCGAAAAAGTAAGAAGAAGTTACGAAATGTGGAACACCGTGAATTTAAGACTGTAGCTTACATAACGAAAGACGTTTTTATGGGCTGGACATTTAGGCTGCCTCAGATGTGGTAGACAAAAAGTTAATAGAGGATTTTTGGTGGGGAAACCTTTGGAGATAGGAAGGAACTGGGGGATAATATTAAAATGGATCTTAATTAAACAGGTTGTAAGAGTCGGTACGTCGGTGCTTTTTGTTGAGGCCAAGACTCCTTTTAGCACTTTTTTTTAATGATAATGTTGTTATACATTGGCCGTTATATATTCTTCCCGAAGATGACAACTGCATTGTTTGCCGAAACGTACAATTTTAAAAAATCACTCGTTTAAGACCACAGTTAAAATTTCTGTTTTGTATTGAACACTTTCGTCCCTTCGTGTTATTTACGACATGGCCTTTGAACTGTGCAGGCAGGAGGAAGTGGTCTTGTGGTCGCGTGTCTGACGGATGTTCCGCCCAACTTTTTCACTTCGTCCTCTGACCCGGACTGAGCGTGGGAAAACATAACATGTTGCCTCGCGTCTTGTATAGTTTTCTCGGGTAACCAACCCCCTCTCCCCTCAAGGCTGCAATGAGCAGAATGTCTTTTCCGAAGACCCAGACACGCGCACACGCTTAATTTTAGCACGTAATGTGAAGACAGCTTTCATGCTCGCTGTATTAGCCGCCTTATCAGAACACGTCAGACTTAGAAGCGACTTCATAATTGCCAGTGGCAGGCCCGATTCAAGCACAACATTCGAATAAGATTTATCTCTTATCTCGGGCATGGTAAAGACCATTTCAATCATCATAACTACCAACTGTCCGGGTTTAAAAGCCGTTGCAAAACCACATTTCCTGAACCAGTTCTATCCCTCTCCCATAACCGATATCCCTCGAATGCGTCTTAATCCATCTTCATCTTTCTTCATATTCAAAGTGACTCCATTCTAAGGGACTTCGCCACCAAAATCGCACACCCATTACATTGTATCCCCCTGTCATAGTCACGCTCATAGCTCATTTACCTCTCCTAGAGTTCCTCGTCTTGTGATTGGCCCGCACAAAATTCCATTCCCGATTGAGGTAATACAAGCCGACCGTTTCCATTTTGTGTCGAAATTCGTATTTATAATAACGCGCTCAACCTTGAAGTGGAATAAGAAGTTTCGGTCTGAGTTAAAAAGACTTGTGGATCTCTTGGATATTTTCTTTGTCACCAAATTCTTTCTGTTCTTGGTATAGATTTAATATCGGTTGACCTTCTTTCCGGTGAAGGCAGAAGGAAAGTGAAGTTGATTATTCACCTGTAACTAATGTCCAAGTCTAGATTGCGTACAGCTTTTCTTTACGAAGGGAAGCAACTGTATTACAGTGGTATTATTTGTATTTAGCTAGTCTTAGAATTCTTAATCCTTATGAAACTTTTACACAGTTCGTCTCAGCCCTTGGAATCCCATAGTTTGGTGTTCACAGCGATCAACGTCGTGTTTTAGCCCACGTTCTGGCTTGCTACGTTCAATAACGGAGTCTGGAGTGAAGAAGGGAAACTTTGGGCGTGACGAATTACTTAACCGACAAGTGTCTTACTACGTTTGGTTCGATGCCTTACCCTATTTGGGCTCTTGATCGTCTAGACACACAGTTCTGGTTTTACGGTGCATAGATTCATGTAGATACTTTAAGCAGGTAACCTAGGCGAATAGAATATCCTTTTACCCTGCAGAAAGGATAATTAAATAGTATCGCAGTTGCTGAAGAAAATTGATTTCTGTTCTTTTATTGTTGTGCACATAATAAACTAAATTATAATGCAGCTTCTAGAAGTGAAAATATTTACGTCGTATATATAATATAGCATAATGAAAGATGAAATACATATTTGTTTATTTGTTTATATTTGTTTAAATCTTGTCAGTCTAATCACAATAAAATTCCTATCAAATATTAAAATATTACCATAATTAACATTTAAATATTTAAAATATATTAAATGATGTTCTCTATCGAAATGTTCGATTTACATGAGATCATCACTTTTTACACGACATGTTTCAGTTCTAAAAGTTCCATCTTCAGGTGTATAAAATTATATAAACTTAAACATAATTTCTTAAATGCAACTTTTAGTCAGATGTTTATCAGATTTCAAATGATGTTTTCTTCCAGATTTTATTGTATTTTTAATATCGTATTCGAAGTTGTTCTGGATATGTACGTCGTGCTTAACATGATTTTTTGTGTGGGTGAACGTTTTGTTGTTGTTTTTGTATCATCCTGTAAAGTAAATAATATAAAGACTAAATGAATATTAATAAATTAGAAATAGAAAATAAAATAATATATTTGATTTAATTTTGAAACATACCAGAAATGAAGTAGTGGAGGAGTTATCATCTGATGAAATACATGTAAATAGATACGTACTCAGAACATGCAAATTTTTACGATTAGACATCGCAACCCGTAAGGACTGTTTCACCCCCCCCCCCCCAAATAAAATTATTTTTAGGTGTTTACGACAGATTTGCGCTCAAAGGTCATGACCCGTAAAATTGGTGGCGGTGAACGTGTTAACACTGTAACTCATCCTTCGGACGTTCGCGTATGTAAATAAGGATAGAAATAATTTATACGTATTCGATTACGGGATAACATAAAAGTTGCCCGCCGTCATATCCCTTAACTAAACAGTGCAATTGTTAACTGCAGGGAGCTACCCCAAATCGATATTATATAATTAGGCCCTGAACACCGCAAATAGGCTTATAGCGCATAGTCCGTTGTGGGACTGCGAATTTGCCTGGTTTTAGGAAATAAACTTTTCGAATCTCAGAACAACAGTCAACTGTTCGGTCTCTTATCCTCAACTGTAATATTTTTCGTGAGCAATTAATTAACACACCATCTAGCTAACGAATTAAGTATTTGAGTGTTTAAGGAATGTAACCAACAGACTCCATTATACAGGGTTTTTCTTGAACACTGGACCAAGAAACTTTGTCTTGTGTCTTGTCACCATTGACAGAAGCCATTTTAATCAGATTAAGACATTTACAACTTATTTGACATCAGTTTTAATAGTACTGCTGATCTGTCCAAATAATCTGTTCTCGTTAAACTTTCCAAGAAAAACTGTCGTACGCGTATGTGCTACATGTCCAGCCCATCCTCTTGAATTATCCGCCCCAACAATAATAGTCTCGTAACTTATAGGCCTACAAATTATGGAGCTGATTTCTGTCAGCCTGCTAAAGTGTATTCGTTTATTTGTTGGTGGAGTATTTTATGACTTTGTCGATTTCCGAATGTGTAAGGCCCTAGAAACTCTGCCGGGGGGGGGGGGGGGGGAGTGATTGCTTGAGTGATAGAAATTTGTTCCATTTTGTATTCCACTGAACATAACAGATAACAGAGTGATCTGTTCATCCATATCTCGCGTAGAATGTATTCCCACAGAGACAAATAATAATTAACCCGTTTTGTTTTTACTCTTGCTATATTCCGTTTTGATTAGTCTACAGACAAACCACCGTTTTTATTTAATTGATGCACTATCAGTTTTATCCCGCCCGTCTGCTGATGAGAACGCTGTGCAAACACGGGGCTTGATCAAATCTGATATGGTTTGATTCATCTGAGTTTCGTTTTATTGAAGTTGTGCTTAATTGTTTTCTCGTTGACACAGAAATTCCGGAAGTTATGTGTGTATTTGCTTTTAACGCGTCAGTCTATGTAGGCCAGGTTTCATTGTTACTGGTTGTCTACTATAAAAATTCGTGATTTGTCGTCTATCAAAAAATGACGTCATCAAACAATGTTACGTTATATTTGTTTACTCGGCATTGTTGTACCAACACAACAATGCCGAATAAACAAATCACTTGACAAATGACTTGAGTAATGGTTTAGTTTCTTACTCAAGATTTTAAAACGCAACGAACCCCCCCCCCCCCCCCGAAGGGGGGTTGGTCAAGTGTTTTAACCCCCCCCCCATTCGGGGGGTTGGTTGGTTTAGTTTCTTACCAAAGATTTTAAAACGCAACCAACCCCCCGAGGAGCTCCGAAAGGAGCGCTCTGCTGTAGTCTGTTTAAATATGTTGATTCTGTAATGTTTATCGGCGTTAGGTATTATTTTATTGCGGGTGAAGGAAAAGGAGCGTGAAGCTAAACCACTCACCTACATATAAGAATGCGTGGAACTATACCCCCATTCCCCATACGTATCGACGGAACCAAGAATCAGTTTACTACGTGTTTTGTTACGCTGAAGTTTTACTCGGTAAAGAAACTGACCAGCGCGTTAGACGCATGCAGACTATGGTAGGTGATTCAGTGTTTTTGTTAGTGCTGGCGTCATCTCCAGAAACCATTTGGCCCTGGAAAGGATACAGATGGACCCAGTGGTCAGTTCACGTGCGTGGGTCAGCGTACTTCAGAGATGAGTGGTTTGGACTCTTGGCTAGACGTAATGTTCTGTCACAGTCAGGCAGGGTCCTTTGGTGATGGTGAATTTCGTCGTATTTGTAAATCATCGCCGTCTATACAAAGGCAGCGAAGAAATGAGAAATATTAATAGCGTAGTGAAGGTGTGATCTTCAATTAATTTATTTATTTATCGTACTGTCTCAACAGCTGCAGGGGCCACTGACAGAATATAAAATAAATGCAAAGAACGGAATACAATAAAAAAAGGAACAGGCGAAAAGTAAACACTCAAAGGTGTAATCAGTCTAAACCCTTTCTCGTATCGAGGCAGTGTCCTGAAAGGAGATAATGTTTTTATATAAATATCGGATGCAGCAATGGCGAATGTAGCTAAAGGACAGTGACTTAGCTTAGTACAAACCCTGAGGAAGAAAATTCTTTTATTTGACAGGAATACCAACAGTGAACATCTGTTCATCGTCAAGTTTTATTCGACATGTGTTATGTTTTATCTTCATATGTCAGCATTCTTACAGGGCAAGGATTTATATGTCGATGCATATTTATGGCATGTTTAGTTTCGTACTAGCTCTTCGTGAGGGGAAATTTTGTGGTGTGCCATCATGTGCCTTTAACGAATCAGGGTGTGCCGCGGGCGTTAAAGGTTTGCGGGACATTGAAGTAAGAAGTATTCGCTCCGTTTCTTCAAACTTTGTGTCAGAAATAAGAATTTACAGTGCGTCTTTATGATTCAAATGACATAACCTCCGTATAGCAACTTGCAGTAGAGAATTTTATGTGTAGTAGGTTACGTGTGATATTTCAGGTTCTCACGGCGACGAGAATGAGGTGATAGTTTTCTGGGCTATTGGTCAGTGTATATTGATAGACGTTTCCGGATGTTAAGAGGTAATTGTTTCCTCCGTTAACAGGGGGCCCAGATGACAGGGGTAGCAAGCACCTCTGAAACGTTCGTAAACTGCTACCAACTACACGGATCTATACCCTAGAACAGTGGTATTCAACCTATTTTGTTCGCGTACCCCCCATATATAGTTTTTCTTCAACTTTGTATCCCCAAAGTTGTTGGTGTATAATTCAAGTTATAGTATATAATCTATATGTAAAATAAATTAAATAAATTACATTACTGATTATTCAGTGTTTATCATAAATAATATATATATTTTTAAATTTCACGTATCCCCTAAGATGTCTTCGCGTACCCCCGGGGGTACGCGTACCCCAGGTTGAATATCTGTGACCTAGAAGACAGTCATTTGAATTGTTATAGAAACTATTTATTTTTCGTTCCCCCCTTCCCCTGACCTAAAAAAATATGTTCTTTTAATTTCGTTTGAGTTACATGCAGCAAAGGTGTGCCTGTGTGCTTTGTGTTGTGTGAAGTGTTCTGCCAGGCTTTGGGTCCGCGGTTAGCATTGCGCCATCTTCTTGCCGTACTGCCTAGGACGGATTTGGGCTGACTCAGCCTCTTGGTCCAGGACGGTTGGCTCATTCTTCAGGAACTACGGCCTGCGTTTAAGAACGCGTTCATCATGTCATGTGTTTCTTTGCAGAAAGCACGTACGGAACAGCGCACGTGTGTGCCATGTGTTTGTCGTGCGTTGCTTTATTATGGACTGTTCGTGCGACATCGGATGTCTGTTCGATTTTGTGTAAATATGTTGAGGTAATGCAGACATATACAAAATGTGACATGATATTTCTATGAGGAAGTTCTCTGTTCCCCCAACCCATAATCTAAAACAAGCTGGTATTTGTGTTTGCTGTTCGTAACGACTTTTGGTGGAGTGTTGTCTTTCTGAATTTGTCTGCAATCCTCACTTCCAAGTAATTATTTGCCTAGTGTTTTGTTAAGAAATAACATTTAAAAAATATAAGTAACTAGTATACTAAGTATACTTCGTATCTGTTACTTCCGTTCCTTTATGTATTTATGTGAAAGCTGACTTAATTTAAGCTGCAGTTGAATGTTATGTTTGAAATCCATTTCTGACGAAAACAAAACGGGGAAGCTACTACATGTACCATGCCACTTCAAGGTAGATTGATGTACGAAGGTCGGTTTCTTTGTTTCAACTTCCGTGCTCTAATTAAAACTCTTAAGCCTTTTAAGCAACGTGACGCATGATTCCATCTCGCTTTGTAGATTACGTGTTTCACGAAGTGTGTAGTCAAAGAGGTTGCACACGAGTAGTGCTGGCGGCCTGTGTCCAGTGTCACAGCGTGCATGGTGGTTTTCATAGCCTAGGATGAACAAAATACGGCTCGCGAAATAATTCAATCTACCCGCGGCGTAGTAATAACTGTATTATTGATGATAATGGCTTCTTAATATGTATTTGCTTTGCTCGTTCTGAGTTCGAATCTAATGAAACTTTATTGTAGTGCCTTTGGCACACGCGTGTGGCTGTCTGGCGGACGAAACTGAAGCCTCAACCTCTGCGCAGCCTTTGAAATCTGTAGCGTTCGCTCGACGTGGCGGAAACTCTACACCTTAGCGCTCTAATCTGAGAGCCCCCTGTCGGCACGTGTGTGTTGGCTTCTCGGTCCTTTTTGTGCTTTCGCCGTCGACATATGTGCAGGCCCATGTGAACGAGTTTCTAAAGATGTGAAGACTTAATTAAATTGTATCTGTTATTTTGCATGGGTATGTGAGAGTATTTGCAATGAGACGCACTGATGATGGACTGGAATTGTAAATGAGCTCGTGGCATATTTTAAGGCACTGTATGAGCATTTGTTTGGAAAGACGATTATGACTAACCTTAAAGAGAGTAGGGGGTGCACAATCTGAGAATCCCCCCCCCCCCCCCAATACGAGGACGTATTATTAGCCACAGTCTTTTGACGAGATGGTCGCCGGACGACAGATGTTACAAAGTTTTTAGCTTGAGATGCAAATTACGGTATTTGTCTGATGTAGTTGCTGACTTAGAGACGACAGAAGTTTTGCTAACCATCATTCCAAACCAATTAACTCTGCCTTGAAAAAGAACGACAGTTTAGATTGAATTTTCGAAGGAAATTAATTCTTGGTGACGATTGGTGGGGCTTTAAATCAATTTATACCATTTACATTTCGCTGAACGGGTAGGATAAGTTTATGTTAGAGAACATTCTCTTCTAGGTTGAGCATTGTCCTGCCTTATTTGTTTGAGACATTATTCTATTACATGGACGGCTTTTAAGGACCAAGTGTTACGCAGTTCAGTTCGACATATTGGCTCACAGTCCTAAATGTAAGGCCAGAACGTAGGTACGTTATTTGCTGAAGTCAAGTCACTTCATATTCCTGTGTTATTGTTAACGAAAATGCAGCGCCGATGTCATCAAATTGTATTGTCGATTATCTAGTTCTGAATTGCGTTCCGACCGAACTCTCTGAAATGAAGTATCACCGTGAATTGTAAATGAATGTTCACAGTGGACCATTTCCACCGAATTTGGTCTCTTTTTGTTTTACTTTCACCGTTTAACTTTCCCGTCTTTATTCGTCTTCACGAATCGTAATCACATGTTCAGAGGTCAATTATAACATTACAAATGAACTTTCGTTTCCAGTGCATACTCGGACAGTTGAAGTTGTTTGATGGGATAGCAAAATTATTAAGGACAATTTTAGTTTACCCCAAAATTGATTGGCAACACTGAAATAATGGCGGATATAAACAATATGAACATTTCATCATTTGTACGTAGATGTCTTCCATTGTCTTCTGAGTTGTGACGAGTTGCTCAGTCCAATAAGACGAAGACAGCTAATGTACGCGACAGTTAAATTAAAGACGCATGTTGAAATTCTAGCAGAATTAAACATTTCGTGCTTTTTCTGTTTTAATGCAAACTTTATTGTTAATACTTTATAACACTGGAAGTAAAAAGAACAGAACAAATAAATGAATAACGATATCACGAACATCATAGCAGCGTAATAAAACGAAGATGTGGAACATCTGTGTACTGACGACTAATGTTTTCAACTCAGGAATATGGGCATACACATTCACACAGCATCACATGCCAACCAAGCCAGCTACGTCACTGCTATTTACTTAACTCTCGTGTTCAGTGTTTGTGATCTGATTGATTTATGTGGTTAGATGATATGAACCAGAGGAAGATTTACGAATGAGTAATGAAAGGACGGCGGACGAATTTTGATGCGGCGCGCTCCGGGCGGCAGTCTATTGAAACATGTTGATGTTAAGGAGCGTATCCAGCACAACAGAAGAATCAAGAATCAGTGTTGATCAAAATTTCGTCTGGAATGTGCGTTGCTCATGAAAACAAGCGGTGAGATAAAGGTTAAGCTCGGGCCGAAAATATTTTATTTCATGGAATAAGGAGACTTGTGGACTATTGATCCAAATGCATCGAGAAGCAGGTCCGCTGCGTAAAGTAAATAAGATGTGTACAATACTGAGTGACTGTTTTGTATAAACCTATAGGTTAGGTTAGGTTGGGTTAAGTTACGTTAGGTTAGGGTGCTTTGGGTTAAGTTACACTAGTTTAAGTCAGGTCAGATCAGTATGTGTTGGATTAGGTTAGGTTATATGCCACATAGAGGTTAGAATTCTCAAGGTCATATATTTTCACGCTTATTTCTTCCAAACCGTAAATACCTGGTTGACCCTACCCACGTCAAAACGAGGTCACGTCAAAATAGGCCGAATAGTTTCCCAGATACAGGTATTTAAAATTCTCAAGGTCATATATTTTCACGCTTATTTCTGCCAAACCGGAAATACCTGGTTGACCATACTCATATCAAAATGAGGTCACGTATAGGTCAATGTCATATGGAAGTCAGGACAAAATCGCACCAATAGTTTGCCAGATACAGGTCTTTAAAATTCTCAAGGTCATATATTTTCACGCTTATTCTGCCAAACCGTAAATACCTGGTTGGCCATACTTATGTCAAAATGACGTCACGTATATATCTAGGTCATATGGTCAAGGTCATATGAAAGTCACGACAAAGTCGGCCCGATAGTTTGCCAGATACATGTCTTTAAAATTCTCAAGGTCATATCTTTTCACGCTTAATTCTTCCAAACCGTAAACACCTGGTTGATCATACTCATGTCAAAATAAGGTCCCTTAGGGGTCAAGGTCATATGAAAGTCACGACAAAATCGGCCCAATAGTTTGCAAGATGCAGGTCTTTAAAATTATCAAGGTCATATATTTTCACACTTATTTCTTCCAAACCGTAAATACCTGGTTGACCATACTCATGTCAGAATGAGGTCACGTAATGGTCAAGGTCATATGGAAGTCACAACAAAATCGGCCCACTAGTTTCCCAGATACGAGTCTTTAAAATTCTCAAGGTCATATATTTTCACGCTTATTTATGCCACACCGTCAATAACTGGTTGACCATACTCATGTCAAAATGAGGTCACGTATAGGGGAAGGTCATATGGAAGTCAGAATAATATCGACCCAATAGTTCGCCAGATACAGGTCTTTAAAATTCTCAAGGTCATATCTTTTCACGCTTATTTCTGCCAAACCGTAAATACCTGGTTGACTATAACCATGTCAAAATGAGGTCATGGATAGGTCAAGGTCATGTCAAGATCACGACAAGGTCACGCAAACAGAATAAGAGGCCTCAAACTTTTTAAGGTCATTCGAAGTGTTATTTTCTCACGCATATACATATAGAACTGTATGAATCTGAGTTACATTGCACACATCATTTAGAGGTCATGGATATGTGAAGGTCATGTATAGGTCACAGTATATACTCAGTGCCTAAATTGTGTTGGGATAGATTACGTTAGGTTGGGTTAGATTAGATTAGGTCAGGTTGGGTTAGGTTAGGTTTGGTTAAGTGGCTTTTAAAAATTCTCAAGTTTATTTGAAGATAATTTCTTCGCGAGTGTTTGCCGTACAAGGCATTTAAAATTTGTAAGGTCATTTGAAGATTACTTTTTCTGAGGCTTGTTTCTTCCGAACTGAAAATATCTGAGTGACCATACTCACAGTGTGTTGATGTCACGTGGAGGTCAAGGTCCTGTTAAGATCACGACGATATCCACACAAACATTTGCCGTGTAGTGGGCTTTAAAAATTTGAAGGTTATTTCAAGTTCATTTTTTCCACACTCATATTTCCGCCGAACTGCAGGTATCTGAATGACGATTCTCATGTCTCGTTGAGGTCAATAATTTTTGAAGTTCATGCTAAGGACAGGACAATATCAGCGCAAGTGTTTGGGGGCTTTAAATTTTTCAAGGTATTTTGAAGTCCTTTTTTTCTGACGGTTTTTTCTGTGGAACTGTTTGTATCTAAATGACTATACTGATATCACGTTGAGGTCAAGAAGAGGTCAACCTCAGGTGAAGGTTACTACAAACGGATGGATGTAATCTCCCATTATGCGTTCATTTTTGTGAATTCCTGGAACAGTTTTGAGACATGTTGACTCTGGCACAATTGGCAGATCTTGTTTGCTGTTAGACCAATATTCGTGTTTGTGTCGCGTCAGCCAATTTGTTGACTGGGCTGAGGAATAATTGAATGAAGCCATGCTTACGAGGCACATCACCTTTTTAAGTACGGATTGCACAACCATATACATAAATTATTGCGGTAATAAGGAAGTGTGTCGACTGGCTATGCTAAATTTCCAGGGCTTAGTACTACGGTAGTTTGTTGTTTTCCACACCCACCTGGTGCCGAGGTTAAGAATGATTAGGAGAAGTAGCTTCTGTCCTTCCCACGCGTGGCATAGAGTGGGACAACTTTACTTTTACTGTTCTAATACGTGTTTATAAGGAGTTTGTTTCATCTCACTGAGCCCAGTACGAAAATTTTTTACACTCGTGATCTGAACTATGAATTCGATTACATTTTTCAAACTTTTGTGCTCAGCGCTTCGAATTTTGATATTTAGTTTCTGTTGACAGTTTTCTAGTGATTTTTTACCGTTGCAGATAGTATTTCAAAGATGTTTCAAATAGACGCTATTGTTCGTATATTAAATCGGTGGTTTATCTATTAACGGATTTAGAAACAGAGTCTGTATAGGATTGTAAGACAGATTTTTGTATCAAGATTTTGGGAAACGTGATTGATTAGTAGCCGCTTTTTAAAGACGCAGTATCTGCTACAAGTGCTGTTTACTCTCAGTAGGATAGGAAGATGGTTATACACTGCAATCTGGACGGCTGTTGGGAATGCACATCCATGGTCTGCTGAAACTCTTGTCTCCGGATTGACCAAACCAAAGCTGTCTTCTGGATCCACGGAGCCTCTCATCGGATGGCCACTGGTGTCTTTCGTCAGGGGTAAAACGGCCGAGGTTATGAGTACTCCCGTGGCTTTGGCTCAGTACCTCGCCCACGTTTTACAAAGTATCTTACTCCACGGAGCAGAATCTTTGAGAAGCGAGTAGTCGTTTGGTTAGTCAATAATTTTCTGCCTTCTATGATAACAGAAGTTTCAGAACCGTGTTTACAAGATCCCTTCAGTGGAATCTATCCTGAGCCAGTTGGATCCAGTCAGTCGATAACTTAACATATTTCTTTAAGAATCATTTTAATATTATCTCTCGTCTATGTTTGTCGTGTTTGTCTGCCAAGTGGTCTCATTTCTTTCTTTCAAAGTTTCCGACTGAAATTCGGTATGCATTTCCTGTCTATCCCATGCATTCTACATGACTGCCCACATGCCCATATTTTTTTTTATTTAATCTAGATTCCACAAGTTGGGGTTTGATAGGATTTTGACTGTATCCGTAATAACGTATAAAAATGACATATTGATTTACTGATCGTGTACCTGAGTGCGGAATGCAGAGTCATGAGCAATCATTTTGGAACTGGAACGCTTAAAGTATCGTCCGCTTTGTCTACTCTCAGGGGTGAGTATGGTGGCTGATGACTGCAGAGTGCCGGTAAATTGCTGTTAAGTCCTTGTGCTGGGCCACACGATAGCTCAGTATTGATATTCGGGCAGCTTCGCTCCATCCTAGGCTACTGCCCCGGTTGCCATAGTAACACACTGTTCAGAGAATACAATTCAGATGGGATTTGATTTGCCCGCTTCTCCCTCTCTGTTTTTTTCGTTGTACCATCTGAACAGGTCTCAGTGCTGTAAACTTAATGAGGATAATTATTTAAAGCACAGTGGGAACTATGTGTACCATCTTCTTTTAACAGTCGGAAAGTGGATTTGCGTTTATGGGTCTTTCAGATTGTTTCCTAATTGGTTTTTTTTAAAGCTGAAGTGTTTTCTTTTGTTTGAGGTACGAACTGAATTCTTAAATTGTATTATTTATTTTGTTAAGAATTAAGCAGCAGTTTATGAGTACGCATGAAACAATGGATGTGTAGTTATATGATCTTCATAGGTATGTCTCATTCCATGATACATATCTTCAGCAGTTGGAAGGTGTCATTAAAGAAGCAGTGTAGTTTTCCTTCATATACCCGCCGGGAGATCACCCTTGCAGCACCCAGAATGTTATCACGTGGACCAAATGTAACAATGGTGGTGACATCTGGTGCAATGTAGAGAAAGATACGAGTATCCGACTGGAGGATAAATTAACTTTCTGAGCTACCAGCTGAACCCTTACATTTCACCTCTTAAATATTCCGCATAACAATAATAAAGTTACACCCCTTATGTTCTGTCGAAACCGCAGTCATCTGCATCCTGGGATCAACGTCTGGCCGCCTTAGGGTTTTGCCCTTGGGTGGGATCATCTGTCCTGTCGTGTAAAATTATTGTATTATAAAGCTTCATTGTTGATTCATGCCCCTTCCTACTCATATACTAGTTGAACATTTACGCAGTGTTTTAGTGATACTGCAGTACGTTTCAATAACAATAGAAATTCTTGTGCTGTACAGCTATCTGAAAGAAAATTTTGATGAAGAGAATCGTAATCCACTAACAGAAGAATTGAAGCAAATATGGCGCCAAACCAAGTACAGACCTTCACAGGTCTTCTTATGTCTTCGACGTCCTCTTCTGGCATCATCCCAGAGAATGTCCAACCTGGCATCAGACATGTAGTAGGCAAATTCACGTTAAGAAATCGGCCCTAATAGACTTGTACCTGCCCAATAGTCTGCTAAGTTTTGGATGACAGTATTCCACTGCGTTGACGTTTTGGTATTTTGTATCGAACCAATTGTACACGTTTCTTGCATAATTATTTTGTGTGTATGTCTGTATAATAAGAAAGTGTCCGTTGGTTGCGTGGTGGTTATTTGCTGTTAAGGGATTTTGGCCCTTATGAGATAACATTTATGTTGTGTAGTGGCAGTGGCATTTGGTGGATTGCGAAAGTAATAGTTGTACTGTTGCTAATCTTCAGACTGCATTTTGAAGTAAACGTATGACGTCGTTGCTCCGAAACGCTTTAAGGATCTTTATAACAAATGAAGACAAGGCTTTGTGTTTTAAGGTCATTCGAGGTAAGTATTTTATTCTTAACAGTGAACATGATATCAATTTTGGCGAAATTATTAAGTGATTTTGGATCTTCTGGAATAATATATATGGTGTGTGTTATAACTATTGCCATCGTAATGTTGTTAAGGGATTTTGAACCTTATGGTATAATATTTTTGATTATATATTTGATGCTTTAGATTTGCCCCCGTCTAGAGGGACAGTTTATTAATACTTGCATTAAAATATATCTTTGTTAATGGACGTATACAATAGGCTTTAGTTTTCTCTGCGTCTTATTGGATGTTTTTATTCTTTTTCCGGTCAAGGTCTTTGCCATCGTTTCGCTGCTGTGGAAAGGGGGGGGGGGAGAGTTATTTGAGAGAAATTGCCATCTCGCTCTCTACGTAGCAGAATGTGCTGCTAAGTGACGTGAATCCAGTTCTCAGATTTGCCGTCTGATACAGAACGTTGTCTGTGCAGTACGTCCTTAATTTGGTTACATCTGGCTTTGGAGAAGTTAAACTTCTTTCGAATAAGTCGATCGTGTCATGAATTAAGTGCATACTTAGATGTGTAAACAAAATTGTCCCTGTGCTTAAACACGTCACGAAGAAGTATGCAGTAGTACCCCAGGAGGTAAATGACGAACGTCGTGTTCCGGTCTAAAGAAACTTCATTCCGGTCTGGACGTGGTGACAAGGAAGATTAATCCAGAGGTCGAACTCCGGTGTTCTTATCCGTGGCTTAATGGCTGAGCCACACTGGCGCACATAAAATAAAAGGTTATGCATGATTTATCGTGGGTCTCAGGTGATTTAGTGGTGGGTTACGTTTTATTCTACCGGAAAGGACAATTAGTCCTTTACATTTTCAGTGTCGAATTGAAGTTTATGTACTTGTACTTCTGAGAGAAAGAATATTGGAAATGTGTACTCTTCGGAGTTCACTGACATTCCAGAGGTGTTCTTCATGCCACATCACGCAGATCGTTGTTGCGTACGGTGAAACCAAATCTAACCTAACCTAACCTAACCTTCGGCCCCATTATCGCAAAAAATGTGACACCCAGACATAGGGACGGGCCCATAGGGTGTTCTTTGCTTACGTTGTAGCTTGAAGAACGCCTAAAGGAGCAGTTCTCTTTACCTGTTCAGTTTAGTTGACGTTCTGTGTGTGTACCTCTGGTCTTTCATTCAACGTAGGCACTGTAAAACGCAATGCGGGTAATCCAGGCTTGTTAGGTAAATGGCTTAATTTGTTCAGAGCTTATTATAACGTCACGCACTAAATAATACAATTGTAATCCTGTACAAATTACCGTTGCGACAGTAAAACATTTATTAAATCGAACACACATCATATTTATCGCACGAGCAGATTTTCGATCTGTGAAAACGATTCATTCCTTCAACGGTGTTTGTCAAACGAACATTTGTTAAAGGAAAATGAATTTCCAGTTACTTTAAAAGTTACAAGAAGAGACAAGTTGACCTGAGATAACACACACAGCTTGGGATGGAAAATGTACAGCACACGTAGAAGTTGAATTATCTGGGACCAACACCAACAGATAGAAGCTTAGCTAATCATGTAATTAGGAAAAGAATGAACTCAGGAATGGTAAAATAAGTGAATAATTTAGGATAACACACGAAAGTGAGTTATATGAATTATACAGTTCACGCAGTTTTGTTAGTGGTCAAATCGAGGAGGTTACAGTGGGGTTTAGGTGGAATGGAAGAGAAGAATGCATAGCGTATTTTTATGTGGATATATTTCGTAAAGTGTCCTGTTGGAAGACCAAGATGAAGATGTAGTGTTAATACTGAGATCTATTGGAGGTGGATGGAACCAGCTAATTTTCGTATCCAGTGACGTGATTTCGTTTCAGACGTATTTAACCCTTCTCTAGAGAAAGTGTTGATTAATTTTAGAACGGTCTGTAGCTTGAGCTCTGCTTACATTTATGTCAGAGACCTGCTCTTGATTGGAATCCTTGGAGTTTCGAGCCGCAGTGAAGTTATACACGTTGCTGAAGTTTGGGATGTTTTATAACTGCGTTATTTTACTCTTGCTATCTTGCACGGAAACTTGATGCTGTTGATGACACAAAGAATTCAGTTTTCGATTCTGTACAACTTCAAAATTTTGTAAACTTAAGCAATATTTTATACATATGACAGCACGACGCTTGAAGGCTTGAATCTAGAGATTAATCTCGGCATTGTAGGTAAAATGACAGACAATGTCTGAAAATGAAAATGAGCTTCGGTCTTTTAAAGTCGGGTGGGGAGGAAATTATTTCTCATAGGAGCTAAAATATGGTTCGGGGTCTTCTTAGAGGAGCTGATATTCGTCTGAAGGAAAGAGTTCCTACTGATATATAACATTCCTTAATCGGATCCTAACTAGAGTTGTTTAAACCCATTCCACAGCCAAATTCCTTTTTTAAATACCATTTAATTCAAATAAGTTTTTGTCTTGAGGTTTAACGAAGTAAAATAACTCAAGGGAACACAATCCCTCTTAAAAAGCTAATAGTTGATCATTTGGTCGAAACAATTCTTTCCTTTAATGAAACCTAAAGATTCATTACCGTGCTTACAAGAGTTCGCTACTGGAGGACCCTGTATTGAGCCAGTTGAATCAAGTACGTAACATTTGCTTTATTTCTTAAATTTCCATTTTAGTATTATTTTTGCGTCTTTGTCAGTTTATCTGTAGTGTTCTCTTTCTTTCAGGCTATCCTTCCAATACTTGTATGTGTGCCCGTCATATTTGACGGGAATAAGTCGTTCTTATGTTGAACAGTAATACAATTTATTGTAGCATTCATTACCTTTGCATATAACATCAAAACTATAAAATCTGTAGAATGCAGTTATTAAGTAAATTAAACGTGAATAAAGTTTTCATGTCGACTGAACAAAGACTTCTGCCGAATATATCGACACATAACCGACCGTCTGAATACAGACTCCGCCACACCCAACTATAGACTCCACCATAGCCGAGTATACATTTCCTTCTAAGAGAGTCGTCACCGTCAGAACCTAACTTGTTCTTTTCCGACTCGTCCAGTAAAGCGTGACGGATTTTGGCTGTTATATGAGGAGTAGAAGGCGAACACTCATGTCTTGATGAATTATATGAAAGATCAAAAGTATCCAGAATCTTGTTACTACCTTCTCAAAAATTTAGTTCCATGGAGCTGTTTTTATTTTGTACACCCTGTTGAAATAATGTTTCAGTCCTGAAATATGCTTTGTGCCTTAAAAGGCACTTAACGTCACTTCAGAAGGGCTCCGGATTGATCCATAATACATTGCGACATGTTGATGTATTTCGTTGCTTCTCAGAAGAACAGACAAGAAGCCAAGCATTTGCTGACAGCACGTCACGTTGTGAATCACGCAAGAAGACCTGATGTTATTACAGGAGCAAAGGAGAACCATTATTTGACGATTTCGTATCCACATGAGACGCAGCTAATGTGATATCCAAACTCTGCAAGAAGCAGTTCCTTGTTCGAGGCCCAACGTGGCGTTTTATTATTTAGGCAACTGTAGGACGCTTCACGTTCAGTGTTCTTTTCAGTTATTTGTATTGGTTAATTCGGGGCCGATATATGGTTTGTTAATGTAGCGTCTAGACAGGATGACTACTAGATGAAGTGGGGCTGTGAAGTGCTCCCTAGACTTATGGAGCACTCCGTATAATCCTGTGTAGGTAAAGCCCGGTCTACATGTAACGTCTTATCGTACGTTTTGTTTGATCAGTTAAGACGTATCAGTCAAAATGTTACGTATGGACAGAGAAACGGACGTTTTGCCTGAACTGAATGAAGACGGACGTCTCTCAGAAAACGGATCGGTTAGAGCTTTGTTTTCCGGTAAAACGTCAGTCTTTGTAGCTTCTACCTGTCGCTAGAAATCTTAGAGTAGCAGTCAGTCTCTCATGGGGTGTGATAGCCCTTCTCATGGTAGTGTCCTTTCTTGTATTTCTGGAGTTACTAACGATAGTAATTTCAAATAAGTGTCCGTATCCATTCGTAAATAATTACGCCAATCTTCAGGTTCATGACGTAATTCCCGAAGCAAATTCACATGAGAGAATCTGCCCCTCTTTAGCAACCATCGTCTAGACCAGGGGTGGCCAACCCAAATGATCTTTCGGGCCACTTTGGAAATGCATCATAACTCCGCGGGCCACATATAAAATTATATATCCCCCATATTAGATTTAGATACACTATAGACATTTTTTTGGAGTGAAAAATTGAAACATAATGAGTTATTATTATTGTGTTTACTGTTATTCTTACATGTAAACATAGATAATATAATAATAATGATACTAAGCGTACATTGTAAAGAAATATATAGCACTAAAAATTAAATATAAAAAATATATAAATATGAATGAAATAAAAATAATGAAATCGTTAAAAAATATTTATTGTTTCACTTCTTTATCGAACTTTAAATAATCCTTATGTTTTGTTTCGTAATGCCTCTTAACATTATATTCCTTAAATACAGCAACGACCTCTCGGCAAATTAAACATAATAATTTTGTATTTTGAACTATGAAGAAGTACTTTTCTTCCCATTCATCGCTATACTTTCTATTTTCATCCACTATTCTTCTTTTCTTTGCAGTCATACTGAAAATAAGAGAGATATTAAATATATCTATTTTTAATTGTTAAATTAAAAGTCATTTTTAATTTAATAGGAGTTATTACCTGGCTGTTGTTGTTTTAAATATGTTGTTGAAGTACAGGCATATTAAAATAATTATCCTGCAGTCACAGCACACAAAACGAAACCAAAAAGCAAATTTTCACTTGAAACTGAGAGTCTGCTCTGTTCTGCTATCAACAATCAACTGTGCGTATCTAGGTATGGTCACTGCGTCACTGAGGGCACTTAAGAATGAAACATAGAACCTGTTATATTAGATGTTCCAAGATGCACGCGCATCATGAGTTCGCAGAATATAGTTTAATTATTCTGCGAACTCATAACTGTAAACTCATGAATAAAACGGGCAATATCTGTCATATATTCGCAAGAATATTATTTTAAAATCAAAGTTAATTTTTTCTCATAATTTCGACAGATAATGTTTGAATATATGGATGCACAAATAATGTATTTTTTTAATACATTGGTTTTCACTACTTTGGCCATTATAAAATAAATATATTTTGTAAAAGTGTGATGAATCTCGCGGGCCGGAAAAATGTTCAAGGCGGGCCACGGGTTGGTCACCCCTGGTCTAGACCACCGTGAGCGACGAACAACTTTCTTTCTTTTCAATTTCACGAGACGCAATGAAATAATCGCTACAAGTAATACTTCATCCATGGTATCTATGAAACTGAGCAGAAAACGGTAACCAAAACGTAAATAGTGTGGACATGAGATTTTGGTCAGTTTTACCTGACCATCTTAACTGATGAAACAAAACGTACGATAAGACGTTACGTGTAGACCGGACTTAAGAGAGAATAAATAATCGAACTGTTGGAGAGAGGCGACTGTCTTGTAACGTCGCATATAATTTGGAACAACCTGTACAGAGAGCTAGCTAGCTGATCGGTCAGTAGACCCCCTCACACGATCTCCCCATCCATTTCATGGATCCTGACAGTCGTGCGTCGCAAATAATAATGTTCACAACGACAACATCACGTTCACATCAAGACTTCATGTTTTGTCAACGTCACAGTCTATCTCATGGGGTTAATGTGGTAGACTATTACGTGGATGATGAATTGCAAATTGACGAGGGGGAAGAAAAATCGAGATTTGTTTCGAGAGATTTTATCGAATTCGGTCAAACAAGTACACGCTGTTTTGTTACCTACGCCTGCGTGGTCCCTTGTAATGAGGGAACAACATAAATTACAGGCCTTTTAACGTATTGGGCTTAGGGTAATATTTGTATCTAAGGATGTAATATTACTTAAAAAATAATTTCGCAGTTTATACAGATCTTTCGTGAAATCTGGGAGTTTATGACGGGATGGACCTGTATAACGAATAGGCAAAAATTTGTTTTAGTGGGAAAAATCTTGTGAAACTATCACCCGATATGTCGAGAACAAGATGACTGAGAAGTATTACGAGTAATATGGATCTTCAGCGAAGGAAATTGTGAGGACATAAACTAAAATGATCTGGCTTAGGATCGTGTCCAATTAGTGTTACCAAGATTAATTAACTTGTGCCGCACTCTGGATAGAAGATCAACAAAGATGATACCTGATAATGACTGAGATAAATTACAAATATCTGTCATGAGGGTGGAATTCGAACCTCCAACCCCAAGAACTACAATCGCTAGCTACGTCGTCCCCTAACGACCTTGGCTTTCGGGATCTCTCTTGCTTCTTCTTATACACTTTTTGCGCCATAATATGTACCATTATTCTTTTGGAAGTGTATTGTGTTTCCTGTCTGGAATTCTGTAGTGCCCTCCAGCGGATATTCTCCTGTCATACAAAAATAGATAATAAATCGTTAATGGATATATTGGCGTGTTTCTTTGAGGAGGAATACCAGGGCAGCTGAGCACAATTGCTACGGGTCTTGAATTGCATGCTGCAGAGAACCATACGTTATTTTAGTTGACTTGCAATAGATAACTGTAGGGGAGACCGGGGTACATTGTAACACATTTTTTATATTTCCTTTTTTTCCTCAGTAGTATTTAGTGATTATACTGAAACTCTTGGTGAATATTAATTACATATCCTTTGGGTACATAAAACATAGGAACCATTATAATAACATTTCAGAAAGACAAGACATGGTGTTGTGCGTTCAATAATAAGTAAACGTAAATACGAGTACAAACAAGTCCCGTTACACGCCGTGGGGGCACTTGAGGGGAGAGGCGGCTTAGCTTATGATTCTTGGCCTCGGCACTGCATGGGGTGAGCGTGTCAAGGTCACGCCTCGCCCGCGCTTTACTCCCGGGTTAAGCACCTTTCGGTGCCCATTGGATAGAAAGCTGATTGGGCCCCAGAGCCGGTCTGGACGCAGAGGTTAGAGGTAAAATCCCTTTGCCCCTGCCGGGAATGGAATTCCGGTGGTACAGTCTGCAGGTACTTGTTTGACAGGGTGTGTAGATAGACTAAACCAAAGCCATGGCGACTGTCTCTGACTGCGAAAGTCCGGTTTTGTCTTTATAATGAAGTTCGTAGGGATCTGTGGCGAGCTTCGTGTCACTTGATATTCTGCCCATGGCCCATACTCATCTGTTACTGCCATGGAGTTGTGCGATACGTCTGATCAGCCAACGCACTGTTACAGGCCGGGTATTGATTGAACTCGGCGTAAAAAATGCCGATTTGACGTTTTAAGAATGAATTAAACTACTATACCGATAAACTCGAAAATGACGTGTTGTCTCCGATGAGCCCTGATGTTGCAGCACTGCACCGCGCAGCGTCCTAGAAGACAAGCATCTTCGTACTCGCCGCTTTGAGAACCTCAGATCTCACATCACATTTGTAAAAATGTCGCACGTTTTAGTGGCGCGGAGGGAACGTTTTATGTAATAACAGGTCGATGCTGTCGTGTTCACTACCGTAGCTGGAACACTTTTGCTAAATGGTAATATAATAATATCACCGTCGATAATAGTGGCATTGCGTCGTTAAATTTAAATGATATTGAAAATATAATTGTCATTTGATATTCTGGTTGGATGGATGTCGCTCTGGCTTCATCTGTTTATTTGAACGTGGTTTTGGTGTTTGGCAGAATAGGCCATGAAAGAGCCATGCTACGATTGAGTTCGGGGTCTTCTGGTCTATTCTTTGACTTTCCGCTTAAGCAATGTTCGTTTTTGCTTCGCCCGTGAACTCAGTACAAACGCGTTGGGAAGATGTTCCGTGCTCCATTGGTTTTGGCTGCGGTCAGTTGTTTGAGTTGCGGGTTTCACAACTATTTGCGAATGAGTTGTATCTTTTCGGTATGAAATTGTTATGTTCATTGAACAGAATTTCAATATTTGTGTTCTAATTTTGCCTTTTATTAACGCCATTTTGTATGCTTTCGTGGTAATATATATTTGATGGCACAAGAATTTATCAGATCTAAAACTTCTTGACGATGGTGAAGAGTCAATTGAATACAAATTTTCTTGGATATTATCCATCGTCTAGTAAATATAAAACGTAAAACGACGTTTCGGAGATGGGACTCTATCTCCGTCTTCAGGTTCCTACACAGTTGGGCCCACTAGATAGAGCTAATCCCTATCTCCGGTCCGGAGATAGGGATGTCATGAGAATCATCATTTCTTATACCCTACCGTCGTTTCACGTTGCTCATATGTTTCTAATTTTACCTCGAACACCTTTTGGGCTGATCATCCGTTGAATGACATAATTTTTGGCATGACTTGACTTAGAAGGTCTGTTTGATTTTTTTTATTCAATTACTAGGGGCGGTGTTACCTCTTCCCGTCGAAAATACTGGTTTTTACAGTGTAATAAAGTTGGTCGATCGTAGCGGCGCTGAAACACCCGTCACAAGATTTTCTCCTTCCTTCCTTCCTGAATCTCATTTATCAGATACTTTTGTTGCTGAGCAACGCAGTCATTAAACGAGGGTGCGTTGTGTTTCCGAGGCAGTGGGGTTCATTCGGATTTTCTTCTGCCCAAGACTTCAAATGTGTAATGTAACGACAGGGAACTGCACAAAGGAAGATGTCAGACACAGGCTGTAATTTAAAGATGGATGTGTTTTGGGTTGTTCCGGCGTGTTGTCTAATAGTAGTTAATCGACGTTTCGTAGGTCCTTTCAGCCTCCATCATCAAGGCGATTGCCCTCTAAAACATTGGCAAATGTTTACTTAATACGCGCCGCCGTGAGGACCTGAAGTCTCACTGTCTCGTCATTTCTTGGTAACAGGCGACACAGTCTTATTCGTAAGGTAAAATTACGTTTCACGTAGCGTAGTCATTTTGTATGTGGGACGGATTTTCGTATGTGATTTTATGCATTTGATATTTCTCTCATGTTACAAGACTGGAAGATTATTATCCGTACCGGAATACACACGTTCATTCTTTGTAGATTCTGAATTTTGAATGTTCCGAGCTGAAATAGAAAATCGTATTATACGTCTAGTACGCTAACTTTGCCATTAGCGTCGTCCAAGTGAAACTGCTGGAAGTGTAGCGTTTCTTTGCAACATAAGATTTATTCATTGAGTTAATCTTGTCTTATTATTAACAAAATAAATTAGCGATTTGGAGTCTAATACATTAAATTGCGTTTTAAATACTTTTATTGTCGTCGGCTGCTGATTCAGTTGTGTATAGGAAATTGGTTGTTGATGGGTCTTTATATTGTGTTACGAACTAATCAGTAAATGCAGTACATAACCTTGACATAGACTTGTTTATTTTTAAATAACATGTATTAATAAAAGATAACGCCAGTTATCTTAAAGAGCTTTGGTTTCTAAGTATGCATAGACTATCATGTGTTCTTAATGCCTTCTCTGAGTTATGTAAACTATTAATAGTACGATTCAGTGTGCTTTAACTGTGTGGTAGAATAATGAATTCTTGCGCATGGGGTCATAGGATCGAATTCTAAGCAAGTCAGTTTTTTTGTTTCAATTGAGGAAAAGTAAAACAGAAAATGTCTTGTGGTGTAACGAATTTTTAAGTGTCTCGAGAAGTTTCTGCTCTAGAGCTAAAGACAGAATGTACACTGCCTAATGACCAGTAAAGCGTTCAATTTGTCCCCGTGTCTGATTACGATGTCCTCAAGGCGTGTACGGGTAATGGAAGTAAAGATCAACGCAGACTAGACGTTGACATCATCTGGTGGACGTAAGTGATTAGCTTCACGCTCTGTCCGGTATATCCTGATGTTAGGTTATCTGGTATTGATTGGGTAGGAGGGGGCCTGATGGGACCCGGAGGCCGTGACGAAGAGAAGAATTTCTGTCTCTGCTGGCAATCGAACTCGGGTCGCCCTTTTCGTATCCAGTCACTTCGTGCTAGCTGAAATCTCAGTCGGAACCAGTGGCTCGGCTTCAAAAGTTGTTTCATCGAACGTCGTGGATCATTAATTTTAACATTCTATACTCCTCTGGCCAGTAATTCTATCGATACTTTTGCTGGTGGTACAGAACGTCAGATATATCACGCCATTCTGTTGGAGAATTTCTTGGAAACACAATGAAATTACTCTACAGAAATTATGTTTCGTGCGCGCACTGGAGTGGTTGTAGGTGAGAGAAAGAAGTGAAAACTTAAATTGATTATAATTTTGTTACGAGCAGGAAAACGAAAGACGAGAAAAAAGCGTGCCTTGGTGAGTTTTTAACATGCCGTACCGCACGTGTTGCATATGGGCAAGGAGAATGGGCTCCGTATATTCCTGCTTATCGCAAGATATATCCGAGCTTTGGTGACAGTTACAAATACTTTATGGCCAGCCAGCCGAGGTACGGGGAGGGAGAGAAAGCAAAAGCATGAGTTTCCCTTCGCCCTTTCAATATTCCCTTCCCATGTTACTGTGACGTAGCTCTGGCTCGGAGATATTTTGCGGAAAATATAATAGCCGGTGTGTTGATGGTGTTTCCTTGAGCCCTCTTGTGCGTGGCTTCGGATTTTCTCCCCGTGCAGCACAAATGTCTCGGATCAGATTGAACAAAAGCAAATCACTGTGTCCATTTACAGTGTGACGGTGGCTTACAGGGACCGCAGTTGATACAAAATAATTTTACTGATGTTGTTTGTGTGATGCCTCACGGACGTACACAGATTGAGGGTGTTTGGGGATGAAGTGTTGGGGAGGATGTGGGTCCTAAGGGGGAGGAAGGGACATTAATTTGCACTCTTCGTTGAATATTGTTCTTGTGGTGAAATTAGGGCAGATAACAGGGATTGATGAATCAGCGTATTTTGGACAACTGAAAGGTCAGTGACAATGTTTTTGCAAGAAGTGGTGAAAAGAATTATGAGAAAGTCACTAAATTTGTTTAACGTTTGACTTATACTTTAAAACGCAGGGCAATTAGGTAGAAATATTAGCTTTGTCTACAGTGTGATTTTCTCAAAATTTATAATAAATTTGCCTTCAATTTTTGGTTTGCCTTCGGCTGTTATATTTCAACAAGAACTAACAGTTACGGTTGTTAAAAATATCTGATTTATTATCAGAATGTCGAGGCCTCATAGCAAGACGTTTCGTCGACGAACATTTTCTATGAAGATGGCGGATCATACTTGGATCGTATGCAATTAACTCGAAATTGTGTATTAATCCACCAAGTGTTTTCCTAGTCCTGAAGTGTTACATCACTTTAATTTCAGTTCGCTGTTTCTTTGAAGAAAACATTTCAGAAATGCTTGAGTCATAATTGTTCTTGAGGGCAGATGAGACACCTCAAGTCTCCTCGGAGCCATTTCCTTGCGTACATTGGTAACTGTAATTGTATTTGCGTGCACGAGAAGCAGCCGTCATTCGCCCTGCTCTCCCCATCGCGTTTTATCATCTACTTTTCTCCCGCCCCCGCCCCCACCCCCTCTGCTACATCAAAGTGTCATCTCCATCTCCACCTCCTCGCTTTGCGTCTTCTCATCATTACCCCCCATCCCCTTCTTCAACATCCCCCTTCGTCTTCACTCTGCTCACTGCCGTTGATGGCAGCCAGTCTTCTGCCAACTCAACCCCAACGTTTACTTCAAGGTGATTTAGGAAATGCTATCGCTGACTTCAGTTTCAGTTTTCTGTGGTTGCATAAATCTCCATCGGAGTGTAAGTTTGTACAGTAAACGCCAGTAAGAAATTAAGGGGTATGACATTAATAGAGTTCGATTTGAACTCTGTGTAAGATAAAGGTTATATTGGACCGACAAGAATGAAGATTAAATTCGTAAAATATCTTTCCACGCAGTATTCCCGAAATCAAGTTTTGTCAAAGTCTGACCTGTAGTTTCGTAGATTAAACATATCCCGACGCGGAACTACAGACTTTGCGCTTGTGCAGAGGATTTGATAATGAAACACGTGCTCGCATATACACTGCGGTTCCATTAGACTAATGCAGGTGGAGTGAGTTTTTGGATTTATTAATGTAACCTAATTTAAACGGTTCTAAAATCGAATAATACGAAGTTTGAGCATCAGTACTGATGTGAAAACTTAAATAACCTCTGGCTTAATGCAACATAATACGAAACTAAAGCAAATAATGTCTTTAATTTACTCAGGAAGTCGTCCTTTTGAGAATAATGACGACTAAAGATTGTTTTCAGACCTCACGGACTGTCTGCGTTGCCCTTTATTGGAGCGCCATCTTAGTTTCATTTTGGGTGGTTCAGAGTATATTAAACGACATTGAATTAAGTACGTAGATGACTTTTAGCTTAATAAACTGATGGAGTGGTATGATATGGGATTGATATTGATTTCAAGGCATTATTCCATTATACATGTGTAGAGACTGAAGAAAGTCACGAGAAACCTTATTCATGAAACCTGGTGTCCGAGACGAGTACTGAACCGGTTACCTCGCACTCCTATTTCGTTTTATTTTGCATTTCATCACATTCTTAGCACATGAATACGTTTTATCTCGAATAATTTAACTGCATCTTTCGGTAAAGATTTTGGGGCCAGTTACACAATGATATTTTAATCTTGTGCGTCGTCAGAATCCTATTTGCAGTGCTTATTTCTCGTCTCGGAGGCCAGAGGTCTGTGTGTTTATTCACTTCCGCTTCTCCGTATCGATTTCTCGCCACACCCCGACGCTCGACCTCAGCAAGAAGACATCGACGTCACGTCAGTGGCGGGCTCGTTTGTTACATTATCGGTCATTCATCAGCAGTGAGTATAATTGTAAAGTTTCTGGGACTGAAGTCATTTTCTTATCGCATTCGTTATGTTTACAGGTTTATGTAAAATGGACACCGGGTTTAAGAAGAAAAGTTAGAATCTGATGAAATTCGGAGAATTAAGAATCGAGAATCGTCTGCCTTCCTATTTCGTATAAAATAAAGAAACTGGGCGCATATGAACTGAACATATATTATTTAACCTCGAAACTATTGTTACGAGTATACCAAGACAGTGATGCTGTGATATTTGTTCCTTATGAAAGACACGGATAGTGAAGCCCATACCCGTTTGCAGAAATCTGAGTTTTTATTTCCGGCTTTTCAGCAAATCCTTCACGGAAGTAATCGGACTGCAGTTTCTGTCGTCAGAAAACCCTTTCTGTTTTAGTCACGTAATAGCAGTGAACACTTCCTGAGGACAGAATGTGTGTCCGTTTGTGTAGGAAGGCGGCTAGTCTGCGTCTTTTGTACAAGGCCGAACATCTGTGGAATCACAGGTCGGTCGCAATGACTTGCATATTCTGTAACGTTCAGCTTATTCAAACTCGATTTAGTAGATAAAGAACGGCTTGCATAGGAACCACGACAGCCCAACACACATCACACGGCGCTGTGACGTTGCTGTGATGCTAAAAGATTATTTTTTCGCGACAGTGACAAGTTATCCTTTCGTCCTGCGTGGAAGATTGAACTACTTTCATTGGTGGCGCTGTGAATACAATAATGCATGAATAAATACAGCCACGCGTTTGAAATGGCTAGGTGGTTCTGAATCTGGGGCTTGTACACCGTAAGGGGTTGTATTTATTCGTAAAAGACCAGCCAAGGTATTAATTGAATGAAAAACAACATCCACGGAGAATGTGACAAAGTTTAAATATTTGGAAATCGACATTAACAAATCAAGTTGCCATTGAAGATGGCAGCCTTCGAGACTACACGACGCCGTGTTCGAGGCTGTCAGATCCATATCTACCGCCGTGGGAACCAGAAATATTACAAAATGACATTCACGACGAAGTGGAAACCCCATTACAACAGTAGCCTTCACCAAATTGCATGCTTCAAGGTCACAAAATAGTAAATTACAAGTCTCAGCTACTAGACTTCGCCGAGGCGAGTGAAGAGAGCTTAGAACTCGCAGCGTAGCAAAACTATCACTGGTGTATTGTTTACCTGTCAGAGCCGCGCGGTAGGGGTCGGTCCTCCCGCGGTCTTGGCTAGTGGCTGCTGTAATACTTGTTAGCGTTCAGTTCAGAATCCTTTATCTAGGCCGTCATCGATGTAAAAACTTAAAATTTATCGTAATTTGAACCCAAAAGAAGGATAGTAATAGTAATTCGGAGAACATTACATATTGAATTCATTGTAAGAATTACATGTTTTTTTTCTGTTACTAAACTGTAGAGTGACCATGATGTCAAGGTCAATGAGTTGGGTGGTGTATGTAGCACGCATAGTGAAGATGAGGAAGGTATCACATACAAAAAGAACCCACCTTGTAGGATTTGAGGTTTTCACAGCGGTGAGTCATTCATCGCCCTGATGACGGAGGCAAGTATGACCTCTGAAACGTTGGTGGACATCGACCAGACTACACAGCGCAATAACCCAGAAGACAGAAATCTTCGAGAAGTCACCACTTGGGAGACAGGAGTAAATGAGGTATAATATTAAAATCGATCTTACAGAAATAATATGAAGAGCTGGACTAGATTCGACTTCCCGAAGATTTATTAAATTGATTCGATTTTATGAATTTAGTGATGAAAAGTTGGGTTGCATAAAAACAGGGAATTTCTTAACCCGATGTGTGGGGAAGACTAGACAAGAGCTGACGGTCAGCCAGCTAGTTCCTACTCCATGCGCTTCTAACACATGCATGGAACGTCTCTACAGTGTGCTGGGAGATGTTACAGACACACGTGCATTCTGCCCGTGGCCTCTCGTCTGTATTATTCTTTTGCTTTTGTTTTTTCGTTGCGTGAGTTTTATAATTGAAGGATTATGGGTAAACCTTCCTTCGGTCTGTTCTAAGCCAGCTTTTGAAATGGAGTTCCCTTGGGACAACAGTGTTGTAGTAGCATCTGAAACTTCATTTTAAACGCATAGAATGTGTGGTAACAGTACGGTGGAGTACAGCGGGCTCTGCAGTTACTATTCTTTGATATCTGTAGGCTTTCGCGGCTGGAGTTCAATATATGTTTATTTTATATTGGCGACAAGTGATGCCAGGTTTTATTTTTCGAATTTTCGATGTCGTCACCCCGCTTTGCCTATATTTTATCTTTTATAACTGGCTACGACTTTTACGATTGTGGTTGGACGCCTCGCATGGACAGGATTTTTATAGCCACCACGTTCACACCAGCTGTACCTGCGAGGTAAAATTCTGTAACCCGAAGTTAATTATCCACTTGACTATAGACTCCAAGTTTAGATTTGCGACACCCGAAAACATTTTTTTTCTTCACTATGAGCCGTCGGACGTCATTAAAGACACTACTAGATCAGAGGTTATTAAAATGTGGTTCGGGAGTTTAATTCAGGTGGTTCACGGAAAAACTGGGATTACAGAATAGTATGATATAAGAAATGTAAACAAGTAATTTTTCCACTCGGATTGAAGTAGTTCGGACACACCTTGTTCGTTCTGTGGGGTGACAATAACACGTCGATTCCGACAAGTATAGAAATCCTAGTTCACAGTGAGCCGTTAGTTGCAGGAAAGAGTTATGAAATTCTGAATACTGCTTGTCACAACCATCAATCACTGGCCTAATAACACTAAAACACTTGAATCAGTGGTGTTAAATAGCGGACTGCTTAAATTTTTGTAATATTTTATAACTCTGTGTTGAACCCAATGTTACCGTCTAAAATACATATTTGATTTTAAGTTAATTATTACTAAAACAGCAAAGCAACAAATTTGTAAATTATTTTAGTATAATTTCTAATTAATTATCGCAAAATTTCAATGAAATGTTGCCATATCGGCAGCTCTCGGTTTAATAAAGTAGGATAAACGTAGACTCAGTTCTGTAAAGGTTGAATCGCTGGCTTAAACTGCTATCAGCAATTTTGTATGTAGGAACAGACTTAGTACAATTAATTTTAACAGGATTTACAGTAGACAACGCAACACTAAACATCACACTTCCTAATACCGTTCATAATCACCGCAGCATTTATGATACATCTATTATTTTTACATAAAACAGGATAAAGTAACCCAACAGGAATAAACAGAAACATCGACAAAATCCCCTTCCACCCTCAATTCACAATCAGCATCATAAGCGTACCATGTTACTGCATTGACCTGATGCCTGTCTGTTGTTCTCATAAGGATGTGACGTCACGTAAACCGCACCTGAAGGCCACTAGGAAGTCAGTATTTTGTCGCTGTTCAATATGTCTTACTACTCGTGAACCGGATGTAGTTCCCAGGGCTATTGGATTGCTGCGTTCGCCAGGACAAAGCCATTCTCGATTTTCGTTCGATAACCACACATTCGAAGCCGACTTGTTACAGGAACTTTAAATACCCTGAGAATTAAAGCCGTCAGGAGTTCCGCTTCCAGGGAGGACGACACAAAGTAAGGTGCTAGGTTGGGAGATCGTGTAAGCCTGTTGCGTGGTTTCCATGACGCTTGGCGGGCGAGTCTGTCGGTGGTGTTTAACAAGCTCATTAGGAAGGCGAAAGGGTTTTTAACCTTGTGCAAGGAAGCAACAACAGTGTCTGGAGTTCAGTATAGTGTTAGTCTAATTCTCCTTATCGTGCATTAGGTAATAATCCGGTTACCATTTGTTTTCTTTGATACTTCACACAACAAAAGGTTGGCGTACTGAATTAACCCGGCGACAGGAAACTCTCGGAACACATACGCAACTACAGAGTATACAGAAATCATCAATGTAACAAGTTGTGATGAAAGGGATATTAATTAACGTGCATAGTTTTTGGTGGATTAAGTTATGTTAGAAATAATTGAAAAAAATGTATCAACAGTTAAATCCATGAATCGGAGTTATTCTTGAGAAGCCGGTTGTCGCTTAGCTGACCAGGGAATTCCCAGACAAATTCCAGATTAATTTTGTACCTGTTGATTTCTCCAAGAACCATTTCTTGTATCCAAAATGGTCTCTTTCCTTGAGGTTATTTTTACCAAAATCTTTTTTATGTATTTTAACATCTTCCACGCGCGGTACATGCCTCGCCTGTTCCGCCCTTCCTGACTTGATCATTTCAACGAAATTGGTCACTAGTACAAATTATGAGCATGCTTACTGTGTAATGTTTTATGCGCAATTCCTATGCCCTCTCGCTTAGATCAGAATATTATCAGCACCGTGATAAAAACGCTTTTAAACTTCGTTCTTCCCACAGGAAGAAGACACCAAGTTTCAGACCTTTATAATTTTCTTTTCTAAACTTACATTTTAATCTTATGTTTGCACACAGGAGGCTGATCATCAGCATACATAATCACGAAGTTAGTCTGTTGATAACTTCTCCACACTCTACGTCACTGGAGTAGTAGTTGAAGTTCTGTTTTATTAGCTGTCTAATCGTCGTTGGTTTTGGGAAAGTTTAATATTCCGTTCGATGTAAGTGTTGCAACTATATTTTTTGTACTCATTGAATTTCTCATTTGGACATTGAAGTTTAGTTCCGAAAGAATCGTTATTAAATGGCATGAAACTTTACTTAACAGATGATAACTTGATATAATGAGATGATAAAGTTGCGTCATATTGTGATAAATATATATTTGTTTAAATCTTGTCAGTCTAATCACAATAAAATTCTATTAAATATTAAAATATTACTAAAATTAACATTTAAATATTTAAAATGATGTTCTTTATTTTTTTATTTCTAATTTATTAATATTCATTTAGTTTATATTATTTACTTTACAGGATGATACAAAAACAACAACAAAACGTTCACCCACACAAAATCATGTTAAGCACGACGTACATGCAGAACAACTTCGAATACGATATTAAAAAGTACAATAAAATCTGGAAGATAACATCATTTGAAATCTGATAAACATCTGACTAAAAGTTGCATTTAAGAAATTATATTTAAGTTTATATAATTTTATATACCTGAAGATGGTTCTTTTAGAACTGAAACATGTCGTGTAAAAAGTGATGATCTAATGTAAATCGAACATTTCGATAGAGAACATCATTTTAAATATTTAAATGCTAATTTTAGTAATATTTTAATATTTAATAGAATTTTATTGTGATTAGACTGACAAGATTTAAACAAATAAACAAACTTAATATAATGTTACATTGAAATTATGATTTTCTTTGCGTGTAGATGGCCCCCGAATTTGGTATGCTGTTTACTGTAAAGTGCAGGCCTGTGTTTGTCTTTGTACGTTAAAATATTGTGTTGTCATTTTACTGAAGGAAACTTTTGTTTTGTTTCAGGTAAGTGCTTCTCTTAAGGAAATATTCGTGCTAAGAAGACACGTTACGTATGGTGAGTGGTAGACCACGGAATTTAACTACCATTTCCTTGGATTGATTGTCGTTTTCGTAGAGTATCCGTGCTTGGGAAAGAATTTGTTCCTTATGTGGTTCGTATGTTCTACGAACATCCCTGTTTCTCCTGTAATTAATAACTTTTTATTACTTTTCGATACGCGTTATGGATCCATGATTAGTCTGCTATCATAGCGCAGAAAACAGACATGCACCAAGCGAGCTGGAACTCGAGACTTAGAACTTCGTGTACCTTAAACCGCGGTATATGGTGCTTAAACCCTAGAAATGAACTGGTTTCATTTCAGCAGTTCTACTTAATTTTCGTGTCCTCTTCTTTTAACTTTTTAAAGCCGAATGGCAACTATATGTACCACCTGCTTTAACAATAAGTAATTCTGAATTTTGCATAAGTTCTGTATGATTCCCACACAGAGCAATTATTGCCTTAAACAGCATTAATTAGTTGCTCTTTGTAGTGGTGAAGCGTTGTTTTCTTAGCGGTACGGACTGAAATCGTAACTAATATTTAGATGAGCTTCGGCTTCAAGGGATTAATATTTTTATAGCCGTAATCGATGTTGCAGTATAATTTAGTGTTTGTATTGCTCAGAGAATTATTGCAGGTACCAAAAAGTTATGAACTTCCGTAACCTGAGGACGAGGACGAAGATGGTTCTCGAAACGCTGGTGTTTTCTCCATTAAACCACCTGACACGGCTTGGAGACTGAGAAGAATGCATTATACTTAATTGCTGTGAAGGCTTCAGATCATGCGTTTATTGGAGGTTTACCGTAGAGTTTCATCCGAATCTTTCACGTAATTGGTGTTACGAAAGGACAGACGTGGTGAAACTAAGCTTAAAACGTGTGAATTTAAAGTTCAGTTACTGTGTTTATAAAACGTGCATATAAATGAGAATTCTAAAGCGACGTTGTATGGAATCGCGTATGAAACTGATTAGTATAGAATTAGAAGACTTGCAAAACAACATATGACAATGAAATGCTGAGGGGATTATCTGTGCACGAGAGAGAGAGAGAGGAAGAAACAGGAAGATGGAGGGATTTGGATAATGACTTCAATTTGTACTATTCATTGAACATTATGTGGATGGTGAAATCAGTGAGTACGAGCTAGGTGGGACGGCGGTGAGTTCAAAGATGGCGACTCATTTCCCTGATGATGGAGGACCAAGTATCTCAGAAACGCTGATAAACGTCAGCCCGACTGCAAGGCGGTACAGGCAGAAGACACCTGTCTGTTGAAAGTATCGTGTCTGTCCACAGATTCCAGCATTCAATTATATCGTTTTAATATTTTTAAACCTGTTTTTTTGCTCGAATTGAAACAGCACGATATTGGTACATGACTGATTGGAGGATCCAGGGTTTTGTAAAGAGTAGTAGAATCTTTTCTTATCACCTGCCACCCCACTTTCGATCTTTCGAGGACAAGCTTAAAAAGATTTACCCCAGCTCCTGTGGGTATCTGTTTAAAGATGAATTTAAATTGCTGTCACTGGGATAGCAAAATTGCAGACGGCATAACGCGTGACAGCGCTAGAGGCTGAACTCTGTCAGGCATTTTCTGTGCTCGAGGTGTTACGCGCTGTGTTCAGTTAGGGAAGGTCACGCGTGGCTTCCTGCACTTTATGCACGAGTCCCTCTACTGCATTGCTCAGGAACGTGTAACAGCACGTTATAACGCAAGCGTGTGCACACAGTGAGTCATTCCGGACGCATAACACGAACAGTCTTTTCCCTATTTGTGGAGGACGTTGGTTTGCAATTGATAAGCCATCCGGCTTCCTCTTCTTCGTCCACCATTCTTCCACTTCCTCACCTTTTAGCTGCGAAGAGAAGAAAATTTCAGTAGCGTATATATTGGAACCAGAAGGAAGTTGAAGCTCGGACTTACATAAGAATAATTGAAGTATGAGGAAATCATTATTATTATTATTATTATTTAGTGTTCTGTCTGACGACAGGTCCATATGAACAGGATCCTTCCATCCTTTTCTCGGACTGGGACCTGTTCATATACGTTCTTGGCAGAGAATCCAGAAGTGGTTTACCATTGCCTTCTTCTGTGTGTGAGTGGAGTAATTGTTGGGATGCCACGGAGAAACCTGGGAAGCCCCCGGAGGAAAACTCCGTGTTGCCTAGACCAGGGCCTTGCCCAACACAAGTTATAAATTCAGGCACAGCCGGGAATAGAACCCGAGACCCCAGTATTACAAGACCAGCGTTCTAACCGGTAACGTACAAACAATTAAGACTAGAGATTAGTGTCTTCGGGGTTGTTGCGCTGTGTAGTCTGGTCGATGTTTACCAACGTTTCAGAGGTCATACTGCCTTCATCATCAGGGCGATGAGTATGAAGATTCCTGTCTTCTGGGTTGTTGCGCTGTGTAGTCTGGTCGATGTTTACCAACGTTTCAGAGGTCATACTGCCTTCATCATCAGGGCGATGAGTATGAAGATTCCTGTCTTCTGGGTTGTTGCGCTGTGTAGTCTGGTCGATGTTTACCAACGTTTCAGAGGTCATACTGCCTTCATCATCAGGGCGATGAGTATGAAGATTTCTGTCTTCTGGGTTGTTGCGCTGTGTAGTCTGGTCGATGTTAACCAACGTTTCGGAGGTCATACTGCCTCCGTCATCAGGGCGATGAAGATTTCTGTCTTCTGGGTTGTTGCGCTGTGTAGTCTGGTAGATGTTTACCAAAGTTTCAGAGGTCATACTGCCTCCGTTATCGCCCTGATGACGGAGGCAGTATGACCTCTGAAACGTTGGTTAACATCGACCAGACTACACAGCGCAACAACCCAGAAGACAGAAATCTTCATACTCATCGCCCTGATGATGAAGGCAGTATGACCTCTGAAACGTTGGTTAACATCGACCAGACTACACAGCGCAACAACCCAGAAGACAGAAATCTTCATGCTCACTGCCCTGATGACGGAGGTAAGTATGACCTCTGAAACGTTGGTTAACATCGACCAGACTACACAGCGCAACAACCCAGAAGACAGAAATCTTCATACTCACCGCCCTGATGACGGAGGCAGTATGACCTCCGAAACGTTGGTAAACATCTACCAGACTACACAGCGCAACAACCCAGAAGACAGAAATCTTCATACTCACCGCCCTGATGACGGAGGCAAGTATGACCTCTGAAACGTTGGTAAACATCTACCAGACTACACAGCGCAACAACCCAGAAGACAGAAATCTTCATGCTCACCGCCCTGATGACGGAGGCAGTATGACCTCCGAAACGTTGGTAAACATCGACCAGACTACACAGCGCAACAACCCAGAAGACAGAAATCTTCATACTCACCGCCCTGATGACAGAGGCAGTATGACCTCCGAAACGTTGGTAAACATCGACCAGACTACACAGCGCAACAACCCAGAAGACAGAAATCTTCATACTCACCGCCCTGATGACAGAGGCAGTATGACCTCCGAAACGTTGGTAAACATCGACCAGACTACACAGCGCAACAACCCAGAAGACAGAAATCTTCATGCTCACCGCCCTGATGACGGAGGCAGTATGACCTCTGAAACGTTGGTAAACATCGACCAGACTACACAGCGCAACAACCCAGAAGACAGAAATCTTCATACTCACTGTGAAAACCTCAAATCATACATAATTAAGACTTGAGATTATGGAGTCTGCTTATTTCCGTCATTTGGAGAGATCGGTATTTTAAGGGAAGGGACCAGAGATGGTATTTTTAACGTGGTAATGACCTTCCGAGTGTGGAAATATTTGAAAAGACAGCCACCTGTTTTATGACAAGATCTCAGCAATGGGTTGGAGTGGAAGACGGTGAAGGTCGTACGTCACCGGACGAACTTGATTAGCAGCGGGACGCGTTAGGAACAGCGAAATGGCTCGGTGGTTGTTGGGCGCCGACGTATGCCGGCTATTGGAGAGACCTGAGCCAACTTTTGTGGTTAGGTGCCTGACACTGGGGCAAGTGTATATTGAACCGGTTTATCCCTTTGTTGCGGAAGAAGAACAATATTTGCTGTCGAGGCCACCAGCTGGTTTCCAGTCAATCAAATATCAGATGATTGGACCTTGCTTTTACGTCCTGCGTTCTTTGTTATTTTATGTGAACTACCTAATCGATCTGTGTGGTTTTAATACTAGATCCGAAACTTCATAGCCAGGCTGGCATTGTCACGAAATGTACTTTACTTCCTGGGCATTTCATGTTTGTGGCTGGAAGCTTCCTGTAGATGAAACTGAAAACTAAGCATAACGGCCGAATACCATACTAGGAATGCGTAGATATTAAAATCTCAGAAGGTGTCATATTCTGTTAATAATTTTTACCATTCTAACAGCCTCTTACTAAGTGCCGTAAAATAATTTATTGTGGCTAAATGATGTAGCAGTAAGATGTTGACAAAAATACCCGAAATGCCGATTAATTTAACGATGTTGGTCTTATATCTAGTAACGTGGTATGAACTTGTCGGTAGATGAAATTTCGAAGGAGTATACTTCCTCCATCTTCAGAAATGCCCCAATTTTCATTGTTGAAGATGGAGACAGTATTTTCCTGTGAAACGCTGGTGCATTCCTAGAAGTACATAAGGTGTTACAAGCCGTAAGGTTAACATTAACATATCCATCGCCATGAGAAACTTAATTTCTATGTAAATTTTTTTACTTATAAATGCTACATCAACTGACCAACTCCACGGTTCAAAATGTTTTTTGAGTTTTCATCTAGTGAGAAATTTCCTACTTTTATTTTGTAGAACTGAAGCCTAATCTCGTGTTGAAACCGGAAAAATCCACAGAATTAAGTGAGCGTCTTGTTGGGTTGACGTAAAAGGGTTTATATTTTTTCTCAGGTAAACCGAGTCAAATTCTTCGCACCGAGTACCGGTAAATACGACTCTGCTTTCTATGTTGTTTCCTCGTTTCAAATTTTCCGATGAAAATGCTGTATGTATTCTTATTTCCTCCTTGCATTAGGCTTTGTGCTTGCTTCGTCCTTCTGGTCTTGTTTGATTTAAACACTACAATAGACTATTTGAATGTCATTAGTCTCTACAGGAAATTAGATCTATTATAAAGTCTGCATTGTGACTGGAGCAGTGTTCAAGTATTTTGCGTGGATTTCAGGGGTTCTGTATACTCACGAAATGACAAGAAACGCATTGTAGCCAGATTTAGTTACAAAAAGAAAATATTTGGCGTTCTTCATATAACATTACAATGGTAGAAGTGCAAAGTTTTACCAGGAATGAAAGTTATTTGGACCTAAGAGAGAGAAAATTTAGTGGGCTGCAAGAAATTACAAAATTGCAAAATGAGGACTTCGTAATTTGTAACGTCGAATATTATTAGGATGAAATGGGTAGATGAGAAATGCATGTATAAAAAAACTGAAGGAAAACGAACAGTTGGAAGACTTAGGCGTAGATGGGATGATGATGATGATGATAATAATAATAATAATAATAATAATTGTCGTAAATAAACAGGACGTGAGGGTATGAACTGAATTTGTCTAGTTCACGATAGAATCGATTGGTTAGTTCTTGTCAGCACACGCATTGTAATACTTTTTAGTATAGGCGAAGCAAGATACTTGACTTTTAAGGCTGGTGGTACACAGAGGAAACAAGCTAAATGAATAGAAACTATGTTTTCACCTAAAAATGCCGTTGTTTTAAATCGGAGGTCACACAGAGACAAATGAAGTGATTCTTGCGCACCTGCTGTATCATTAAACTGAACCGAACGTTTTCACGGTTTTGAGGTTTTCACGGCGGTGAGTCTGAAGATGGTTGTCTTCTGGGTTGTTGCGCCGTGTAGTCTGGTAGAAGTTTACCTACGTTTCAGAGGTCCTTGATGCCTCCATCATCAGGGCGATGACCAGCTTCACGGTTCCTGCCTCGCTTTTGAGCTAACTGGTGCCCTGTTTCGTCAACTTCGGCGTAAATAGAGGCATGAAGTCCTGGAAGAGGATTGGCGTATTCTGTAGAAAAATTGTAGTTTTTTATCATCTGTACATTCAGCAGCATGAGTGCAATGTGCGATGAACTCGCGGTTTTGCCGTGATGTACCCAAAATCGTGTTTTCCTTTTTCGTCGACGGTGCGATCACCAGAGGAACAAAACATTCTCCTTTTCTGATGAGGTGATGGAGACTGAACAACAGTGGTTTCTCCTGTGTGTTGATCAGCAAGAAAGTTATTACGTACAACCGATCTCATGCAATTACTTTCTTCTGTGTACTACCCACCCCGTGTTTCGTGAAGGTCAGAGTTCTTGCTTCGTTTGTCTGCCGATGATGGAACGAGTTGAGTAACCAAACACGTTCACTGTCTGGCCGTTATGACCCCGGGTGTATGTCGCGTTGGAGGACCAGGTGGACTTCGTGGTCGGTCTGGACTCAGCGATTCCCATGAGAGATTCCCTGCCCGTCCTTGCCTGGAATCAAATTCGGTGATCCAGGTCGTAGACATTAAGTTTCCTGACGGAAATTTTTTGGCTTACGAAACGACACCTGTATGTTTGTAAAGTAATGGATTGTAGTCCTGATGACGGCTGTCGTCTGGGATGTTGGAGCGCGTAGTCCTGTGAAAGGTTACCGACGTTTTGGAGGTGCTTACTGACTTCATCGTTAGGGCGGCGATCGTTCTGAGGAGTCAGGAACACGATAAAACCTTCCAAAAGACAGTCATCTCCGTACTTGCCGTTGTTAGAACCTGATCTGCAGTTTTTAATTTTTGAAGATTTCTGTCGTCTGGGTTGTTGCGCTGTGTAGACTGGTCGATGTTAACCAACGTTTCAGAGGTCATTCATTCATCGCCCTGATGACGGAGGCAGTATGACCTCTGAAACGTTGGTAAACATCGACCAGACTACACAGCGCAACAACCCAGAAGACAGAAATCTTCATACTCACCGCTGTGAAAACCTCAAATCTTACATTTAATTTTTGTTGCAAGACAACGTAGTCGGATAGAAAAACGCCACATTTTACAACATATTTAAAAATGGACTGTACTTTATTTCTTTTTGTCTTGCTTTTACACCGCGTATTAAAATCAGCCGTGGCTGCGTAAAGATCTGTTTCGGAGATAAGCAGGGTTTTTAAGTCGATGACAGGAAAAATATTTTTAATTTTAAGTCGCAAGTACAAAATATTGATTTTTTATTTTTTGTGGGTCTGCACAAAATTTCTCGCGAACTGTATGTTCACTGATATCACTCGACCGTACCGCCTATTTTACACGAAGCTGGAAATAACTCATCTTTAAAAAAAGACACAAGACGTAGATGTTATAATCCACGACTTATGTTTGAAATATATTCCGATGGATACAAGGAAACCATTACTGATTTTGCGGCGTGAACCTTAGCAAGAATTTGTGTTCTTCTGGAATAGCAAGTCGTTAAGTGTTCACGTAAATTGCAGGGCTGGTTTCTGCTCTTGTTGCAAAGTGTGTCACACTTCCAGGGACAAAGTGACGCAAATGTAACATCCTGTGGTGGCTGAATGAATGGCATTATATCCTATTTTTATTCTTTTTATTGCCGCTAATTTTACTGCTGGTATTTTTTTCTTTCCGTTATGAACATCCTTCCTACCGTCGTGGGAGACTTTTAAACTAGAGGCTGTTTTATCCATACGAGTTTTCAAATAACGGGGCTGTAAACGGCTGTTTGAGGTCGTCATGAGCGTTCGTTTAAAACGACTACATCGGTGACGCCTTCCGAATGCTTTTAGTTTGAATTTGAACAGTGTTCTTTCAGTACGTGTATCCTATGTTTGATACAGCTGATGACGGCGTTTTATTGACAAAACATTGAAAGATAATCCGGCTCGTTTTCGGATTATATGTCAGCACTAATGTACCAGATCCTAATGGCTCGAAGCAGTTTTTTTCTCTCCCAAACTTCGCCATTGGACACGTTCCTGAACAATTTTAATCACCTTCCGTACTCACAACGTATCAACCAAAGTGCCATTAATATGTTTTCCTGCCATCCACATCTTTATCTTGGAAGTTTATATTTTCCAAAAAAGTTCCCAGATTAAAATCCTGTATTCATTTCTCATGTATCCCTTTCTAGCTACATGCCCAGTTTATCGTAGCCTTATAGACTTTACTACCATAATTTTTATCTCAGGTCTGTGATCAATAAATACCCCGAGAAGATGTGTTAATCAGAGCTAAGTGGTGTAAGTCAGTATAGGTCTATAAGGAGTGCTTTAGATGTTTGTTTTCAATTTTTTTAATATTATCAATGAAAATACATTTCTGCTACAACTAGTACATTTTCCCACGAAGTACACAAAGTAATCGGCCTTTTTTTGTTTTGTATTAACGAGAAACCTCATTTTACACAACATTAAAATATTTTGTCTTATGCCACTATCGCTCTAAGGAGTTTATAGTTAGTTCTCATGAGAATTTCGTTTTAAATATGAAAATGAACGTGTTTTAAAATAAGTACTTTCCACACCTGCGGCCGTCCCATTCGGCCTCGAAATAACGCAATAACACCTTCATTTCTTAAAGGAAAGGAATTGAGCGGGTTGGATGGTACATAAATATTGTAGAGGTTTGGTATCCTGTTTGGCTTCGTTCTGATAAGGAGACACGCGACGCAGCCAACAGGTCATCGTTGCTACTTGCTTGCTCTATTTGTCTCTTGTTTATTCAGTTCTGATACCAACTGATATCTTTACGAACAAAATTTTCTTCATATGTAGGATTTGCTGTTTTCACGGTGGTGAATTTCATCGCCCTGATGTTGAAGCAAAGAAAGCTACAAATTACGGTCAGATGTGTTTGCTGTTCATCTGGCTTCTACAGTGGAATGCATACAGTTTATATTTCTTTTTGCAAGCGTTTGTCACAAGTTAAAATTCTTAATTAACAGCAATAGGCAAGGCGTATAGAATTCTTGACCTCGTATAGAGGGATCGTCTTGTTAATGTGGCAACAGCTGCTCTTTCTAGACAATCCCTAGAGCGCCGTGATGTACAGACTTCTCGTCGTGCATTCTAGCTTGGCGGGCGTGCGGAACAGACAGGCGCTATACATAAAACTTAGGATGAAACTTTGGCACAATGAAAATTTAAGTGTGTCTGCCCTTTTGGAGTTTTATAACTCTGCAAGGGAAAGTTTAGTTCTTATTCCTGGTGAGAAGACAGCATTACACGTGCATGAAATATGAGGGTTGTGTTGTCGAAAAGGAAATTTATTCGTTTTATGCTTGCAAATATCTCTGTGCAGTTTGTTCATGGGCTTTGGGTTTACTCGTGCGTATGGAAGAAACGAGACTATTGCTCGTAGATGTGTTCGGTGTGATGGCACAGGGTGTTAGGAAAGTCTGGTGATGGATCCATTAGATGACCGAAGCTGTGCACTGATTATTGTAGAATATTTGTTGTATAAAACGTAATTAATGAGACGCAAAAAGTTTAAAATCTCATAAAATTGCTAAAGTTTGAAAGACAAATTATCTCGTTTTTACCCGGTGTCTCTCCTCGTTTATTTAGCGTCATTTTAATGTCTGAATAATTCAGTCGTATGAAATTTTTAAGCGTTTTATACAGTGTTATTATTACTGTGATTGGTGTATTACCTACCAACAGGCAGAAAATAATATAAGGAGTAAAAGAGAAAGACAGAATATTTTGAACTGTGTAGCAGTATTTTCCTCATACTTAACCTCCTGACATTTCTCTGTGAATGTATATATGTGATTTGTCGATATTGGTCTTTGGGTGGTACGGACTTGTAGGCATATGCCAACGTTACATGGGAACATACTACTTCCATCTTGATGACTGAAGACCAAGGTAGTTAACATTCTATTTCAATACGTGGGTGGACTATAATATTAAAATAAATATCGTGTTTGTAGTTGTGGAAGCTTACAATAAGAAACAAGGATTTATGAGGATGGCTCGCTTCTGGTTCTTTGCGCCCTGTAGTCTGGTAGAATACCGACGTTTCAGAGGTCCTTGCTGCTTCCAGCTTCAGGGCGACGACGTCGACCTCTGAAACGTCGGTAAACTCCTACCAGACTACACGGCGCAACAACCCAGAAGACAGCCATCTTCAGACTCACCGCCGTGAAAACCCCAAATCCTTCAAGGCTTTATGAACTCTGCTCAGAATCCATTATTGCCAGAATGGGATACGAGCCGTGAGTGTTAAAAGATGATGTCACCCGTGTAATAAAGTAGAGCCAGGAGTCGCTCACACTTTGTGTCCATGAACTTCATTTTAAATGCAAACGATATCCCGGTGTTTATGTTAGTTTGTTTTAGGCATTTGGGCGGGGGCGTGGAAGGATATAACAAGTAAGCCCCCTGTAAAGGGTTGTGATACGGACGTATTGATAACTGACAGTTAAATCACACTGTGACCATACTGGACGTACTGATGATCTCTGACCTGGAACAAAAGTCACTGATCCACATGAACAATGGATTAGTTTCTTCCATCAGAATATAGTTTTTTTATGTTGGGTCACAGGTGTTGTGACAACTTTTATCTGTGTGATTAATACCGGTAAATGAACATGACGACTTATAACTCATTTTTGGAAATTTCCATTAAATATCTGTTTATCTGAACCTGGTTAACCGTTTTTCATATTCTAAATTTAAAATAATTTTCTGATTAGTTATCAGGGGCGTCAGATTTATTATTCATCTCAATCTAGCGATTCCTTCCTATATTAGTTATTTTGTGGGTTGTTTAACGACTTCTGCGGAGACCTAGACGTAAATGGGAGAATAATATCAAACGGGATCCATGTGAGATAGGAGTTGAAGGAGAGTGGATTTTGTTGGCCCAGGGGCTTTGGTTAATTCGGTGATGAACCTTCGGGTTTCGTAAACCATCTAGTTGGTTAGTTTAAGGACTGTGTACCAATTAAGATGTTATTTGTATGCCGAAATGAGATGATAACAGTAGAGTGACCTTTATATTCTTAGCGGAAACCATGTTTCGATATCTGTCTTAAAATTTGTCTGGGGAGAATTAGAAGGGTGATAGAGAACATTAAAGAATTGCCCTCTGTAAAGGCGAACAAGTTTTTAATGTTTTCGGTCATGTAACAGTATATTCTTTTAGGACAATTCTTAAATGTAGATACGTATTTATGCCATGTATAGATTCTTACCGCCTTTTAGTTTAGGTTAAGTGTTATGGTGTGCCGTTATGTGTCTGATAAATTAGGGTTTGGTGCGGGTGGAAAAAGGTTGCGGAACACTGGTCTAAAAGTTGAATGATTGAGTCAAAGCCGTGAGAGAAAGAGATATACTTTTATATCTGACGTCACACTTCCATTCTTAGAAAAAATGATAGGCTTCTTTTTAGATTCGTCCAGTAAATGTTTCTGAAACTGTACTGTTATTGACATAAATTCTTCCAATTCCATCCATGTAGCTATTGATGTGACATCAGTTCTCTTCCTGTATCGATATCAGATTCAACGATTAGAATTCAGACGTACGATTTTCTCTGATCTTGTCATGATACTAGAAACCCCCCACCACCAGTAAACGAAGAGAGAGGCGTCTCACGTTCAGACTGAATGGATCTGATCTCTGGGATAAAATTGTGGCTTTTGCGCAACGTCATTTCTCTTCTGATTGAAGTTCTGTTTACCGTCCAGATATGACTTTACGAGTTACGAAGTTGTCAATCCGAGCCCATGTCACGCTTTACCTCATCAACGGGGCTCATGACTACGTCTAACAGACTTACAGCGAAGACCATTATGCTCTATCAACTACAGGAGTTATTTCTCTCGTGCTGTGTGTGAAGGGCTCATGTCAGTACAAATTACGTTTGACTTAAGCCCTTCTTGCCTAGTACCAATGATTCGGCGCATTGAATTGTCTACGCCTTATACAAAAGAGTGAAATGTTTCTGATATGGAGGAGATATATCAGTCATGTTTTAATATTGCTAATTGTTGTTGTTGTTTCTCGGCTGTACAACCCTGTTGTGAGTTTTCGTCGCATCCTTTTCGGAGGTTTCTATTATACTCCAAATTACATAAAGAAAATATTGTATTTCAGTATTTAGAATTAATCACTTCAAAGGACATTTCCCCATGATATAGTCTGCGAGACTGAATGGTTTTTGCAGATCTTAGGATCTTCGTTTGTCATCTCTTTCAGGAGAGTTGCAGACACGTCGTAAAATCTTGCCTCCTAATCCACAGTCTTAAACCTTGTCTTCTCTTTTAAATTTTTTCCCCTGTCTTTGAACTAATTTGAGGCACAGCAAAACAACAACAGATCTCACACCTGTTGGAACTGCTTCCCTTTTGAGACAAATTGGAAATATGTTAACATGGCTGCTGTTAGCTTAAGTCGACTGCATATAAAAAGCCGAAGGGAGTTTCGTTAGCATGAAGCAGTGTCATGAGAAGATGGTTGTATTCTGGGATGTAGCACCGTGTAGTCTGGTGGTAGAAGTAAATTCATGTATTAGTTACTCATCGCTCTGATGGTGGAGGCAGCAAGGACCTCTTAAATATTGGTAAACTTCTATGAGACCAGATGGTGCTACAACCCGGAAGACAGACATATTCATAATCTCCGCCGTGAAAACGTCATATCGTAGAAATCTCTCTCTTTTGTTTTTCTCGTATAAACGATTTGCTAGCTTCTACTTTGATGGCTTCAAGCGCTTGCTTTCCATACAACTTTCCCAATGTCAATTCGGTTTCCGGAAAGGAGCTTACTTACTTTTGTGATTTTACATACCGATGGATGAATGAATTAGATCCGGTTGATTTTCAATGCGGAGCTCGTGTCACGTGGCGGCGCGCAAGGGGAATTCCACGAACACACTAAGCAGCTGCTGCAGTAATTCCGCACAGTTAATTCAAAAAGTTTGTTTTCTCCTTTTTCCACTCCCTTCTCTCTCTCTCTCTCTCTCTCTCTCGCCCCTCTCGCCCCTCCCCAGCTGCTCTCATTAGCGATATATGAATTCATGTTCTCTGTGTTTTCCCCCTTCTGTTTGATTATTTCCGCAAATGCTTACATTATGTGTTCAGGGCTGTAAAATAAAGTATAAACGAAAATTTCGTGTAAGCTTTTACGGTAAGCTGGTATTTTGAGGGAAACGGTGTGTGAATACTTAGAGAGAATGTAACATCCATCCCCACACGGCCCTACACCCCAAAAAGAAATAAACATAGCCTGCTCCCCAGTAGGAAATAACAATAATAATGGAGAACTAAAATAGCTGAGTTAGTACTGAGGCTGACTGCATGCTGCATGACCGATGTTTGGCTCCAGTAGGGGCAAGAATCCTCTGTGTCGCCTCGTTTCACTGAGCCTGTGATCTGTTATGTACCTGCTACTTATTTCTGATGAGTTAAATCGGTCGTAGCATGAAATCGATCATTCACTTTCATCTCATGTCGAGATTCAGAATGCTTCTTACATTCGTTGTGCTTAGCCACAGGACATTTTTGACTTTTTGTTAGGCCGGATTCACACTTTTTCTTAAAGACAACGCATGAAATGCAAGATACGACGTGGTTTTTCCGCAGGCACCGATCAATTTCTACCAGTCTACACTGCGCAGTGTGACTTATCGTGACTGAACGTGTCTAAGGCTGTCTTGTGCTGTGTTGAATAAGAGTTACGCCATACGGATTTCTTGTTGTCTGAACACGTGTTGCCTATTGAATTAATTTGAAGACAATATGGACATGTCGTAGTTCTGAAGCTTTAAGATGTATGTTTAAAATGTTAATTTTATGTAAACAGATAGGTTTATGTGATTTGAGGTTTTCACAGCGGTGAATATGAAGATTACTGTATTCTGGGTTGTTGCGCTGTGTAGTCTGGGAGATGTTTACCAACGTTTCAGAGGTCATACTGCCTCAGTCATCAGGGCAATGAAGATTTCTGTCTTCTGGGTTGTTGCGCTGTGTAGTCTGGTCGATGTTAACCAACGTTTCAGAGGTCATACTGCCTCCGTCATCAGGGCAATGAAGATTTCTGTCTTCTGGGTTGTTGCGCTGTGTAGTCTGGTCGATGTTAACCAACGTTTCAGAGGTCATACTGCCTCCGTCATCAGGGCAATGAAGATTTCTGTCTTCTGGGTTGTTGCGCTGTGTAGTCTGGTCGATGTTAACCAACGTTTCAGAGGTCATACTGCCTCAGTCATCAGGGCAATGAAGATTTCTGTCTTCTGGGTTGTTGCGCTGTGTAGTCTGGTCGATGTTAACCAACGTTTCAGAGGTCATACTGCCTCCGTAATCAGGGCGATGAGTATGAAGATTTCTGTCTTCTGGGTTGTTGCGCTGTGTAGTCTGGGAGATGTTTACCAACGTTTCGGAGGTCATACTGCCTCAGTCATCAGGGCGATGAGTATGAAGATTTCTGTCTTCTGGGTTGTTGCGCTGTGTAGTATGGTAGATGTTTACCAACGTTTCGGAGATCATACTGCCTCCGTCATCAGGGAGATTAATGGCTAATTTGAAGATGTCGGCGGTATTTGCCTGAAGGGACTGAGGAAGATCACGAAGCTTTTGAGAAGAGCTAAGGTCGGCTAAGCTTGGAATTGAGCATGTGCGGAGTACAGGTGTCGACTCTTATGTTTTATGCGCAAGTATTTAACTACAGGTAGGCATAGAGGCAGTGTACTTGCAAAATAAATTCTGCAGCCCTGTAACTAGCACTTGCCGACATAATTACTTACCACAAAGAAAGAAATTATATTTAAACATAACCGACAAAGGTTGAAATCGAATCTCGGAGGTTGCTGAAAAGGTAAACACGGTATAAACTCTGTAGTTGTCTCTGCAGGAGGGAAGTGATTGGTTGAGTGATAGAAAATTGTTTCATTTTATATTTTATGGGACGCATCGGATAACAGCGTGATCTGTTCATTCGCATGTCGCAAATAATCCCACAGAGACAAATAATTGACCATGTTTTTTTTTATTTCTGCTGTGTTTCTATTTTATTATAGACAAATCACCGTTTTCATTTAATTGATTCACCTGTCAGTTTTAAATTCTTCCTCTGCGGATTGGAACACTATGCACAAACGTAGTTTGATTGAATCTGATGTGGTTTGGTTCGTCGGAATTTCTTTTTAATTTGATTTTGATATATTATTCTCTCGTTGACACTGAACTAGGCTGCATGTATTCATAGATGCTTCATATGTGCTGATGAAGTTTACTGAGCATTCTTCGACACTGGAATATAAATTAGCTTTATTCGTAATCGTTATTAGATTCCGGGGTAAAGCTGCCGGGGTGTGAATTAATTCCGTGTGCTCATGCCTTTAAAGCCCTTTGGTACATGTACCACCTGATTGAATATTAACCGATTCTGTATTTTGACCACGCAGTTAATTTTTGAGTTTCGTATGATTCTCATTATAAATAGCGATAATTTCCTAAATGATATTTAATAATTTAGTCCGTACCCCAAAGAAAATATACCATTTCACAATTATAAATATACATCTGTTAAAGTTTCTTGACGTAATCACAGTGATAATCATTCGAAGCATATATATATATATATATATATATATATATATATATATATAACAATTATTTACTTTTGAAGCAGGTTGTACATATATTTACTGGGCTATAAAGGTTTAAAGATTGCAATAATATATATATATATATATAACAATTATTGACTTTTGAAGCAGGTTGTACATATATTTACTGGGCTATAAAGGTTTAAAGATATAGCGTCAAATATTTGCGTGAATTGTGGATAATGAATTAAAAAAATGCTTGTGACCTGTGTTAAAGCACTGTGTGAGCAGGCACCTTGGATGACTGAGGAAAAACATGGAATATAACTGACCTCTAGATTATAATTTCGAACCTCGGACTTGCCATTTGTCACAATGTGCAGTTTATCTCGTGTTTCACAGGTCAAAAGTGTGTTACAAACCATTATTTTTCAGCATCTAGATATGTACGTACTATTTAATTTCCTCGTAAAGCAAATTTTCCACGAAGCGAAGAGGCAGACAGTGCACGCAGTGTGAGCGCACGTAATTCAAGGGAAACCTGGGACCCACAACGCCCGAGGTTGGATATAATCTCCGTACAAACCAGGGGTTCTCAACCTTTCAAAATTTGTGGTCACAATCTCTTCTTCCAACAGACTCTCGGGCCGCCACGTTATAAATGGCTGCGAATTCAGACAACTTAGCCATTTTTTAAAATGCCACTAACCATTGCGAAATTGTCCACTTCATTTAATTTAGGCGACAACCATATTTAATTATTCCTTAATTTAGATATTCACAAAGCTAGGAGATCCACACACAACGAAACGGTTCTGATATCTTCAGAATTTGAGCTTTTTCCTTTTCGAATGTTTGTAGTGAGCTTTACGTGTGGATGGTTTTTGTCACTAGTGATGACGTAATCGCGGCGGATTCCCGCGTGACTGCACACTGAATTGGGATTTCTCGTGTGGAGATGCCCCAGGTAACTATAATACCTAAGGTAACCATAGCAACAAAGCTGACCTGTGAAGTCCACATCCAGTTTAGTGCACAAGGATGTGTGCAGGTTTAGATGTCAAATGTTTGTAAATTTTTGTACGATTTTTAGCCAAAATTGTAGTGAAAGTCCCCAGTACACAATTTCCGAAAATCCGTTGAGCAGTTATTCAGTTATTACATATTGACCGATGGACAGACAGACATGGCGAAGCTAAGAATTTTTTCATCGTGAACTTGCAAACGTTCCTAAAAAAAAGTCAGGCTGCTGTAAGGCGAAGTTTCCACGAAACATAGATCTCGGAGTGCATCATGTAGTGCCCTCGTCGTCGAAGTGGACGGTGTTAACCCTGGTTGTGTCCACTCTGGACGAGAGAATATGGAGTACAGATCGATGCTGTGAGACTATTGTAAATGACCTGTGGCCTATACACACCCACATGCTATTTTACACGAGTGGTTCGTGTCGACACAGTTGTTGCTCGATTGTTCGTATCGATATAACCGCTCCAAGCTTTTATTTCTGTTAGGTATTCATAAGGATGTGCAATGACAGTTAAGTGTTGTAAACAAACACATGCGTGAAACTGGAAAAAGGATTCGGTCCATGTAAAATTGAGTGGAAAGTTAAACGCGAATATCGTTGTCATGAAGATTAAAACACGTCTGGCAAACCACACGTATTATTTTCGCATTGAGTTTTGTGACTTCAGCTGGTCAAGAAATTTCTTGCTTTGTATGAAACTCGAATGTTCATTACCGTGTACATAAAAGCCTATCACTGGTCCACATCCTGAACCAGTTAGCACCCTCACATCCAGTTTCATTAAGCTCCATTTTAATATTATCCTCCCATCTACTGAAAATGTTTCTCCAGTGGTTTCTTGTTTGTGGGTTTTCATGTATTTCTCATCTCTCCCATGCGTGCTACATGCTCCGCCAGTAAAACGTAGGTCTTATTAATATTTACAAGTTTTATATTAAATACACTTTGTCTGCAGTTAAAGATATATTTTAAGGAATAACGTCTTGTCGTATTCTTAGCGTGATTAGTTTCGCAACACTTGTCTTTATGGGGAATAATAGAAACGTCTTTAAAATAAATGACTTTAATAAACGCGTATAAAATGAGCAAATTCACAACGAACGCATTTTGAAAATACGCGTATTGCAATGTGGAGTTCACTTTCCAATGTTGTTCTTTTTCAGTTCGGGGAATATTTAAATAAACAGAAAAATAAATTCATGAAACGAAATGTGTCTAAACGGGACAGTAAGATCCAAACTGATATTTGTAAGGTAATATTCAGTGTACAAACTCCGCCTCCGAACTTAACGGATTTCTATTCATCTATTCATCTGTGCTACGTCCTTTAAGGGCTGTAGCATTCGGACGGATGCGACTTCCGAACGAAGAAGCCGTTTCACAGTGGTCACATGATACATTTATTGTCTCGGTACTAAATTATAATTCAAAGACAGTAATAAATGTGGTAATTTGTAGATATTCGCAATCAGCAGTAAAAAAATTAAATTCACAAAGAAAGTAAGAGCAGATTGCATTAGTGGAATGCTTGAACCATTCCTTTCACAATCGTTCATATTCCAGTCTCTTATATAAATTCTTAAATTTTAGCTCTTTGAAGCCGAGTGGTAACTATATGCACCATCTGCTGTAAAAATCAGTAACTCTGCATTTTGTATTTATGGGCCTCGTATGATTCTCACTGTAACAGGGATTACTTTCTTCAATAGCATTTACCAATTGAACTTTGTAATGCAGACGCGTTGTGTTTTCTTTTCGGTACGGACTAAATTCTTGAAAGAACACCTGTGGATGCCGTGTGTTACCGCTTCTATTAGGAAAGCGTTGTTCGTAATTTTATATGGGTTCAAACGCTGTTTTACTCGTATTTGCGTATTTGTTTGCATGGAAATGTTAATGGGTTATTCTGTTTGCTATTAGCAAAGAGACATGGTGTTTGTGTCGCGGATTACGCTCTGCTATTTCGTTGATTCTTCTGTTTCTGTAGCGATGCTCTCCCGTTCTTTTGTTTAACTTCAAATTTAATATGACAAGATGGCAACATTGCGCTACGCGGTTGACCATTATGTCGACCCTCAAGCCGTATTTTTCTCCTCTTTTTTTGTGACCTCTGCCAGTTTTATCTATTTTCTTTCTCCTTGTGATTTCTGACTACGAAACATCTGTCAGCGCAAACATACTGCAGACATCTCGTTCTCGGGGAAATTATATTCGCTATGAAATTTTAATTTATTCCAATTTTCAACGTTGTGTGTTGAAGAGGTTTACATTTTGGCTAAACAAATATGAAAAATGTTATATAGACTACAACAAACGAAGTTCTGAGCACAGTCGTACATTTATCATTGGAATAAAGACGTTATGCACATGTTATGGAACGTTGCTATTTCTGCCTACAGGGTGTTCAAAATTGCGCTTTTTCATCGTGACTATTTTATTTGGCATCTGCTTATAAGCGCCTGTGATGCAGAACAGGTGTGGAAAAGTAGTTTTACACTTCGGAAAATTTCCTTACTGGAAGCGACTCTAACAGATAGTAACATTTCAGCCGTAATTATTCCCACGAATAAAAATGTTGTTGCTATTGAAATTAAGAGCGGAGATAATAATAGAGATCCGTTTATTTCTGTGCAGTGCAGACAAAGATGGAAATACACAAAGCTGTTTAAGTGTTGTTCGAAATGAGACTTAACCTCGGAGTCTTGTGTGGTAAAATAATTGAGGGCGATAGACAACAAAGTACAAGAATAATGACAGAAGGATTGTGGAAATTACTTGAAGAGCTTCACAATTTGTACACTTCATGTGGGTTTGGTGTAGTGATTAAGTAAAGAAGGATACATTTTCAGTGGTGTTTATCACACGCGGAGAAGAAAAAAATCCTTAAACTTTGTTGAGAAACGTTGAAGGATGAGACGTTTCGAAAATCTGTGTCTAGGTAGGATGATAATTTTAAAATGTATCCAGAGAAGTGTGTTTTGAAAATGTTAACTAGATTCAAACGGATGTTGCTGTCTCCGTGTGGCATGGAAGAAGTTTAAGGACGATGATGGAGGCAGCAAGGACCTCTGAAACGTCTGTAAACTTCTACCATACTACACGGCGCTAAATCCCAGAAGACAGAAATCTCGAAATTCCTCGCTTGTTACTACTCAGTCGAGCTCAAATGAGAATGAGAACGCTGGTGGTGTATTGTTTAGGCGGGTGAGTGGCTATTTTCATGTATGAAGGGGACTTGTGTATTATCGTTAATGGTTGGGATGATGATCTCATCTAGCAAGTAAGTAATTTGCTGTTGTGTGTAAGCTACTGACATCAGCTGTCTAAAAAATACTTATCCGGATCTATGATTAATTTTCTCGCTGCAAGTTGAGTCGTTTTAATTAGATCTGCTGTGACGGAGACGCCTTGTGGACTGACGTGTGCAGCGTCTTCGTCGGATGAGAGGAACATGGCGTCGCTGCAGATCTTGTTGCTAAATCATCAAGATTGGGTCCAAGTGCAGTATGATTCTTTTTATTTCACGTCCAAAAATTGGGCCGCTATGTTGTCACCGTGGTTTTCGTGAGTTTTTGAAGAGGGAAATCTATTGTAAGAACGTTTTATTAGCTTTGTATTCTGTTTATTGGTGACGATTTCTGGCGTGGAATTGAAAATGACCTGATGATGAATGACGGTTCGGGATGAATATGGGACAAGCGAACGTGGATACATCTATGTTTAAAAATTTTAATCTCAGCTTTTAATGAAACGTTTTCAATGCAGGTAATATAAGAACGCCAGATGTGCGTACCTCTCGCTCCTGAATATTTGGGTAACTCTTTTAAGCCCAAGCTCGTCTAAGTAATATTTAATAATTCAGCCCTTACCGCAAAGAAAACACGACACTTCACAAATACAAAGATCAACTGGCTGATGCTGTTTAAGGAAATAATACGTGCTTACGTTGAGAATCATACTAAACCCATAATACAAAATGAAAATTTATTGGCTTTTGAAGCAGTTGGAAGTATAGTTACCAGTCGACTTTAATAGGATAAGAACGACAAACGGTATTTGGCTATGGTGTGATTGTTGATTATATGCTTGCATATAGCGGGCTTCTGGATTTGTGCATGAGAGAGATTCAATTAGGAGCTGAATCAATGCCGTCTTTATAAAGTATATACCTAATTCATTGTTACAAACGGATTGGTAGTTAATAATGAAGTCACATAGAGGAACGGAGGCCAGAGTAAATTCTAATGACCGAAAGAACTTCTCCCTGCAATAAAGTTGTCACAGATATTGATATTGTCATTAGTGTGTTAGGGAAATGTTTGTCTACGAGATTGGGAGTTTACATTTGGGAGTTACACTGTCAAATACGTAGCCTGTTATGTGAACATACTCGTGGAAACTAAGTTACATTACATTAAAGTCCTTGAAGATTAATATTAATTCTGATAAATATTTTATGTTCTTTAGTTACGTATGGTTGTTGAACTGTTATGTGATTTGATGAAACCTTTGTTTTACTCCTCTGTAAACAATGTGTAGACCACTAGTCTGCATTAAAATACATCTTATATTGGACGTATGAAGCACTTATAATGGTATGATAATACAGACTTTCAGTAATCGTTACCCTGAATCATACTCTTGGCTTGTGTATCTCCTTATTATATCTTCGTATACAGATGAGTTGAGATGCAAATGAAGTACATATAGAAGTTATTCATTCAAAATAATATATGACACTATCATTTATGTCCTTGCTTTTGGTATATTTTGTCACATAAAATAAATATTTAAATTTCAAGTACCATTATTATTTTACGGAAATGGCGATTGGTTTCACTTGTTTTATTAACCAGGTCTAAAACCTACAGAAGAGTATGCAATGAAATTATCTCATTCTCTGTAAATGTTGTAACTTTGGTTCATTGTCTATGTAGGCATTATAGAAGACTTGATTGTGTAATGTAAGCGCTCATTATGAAATAGTATTTGGATTGTGAGTGAGCTGTTAAGAACTAATGGACATTTAAGGCGTTGGGGGGGGGGATCAAAAGAGAAGCTTCTTAACCCGTGACATGTTTTTGTATCAGCACTCATTTGTGAAGCTTTCCGAAGCTATGAAATGCAAATTTGGAAGTCATCGTGACATAGGCACCTTAATGTACGTAGTAGCTCAGCGACCGTAGCGCCTTGCGGCTAAACAAGCCATGACAGAGAATCGATACGTGAGCAAAGGGACTCCAGACTGCGTTTGTTTTCCCTGCTTTTAAGAGGAAACATGTCGGTATTGTAGTCTCATTTCTCAGGATTGACGTTCAGAATCAGTTGTGATTTTAGTACGACTCAGGCCTAAATATCCGTGTTTTCAATTCCTATGGTAGTGTAACCTAACCTAACCTACCTAACCTAACCTAACCTCACCTCACCTTACATCACCTCGTAAAACACAATTATTTATGAAGTTATGAGTATATGTGTTCAGGATTTTGTGTAAAACGGAAGAACATTAGGTTTCAGTTTGGAACAAAATATATATTGAATTACACATTTTAGTAAAGTTTATAAATAATGTATTTTTAAATACATTAATCTGTATGGAGTTGTTCAAAGTAGGGAAAATGGCCGACGGACGATGAAAAGACGGACAAGCAAGAGTAATGCTTAATTGGTTTCTGTTGTGGAATTTGACAGCAGTCGAACCGTTTCATCTGTATTTGAGGGGCACACAGGTTGACTCCCGGCCAGGCCACTTCCTGCCCATGAGCCTTTTTATGGGCCTTCTGTTTCAGACGAATTTCCAGATGATTCTACTCTCACTTCCAGGTCTTATCAGTTGACAACAGTGACAGTAAAAATAATATAATAATGGATGACAGTTTTATATTATTTGATGCTGGATAAACTTTGCAGTTGATAGATTGTCGGTAAATAATGCACGAACTTTATTCCTTTCTTCACAGAATAAGCCATGGTGTGGTCACTGAAGGTTACCATGGTTTACAGGAAGTTGTTTTGTATGTCCTATGTTAAAACCGTTTTGCGGGTATTTTACATTGTCACGTACCGAGGTCCGTTTAATATCAAAATTTCCTCTCGCAAACCATTCTTTGTTAATATGTGAGTTTTCTTACGTTAGATTAGGTATGGGCCACGGAATGAGTTATTCAGTTACAAATTATATTGACTGTGTGTTCACAAACTGACAAATATTTCTTCCAGTTGCAGACTTATTTGTTTTATGAAATGTAATCATAATTTTGAGTATTGTATTGTCAGATATGTCAGGGAAACAGAGTTACTTGCTTTGAGGTATTACGAGGCGCGTCCACAAAGTAAGTTTCCCACTCGTCCCACAGCTAGCAAACCTTATATTGCGCGAAGCGACTGTGCGTACGTGATAGAGCAATGACGTAGCATGGCGCATGCACTAACGGTACTTCCCGCGTTCTCACAGTAGCATCGTTGCAGCTGTTGAAGATGGAGGTTCTTATTCCAGCTCCCGCCGACTGTGAAGTGCGGTCAGTGATAACGCTAGGCCGCACACGGCTCGACGGACAGCGAGTCTCCTGCAGGAGTTCAGCTGGGAGGTGTTTAATCATTCACCCTACAGCCCGGACCTCGCTCCCAGTGATTTCCATCTTTTCCTACACCTCAAGAAATTCCTGTCCGGTCAGTGTCAGCGTTTTGAGAATGACAGAGAGGCGGAGATGGTTGTCACACAGTGGTCCCAATCCCAGGCGGCAGACTTCTACGACACAGGTATTCAAAAGTTGGTCCCACGGTATGACAAATGTCTCAATTCCGGTGGCGAATATGTTGAAAAATAGCTGGACACTTGCTGTATCTGTTGCAATAAATATTTCCATGAAATTGTGTTTTGTTTCTGTAAACGGCCCCCAGGGAAACTTACTTTGTGGACGAGCCTCAGCATTTGCGCGCAGAAAAATTGAGGCACCTCAGTCAGGGTAAGCTAACATTCCGACACCCAGGCCTATAGAAACACAAGTTACATTTTACTTATACTTACAGACTGACTGCAGGTTTGTAGGAGCTTACTGTAAATCAAATAACCTAATGTTACGGCCGTGTTAAAAGGAGGGGCGCTTTGTAACTGCCGCATTCACACGCTCACAAGATTTTAATCAGAATGGCAGGCATCACATTTAATAGAACTAACATGAACTGTAGGGCTCTTGTGGTTGTAACACTGCTTTAAAAAGTAGCAATATCCACAGGCTTTGCTACCAGCTACTTAAAAGCTGAAATAAAAAATAATAGGCATCTGACAATCAGTCGTAGTTTGAAAAATAAGGCGTTTGTGTACACAACGGATGTGACGTCGAGAGTGATCATATTCGATGGTTTACGAAGAACTGTGGAACCATTTCTGTTTTTATGTTGCAACGACAACTTTACATAAAAGCACACGTAAAGTTTTGAGGTCATCCTAGATATTTGCTAATGAATGCGACTTTACTGCTCTGGGTAGAGGTGAGTGGTCAGCTTCATGCTCCTCCCGCTTTTTCCCCTAAGTAAACAGCCCGCGGTACCGGTCATGGTCCCTAGAACTGATATGGACGCTGGTGGCGAAGAGAAGAAATGTCCGTCCCTCTGTTTATAGCGTCACTTTGCTGACTGCAATCGTGACATGTAGATAACTGTTAAATGTTGTTGTTTTTGTTATTATGTTAATTACTAATTGTTACAATCTGAAATTAAGAAGGAGTGAAAATGTGTCTCGTCTGTCTTAAGTCTTTATAGCTTCATGCTTAAGCATAGCAGCATCTTTGCCTTTTATCATTCTTCTGTATGCGGTGCTGTGTCGTTGTGGATCTCGGAATGCGAAGCACCTGAGATTTGTAACAGCGACATTTGATTTTTTGGGTTCAGAATGCTGAAAGCGATATTAAAAGTGTGCAAGGTTAAGATATTTTTTCCTGTGAGGCCGAGTCGACAGATCACGCATGTACGTATGTGAATTGAACGCCGATTTCAGGCATTTTTCTGTCTGTCTGTCTGTCTCTGTGTCACTTGCCATTCTGCTCAGTGGAACACGACGTTCTTGCTCGAGCGTTATCACGACAGCTCGAGGAGGTTTTGTGCGGGATTTAAGGAGACTTTATCGCACACAAATACATATATTCTGGGACTTTGAAATGAAATAAAAGTTTCTCCTTCTTTTTATAAAACTTCTAGATGAGATCTCTTCTATTTTCCTCTCTCGTGACGTACTGTGGGTTGCTGCATTCACTGCCCTTGTGGGGCGAAGTTGGTCTCTGCTCCCTCAGTTTCTTGACTCCATCGAACCACCATCACACAGCGGGTTTTTTTTTCACAGTGGGTCCTCGGTTCACAACCAGCATCTGGGTTTCTGAATAATAACTGAATTCAATTCAGTTATTTTAACATTCTAACCCAACAGCTGGAATAACATGAGCAGAACGTAACAGAAGTCTGATCCGTGTACAAAATATATGGAAAATGGAAATAATTATAAATTTTTGGTCGAGTTAGGAATCGACTGTCTTCGTCAAAATACTCTACATGAATCTGCCCGCAGAAGTAGCAAGTTCCATTGTCCGTCGTATGGAACTGAAACGAGAACGGTATAATCGAGAAGAGATTTTGGTTAATTGCTGATGGAGAAATTACGATTATTTTTGACAGTTGCAGAGGAGGGTATCTGATTTTCCTCGATCTTTTGCGGGAAAATCTTACAGCACAGTTACGGAAATGTTAACTGTATGCTTGAGGTATGCCAGAGCTGGCAATGTCTCTTATTTGTTGTTTCTCAGTGAATTCAGTCAATTAATTACAGAAGTGTATTTCATATTATGTCGAGGTAATGTTAAATTTTGAAAATATTTTACTGTCCTAAACAGAAGCCCCGCCCGTTCTCAAAATTTGTGTGTGATTGACAAAGTTGTTGAAATATTTCCCCCCAGAAAAAAAATATTTTATATATTTTATATTTTGCAGTTGAATATTTTATGGGCGAGAAAAGGAAAGAGAATGTTACATCTGTAACAGATAAATAATTCTCGTGCTTAAAGTTGCCAGCGACGATTTACAAGTTTATGTTACGTTTTATCACTCGTCCTTTCTGTAATTCAGAATTAGCCGGCTTGTCGGAGAACTGCCCCACACTCGATTCTGCTTTCGCCGACTAAGCCAGAGTCCACTGAAAACTGGACGCAAAATATGTGCAAACCTGAGCTACGTCACATTAAGAATGGGATATGGAAAGGGCAGGGGCGAGAGCAGGACGACTCATGCACTATTGAAATATTTTGGCCAGGGTTAATTTCTTTCATTACAAGATACGTGTTGAAGTGGCGAGGGTGATTTGGGCCACTCTTGGTTGTAATGCCGTATATTCTGTGTGCAATCGACAGTCGCGGCGCTGCGGTTCAGGAAATGCTTGAAATAATCTCGACGTTTCTGAGTGATGTGTGCGTCTCCCAACCCCTAAGCCTCTCATTCTTTTATTTCTTTCCCCTGAGGTAGACAGGTCGGAGAAAGCAACGATCTGCGATGTCCGGCTGCAGTGGAGGCGCTGAGAAGCGATTGACGTATTTGTGTGGGGGACATGGTACGCTAATGGTCAGTATATCGACCCTTAATTTGACGTCAATCTGTTCTACAATGCCGTCGGAATGGGGATGGAAACAGTTTCAAAATGGTTTCGGACAGGCTAAGGTTACATTATACGCGTTTGCCCGAAAATGGCTGAATTTGCGTGGTGTTTCTCAAGACACGTATTCTCGTGACAGACGGTGTAAGTGGTACAAAGTGAAATTCCGCAAATGTGGATCCTTAATTAAAATTATACTAGTCTGTAAACATTTTTCTAGCCACTTATTTTTGAAAGCGAGCAATACGGAACATGGAACGAACGGTTTATTTTTAGAACGAAGTTTTTTTGCTAAATACAACTAGGCTGTTATTGATGCAGCATGAAATATTTTGGAATATTATCGAAGTTTACGCTGTCCTTACAATTAGGTCTGCGTAGCAAATGCAATAGAAGGCACAATAAAGAACCATAATAATTTTCGAGAATATATTTTATTAAAAAAATAATTAATGAAACTTTTGAAAATGTATTTCATCACCAGGGAAACTGAGTCACTTAAGGTAATTTTTCGATGAAAGATTTCTTAAATAAAGAAGAGGTGAGTGTGTGCACTGGATTCAGCTGGCTCAGGATAGTTTCCAGTGGCCGTTTTTTTTTGTAAACGCGGTAATAATCATGTGGGTTCTGTAAAAGCAGTGAATTCATTGACGAACTGAACAACCGCCCTGATGACGGAGGCAATATGACCTCTGAAACGTTGGTTAACATCGACCAGACTACACGGCGCAACAACCCAGAAGACAGAAATCTTCATACTCACCGCTGTGAAAACCTCAAATCATACACTGTATAGTTATTTTCATAGAAGTGTAGATTCTAAATCATTCTAACTCTTTATCAGTTGTCATTTTGAAACACGATTTAGTAAAACCGTTGGTCTTCTAGATCATATCGCCGTGTGGACTTGTATGTTAATACCAGCGTTTTGAAGAAGCATATTCCTCTTCAGCTCTGAAGTTGGAGACAGTATGAAATTGACTGTCTTCTAGGACGTTGCCCTTATGATGGAGGCAAAAGCAACTCTGAAATGTTTGCAAACTCTTACCAGACTGCGCGGCTGAGAGAACAATGAATGGTATCCGCCTCCAAATCTACATGGCGACGCCGAGAGAACTTCGAATCTCACACATCTGGAATTCATAATCAATAAATACCCGACTTTCCGCTGCTCATTACGATGCGTCAGTTTTGTCAGATATTCTAAACTATTTTGACACTGCTAGCTGGTTTTGTCCCGGTAGATAAAATTAAATTTAAACTTTGAAGTGTCAGACGAAAGATTCTATTTGTTGCTACATTACTAAGTTAGCAGCTCTTCATTATCTAGTTCTGTCGTAGTCCACGATACAGCGTACTAAATTCAAAAGTTTTGTTCTACGAGTCTGTTCTTGGGTGTTTTAGCTCGAACGAACAGAATTCTTCTTTTCGTAAATTTTCCTATGGACCTGTTAAAATTTCTCCCCCGATAAGTAATTATTAAACGCACTTTCACAACTCAACAGTGACATTTTGTAATAGTAACCGCTAGACGGTGATCTAGCGGTTAGAACGCTGGCCTTGTAATCTCGGGTTCGATTCCCGGCGGTGCCCGAATTTATAACTTGTGTTGGGCAAGGCCGTGGTCTAGGCAACACGGAGTTTTCCTCCGGGGGCTTCCCCGGTTTCTCCGTGGCATCCGAACAATTACTCCATTCACACACAGAAGAAGGCAATGGCAAACCACTTCTGGATCATCTGCCAAGAATGTATATGAACAGGTCCCAGTCCGAGAAAAGGATGGAAGGATCCTGTTCATATGGACCTGTCCTCAGACAGAACACTAAATAAAAATAAAAAAACATAACATGTATTAATGTTGACTTGGCATGTTCAATTAATTAATTATTTCGGTTTTGGAAACTGTTCTCGTGAGAAGTAAGCAAGCCTCCGTTTAAAGAATTCCATCCAGTTTCTATGCCATTGCCCTTTGCTTTACTCTATAGATGATGTAGTCATGTACATACGGAGTCCACCAAAATATATATATACACACATTCAATGAATGAAATTAAGACATTTTAATGAACTAAATTTTTCGAACGTCAACTTTGGCAGTTAGTGAATTAGCTAATGTAATGTAGGTGTTCAAAATGGTCACCGTTAGCTTCGCGGCACAGTTGACAGCGCTGAGCATCTGACTGACAAGCGGCCACTAAAATTCCTGCCGTGTGTACATTCTTTTGTGACATTATTTACATAGTAAAATATGACGAAGTAGAAACAGAAGTTTATTTATTCGTCTTTCGTCGATGTGTTTCACGGCGTTGTCAGTACAAAGTTTTATCAATATTCGTCGACCACAAGCTCCGGAGATTCGCTGTCGTAGTATGAGGGGTCTGTCCGCATAAATTCGTAAATACTACTTGATTCCCTAATAGGTGTCACTTCATAGCGAAATGAAATACACATTTCCCCGATGGCTATGAAGGCTGCCATTGCGTTGCGTATGGCGAAGCGCGGACAGGTCAGACCGACCACTCGTTTGTGTTTTGAAGCTGCATGCACAAAGTGAAATTACAATACAGGTGTGCCTGGCTCATTGCCCCTTTACAATATTGATTCTATTGCCAGTGGCGTAGTTCACTTTGAAAACTGTTTAGCGTGGTTTTTGTAAATGCTAGAGCAATGTAACAAAAACTTTACTGTACGTATACTTTTGTTTGTCAAAGAATGCCAGTATTTCAGATCTAAATATGTATTGGATACAATAAGGCAGAATAACAAAGCAAATTGAGTTAAAAACTTTATAACGTGTTTAATTTTTTGTGTTCGTTTTAGTTTGACCTCTATATACATTCAACCTGGTATTAAGCCATGAGGTTAAGTGTCTTGAGTGTATGGACGTCACTTTTTCGCAGTACAGTTTTATAAGTAACCGCAAAAAAATATAAATCAAATAAACTGGGATCGAATGAATTGTGAGGCGTGGACGAATGTAGTTTTCTGTCCATCCATTCCGATGTTTTGTACAAGAGCAATCAGCAATTTGTTTATGAGGTTGGGGGGATATTTTAACATCATCATACATGTTGACTGTCTTCTGAATTGTAGCGCCGTGTAGTGTGGTAGAAGTTTACAAGAGGTCGTTGCTGTTTCCATCATCAGGGCGATGTTAACCCGTCTTCTTTGGAAGCCGAGGATTTATTACGGGTGTTCAAAGGAGACCCGCAATTGGGTAATATTCTGGGCGCCATGAATTGTGGGGTCATTCCTTTTCAACCTCCTTGATTTGATTACCCTGATAACATTTGGTAAATAGTTCAGTTAATGAACTTACAGACCGTATTTGAGCATTTTTGTTATGTATTATAAGTAATACAGGAAACTGTTTTGTGGGTAAATCAGTGTTAATTATTGCAGGTAATGAAACCCCTTGTTATGCAAACCAAGTGAAGTGGACCCCCAGATTAAGGGTGAAGGATATGGTCCTCAGACGTGGAGGGTATCCGCGAAAACAGAATGTCCGAAAAAAAATTTGTTTACACATTTAATGAATTTGCGTTTCTGGAAACTCAATAGACCTTCCGCCATTTTGCGTTTCTGAATCTGAATATTGCGGTGCCGAACTAGATTGCTCTCATAAACACAAAGTTAATATTCTGTATTATAAATGGATTAAAACTTTCCAAAAATGTAGATGTCAAAACTCTGTACATAAATTAGTAACGGTGGCTTCGAAATATAACTTAAAGTTGTCTACAGACAAGACCAAAACCATGGCATTCAAAGGACAAGATCCCATCAGATCCAAGATAGTAATAAATAACACAATCATACAACAAATAAACGCATTTAACCATCTGGGATGTACAGTATCGTATGAAACAGGAAAAGATCTCCCAGCAAAATTATCTAAATACTTACAAGTTACAGGCATCATTAATGAAATCTTTAAACCCTCTAAAACCCCAACACAAATTAGATTGAAATTATATAAAACCTTGGCCATACCTGCACTTCTTTACGGATGTGAAACCTGGATAATGAACCAACGCGACAAATCAAGAATTGCAGCAGCAGAAATGAAGTTTTTAAGAAAACAGCCAAATACACACGGAGAGATCATGAAAGAAATGACGTCATCCACAAAGAACTACAAACAGAGCCAGTATTGTAAAAAATCCACAGATATAGAAGGAACTGGATCCAACATGTACGAAGAATGGACAAGGACAGATTGCCACATCAAATTTTGAAACATAAACCAATAGGACGCCCTTTGAAAAGATTCCTGGGTGACTGAGGCCGGATCGGGTCACAAGGCTCAAAATCCCTGACAGCTAGATGATGATGATGATGATGATGATGATGATGATGATGATGATGTTATACAGCTTTTTTGGGACTTTCTGTATATTGAACACGCAGTAGCGGATGTCTGACAAGGAGCGATCCTTCAGCCTCAGGGTAGGTGGGACGGTAGATTAACGCCAGTTCGCTGTCAGGAATAATCATGTCACCGAAGACCTTGGGCGAATTATTTGAAACGACCTGCGCAAAATGGACGTACAAATCAACGGATGACAGCCGGAAATGGGGGTGGGGGGTGCGAGAAAGTGGCACAGTACCGACGGCACAAAGTTGTTCTTGATTTGTATCGCGTAATTCAAATGGCTTCTCATTGTAAGTTTTCGCGGGGTGTCTCTAAAAAAGTCCATTATATCTAGACTGTTCTGAGTTTCAAATACTCGGTACAAACACCAGTAATACATGCTTCTTTGTGTTCTTGTGTAATGTTTTTAATTAAGCTGACTCTTTCATTTCATAATTAATTGTAATATTGTATAATACATCATTGCTCTCTGTTATTAGTTTTTGGAAGTCTTTAAACATTTGATTGGCCATTGTAATGCATTTTCCTGTAATAATTACCGAACAAAGCTGATATGATTAATGGTTCTATTATGTTCCAATCTACATTGATAATGCCCAATAATTTCAATTCATAAGCGTGTCCAGTCTTTGGAAAAGAATGTTAGTCAACTACAGGCAAGTGAATTTCAATAGCCACAGTACTGAGCTGTGTCACAAGTAAACATAATTTCCCAGTGTGTCGTGATCGGTATTTGCTCTCAGGACCGCAGGGCACAATAGACATGCCTTCGACCCCGTCACAAATAGCTCGCAGCTTTCACCTAAGAGAGATGAAGTGACAGTTGATAGTTACATGACGTGTAACTTCATTATGTGCACACTTTACCAAATGTTAACGATGGTGTAATGCAAATACGAGGCTCGTCCACAAAGTAAGTTTCCTTGGGTCCGTTTACAGAAACAAAACACAATTTCATGTAAATATTTATTGCAACAGATACAGCAAGTGTCCAGCTATTTTTCAACATATTCGCCACCGGAATTGAGACATTTGTCATACCGTGGGACCAACTTTTGAATACCTGTGTCGTAGAAGTCTGCCGCCTGGGATTGGAACCACTGTGTGACAACCATCTCCGCCTCTCTGTCATTCTCAAAACGCTGACGCTGACCGGACAGGAATTTCTTGAGGTGTAGGAAAAGATGGAAATCACTGGGAGCGAGGTCCGGGCTGTAGGGTGAATGATTAAACACCTCCCAGCTGAACTCCTGCAGGAGACTTGCTGTCCGTCGAGCCGTGTGCGGCCTAGCGTTATCACTGACCGCACTTCACAGTCGGCGGGAGCTGGAATAGGAACCTCCATCTTCAACAGCTGCAACGATGCTACTGTGAGAACGCGGGAAGTACCGTTAGTGCATGCGCCATGCTACGTCATTGCTCTATCACGTACGCACAGTCGCTTCGCGCAATATAAGGTTTGCTAGCTGTGGGACGAGTGGGAAACTTACTTTGTGGACGCGCCTCTATGTAGCGTACTTGTATTTAGTCGGCGGACCTCAAGTCGTGGGCATGCATGGGATTATAATATTAAAATGGATCTAAAATAGGTTTTAGGGCGTGGATTGGATTCACCTTACTCGGGATAGGATTAGTTTGAGAACTATTGTGAGCATGGTAATTCAGTTTTATTCTTTATTATTAATGTTCTGCATCAACAGAAGGCTAATTACAGATACAACACAAGAGAAGAACACAATAATAAATATAGATAAATAACAAACAGATTATCAAAAAATTTCATGGGTGCAGTGGACGTTAATATACAAAAGCAAATTGCTTGTGATTACGTCAATATCTTTAAAATAATAATTTACTTAAATTAAGTAATTTAGACTAAAAAAATATAATAAAATCTACAAAACAAACAAGGTACTAAATCAGAGAATTTATGTAATTAGAATGATAACACACTAGTAATGAGTCTTGGGGTAGCATAAAAGGGAATTTGTTGAACAGCTGTTTGACTACACCAGCTTCTCGACAGACGCTGTGCTTCGTAGAGTTGGTATTCAGCTGCCAGAATATGGTAATGCCTTTGGGAGTAATCGTGGTTCTATTCGACTCCAGGCAAACTCTATAATTAAGATTTAACGCAAGAAGTTTGGCTGTATTAAAATTCGTTTAAAGTTGGTCTAGAACTTCTGCCAGGTTGGATTTTAGGTCACTGAAGTGTGAATCGTGCAGGCTTGTCTTAATTAAATAGTTCAATTAAAAATTCTGTACCACTGTGCCGTATGTCCAGTGGTGTGACTGAACATTTACCGGAACTACCTTCGTTATTAATTTTTCCCCGTGTGGTAACTTTTGTCACAGGTCGGGCAATTTTTTGTTCATACAGTACAGCGGGTTGTTATGCTCGTAGATAATGCACGATCCAACTTAAATACTGTAAAAACCACACAGGGGTAAGGCATAATTATTCTTTTTTTTTTCTTTTTTTGAATTTACAGGCATTTCAGTGCCGCTAGTTTAATTCTCACCGTGCGTGACCGTGCATGTTCAGTTAATTAACTAATTAAATAACTGTTAGCCAGAGTTCTTTTTTATAACCTAATAGTAATTTTGACTAGTTCAGAAATTTCTGTCTTAAGATGAATTGTAATAATATATTATCAACGTGGTTGATTAGCTGAGCGACTGTTAGCTTCTCCATCTCATGGAGTTGGCTTTATATCTACGGATTGGTTTCGCAAACGGTCTCTTGCCTTTAAGGTTTTTTAACTAAAATTTTATACTCATTTTTCATCTCGCGTCAGTCTTCGCTTTGGTTAGGGCAGAGTGATTCAGCTTTTTTCTCCCCTCAGGCCAAGAACAATTTTCTCATCGAAATTAAGGGCGCAGTTCTTGATGACTAATAGCCAAATTTCGTTATCATTAAGTCTTCAGATACAGACACTCAGTGTTGGTTATCAAAATATACCTGACATTATCACATGTCTATTACATTACGCATGAAATACATTTTAAATTTTAAAGCCTGTGAGACGTTTAAGTTGAATTGCGACACAATGGGACGGCATTGGTGCTGCGTTTTGACAGCCAGGTTATGCGGTCGTCGTCAATTACATTTACCTCGGTCGTATGACGTATAAGCGAAGTGACGTGTTCTGGTAGGTTAACTTCGATGTCATTGTGGAAAAGCTTGAATGTTATTTGATCATGAATAAATTGACTATTATATTACTTTGGACACTCGTGTGCCAAAGGACAGTTAATGGAATAGTTTAAATATGAATATTTTGTTCATTTGGGTAACAGTTTTGCGGACAAAAATGTGGCGAGGTTGTGGAGATTTTGTAGTGTATACGATAATGAATATGATGTGATGGTTAAACGTATTTTATTTACAATTCGGGATCGGAGTAATTGAGGTGATGAACGAATAAGTTTGTGACCTCTTCACAGTATTATTGTTTTCGTGAAATTGAAGCCTAACTTTACACAAAACATAAATGAAATGGGCGCGGAATGCCGAAAGAATGGGAAAACAGATGACGGACACACCCGGACACAGAGATGGTAGGGAGAACACAAAGAATTCGTTGGTTGGAAGGAATTCGTAAATCGAAGATGACTTATCTTTTGGGATGTGGTACCAGGTAGTCTGGTAGAAAATGGTCGACGTTTCAGAGGTGCTTGCTGCTTTTATCACTAGGTTCCACCGCTCTAACGACGGGGACAGTAAATATCCCTGAAACGTCGATAAATTTCTAACAGACTACACGGTTAAAATCACGGAAGACTGTTCATACTCGTCACCGTGAGAACCTGAAATTTCACGCGATTCAAAAGCTGGTAGAATGAAGGAAGGAAAGAAAGAAGGAAGATATTAGAAGGAGAAAATTACTCGAGAACCTCTTAGAAGATCTAGACGTAGATGGGTGTGTTTGGATTGGATTCGTCTGACTCAAGATCAGGGCATTATGATACGACGGAAGAAGCATGTGAAAATGAGAAATTTACAGTGTAATAATGAGGATTGATCAATCTACACTTTTTATGTTTTTGAAGACGCTTTCCAAATTTTATGGGTTTACACATGACATGGAATTAGAAGGGACGTGGAAGGAAGCGGTTGTAATAATTTAGACTTATCCAGAGAGTGAATCAAACCTCGAAATCCCTTTGGGCAGTGGCTCTCCTGATTGAGATTTGATCCCGAGGCTTGCCAAACATGAAGCAGAAATGCGATCGTCTAATGCAACGATTGTGACGCTAGACGTCGACCATTTAGTTAAGGCGAATGGCAGTGGGTGGCTTGTTTACCGCCACGAAAGTGTCTGAGAGTCTTATTTTGTTAAGCGAGGCTTGGAAAATATTCATAATTGAATCGCTCGACAGTAGCGGAAACTAGTGACAGTAAAGTTCTTTTCTTCTGGTTCTTTTTTCCTTCTTTCTGGCGGAAGCAGCTGCTTTCCGGACCTTCTGCTCTGCTTACAAAGAGAAGCAAATTCTACAACAAGTTCCCCATTAAACATTTACATGTTTACAACAGAAATTTAATTAAAGCGGCGTTATCAGTAGAAAGTCAGTTATGAGGGAGGATAGACGAGGTATGTATTGTAATTACAGAACGCGGCTGGGCGACATTGTTCTTCGGCAGACTTGCAGTACGTTCCTTCGTCACTTTTCTTACAGACCTTCAGCTTTTCTGAGTGTCTAATATTCACGTAGCTTGGAGTTGATTTTGGTTGCGACAGATTACTGAGTTTCTTGGACATTAATGCTTTATTTTATTCTTGAAGTTTTAAAGTCCATTTTGTCACAGTTTGTCTGTTGGAAACATCTTTGAAGTGTTGCGGGCTTCAGAAGTAGACTGAGTTTTGAAAGTAGGAACCACATAAGATATACATAGAGTGCGGAGGTGAATATTTGTGTTATTTGAGATTAGGATATTAATTGAAGCTTTAAAAAGGGCTTAAATTACTGACATCCCAAAAATCCTAAGTAATTGCACGAAGGTCTTCAAAATACTGTTTGAATTTCTCGATCAGATGGACTATTTTATTGAATTTTATTTTTACAAAAATAGAAAGCAAATATGGTACTGTGGATTGTGGCATATATTTACCAATGTGTAGTATGAATCTATCACCTGCATCGCCCTGACGATGGAAGCGATACGTAACTCCGAAACGTTGGTAACTACTGACAAGGTTATATAACGTCGTAACCCGGAAATAAACAATCGACTTTTTGCCGCCGAAAGTACCTAAAGTCTGATTCGTGGTTTTGAATATAACAATGAAAAGCGGAGGAAATGCAGGTCTGGCGCTATTTTCTTACCATCAACTTCTCAATACACGGCGTCAATAAACACCGGTTCTTTAGTGTAATAAGACATATAACCACAGAAGTAAGTTGGCAGACGAGACGCAGATTTCTTACGGTTTCTGTCTGTGATTAGCGGCTATTGAATGCTATTTCTAGCACAGGTGAATGGTCTAAGAAAGGCTTCCTCAGGGCGAAATGCAGAAGAGAGGCGTAGAATAAACACAACCGCCGATTTGGTGCTGGGAAGGTCAACATGGAAGGAAGTTAACTCGAAAGGCAGCTTTTAAAACAAACGAACATCGGTAGATGGCTCCGTGGAATTAACGTTGAACAGGCCTTCCGACGTCTGTCATAATAAAACTTGGCATGCTGGTGTGTCGGCAAGTCTGCAGCTTCTAGGCTTCCATGCCAGAGTGCTCGGTTTGAAACTCGCAGTTTTGCTGTAACTGTGAAGAACTTGGTGATGATTTCATTATATTCGCGCAAGTTTTGCGTTTGTAGTTTGGATAAAACTACGTAATAGATTCTTTTAATGTGTGAAATAAGTTGGTAACTACCCTGTACTTTGTACCTGTAACTCATTAACTGTTCCCTGATGAAAGCAAATGATTTGTGTTCTGGATGTTATTGACTACACTTTTGCTTTGGTAACGCAGTGGTTTTGTGGTTTGCTTAGTAGACCGAAAACTCACAGCGCATGAGCATGTATGTCATTATCGTGCGATGGATAAAGCAAGGCAATATTGCAGATTTATCCAAGGGCCCCCACTACCACCAACCTTATCATTTACACTCACCTGCCAGCATCGCCTTTCGATGTCCAGCCGACATGCTTCGGAAATCAGGTTCAGTGATTAATTAAATGTAATACTGCGTGTAAACAGCTTGATGACCAACCAGCAGCGGAGAATAGACACTTATAGCAACATCGTAATTGTAGGTATTAAACCCTTTGTAGCCGAAGCACTTGTAAACAATATTTAATAATTCAGTTCGTACCTCAAAGAAAATAATCGATGTTTACACGAAAATAATACTGACAGACAACAGAGTTATTGATTGTTAAAGCACGTGGTACATATATTTACCACTGAGCTTAAAATGGTTAAGTTACAGATCTCTGAGTCTTGGAAGTTTATTTTTGTAACGTAATTCAACTTAACGGTAGTTTTCAATTTGTATCTTATATGCGTCATGTTTGTGTTTGATTAAACATAAATTCCACAGATAAATATAACGTCTGACTACAATAAGCAACTTACCATGAAAATGGAAAGCTACAAACAGAACTACGGATCAATATAATATATTGCATTAAATATCTAATAGTTTTTAAAATATTTTAAATTGATAAAAACCTGAAGACGACGGTATTACCCGTCGAAACATGTCGTTTTATTAAAAAGCGCTAAAAATATAATGTAAAATCGTATTTACGATTAAGAGCGCTAATATAATATTTTACACAATAAAATGTTTTAATATTATATAATTTTTTACAACACCAATAAACTTCAAACGTTTGTGTATAGACTGTACAAAATAAATATATTTAAAGGTAGTTGTTGGAACGTAATGAACAGGTGAACTGAAACGAATGGTTCCAAGAACTATTCCGTTCCTTTCTGATTCTTCCGTGACCTTGAAGGATGTAATTTGTTGGATACTAGTAATGTTAAAACTAATATAGGCTGGGATTTTTTGGCCACTTTATAGTGTAGAAGGATTTATTTGGGATCGGTCAATATTTATTTTCTCGTTTTCATGTCGCTTTGCGGCTTCGTACGTCGTTATGATGACTGTTTTTGTTGCCGAATGCTGTTTTACCACTCGACACCATGAACTTTACTTTGCTGGTGGCCTTGTCTGCGTAGCATTACAGTTACAAATGTTTAACTACTGAGCAAAGTTGCAGGTGATTGGAGCGAGCCGAGAACAATACACGTTGATTGATAACATTTGTTATCCTCACGCACGTGTGTAGTCACGCACTGAGTCAGGGGTGAGAAAAACTGCATTCTACAAAAATTTCAGTGGACCTGCGGATTATTAATAACTCCTCTCTGACGCTGTTGGCGACGGTACTGACAACCCTTTGTCAAGCAGAAGAGACGCGTGCGGTGGAGACTCGACTTTCTGACGGAACTGATCAGACAGCCGTTGTCTGTGCAGATTCCAGAGTTCTCTCAGGGCCATGACAGAGGTATCACGTCTGACCTCTGTTACTCACTAGTTTGCATCGAAACCGATATTGGCAACACTGCAACACTTAACAGGGTGGCGTATGTAAACTACATGAACCTCGATACAGACACATTTATTGTGGTGGATGTTCGAATGTTTGGGTTTTAGGATAGACGACAAGATAAATAATCTTAAACTGACTGATAGCAAGCATTTATTTAATCTGGATATACATACGGTGTAGGAATGTGTTTATGTGAGTGTATTTTTGGAAATGAGTAATTGTTTTCAAAATCTGGCATAGTTTAATTGAAAAAGTGAACGTGATTCAGGCTTTAGATTCACCAGGCTGTATAATGTGGAAATAGAATGAGGATATTTGGCGGCTGTGCCGCTAGGCGTTCGAGACGTGCGAACCAAAGCAGTGATCGTGTATAGTGGAAAACTTGTGTTCTGCCGCCATCACAGTAATATTTTGAAGGAAGGCCAGTTATTTATTTATTTATTTATGACCACTAACAACACCGAGAAATACGAAGAAAGGCTATAAGCTCGCAACTTTCGTCGCCGCGGTATATCATTGCATCCAGTACTTTTTTTTACCTTTTTGGTTTTTTACGCTGTCCGTGGAATGTAGATCATCCTTCGGAGATGGTTTCAACTAGAACTGATATGTTTAAAAATGTATGACGCATTTAAATTTAATCGACATATCGAAATGTTAATTTCCCTGTTCTGGATATCTCGAACATCAGCGATCCGGTTCGTCTTAACATGAACTTTACAGAAATTTTTATTTTGTCAGTTATATAGACCTGAATATATATTTCCGCATTCATTTTTAATATATATTAATATAATATGTATTATTGGTCACATTGGCGCTGCAAAGTTATCGCTTTATTAATTGGACTAGCAAAGCTTAGACAAAATTCTTACATTACCTCCCAATTTTTCTTACGCGAAACTTTTAAACTTCATTACGTATCTTTGAATATCATACGAAAAAATGTTTTTAAACTCAGTATCTTCACCGGGAATCAAAACCAGTACAGTTTGTCGGTGTTGCGAGTGCTTAGGTTTTCGGCTACGGGAACCGCCCTCACCGGGTTTCGAACTCAGGATACCTTTCCGGAGTTTTGACCTCCCCCCCTGTTTTTGTTCTCAAGGCAAAATTTGGTGCAGATTTGTCTATCCATTCTCGAATTATCAGCGAACACACACATAAAGTTGTTCATATATCGTTTTTGCAGTGTTGAGTTCGCTTAGATCGCCGAGCAAGAAACCTGTGCCTGAGAAAAACTGGGGAGGGGGGAGATCTGTATGTATGGATTTAGAGCATGGAGACGAATGTTTCTTTATTTGCGAAGATATGTATATTATGCTTTGACAGGTGGATCAAGGTAAACTATAAATAATTCAGTAATGGCAAAGAGTGGACACAGAGAAATCTCTACACGTACCCGTAATGTCTTTTGCTATGTAATCGATATTTCTAAGAAGACAACTTTTGAAATGATCGTGTGTTTGGTTTACTTTATCTTTTGCAGGCTGAAATATGTCCTTGTATGCCCAGTAAATCACGTTTTCTTTGAAGGGTATTGAAACTTAAAATAAACACAAAATCGGCGAGTAAGTTCGCTTTATAATAATTTTCGTTTGATAGCATACGTAAGAAAGAAGTACAGGTGTTCCCAAAAAATATGCACACAATCATTACATACGACAGCATTTTGTATACATCTCTTTTGAGTCACCTGTAAACAGTGAAAAATGTTACCCTTATGTTCTCTGCATGCACAAGCGGATTCCAGAGACGTGTGGCCTGATAATTAGGATTTGTTTTCTATCTACCTTGCTGATTCAGAATGATATCGACAGTTCGCCCCATAAAAAAATATGGGCCCTCCACAGCAATAAACATTTGATTTCCATGAACGTTAGGGTGTCATGACCAGCTGAGCGACTGTCAGCTCCCAGGATTGACTCTGCACATGGAGTTAGTTGGTTCATTAAGACGAGCGTTTTGAATCCGAGGATGCGAAATACGATGTAACCTTTGCATATGAGAAGTCGTCGTTTAATGAATTAATGAATATGTTAATAAGAAAATACACACTGTGACCCTAAATTTTTCCACTTTCCACTTTCCACTAGTCACCGCGCATTTTTGCATGTGACATTATTAGCGGAAATAAACTTTTAGACAGGAGGACATTAATAAAATACGGGAAAGAAAGATACTAAAGGGAAGATAAATGAGATTATAATATTAAAATGTGTCTTAAAAGAAATATGTCTGCGGATATGAACCGAATTCAACTGTCTCAGTATAAGTTCCGTTTTCTGGCGCTTAAGAACATGGCAATAAGTCTTCCTCTTCAGTAAAAGTTGGGAAACTTTTTGACTAGCTGAGTGGGTGTTAAATTCTCAAGGAGGTTTCCGTGTCACTGAGTTGGATTGATTTTTAGTTTCTTTAAAGACCTTCTGTAGTAGTAATTTTATAGCATGGAATGAAATGGAAGTACAAGTCCAGGGTTCGCAAAAGTTAGTAACCACGCCGAGAGTCGAACACGGCGCCTCTCGACTACAAGTCTAGGGCTTCGCCACTCTGGCAGTCTGTTATTTAAGAAACAAATGAGGATCATGCGCCACAATGCATGTATTGCTCCTTGAATGAAGTGTTGAAGTTTCTGCTTATGATTCTGGCTTCATTCGTAAATGAAAGGCCTCTACTTAAAACGAAGAGTCCTTTTGTAGATAACATCAAACAGGTGGCTGAAGTATATTGATTCGGTTCATCCGCCGACGGACCAAATGGTCCGCTGTTGGAAGTATTTATGTGTCCTGAGAGAATAAATTACAGCTCTCCAGCCTTTGGTTTTAGTGGGCATGTACAAGGTAAAACTATTTCTCCATCCCAAAATTAAGATAAACTGTTGCAAGAATAGTCTGTGCTAAAATTCAGTGCATCTCTCGCCCATTCGCTTACAACTTCTTGCTTGCATTTTGTCTGTCCTCTGGATCTTACACCGCGTAGTCTGATAGAAATTGTCCCACGTTTCAGAAGTGCTGTTTCCGTTATAGGGCGACGAGTCATTGCAAGATCCCAGAATGCAGCCGTTTTTAACTTTCTTGTAGCCTGTGTAGTTCTTCAGAGGAAATCATGGTGGCGGCAGACGACCAAACGGTATTGGACCTCTTTGTAAATTCGTGAAGAACACGCCACCCGGTTGTTGTTCTCGGGGGTTCAGAAGTTGGAACCCTGCCGGAATCGATACATCCCCCTTACTTGCTTCTTCCCCAGGATGATTAGCTGGTCTGTTTCGCCGTCCGAAGCAATTACTGCAGAGATGCAGTGTTCTCGACAGCAGAAAACTTGAAGTTGTATCGTGCCACCCTCTATGCTCACGAGCGCTGGAACACTCATCACAGCGGTGGCAACGCTCCAAACCTCCATGGTTCGAGTCTCGGACGAGTTACGTGGCGTCGTGACTGACGTTTTACGTGGTTTTTCATAACCAGATGCCGACATATACCTTGAACCTTGAAATAGGACTCTCAGTTAAGTAGTCTTACCTACTGTGTACACCTGTCTTGACACAGTTATAACCTTACAGTTTGAACAGCGTTATTATATCGCGATCAAAACAGATTTTTATACTTTAACGTGGGTCCCTTATTCTCGTCAGGGTGACATTTCATATTTTGAAAACAGAGATACGAATGTTAATTAATTAATTAATTAATATTTATTTATTTGTACATTGCACATTGTATGAAACGAATATACAGTTTTTATCAGAAAACTCGAAGGGAAGAGATAACTTGTGAGGCCTAGTTGTAGGTAAGAGGATAATATTAAAATGTATCTTAAAGAAATTGGAAATGAAGCTAAGGTCTGGATGCAGATGATTTAGGTCATGTTCCGGTGGCGTGTTCTTGCGAACAGGATAATGAATCTGGGGATTGTGTAAAATGCTAAATCAACTGAGAGACTTAGCTTTTCAAGAAGAACTGTTGTCCATGGAGTTAGTTATGAGCACACGTGTGCTGAATTAACTGATTAATAAATGTTTATTTTTTCACTGTTCAGAAGTAAGTGTTGTAGGGCTCCACGTTTCTAGTCTGTAGCTTTGAACAAATTTTGCGTCGTTGAACAGAGTTAGAAAATTACTTTTGTAGATGTAAATGGGATAGTTCAGTTAATAAGCCGCTACAAGCTGATATTCTGTTCTGTACTCGGCAGAGATTTTTCCACCCCTGACGGACACATCCTGCGTCGTATCAAATTGGTAAGGCGGTAAAGTCGTGCGGAGCGTGAGACTGACAACTCATCAGGACCTATTACGAACGTCAAAAATGCGTGAAACGTATCTCCACGCCACATTTGGCGTTGGTGCGTAGTCACAATGACGTTTATATTTTATGGTTTGTTACTGTGATTCTCTTTTAGTGCAATTCTGTTTTTCCAACGATTTGGCATGGATCGGACAGGAAGATGTTGAGAGCTGCAATTTATATTCGCCCGAAACACTGCGCTAGAAAGCGAGAATAATTTCAGTAGCTCACTAACACCCGTGTCTGGTACTGAAGCCCTGAAAACGCTTAACTTCTGTTGCCACGACAGTAATTCTGAGTTCGTACTGTAGGTTCGCTACTATAAAGCTATCGCTGCGACCGAGAGAGGAATCATTATTCTTCTACCAACAATATTGGCGCCCATTTTCGCCACGCTGTATGGATTGCCTATATTCCAGGCTACCTGCCGCTGGCTTCTTGCCAGTTCGCGGTGCACTTATGAAACCTTCTTTGACGCATATTTCATGCTACTCCTTTACCCTGGACGCCGCATCTGCGATGTGTCTGGTTTATAAATCTGTTTAAAGGAGGATCCATTTTATTTCCTGAAGTTGGTACGCAGGTATAGTGACGCGCCGGTGCACGTGCACTGAAGTTGCGCGTTCCCACCATAGTGTAATATTTCATCCCAGATTTTAAGACGTTTATTTGGTCAAATATCTTTGTTTTACTGATCATTTGAATACAAGTGGTAAACAGTTTTAGACTTGAGTTTTGTGCTGATTCCACAGCGTGGTAGCTGAGAATCGTAAGTGTTGATTTTGTGTCCATATTTTAATGGTTAAAACGTGTGGGAAGAGTTCTGGGTTACACACCCAGCCTCCTGTCCATTGCATACCGGGATTATTTTCTGGGTATGAAGCCAAAGGGACTCGATTTAACTACTTACCATCTGGTGCTGAGGCTAAGAATGTGTGGAGCTATACTTTCAATCCCCCACATCACTGCAGAGAGTCGTATTTGGTTAAACATCAGGGACATTACGTTTTTACCTTTAAATCCCAATGGTAACTATGATTCTCACTGTAAACAGAGGTCGCTTCCTTGCAGAGTATTAATAGTTTTATCTTTGTTATTGTGAAGTGTATTTTCTTTGAAGTACGAACTGAATTCTTAAATTAGACGAGCTTCGGCTACAAACGGTAGCAAATTCGTATTGTTATTGACGTGCTTATCTATTTACTTATTTTATTTATATTTATTTAATCCTTTATAAGGTGCAAAGTTAAAAAACAGTCTCACAAGAAAGGGAAAGGTTCTAAGAATGGAACTTGGATCTAGGACAGATGGTCTAACAAAGGACTGGATGAAAATACATAATCAGGGAAATCGTAATTTATTTTCTTCACCTAATTATTGGTAAGGTGAATAAGTGAAACTTGATTTGGGTGGGGTAGCACGCATTTAGAAAGAAAATGCATACAAAATTTTGATTAGAATAACTGAAAGTGATCTAATACATTACTAGAGAGACGTTACCTTCCATGAGAGGATAATATTAAAATTTATTTTAGACAAAAGTGCGGCGTGGAGGTTTGTGTCAGGTTGAACTGGGTTATGATAGGGCACGTTGACCGGCTGTTTAATGGACGCTGACGAACGTATGGAGTTCTTTGCTTGTCTTACTGCTTAGGACTGCTGTACTGTGGAGTTAATTCCACAGATGCTTTATCTGGTGATTGCCATTGTGCCTGTGATCCCATGTTACATGTGATTAATGTTGCCTCCGTGCATTAGCCAATTGACGTTAGACCCACTTAATTGAAATGGGCTAAGGAGGAGTTTAAACGTCTTCACTGAAGCCGGTCCCAGAAGTACATACTTGCATCTGGTGTTCAGTACAGAAGAATGACCCTAGATATTCTGCACTCAATCTAATTGAACATCTACGAGTAGTGTCACATATTCTCTCTCGTGGGTAATCACTGTGATCGATCTGTGTGGTTTAGTGACTGACTGGTGTGTTGTTGTTATTAATGGTGGTGGATCTTCTGGTATGGTGTAGGTACGAAGTTTGTTAATTTATTTAACCAACTCTTCCCATAACAAAAAGTACGAACTTCACCGGCACAGATGTCATTTGCGCTGCGTATTTTCAAATCGTAATACAAAATTTGATATTGTAATTATTTTTATTTTCGTGTATTGTGTGTAAAATGTCGGATTGGACAATAGAAAAAAGACCTTTGTTAACCGAGAAAATTTTGATTTTAAGTTTAAAGGATGCTAAAGTTCGCAGCGATATTTTTAAGTAGCTGGCAATTCCTTTAATTATTCAAACAATCTAAGACAAATGGCACAATGTAAAGAGCATACTTTAGAGATTTGTATGTTCATAGGGATTTCTAGATTTATCGTTTGCTTTTAAACGCCAGTTGCATCAGTATGTGTATGTATACGCCTCATACGTAGACCACTCTGAGCCTTGGCTATGCTAGAACGCAGAAAGTCGTACACAAACATTCGTACCTCGAGTGAGGTCAGAACCCACGAACCCCGTGTTTGGGCGGCCAAGATCCATGCCTCAGACAGCGAGGCGACTGTAACCGGCAATTAACAAAATCTGCATAAAATTAATTTAATTTTAAGTGTTTTGGTGTGCTTTTTGTGGCTCTGACGTATTTTTTTTTATTGTTTCAGGTAAGTGACGCGAATACGGAGGTTACATGCCGAGGGACTTAAACGTAGGATGGTGACTGATTGAAATATACAATCACAAATTAGACTTGAGGTAAGACAATTGTTAAATTCGCTTGTCTGTTACTGCCTCATGTCTTCTTCGTTTATATCATTCTAACTTTTGTATAAAACACGGTTAAATACCGATAGCAAACACAAGGTAAATTCCTATTGTGTAATTCAGTTTAGCCCCGTACGTTTTGGTGATCTTCCTTCTTACAGAATATGATTCGGTAAGATTTGTGGCATGAGATTAAAGTTCTTACATCGGCGAGTATGAAGACGGCTGTCTGCTAGGATGTTGCGCCGTGTAGTCTGGTAGATACTGACTGACGTTTCAGAGGTGCTTACTGCCACCATCATCAGGGCGATCGAGGATTGTCGGTTTAGAACGAGTCGCGTGTGCGGGCGCGAAACTCTGGAATGCGCGTTTACTGACTACGACGAAGAGAGCTACACTCGTAAGGGAACAGTTATACCCAATGCGAAGTCTGACATCCACAACGAAAAATGTGGTTTGTAAACCGACAGAACATTAAATGACGAAATAATTGTCTGTAATAGTGAATAGAATAAATCAATCTATCGTCTTTAGGAAACCACGCCAGTTTAGTTACCGATTACATTACATCATATGTAATTAATTGTGATTAAGACCTTGAATCGACGGAAACTATAAACGAATTCAATGTAGTCTTTCCCCAGTTCTGCATTGAACCTCACAGAGCGACCACGCTCAATCCGTGTACTGTATTCACAGTCCTGTATAAATCATTTTGTCTGACCATTGGTTATATCCACGGGTCCTCGAATTCCTCGTGGGGAATAAACAGAATGCCAAATACTGACCCTCATTTAGCAACGTTACTAAACAAAGTATGGTCAGCGAAGGATCCCTGGGGATGAATACGGATATTAGGCTCTCTTCAGACGGACCTACCCGGGTTAATATTCATATCGCGGAGCCATAGTTTTTAATTATCCTTGCCTCTGTTAATGTACGTACGTGCATAGTGATGGGAGATGAATAATAAAGTAGGTCTTATCGCAGTTCACTTATTATCTGTAGCATTTCTATTGGGGTCTCTGTTTGTACGTACAACTACTTCATGTGCCTTGTTATTAATGAAATGGACATGCAAAACTGATGACCGTTTGAATTGGCTGAGATCCAACTCTATAGAAGACGGTGCTTTGGAGCACAACCCTTCTTGAATAGCTCTTAGTTGGTTAGGTGGCCAAGCAGTTCCGCCGAATTCTATCCGTTTCTTAAGTGCTCCTTATGCTTTGACGTGCTTGAGAAACGCCCGATGAGCCCATCCATATATCCGTCAGTCTGTCGCGTCTTTCAGCATATTTTTATAATGACCTTGAATCCACAGTTACAACAGTGGTCTCGGATGCTATTGTTGCCATTGCGTTTTGTATTTCCTTGCTTGCTTTCTTGACGTCATCGCCCGTAATGCAGCGTAAAGAACACGTTTCACATTTTAGTGTACTCCAAAGTGTATCCTTCTGCCGCTTGGTCGCTGGGACCGTGGGTTCGAATCCCACTCAAGCCATGGATGTTTTTCTGTGTTGTGTTGTCCTGTGTACAGGCAGAGGCCTTGCGACGGGCCGATCCCTCGTCCAAGGAGTCCTACCGAATGTCTATAGATCAAGCCAACGAAAAGTTGGGACCCACAGTGCTCAGGCACTTGAAGAACGGGTCGTTCCCAGCATCCCAGTATCCCCAAAGTGTTCACGTTTCCAATCCTATTAATATTCTTTTTTGTCTACCTCTCTGTCTTCCAAATGATCTTTTACCTTCACGTTTACCGACTAAACTATGTTTTTCTCAAATAACGTATGACCGCTTTAGGTCTTCGTTTGATCTGTCTCATCCTCTCTGATTTTATCACCCAGTTCATGTCTCGTCCGTCTCATACTCCTTGATTTGGTCATCCTAATAAAATTTAGTGAATAATATAATCTTGAAGCTCCTCGTTACATAATTGTCTTTTATCTGTCTTCTTGACATCTCCTCTTTCTAGGTCCCTGAGTACAGGCATACCTCGTTTTATTGCGCTTCGAAGATATTGCGTTTTTTACAAATTGAAGGTTTGTGGCAACCCTGCGTCGAGCAAGTCTATCCGCCATTTTTCCAACATCATGTGATCACTTCGTGTCTCTTGTGTCACATTTTGGTAATTCTCTTCATTGTTTTTTTAGACATAATGCTATTGCACACTTAATAGACTACAGCATAGTGTAAACATAACTTTTATATGCACTGGGAAACAAAAAAATTCGTGTGACTTGCTTTATTGCGATTATTAGCTTTATTAAGGTGGTCTGGAACCGAACCCGCAATATATCCGAGGTATGCCTGTATTTTGATGATAATTCACTGTTTAACTTAAAATTTCCGTTCATGTATGACCCACGATGTACCGTCTCGATATTCTGTGGTATACTCTCATGTGACTGTACGTGTAGATTTGATCGTTAATAGGAACAAAACGCTCGAATGGCCTCTTTGAAAATTAATACAACAGAGAAACTTAAAAATGAAATCAACACCAATTTACGTAGTGGTTGAAGATAATTGCGTTCTGGGATGTTACGCCGTAGTCTGATAGCTGTTTATAGACTTTCATACAACAAATAAACGCATTTAACCATCTGGGATGTACAGTATCGTATGAAACAGGAAAAGAGCTCCCAGCAAAATTATCTAAATACTTACAAGTTACAGGCATCATTAATGAAATCTTTAAACCCTCTAAAACCCCAACACAAATTAGATTGAAATTATATAAAACCTTGGCCATACCTACACTTCTTTACGGATGTGAAACCTGGATAATGAACCAACGCGACAAATCAAGAATTGCAGCAGCAGAAATGAAGTTTTTAATAAAACAGCCAAATACACACGGAGAGATCATGAAAGAAATGACGTCATTCACAAAGAACTACAAACAGAGGCAGTATTGTAAAAAATCCACAGATACACAAGGAACTGGATCCAACATGTACGAAGAATGGACAAGGACAGATTGCCACATAAAATTTTGAAACATAAACCAATAGGACGCCCTTTGAAAAGATTCGTGGGTGACTGAGGCCGGATCGGGTCACAAGGCTCAAAATCCTTGACAGCTAGATGATGATGATGATGATGATGATGATGATGATGATGATGATGAGATTTGAGAACACGTGTTTCGAGGATGTCGGAATTGCATTAGAATTTTTTGTATTCATGAAGATGGAGGCTACAGGTGCTTATAACTCATCCCAGAACTTCCAAGGAACTTCGACAAAGTACCCGAACGTAAACCCACTTATGTCGGACTAATTTCGTCTGGAGACTGCTTCCATGCAAACCACCGCTTCAACTGGAAGAATCGATGTAGTTTGTTCCTGATTCGTTCTCAAGTTCCTTTGCTTTTTTCATTCCCCTGTTCGAAAAGGCTTTTGACGAAAGTGGGGCAGAAAGGACGCGTGCGAAATGGAGAGGCTGTAGGGCGAGGAGTGTTATTTGTTCAGATCAATCAAGAGGTTGGTAGTGACCAATCAGGATTGAGTAAGGATTGGGGGGGGGGCTTTTTTCTGCTTGTGTGTAAACGAAAATTCTCCTAGTCGAAGGAAACAGCGTTTCGTTCTATAAAAAGTAAACTTAATTTTGAGCTACTGAAGAATTTTAGGGCGACGGCAGTTATATGAGTAGCATTCAGAAAGTACCTTTTTCTACTGTTCATTCCCAGTTTAGTTGAAAACCTCGTGTACCTTCTCCGAATTGATGACGATGTAAAGGAATGCGCTTTTTTTGGAATTTAGTTTCCTCAGTCCTTTTGTATTTTGTCGTGTCGACGTTAAGACCGGATGCTGGTACTCACAATCACGTAAGGCGTATGAAATTATAAATTTTAGATTTTTTTTTTCTGTATGTTCTTTACAGATTCTTTTAATTTCTTGGCGTCTTGATTTTTATTAACGCGCCGCATTTCATAATTTTCTCCTTTTTCCGTCTTCAGGCACGTGTCTAGAACTGTCTGTTACGAAAGGAGCCTTGTGATTAGATTCCTCCATGCCTGAAGAAAGTAGACTTGAATCTTTAGGTAGTTAGAAATATAAATGTAAGATAAATATTCTGTGGGCTGCCAAGCACTTTCAAAGTTTAATAGTTTTTTATTTTCTTCAAAGACCAACCTATTACGTACCAAATTTAAGCCGAGGATCTTGTTTGGAGCTCTTCCACGATTTTTAGTGATTCGCCATTTTAATCGCATGCTCTCTGCTGGTAAATTGCCATAACCGTCCATCTTCTGACATGTTAACACGTCGTAGCCCTCAGTTACTTCGCTGTTACACCCGCCTACATACGAGCAGCTGGTACATTTCGCACCAATTCCTAATTATAAATTCCCTCATCATCACGTGTTACCATGGTTTACTGTTTATTTTCGCCTTGTACCGAATCTACTTTTAAATTTAACTCAACATTTGTATGCTTAGGTTACGTTCGGGCTGCGTACTGTTTTGGGTGGATGTGGTAATTTAAGTGATTTAACTTATTTAATTATGCATTAGACCTAAAAATATCCATCTTCAGGGTAGATGTGGTTACACTTTCCTCCGGAAAGGTGCCAACACTGGCGGGTAGTTGTTTGACGGATTTGGTAAACCTGTCCGTGGTGGTTAATTAAGCCGCACTATGAAGACGTATGGGGGAGTGAAGGTATAGCACCACACATTCGTAACCTCGGCAGTAATGGAGGCGAATGGTCACAGCGTAGCAGAACTAGCGACTCTGTGTGTGTGTGTGTGTGTGTGTGACCTGGAGCCATGCTGTGAGGGTGGTGACGTCATTCAATGTCTTTCGATACCGTAAAAACCTTCTGAAGGTCGAAGCTTATCTGAATATTTAAACATTCAGTCACTACGAAAATGACAACTCGTCTCCATGAAAAAGATGAAATGCTGTTTAAGGAAATTATCGCTGTGATTAGAATACAGAGTTGATTGTTAAAACAGGTGTTAAAGTTTAAAGGATTTATAACCTACATATGACCATTGAATTCTGTATCTGGTTCAGGGAAGAACAGCTGATGATCTGAGATTTTAGAATACCACATATGTGGGTTACGTTTGATTAGCCAGTTCATTCAATCTGTGGTTGTTTCTAACGGAACGCAGTTTCTTACGAGTATAACGTGAAATGTTAGGCTAGTTGCGCCAGTGGGTCCCTAGTGTCTTTCAGAGACCAACCATTTTCCCTTTTAGGGGCATCAAGGGCGTCGCACGTGACTCATGCTTCGTGTACGGACCCATTATTACCCCAGAGGACTGGGTGGTGTCCTTTGCTTCTCCCCTGTGTAAACGTCTCATTGGTCACTGTCACATCGGCCAATCTGGGGCTGGAACTTCATTATGTTACGGCTGAAGCTTATTGCTTGTTCCCTCTACTTATACTTCATGGTCGTTCTGTAAGTCATTATTTGCCACATTCGTTATTACACGAGGGGACCTTATGACTGGTCCTGACAAGAATTGTCCGTCACACGTGTATTCAGAGCGGACGAAGGTTTATAGATTTGTTGTTTTCAGGAAGTCTGGATTCGATTAAGTCTTTGAAACCCGAAGTTTGTCTAAATATTATTTAGGATTTGCACCGTAAATACAAAAACACATCACTTAAACATGGCAAAGATCGACTGCTAGATTTTATTTGAAGAATAATCTCTGTTTACGCGAAAACCATTCATATATAAAGCGCAGAGTTACTGATTATTAAGGAAGTGGTGCATATAGTTACCACTGGGCTTTTAGCTGTGAAGTATGGATAGATTTATCTCTTTGGGACTACGTCCAAATATTTTCTGGGGCCTTCCCAGCCTCGTTTCAATTAGATGGGTCTACCAGGGCCTCTTTCCATTTTGTCAAAGGGGCCGGAGTGTGAAATTGACCAATGTTCTTCATCTAAGGCAGAGGTGGGCGATTATTTTTACCCCGGGGACCAGATTGGGCTGTTTACAAAGTTACATCGTGCTGGAGGGTCTTGAGATAAAAATTAAGTGATTCAAAATCTGTAGGCGTAAAGAGTAACCAATTTTGTCTCCTGGTTAACTGCAGTTCGTATGTAGGCTGTAAAAGAAGGCATATAATATAATAATTAATACGGGCGTGATGTCCTGAACTGTGATTGGTCCAGGATGGAATTAAACCGACTTCCTCGGTGCCAGTTGTTGGTCTGTAGTAAAAGAGACGTACAGTAGCAGTCACTTGGTTTAGGACCACAAATTTTCGTCATTTGTTAATGTCTGAAGATGACTCATCATATATGCCGCCGTAAGAACCTGATATCTCGCAACTTATTTGCATTTCTTGTAATTTCCATAGTCTACACTTTTCATAGACCTGTTTGAAAGAAAGAGGAAACTGCTAAAATATCTTATTTTTGCTAATATGTAAAAATAAATCGCGGGCCGGATTGAATCTTTTCACGGGCTGTAGTTTTTCAGTCCCTGATCTAGTCACGAGGTTAAGAATGCGTGGAGCTGAACCTCTATTTCCGATATGTCTTAACGGCTTCGGTAACAGGGATGGTTCTGTTGCCCTATAAAAGTAAAGATAAGTTGTCTCCACGCCTAAGCACCGTACCATGATGACGTATAGTACACGTCCCCCCTTCCAGAACAAGTGCAAGCAAACATATTTGACATAAAATTTAGCTATGAGTATACGGCGCTGTAAGACAGCTAAACTGCCTCAACCAAGAAAGGATGTTAAAAATGTTTCTCCATATTTTTGTTAAGAAAAGTTTTTCATACAAACAACACCCCCCCCCCACCCCCGAGAAAACCACTCGCGTCCCCACAGGGGGGCGCGCCCCACACTTTGCAATAGGCAGTTCAACACGTGTGTGACGACCGGAACTGTATCGCGCTGTTGTTTTGCTGTGACAGTTGAATAACGCGCTTTGTTGAACGCCAGGTAGTCTGTCTGCGTCTGAAAAGAATACCAATGCTGCATTTGATCATGTCTTATATCCGTCTTGGGAACTGGCTGGGCCATTCAGCAAATTGTTTTAACTTCTTTTGGTAACAAGTTTTCGCTTGTTTTTTTTTTTTTCCCGGCTGGTGAATTAGGAATCAGTTTGCGTCTTTATGACATGGTTTTTCTCACTGTCTTAAAGCGAATTCCGGCCAGAATTAATTTATCTATTTCCACTTCTTCGAATTCGCCGTTTGTAATACTGTTTTGTGCTGCTGAGCACTACTCGAATTGAGTTGATATAATCTAGGCAGTAAACATACATTTTCCATAATTTATTTATTCTATATTATGTAAAATGAACTACACACATTCTGTATGCTTATTACTCTAGAACAGTCAAGGATGCATCTTTGTAAAGCGTTCTTATGTTTTCTTGCAATTGTAGAAATGTTTTACTGGACACGTCTCTTCTCCAAGGAGTCTAGAAATACACCCAAAAAATGAATTCCAAACAGAAGAAGCCAAAAGATGATTGTTTGGGGAATAATATTGAAATATATGTAAAAGAAATTAAGTGTGAAAATGTGGGGTGGATTTAGCTGGCTTAAGTTTTGAGGCAGTGGCGGTGTCGTGAACATGATAATCGACATTTATGATCTACAAAAAAAACTAGAAGGGGGGATTTTATGACCATCTGAGCGACTGCTAGCTTCTGAAGAAGGGCCCTGGTCCATGGAATTTGTTACGTATGGCTGCTTCTGAAAGTGAAAACAGCGGAACGGCAGTTTGTATAGGACTCGATGCAAAGCGATCAAACAATAGACGCACGAAACAATGAGATGAAAACAGGGCTTCTGGGGTGTGGGTGGGGGGGGGGGGTAACTTCCTAAGCGGTAACGTATCTAGGATTTCAATTTAGGGAATGCACTGGAAAATCAATAAACCCATATTACGTTATCCGAGTGTTAATATGTTTTTAGAAATCAGTTCTGCTGTTGTAACACATTATAATCCTTCATTCCGAAATCTTTAATATTTAAATTTTGTCACAGGAATATAATTGTCCTTCAGACACTTAAGAGGAGCTGTGAATATTGTTATCTCTGAAATTAAGTTCGGTCACGGAGCATATTGCTTCCGAATTTCGTAGGAAAGATTCTGCCTGTTTCAAAACAGAAACAACTTTGCTTTCGTACACTGTTGCATCTTTTAATTTGTCTTTGTGCCAGATACAATTTCGCATCAGAAGTAAAACTGCGATAAGACGTGACTTTGCGCATTTGCTGATGACAGGTGGAACATCGTTCCGCTGTCAATCCGCACCGCAGATGTCATCGGTACTCCAGCTGTGTTCGTGCGAGACGCTTCCTGACGTTGAGCTTAGTTGTCCTTCAGAAGCTGTCAGTAGCTCTGGCAACCCATAGAATCAGTGATATGATGGCTAATAAAGTTTCTGTACAGAACGGAGTTAAAGTAGGGTTTGCCAATATAAATTTCCATGGTGATGAGTGGCCAGCTAATCCCACCCCTCAAAAGAAACAACCCCACGTTCCATTTGGTTACAAATTCGTTCAAATTGTGCTCCAACTGAAAACTGGACTCGGAGCAAAGTCTTTCTTGAAAAGCTAATAGTAGCTGGTGAAGAAATTTTCACAATTTTTATGGAACAAAAATGTTTATTGTACTCATGAACGTTTGGAAATAAGACATTACTGTCATGACGGTAGGTTGGACTTTGGTGTACTTCGAATAGGAAACAAGAAATAAGAACAGTTTTTTTTGTGGAGTAACATTTGAAATTGATTTGTGAGAATTTAATGAGATTTTATTATTATCAGGTGTTTGAAGATACTGTTCAGAATTCGTCTTACAGATGCTGAGGAAACGAGAAACAGCCCTTAGGATCGCTGTTGGATTTTATTATAATGACAAAACATCTGGCTGTTAAATCTTATCTGACGGTTAGTTACACAGATAATCTTGTTTCGTGGACTGTGTTACACCTCTAATATTCTGGCACAGTAGGAACGCCATGCAGAATCAGAACTTATTTACATATGCTCTTTACCTGCGTGTTAGTTCATGTATGTACAATAAAACCACCGTAGGAATCTGCTCATGTAATACAGCAGTGAGAAAATTACTTCGCTAAACTAAAGTTGCTGTTGCAGCTAACCACGTGAAGTCGTAAAGGGAGTATGATGATTTTGTTGCGTTATGTTCGGGGTGGGTCAGATGCGGTTTGTGAAGACGTTAAAATGTGCTCCGTTTTACAGCGATTGTCCGTCAAGCCTGTGTGTACGTGCGATGTAGATAAAAGGTTAAATGAATTTCTGGCTGTGGCGACTCTGGTAGCAAGAAATTCAGACGAGGCTGTGGCGAGGTCTGACAGAGTCATGTTTGGATTGAGTCCGGCGTCTGGAGTCACGCGATCGGTTTTGTGTTGGTGCGTTTGGGGCAGGAAGTACGTCCATCTGTGAGTGAAAACACGACGGGAAATTATTCAGTGTTTTATTTAATCAAACATACGAGATAGTTCAGGGGAGGGGATGCCAGAAACGATAAAAAACTCTGACCCTAAGTATAATGGAAGTTTAAAGGGCTAGTTTCCATTCTTTTGCTGGAAGGCACAAGTTATTAGGCACGTTCTTCAACGATGGATTTTTTTTTTTCAAAATGAAACCCCTCATGCATGCCCAGGTATTCTCGTCCTCTAGCTCAACATTTTTCCGCTGTTTACCTCTCCAAGTCTTTGTACACTTACCTGGTTGATCCTTTCATTACAGACATTTCTTTTGTGCCTTTGGCAGCAGTGGGTAGCGTCGGTATCATGAGTGTCCTTCCGGTGCTTCAGCTCTGGGGCTTAGGGTGGTTTATGACAGCGTTTGGATTAACACAGGAATGCGCTTTAATCGCGCCTGAACCACTTCCAGAATTTGTTCCAGAATTTTTCTGAAGCTAATGAGAACGCTTCGTTATCCTACTGAGCAGTTGTAGGCTGTTGTTTGCTCTGGGAGCCGGATGAGCTATTTAGAAGTGACGTGAGAGACAAATTTTGTCGCTGCGAATTATTCACGGTGGGTGAAAATGCTTTTATTTGTATATCAAAAGATAATAAGTGAGATTTGAGGTTCTCACGGCAGCGAGTATGACGATGATGTCTTCTGGGTTGTTGTGCTGTGTAGTCTGGTAGAAGTTTGCTTCCTTCATTATCAGGGTAGCGTAACAATTGATAGAACAATCATCTTCAAAATATAGGGAAACCAATAGTTTAAGTAATTACTAGAGACCCGATATATTGAACTCTGATGGTTGTTTTCAGGGTGTTAAGACACGGATAATCCCGAGTTTAAAAAGGGCGACTTTCTCATATCCAGCTGTAGTTGGTGAATTTTAAGTCGTTGCAAATAGATGTGCTAGGGTCCCCACAAGTTTAATTTAAATTTCCATGCCTTGAAGATCTATGGGGAAGGGAATCTCGGCTCTAGGTGTGTTCGAGGTCATATTTGCTCTTCATTCGCTTTACCTCCGGCGAAAGAGTGTCTGGTATCCATTGGTTAGGAGGTTAGGTGTTCCTCAAAACCGATCTCAATATGGGGGCTAAGAGTGAAATGTATTCCCTTCCGGGAATCGACCCAGGAGAGTTCAGCGTAAAGCTGGTCACTAGGCGTCACCAGACTGCATGCTTACAGGCCACGGAAGGACTCCACATCCCTTACCGCGCGATTCTAAGTCAGTACAGCGTTGCTAATTTCGCTACGCTGCGAGTTCTGAGATGTCTTAGCTCGCCTGGGCTCCGCTGTTCGTGTTGTAACGTTGTACGACGTTGCTATGGTCTTTAAGCACGCAGTTTGGTGACGTATACTATGGGCTGATGTTGTCTGCGCTGAACCGAATTGAATCCTTAACTTTACTACAAATATGGTGCTGGTCGATTTATTAAACTGATTGGCTGTCTCTTATCATTATCTTGTTCCGTCGTTTTTATTTTCAGTCATTAGTTGAGTCTACTCATCTGAGTCACGCCTTCGAGAAGTTCCTTGTTATGAACAGTCGTTTGACGCCTGGAAGCCAGCATCTTGTATCTTCAATATAACAAGAAGATACATCTCATGTGCTTTGTTAACATGAGGCAATCAGCCGGAAGTCATTGTGGAAAATGATGTATCAGGTGTTTAGTATGGCGTTGTCTGTAACAAGCAAGGCAGTATTTTTTTTACAATGCTGAACAATCCTCAAGACGAGAGGGGACAACATTTCTCAACAGTCTAGTTAACATCTCTCTGTCTCGACGTAAATATGTATCTAAAAATAAACTATTTCGTTCTTACACCAAGAAATACAGCCGATTTAAAAATTGCATTCACTCCGAGACCAGCCAAGTGTCTGGTCAGAGATGAAGCCTGTAACTTAGGACCGATATGGCGCTTGGTCAGTGCTGTCGCACACCTCGTGAGACGGTGATTGTTGGCATGTGGCAGTGGTAGAATGATAATACCATGATCAGAGTGGGCCTTTACACGGTGTCTTTGATGATGGACCGGATGATATTTGTTGCTAGAATGGGAAGACATTGAATTTATACAGAATTTTGATGGATAAATCTCTTGGGAAACGTCAGTTTGGAAAACTTTGAACCTGGGAGGATTTCAGAGAGGTTTGGAGGATGTGATTGGCTGAGGATCGTCTTAAGTAAGGGATTTGATATTGCCTGAGTTGAATCTTGGAAGGTGTGTGAGGTATGGAGGTCTTTACCCTCGTTACTGGATGTAGGTGCGTGATCGGCCTCACCCGCTTTATGGTTCCGGGGTCGATCTTTTTTTGTCGCGAAGCCTCTGGGTCTGCTGTCGCTTATAAATACCTCCGTCCGGCCCATGCTCTGTTTCAGCCCGAAAGACAAGCTCGGGTCGCCTTGGGAGTCCAGACACCAGGTTTCTGTATCTGCTGTCTCAGCCTCTTCCAAGTAGAATAAGATTTGTGCTGACGCGTACGAGTTCCCTCGTCGTGTGAAGACAATTCCTGGCTCCGTAAATCAGTACCCAAGTACTACAGATAGGCTCTTCCTACCCCATCCTTTCCTTTTCAGCAGCCAGTGGGATAGGATATGCGTAAACTTCGGACTTGAGATGTGGTAACTATATTTTGCGCTACTGAGGAGGTTGTCTCGTCAGCATGAGACATGACGAGTCGTGATATAAAAGGAGGAAATGTATACTTCGAACGTTTCACAGAATTCCCGTATTTGGGAACGATATTCACGAAGAAGTAAAGAACACGTTATTTTTAGGAAATGCTTGGTCCCATTCACTCAAGAATATTTTATCGTCCTGTATCCCATCTAGAATCCTACAATTATAGTTCACAAAAATAGTCTTGTTAGGATTGTTTTACTGTTGTTCTTCCCACTGGAAATCTTGATCTCATATTCTAAAGCAGTGTTTATAAAATTGTGGTACGCTAATAGATTTCAAGTGGCACGCGTCAGAAAATAAATTGTTAGATGTTGTATCTGCTGTAAGATGAACTCCATTACAAAGAAAATTGAACAAATTTCTTAATACTGAAAAAGCTCGTAAGTTTCTGTACGATTTTTTCAGCTGACATCATAGTTTATTTTATACAGTTCGTACCTAAAGCTTAAACATGACGTGGTTCGACAGCTTTCAAGTTTACCGATTCTAATGTGAATGACAGAGGGAGTACACTGATGTTTGAATTTTGGGAAACACTGTCACACAAGAAGAACGTAGAGTAGAATGAGAGATTTTGAATTTGTATTTATATGGGAAAGATGAAGAAGGAAGGTGAGGTTGGCTTGTTAAATTCCTGCAACTGTTTCATGGCAATAGGCGAAAGGATTTTTGTGTGTCTTAAATCAGATATTTTGTTCAGTCGCGCGTCTGGCTCCATGCCATCACAGGTGTCTTGACCGCTTAGATATTCACTGAAGACTACGCCATAGTTTGTCGGTTTGTCACTTTGTTGGTTCGGATTCCTTAGCAGCGTGACTCTGTCAGTTAGTTGGAGTACGAAGTTTCATTCGGCCGCAGACGAGTTTCGAACCCAGGTAACAGCTGATCAGTTTCAGAGATGGTGTCGCACTACTGGAGGTCGGAGGTTGGAAACAAAATGGACACTTAGTACGTAATTGAACACTAGAAAATGTGAGTTAGCAGATGGTGCAGCGAGATAGACGATCAGGCGTTGGGCAGGGTATTGATTCCTCTGCTGCCTTCTGGTGTTATTCGTCATTTCCGTGGAGGGAAGAATGGTCCTGGGTTTCTTTTCTGTCCCCGTTTGACCGACTTCCTTGGTACCTGAGGTGGAAAGAAATAAAAGAGTTTGCCGCTTTAGTTAGTAAAATGGCAACAAATCAAAATGATCCGTGGAGTATTGTTAAGAACGCCTCATAATTTCTGTCTTTTTTCGTTGTTTATTTGTCTCGTTATCCTTTCTTTCATCATAAAATTCCTCGTTGTTCTTATTCCTTGTATTGTTTATCGTATGTTTCTTTCTTTGCCTTTCCTATGTGTCATTTTGTTCGTTTCTTTGTTGCATCTGACCTTTATACAGACACACCGAGTTCGACCATCGAGGTCTGTCGTAGTTCTGTCTGTCCCTCCTTACCATTGATAGACAAATGGACCAGCTGAGTGCCAATCAGCTTCTAAAGAAGACTCCTCCATGGGGTTAATTATTCTTTCTGCTTAAGTGTTCATGTAATCAGACCACATGAATTACTATACGTGGTAATACAAAGCCTGTTGATTACGCACACTATTTAGAGCAGTGATCTCATTACGTCACAGCGTTTGGTACGGGCCTGGTATCTATCCGTCACACAGTTCACTCGTGTGCAAAATTCCACAGTTCACAACTGCAATAAATGTGGGTGGCATACGTTGCACATACCGTCAAAAGACTGGGCTTGAATAGCGAGCGGACTTGAAAATGCACGCTTTATGGCCGGATCTGTACAGTACCTTACACGCTCTTCGTGTTACAGGTTACAGTGTTTGGAAACCAAGCATGCTTGTGCAGTTCTTGAAACGAACTGTACACAACAGAAGTTGGGAAAATGTATACTGAAATATGAGAACACCAAAATCCTTGTAACAAAAGTAAACCATTGTAATAACAGAATTATCTAAATGACAGTGTTATGGGTTGTTGCGCGCGTGTAGTCTGGTAGAAGTTTACCGATGTTTCAGTGGTACTTTCTACCTGATGATGGAGGCAGCTAAGACCTCTGAAACAGCTCAGAAGACAGCCATCTTCGTATTCACCGCCGTGAAACCCTCAAATCTTACATAGAATAATAAAGACTTCAACAAAATTTACATTTTGTTACATGATGAGTTGCGGTTGACGGGAATTAAAATTTCTTTTGTTTCGCGGCAATAGGTACAGGTTTTCTGTAGCACTATCTTGCAAATCGAATTAAAAATACAAAATTCATAACGTTTCTTTATGAAGTAAACCCGGAAGATGGAGTGACGTCACTCATAAGGGGAGTTAGGTGGAATGAAATTTAAACCCAGAACCCCCGCCCCCTATAACCGGCCCTGTGCTGTACCATGTTCGCGTAGAATTGGAGTCTTACGAATATGAGCGAACATCTGTCGTGTTCGAACATTGTACTCCAAGCAGCATGCCCCCTCGCACTCCGGGCCCAACCCTGCGAGCACAAAGCACAAGGGGAAAAGATCTCTGGCCACCCTCTCGCTATTCTGGAGAATTTCAGTCTTGCAGAGAAAGTATACAGGAGTGTTCATAAGGACGTGTCCAGAGGATGCTTTGGGGACGAAAAGAACAAGACTCGAAGGTTGTAATCCGGACCGGAACACACGAAGTCTTCTCGTGAGACTTTTCAAAATAAGACGCAGAAGTACCTTACTCTTAGCTTAAATAAAGAGATCTTTCGAATGTTACCATCAGCATCGTCCTCTTAAGCAGTGCCCAAAATTTAATGTTTCCGACGTGTAACTGCACTTCCCTAAGACTGACTTTGACGTATCTTGTAACGGCTGAACATGTAAACCTCTCTCAGTGCGTATATGACCCGAAAGTGCCTTTGGACCCTGTTTTAAACCAGTTTAATCCATTACACACTCACGTACGAGATATAATTAGGATTCACTTTAAAATTATCCTTCCATCTACGCCTAGTTCTCTCAAGTAATGTCTTCCCTTCAGGTTGTTCAACCAAAATATCTCCCTCATGCATGCTACATGCCCACCCATGTCATTCTCCTTGCTTTGACCACTCTAGTGGTATTTGGTGAAGAATAAAAATTTACAGTGGACAGTTTTGAAGTTTATGGAAAGGTCGTATCGAATGTCGATGTTTGTGTTTTGGGTTGCAAGGTCATGTCGAAGGGAGTTTTAAGTATCTTCGTGATTGGCTGTTCATCTAGTTCTCCCTCCATGACAGTCTTGTTTGTTCAGCAACAGGAGGACAGTACAGACTTCATCAATCATTCATGCAGGTCTTCAGACTTCGCGTTGGTGTCTTGAAAAATGAAAGTAAGATGTTCCAAAACGTATCAGCGGTCTTTTGTATTCCACAAGATTAGCCCCTATTTTAAGCTGTGCTGTGAAAAATTAGTGTAGATTTTTTTTTTGGTTAGGTCGTTTAAGTAATGTACAATTTTCCCACACCAGAGGGTTTGTTCATACTCCTTTCTGTGTCCATAAACACTAGATTCTTTGTTAAGTTCTGTGTCGTCACAAACTTCTAGTCTCAGTGCAATGGTTGTCAAGGCTTTTCTCAAAGTTTTAAGTGTAAAATTATGTCGATAAGTCACTTCCTTTTGGAGCGAAAACGAGTAACTCTTTCAGGGAAGGTAGGTGTTTAATTGAGGACAACAACATACAGACTTATGGCGGAGTGGTGGAAATACGTCGTCACGCATTCGTAACCTAGACACCGGATGGAAGTGAGCATTTAGTTTCGGTTCCCAGCCGCTTTTACCACGAGGCATATCTGCACACTTTGGGGGAGAGGGTTGTGTCGGCTTCGCAGTTCACCTACGTGGGCTGTTGTGACAAAGAAACAATTCTGCCCCGATAATAACTGAAAGTGGTCGTCAGCCCGTAGTCTAGTCAGTATACTGGCTGAACTGTTCTGGTTCTTGAAGCACATCGTAGCATCACATACAGTAATAACGTAAATCCATAGTTTCATAAATACATTTGATGGCTAGGTTATCATCTCCGAAATCAACCGTTCTGATCATCATGTGAAACAATGGTCATCAGTAGCCACATGCGTTGACCTTTTATTGGTTGACTGATGTCGGTTGATGGTTTCTCGTTAATTGTGCATTATCATGGAGAAACGCTTGGGAAATAAATGCTACTGTAAGTGGATACAAAGAAAACATAAAGAACTTACCGGTACTTTGTTAGTTTCGCATTCACTTGACGGTTTTGTAAGCGAGAAGATCACGAATTTTCAAAATGTGTGTGTCTGAAGAAGGAAACCAACGGAGTGAAACACAGTTGGGCGCGTGGCTTATTCTTCGAAGCAACCATATTTCTTCAGCGAGCGACCAGGAAGAACTTGACAGTGAGAAGCGACGACGAAGTCTTCCGGAAACGATCAAAGCTCAGGACGGAGGGGGCCGAGACAGAAGAAAACTGCCGGCTTTGTAAAGAATGCCGGCGGGCACGTGCGGCGACACGGACTGTGTGAGTGAGAAGAAAGGAAGAGATTTGAGAGAAGACAACCAGAATATGGAATAGAGAAGAAAATTAAATACCGAGAAATTTTTCATAGTTCAGCGTGTTATTGTTGCTTGGATTTTAGTAACGCTAGAAATTGGTGCAAAGTTTTGGTGGGGAAATCGTCTTTAAAATAATCTCTTGCACGTGCAATGCGTAAACAGAAGAATACATCGTCATGTTACAGGTTGGATTTACAGGTTCAGGGGTATTGAACTTTTGGTTCCCATAACAACGGAACGTCAACCAGTTAATGATTCATTTGTCGACAGTGGGAACTTAGTCCCGTGCTGAATCTGAGTGCTATGATTGCGTGAATATACAGGCTTTCTACACGGACGTGATTGATTGATCGATCGATCGATCGCCTTCATGCTCCAGGTATGGCAAGTGTCTTCGTGGGCAGCAGACATGTCCTGCCGGGATTTGGAACAGTCAGTAAGGATTGAACGACCATGGATCGATTTCTGGCGGAAAAGTTTTCTCTTCGTCACCACATTCATAAAGACTCCGAGGTCCATCAAGCCACCTGTCCACTTGGTTCCGGTGGACTGATCAGTTTGTGAGGTTATAGTTTGCATGCTTCAAGGTGACAGGAAAATCTTACAACGTTATAACACGATCCTTAGACGAATGGCGGGATTATGATTTGAAACAGGATTCGACTTTGTATAATCGATTACAGGCATACACAAATGATTTAGGTGAATACAATAATCGGAGGGATATCCAAAGTGGGGAATCCCAGATGAGGTAAAGCTACCCCTGCTCTTTAACTACGCACCACGCTACGCAGACATATTGCGGAATGGAGTTATAGCTCCTTGCACACTTATCCTCCGCATTAGATGGAGGTGAAGGTTAGCTTCACACCCAGGCCGCTTTACCCCCGAGGAAAGAATCCTGCATCGAACTGAGTGGACCCCAGAACCTGTCAGGATGATATACCGAAGAGAAAAATTCTTTCCTGTTGAAAATCAAAACCTCCTCACTGTACTGACTGAGCTGTTCCGCCTCCCGAGGGAAATCCTGGATATCAAGTAGCTTTATGAACACGCAGCCATTGTTTTATTATCGAATCATCGAGAATAGTGTTGGAAATAATCTAATAGGCCTACAATTTTTTTAACCGTGACAGTTCTCATACCGATGTGATGACTTGTGTTCCAGGTCACGATACAGGGGGCGAGCATCATGCTTTAGTTGTTATGAACCGAACGTTACCATAACAGAAGACGGTTGAAGTGCGTTTGTTACGCAGACGAGAACATTATGGCGAATTGCAGAGAGTTAAAGTGTGATAAGTTGTTCTTGTGTTATTTATGGACGCTTTGTCAGACTATAGTTTACATAGCTCGAATGTGTGGAGGCGTGTGTGAATTGTGAACTAGGAAGGGTGTACAAGGTATCGATTGTAGCATATTTTAAAAAAAAAGAGTCCTCTTATGTTGTGTGGCCCTAAGCTGTAGCGTATCGTATGCGATATTTCGGGGTTATTGATGACTTTTATACGAATTATCGCGATTTGATTAAGAACAGGGGCAGTTGTAACTTTAATAACATCTGTGTACGGAACCCCCCCCCCCCCCAAAAAAAAAAAAAAAATGTACGACACATATTTTGGATTTTCTCCCCTTTTTGCTGTTGCACGTTTCTTGGATGCGTTGTGTTTTCGACCAGCATTCCTTTGTAGCCGAAGAGGCTACTGTAATAACGCGGTCGCTCGACGCCAAGACGCAGTCGTGCGCAGCGCGCGTAGTAGCTGCGCAAGCAATACGCGGTTTCTGTATTGATCTGCTTGCTCTCTGTCACACTCCGACCCACATTCTCCTGCCGAATATACCCGTCGATCGCCCACCCAAAATATGCCATAAACTGTCATAAATACTGCAAACCACTGTCTGAGCTCCGTGTCCAAACATAGCAGTTATATAAGTAAGCTCAGTGACTGTAAAAATTGTACACATTCTATAAACGACGGTTTGTACGGTTAATTTGAAATTGTTACCGTAGGTAAATTCTAATTAATTTTATAGCCTCAGTAATATGTGGTTACTGATTACAGTGCATGTACGGTTTAAGGCTTGGGTATTGTTCGGTTAGTTATTGGAATTGTCGGTTCGAATCCCACTGAAGCCATGGACGTTCTGGCCTGTGCAGGTACAAGCCTTGCGGCGGACTGATCACTGGTCTAAGCAGTCGTACCGACTGTCGAGAAAAATGTTTCGAAACCTCCTATAAAGAGGCGACCTAGGTTAGAGGTCTGCGCGCGCTGAAATTTCTAAACTTCACCCGGCCCAAACTAACTAACTAACTAGATGGCTTACCGAACCCGAAGGTTCATCACCGAATTAACCAAACCCGCCGGACCCTGTCCTGGGCCAACAAAATCCAGTTTCCTTCAACTCCTATCTCCCATAGATCCCGCCTGAGATTATCCTCCCATCTACGTCTATCACCCGGCCCAAAACCGAAGTTTATCTTCAAAAATTTTACCCGTACCCGACATAAGCCCGACTTCCTTTCATTCCAGTACGATCTTTGTAAAATCTACGCTGACTATAGTGTCAACAGTACATATTTATTTAAATGCATAAATGTCGATAATCTTGAATAAATTGTTTAATGACGCTGTAAGAGTATCCGGGGTTTCCAGGAATCTTCCACGTGCGGTTTCATAACTTGCTGGGACTTTGCAAACGCGTGTGGCGTTATGACTTCTTCATGTAATGACTCTCGTGAGCATAAAATGAGCGCTGCTACGAATATATTTTCCCTTACAAAAAATAATGGCTCGAGAAAGCTCGATATGTCGAGATTACTGTCATTTGAACCAGAACACTATTTGTGTTACCTGTGCTGACCTCTAGCCTAGGTTCTTCTTCTTCTTTATTACGCCGTCTCCTTTACAGAAGGTTGGTGACATATTATGAACAGGATCCTTCCATCCTCTTCTCGGACTGGGACCTGTTCATATACGTTCTTAGCAGATGATACAGAAGTGGTTTGCCATTGCCTTCTTCTGTGTGTATGGAGTAATTGTTGGGATACCACGGAGAAACCGGGGAAGCCCCGGAGGAAAACTCCGTGTTGCCTAGACCAGTGGTATTCAACCTCTTTTCTTCGCGTACCCCCAGATATAATTTCTCTTCAACTTTGTACCCCCAAAGTTGTTGGTGTATAATTCAAATTATACATAGTATATAATCTACATCTAAAATAAATGAAATAAATTACATTACTGATTATTCAGTGTTTATCATAAAATAATATTTTTTTTAAAATTTCACGTATCCCCTAAGATGTTTCCGCGTACCCCAGGTTCTACCCCCAAAGTTGTTGGTGTATAATTCAAGTTATACATAGTATATAACCTACATCTAAAATAAATGAAATAAATTACATTACTGATTATTCAGTGTTTATCATAAAATAATATATATATATTTTTAAATTTCATGTACCCCGTAAGATGTCCTCGCGTACCCCCGGGGGTACGCGTACCCCCGGAGGAAAACTCCGTGTTGCCTATACCACGGCCTTGCCCAACACAAGTTATAAATTCGGGCACCGCCGGTAATCGAACCCGGGACCCCAGGATTATAAGGCCAGCGTTAGGTTCTTCTAGAAGAAAGAAATTAAGACCTTTGCTACTTGGAAACAAAAGAAAGTAATCATAATGTTGTAATAATGCGTCTTTCTTCTGTTTTATGGAGCAATGGGTGTAAACTGAGAAGAGTCAATAGGTCTACATGCGTTCGCTTTAAATATTGTGACCGTTCTAGATGTGCTTATATTACGTTGCATTGTTTCCTGCTAACAGATTTGGGATGAACCTGTGATGTTGACGGGGAAACAGGTGTGGTTTGAGGGAATCAGAAGTCACTGGAAATGATTCCTCTCTTATTTCAATAATCCGTATGTCACACATAAATGTTAACAATAAAACAACAAAAGCTGTCAGGACCGTGTCGTGTGTATCAATTGATCCCTCTTTTGATTGGCTCTACGTGCTCCTATTACGTTTAAAATTAAAAATTGTACTCTTATTTGTAATTTGCTATTATTTCGTTATCCCATACAATTGCATTCAATAAATATTTGCATTTGCCGATTGTGATGTATTGCTCGAACCTTTGCCTGGAGGTACTGAGAAAAAACTAATGTTACGTCACACACGAGAGCCGGCATCATCAAGGACTACAGCTGTTGATAAATTAAGCTTGTGTGTGCTATGGACCTACTAATGTGTTGTTTTTCTTTCTATTTCATGCATTACCCGACAGTGGGAGTACGGTGTAAGTACATTTAAAGTGGATGTGTGTTTTAATGTCGCATGATTTTCACAAGTTTTTGACTTTATTGCCCAAGAAATGGGAGTTCAAACTCTGTCAAATGCATGTTTTTGTACGTCTCATTGTGCCTTTTTTCGCAGTTTGTCATATTATGATTAATAAATAATGTGAACTGCGTTGGGGAATTGCCAACTTGCCCTTCTGGTCTCTTAAATTAAAAATACTTTGATGATTGAAGTTGTCTGACTGTTTACACAGGATGTCCTGTGACTTTATTTAAATACTACAGAATCAAATTCCTGACGTTATTTCGAGTCAGAAATAACATATGAACATAGGTCCGATTTTCAGCGTTTACAGAGCTACAGATATTTGAAATTCAAGGTGATTTGATGATGTAGTTACTCCCTTATGTTTATTTTGCGTTCGTACACCACAATTTTCATGGCCATCTAAGGGAGTTAGGTCCGGTGACCTCAGTGGCCGAGTCTGCACACCACTACGACCAATCCATCGGACAGGGAACTTCTCGTTCATATACTCTGTCACGTGTCGACTTAAATTTGGGGTACCATGTCACACAGGAAGTTCCATCTGTAATCGTGTAAGACGCTCGAATGACTGGTGTTCTACGCAAGATTTAAATCATATTGAATTTCAACTGTTTGGAAGTCCGTAACAGTTCAGGATCGGACCTATCTTTGTTTAAATTTCGTTGCATGTTGCTTAATTACAAGTATTTAGCCAATTGTTACAGACTGACCACGTACACGGCTGATCTCATGTCTGACAAATCAAATATTTGGGAAAACACTTCCATGTCTCATTTTAATGAGTATTCATGTACGTGTTAATACTTTTGTAATTTTGCTTACTGCGATGCTGTAACAGTCTTTCCATCTGATCCCATTTCAAATTAAAATGTTAAGTATGAATAAGAAGAAACAATTTTGGATGAAAGTATACAAGTCTGCGAAGCATTATCATTTTTGACCACAAGAGGGCAGCATCATCTTGTTGAATGGGGGGGGGGGATATATTTGTATTCATCTGCAACTTTTAATCGAAGTCAGGTAATAATTGCAGAAAAGTTAAGGGGGCGATTTAATTTAATTATAAAGATTGAGATCGAATGACATAAAAGCAGCATGCTTAACGAAGTCTCGTTGCAATGGCTGGTTTTGTACGTTAATTTGTCTGATTACTGATGGAAAGAAGGAAAAAATTTTACCACATTTTATACTAGTTTAGAAGATGTCGGATAATAGACTCGGGAGCTAGAGCGGTGTTTTGACAAATTTTGTGCTGCTAGTCATTATAAAATATCATATTAACTGTTATAGATTTTAGTTCTAAAACCTACGACTTTAGTTTGACTAACTCCATGGAACGCAGTTGTTTTTGGGAAACTAGTAATTGTTTAGATGGCCTAGAAATTATTATCCTTTAATCTTTTCATGGAACTAGAACGTTCAGTACAGTTTATTTCACAAGAGCTTGCCACTGGACCGTGTCCTGAGCCAGTTTAATCCAGTCTGTAACTTCATCCCTCTGTTCCTTTAAGATCCTTTATGATATTATCCTCCCATGTGTTGCTCCGTCTTCCAGATCGGTCTTTATTTCAGTTCTTCTGATTAAAATTTTGTACGCATTTCTCACCTTTCCTATATATGCTGTGCTACATCACATGATTATCTCATCCTTATTGATTTGATGACGACATTAATATTTGTCGGAGAGGGCAAATTATTTTCCTACATGCCTGCTATTCGGCTTAACTGTATT